>NC_142243.1:150376863-151001863 GCF_052056855.1 Sturnus vulgaris
CAAGTCTAGTAGTAGTAGTGGTATATATATAATTAAATTGATTTTAACACAAAACTTGAAAGAAAAGAACTTTAAACTTGACTGTGATCTCCAATGAATTATATCCATTATATACTTCATGAAGACTGGTATCCATATATTTTATGTAATAAAAAAGAAGAAATGGATTCAATATGAAGTACCAAAGAGGGAGTATATTACCTGTATATGCATTTGTATATGCACACACATATACAAACAGCCTAGTTTCATCCTGCACCCCATTGTGTCCATAATTCTGGTGTGTACAATTAAAGAAAAACATTCAGTTGATGATTTATCCCTGTATATCAGTCATATTATCTTAGATGGATTGCTCTTTGATTCTTATGTTACTCCACTGCCTACAGAACAAAGATGCAACTAGGTCAGCTTAGATGGTTAACTTTAATTCATGATCCATTGCCCAGAATTAAGTAACCTCATTGGACTTAAATCCTGAAGAAAAGAAGAAAATAAGTACATTATGAAGGCATGGTGAGATGGGCTCTGAAATACTGGAGCTCCACTATGCATTTTACACCATGATCAGCACAGTGATACCATGATGCTTGATCTGCCTGTCAGATCTGCCTGTCAGTGAATGGCTTCAAGATGAAAGAGGGTAAATTTAAATTAGATATTAGGAAGAAATCGTTCACTGGGAGGGTGGTGAGACACTGACACAAGCTGTCAAGAGAAGCTGTGGATATTCCATTCCTGGAAGTGTTTAGGGTCAGATTGAATGGAGTTTTGAGAAACCTAGTCTAGTGGAAGGTGTCCCTGTCCTTGGAATAGCGTTTGGAACTAGATGACCTTTAAGGTCCCTTCCAGCCCAAACCATTCTATGTTTCTATCATTAACAACCTGGTCTGGTTTGGGGCAAATTTGGGAGGAAACTTCCAAAGGGGTCCTTCTAGAAAGTGGATTCAAGTGACCTCTCCCCCAGCTGGTTTGGGAAAAGATTTTCTCGGAGAATAGTGGAAAAAATTGTTTATTTAACAAGCAACGCATTCACAAGCATAAAAACTTAAACAATAAAACCTTTTGCTGTTCTGAAGAGATGGTAAATTCACAAAGTCCTTGTTGTGGGGTGTAACTCAACTTGTTCAGTCTCTCAGTCCCCCCTGCACTGGAAAACGCCGTGTCCCAGACCCTGGTGGGCCACAGGTGTGAGCTCCTGGTGTTCTGGATTTTCACTCCAGAGCAGGGCTGAACTGTTCCAAGAAAAAGAAAAGTCACAGTCTGGGGAACTTCTCTGTCACAGCTAGTTAAAAAAATGTAACTAAAAAGCAAAGGAGAGCTCTCTCTTGCTGTCTGTGCTGCCAACAGCAGTCAGTGAGAAGGAAATCTGGGGGAACAAGTGCAGTTTCTGAAGACAAACTGCGTGCTTCTTTCCCCCCACCCCTTCACTCTCAGAACCAGTCTTAAAGGTGCAGAACTCAATATCCAGTATAAACAGAACAGACAATTGGGCATCATAATGTCACCCTAGGACACCACCTGTGAAATTCATGCAGTTTTCTTTATTTTTTTTTCAGTTTCTCACAGTGTTATTTGTCACATTTGGCAATTTCTCACTCAGTGTCTAGCACTGATTTTTCCACATTTTTTGGATGTGTTTGTTTAGCTTAACCTCAGGTCAAACTAGGCAGACCTAGTCACACTCTAATCATTTGTCTGCAGAAAAAAAAAGAAGGGAACAATTCCCAGGCTACAGACATTGATGATCTTCAGAATGGATACTCTTTATAGCCTTCAAATTCTATGTTGATGCATATGAGACATAAATGAGGTAAAAGCATTTAGCATTTCCTAAAGAGGGAGATGAATGGAGCCCAGTAACTTTGACATCCATACTCTGGTGTGTGTGAACATAAACCCTCCTCAGAGCTGTACTGCATTTTGCCAAGAGCAGCAGCTACTACAGGTGCCTTATAACTTGCAGATGAGTCACATTCTTGGAAACTGCTAGAACTGTAGGAATGTTCTTAATTCAATGCTTATCTCATGCATTTTCTATGTTTGCCTGAGTTGGAATGTTCTGTCTTCAGCTAATGTAGCATGGATTTTGCTTGTGGAATCTTAGGAGGCAATGTATAGTTTGTGCAGATATTAGGGAAAAAAAAGAGAAAAATCCTCTAACAGATAGGAGTATTCTGCTGAATTATCTGTCTTTGGATCATAGATCTTCCAAACAATTGGACACTGTTTGTTATTAAGTGTCATAGTTTAACCCCAGACGGCAGCCAAGCCCCACACAGCTGCTCTCTCACTCCTCCACAAGTGGGATCCAGGTGAGAATCAGAAGGGTAAAAGCTGGAAAATTCATGGGTGGAGATAAAGACAATTTCATAGGGAAAGCAAAAGCCAATCATACAAGCAAATCAAAACACGGGGTTAAAAAAGTCCCTGCTTCCCATGGGCAGGCAGGTGTTCTGCCAGCTCCAGGAGAGCAGGGCTCCATCACAGACAATGGTTACATGGGAATAAAAACACCATCACTCCAAATGTCCCCCCCTTCCTCCTTCCTCCCCTCACTTTATATACTGAGCGTGATGTGACATGGTCTGGAATATCCCTTTGGTCACTTTGGGTCACCTGTTCTGGCTGTGTCTCCTCCCAGCCTCCCCTGCTCCCCCAGTTTCCTCCCCAGTGTTGCTGTATGAAAAGCAGAAAAGACTTTGGCTCTGTGTAGGCCCTGCTCAGCAATAACAAAAGTATCTCTGTATTATCAACACAAATCCAAAACACAGCCCCATCCCAGCCATTGTGAGGAAAATTAACTGTAACCCAGACAAAAAAATCACACTCTGTGTTCCCAAATTTGTTTTCAGAACCTAAGTTTCAGTAAAAAAATATACAGTTCACATTTCAGATTAAAAATTATACAAACAAATTGTTTTTTTTAAACTTTAGCTCTTAATGCATAATTAATCTTTCAGTCAGAAATCAGAAAGATCTAAAAGATAATTCTGGTCTCTCATTTAGAATTAAGAAGCATCTACAAGGTAATTCTGAACAGCCAACATTATACTTTTTTTTTTTTTTTCTTTTTTTTTTTTTTTTTTAAATTTTATTTTTATTTTCTTCTTTTTTTTCCCCTTGTATTTTTCCCAGTCTCAACTTTCTTGAAGGTCATATTTGCATAACAGTTCAGATTGCCCATTCATCCAATAAAGATAGATTTTTTTCAGGTTGGAGATGCACATACTGACACCAGAAATTTCTACACATCTTAGAGAAATATTAGTCAGAGAGATTTATTTCTTCCCTTTTGAAATTGCTTTAGTATTTATTATGGTGTGTAATGACTGAGTTATATGGTTGATTGTTTCCAGGTATTAGTGCAATATGAATATATTAGTAGTCCCTTTCCTACTGCAATAAAGCACAAAATCAAATGATATAAAACAGATTGAAATGGTTCAATATGTATTTACAACCTCTTAGAAATGAACAACCAGAAAGTATGGAAAATATAGAGTAGTATGTAATGCTTTTAACCTTGTTTCAACAATTGCGAAGGGCAGTTCTTCCCCAGCTTTTAAGTGACTGAAAATGTTTAAGGAAAGTTAACATGCAGGTTTTTCTGTACTCATCAAAAGCTTTGTATCAATAGATTAGGAACCTAATATTGTATCCCTGCTCTGTTTGATAACTCTCATTTTGTCAATTTATAGTTGAAGTTAAACGATTCAAAGAGAAGATAAAAAAGGAAGTGTAGAAGAAATGTATGCCACAGTGGAAAGAAGATGCCTCACAGAGTCTTTGAAAGTGTAAAATAAACTGACTACTCATAGGAGACTTTTTATCACTTTCTATGCTTTAAAACTATTTAAGCTGTTAGATTCTGATTAGAGATGTGAAAAATAATAAGTGATCTCTAATTTGATATCTCCACTTACCAGTGGGACCACTTTTATAATGGACCAAGTCACAAGGACCGTCATGTTTCTATGACATTGTTTTAAATTATGAATTCCATATTTTCAAAGGGAAATTTGTGAAATTTTTCACAGGAGGAATATGGATTAATCTGGCCCTGTAAAATTAATTTTGGAGTATTCTGCACTCTATCTCTTATGAAAAAGTAGCTGGGCTTTTTGTTTTTTTAATTGCTTTAAAATTGCCATTTTGTAACTATTAAATATCCTCCACATGCATTCAAAAACATGTGGAACAGATCTTTTCCATCTGTCTCTTCTGGATCAATATTTATTTTAAAATGTTATGTTCTTTTTGTTATTATTATTATGCCTCACGGGTCCTTTGTTTCATTTCATAACCTGTTCCAGATTTTTCACTCCCTTATTTTTGAGAAATTTTAGGGTCAATTTTTAGCTATTGTCCTCTTCTGAGACCTTTCTAATTCTGACATACTTAAATATTACTTTCCTTCAGTCACCACTCTGAACAAAGGGGGGCTATTCAGCACCTGAACAGCATCATGTTTGCTGGTGACATGAAATTTACCTCAGTGCAAAGCAAATAAATTCTGAATCTACAGGGCTGATAGTGATCCTGGTCCAGGCTTGCAGCCCCTCCTGCCCTTCCTCCTCCTCCTTCTCCTCGTCTTCTTCCTCCTTTCCCCTTTGTCTTTGCAGGACTGTTTCTCACATATTTTCACTTTATTCCTCATTGCACCTGTGTGGTGCCTTACTCTTCCTGTGGTGTATTTTCACAGAGGCTTCTCCAAACTTTAAAGAGACATACAATCCCTGCTCTACTTGTGAGACAAGTGCACCTGCTGAACACACCTGGGGATAGGCAAAGGAACATTCTCCATAGTAAGTGAGTGACTGAGGTTGCAGTTATGCTGAAGGAAAAGGCTTAGTTATTTTATGGCACACAGGAATAAGAAAACTTTATCTTCATCTCTGAAGTTTAAGGAGTTTAGGGTTTTTGTTTTCAGTTCTGTGAAAGACTGGGGGGCTGTTTAAACTTAGAACATTACAACTAGAATATTGAGTTAGTTTGGAGTTCAGGTTTTCAAAAATCTGCAGTATTTCAGAAGCATGAAAAATTACAAAATGTATTGTTTTAAACTAGGGGAGCACCCCCACCGACAAACTGAAAGCAGATTGAAAGTTTACTTACTTATAGTGTAGAGGTATCTTCATGGAAAAATTGCAAATAGTGAAGACCATGTC
Source organism: Sturnus vulgaris (assembly GCF_052056855.1). Classification (NCBI taxonomy): domain Eukaryota; kingdom Metazoa; phylum Chordata; class Aves; order Passeriformes; family Sturnidae; genus Sturnus; species Sturnus vulgaris. The sequence continues at coordinate 150,382,035 of NC_142243.1, forward strand.
ACTGTGGTGGAGACAGCAATAAAAATAATAAAAAATTAGGAGCTGAAGCCAGAAAAAGATTCAGTGAGAAGTGAGCTTCTTAATAGCAAAGTTGGTCAATTGGGATAGGATACCAAAGCAAATGAGGTCATTTCTTTGGTTTTCTGTCTTTAAATGAGAATTAAGAAAATTTCATTAAATATTTCCTTCAACTAAGCTTAAGTTACTGGGCCTAGTGTTGAACCATATGTAATTTAAAAGTACATTTTTACTTCAAAGACTGAATCATATATCATTTGCAACAAAAAGTAAAAAATATATTTATAATGAAAAGCACTTTCTTCGAAAATGATTGGTTTATTCATATGCAAACAATGAAATGAAAACTGAAAAAATGTTTCAACTGAGATAAGAATCATGTCCCTGAGAAAGTCAGTATCTTTTCCTTCAACATAAATAACAACAGTTATTCTGATTTGCTCTTAAAGTTTCAAAAGTGCTTTTTAGTTGACACTGTCTATTCTTTTCTGTGCTTCCTGAACTCTGATTTTGATTATTTCTGAGGTTCTTTGTCTAATCAATTTATACTCTGGACCTCTGTTACTATTATGCTAGTTAAGGGAATTATTGATCTTTTTTAACAGTATCCTTGGAAATTAATTTATCACCAACATCTGTAAGAAAGTGGCTCTTCTGAGGATGGCCTGTGACATCAATCTGCCATGCAGTCCCAGACTGTACATGTAGGACAATTCTCAGGTTTCAGCAGAACTAGACTGTTTTGTCACTGGGCTTAGGAACAGCCGTTAATCTTTTAATGTAGAAAAGTCATGTCAACAGGTGTTGTCATAACACTGTTAAGTGACATAAGAAATGTGATCTCCTGCTCCAGCTGCTCCAGCTCAGTTTTCTGCTGTCCAGCTGCTGGAGCCCAGGCCAGTGCCCAGGATGAATTCAGGGTTTCAGCTCACACTGAGGGATGCAGCTGCTGCTTTCCCAGCTGCTGCTTCAACCAGTAGCAAAAAGGGCACATGTCCCAGAGACAAAAGCACAAAGACACAGCCCCAGAGGACACTGGCATGGCAGATCAGACATACTGCCACACACAGGACTCACAGCATAGACACAAGAAGCCAGACCTCCTCTTTCTCTTTAACTTGCATAGAGAAAAGGTCAGTCATGGTGTCACACACACACTCCCACTCTCTGTGTTCACAAACACAACTATTTGCAGATCCTTCAAGCATCACCACAGCCCCTCTGTTGTCTCTGCCCCTTGCTTGGATCCCTTAACCTTAACTGCCCCATGGGTCCCCTGCTTGACTGCTGGTCCAGCTTGATGTTCACTGCAAACACACACACAGAGCTCAGGCACTGCATAGAGCTCGGTGTCCCTCAGGCACTGCACATTTGCAATTCCTCCTGTGAGCACCAGCATAGCCCTGTCTAACACCCTGTCCCAGCTTGATTTTACTGGTGAATGCACACACACTTCTCAATCCCACCAGGAGTGGGGACGGTACAGACACTCTGCCTCAGCAACTGGCACCAGGCACACAGGTACCTTCTCCAGACACTCTTATTCCACATACTCTTTGAAATACCTTTGGTCCTTTGATAGCAGTTTTGCATGTATGTCAAACTGCTAAACTGTGGGCCAACAACCTGTTGTGTTGGGGAAAGTTCACAGCCATAATGAAATTATATTCCCAGCCTTCATGATTTTGTAGTTTAATATTTTAAGACAAAAACAAAGTAGAGAACTCCAGGGAATACATTAGAGTAATCCTAGTAATCCTAGATAAGAATAAAATTATTACACTTACTGCAATAAAATATGGTTGTAGTACATCAACTGTCTAAACAAAGTCAAGTGTACTGGTAACAGAGAAAATTAAATAATAGTTTATATCTTTACCTTTCCTACATAAGGCATATTTAAGTGTGGCATTAAAGCAAAAGAACAATGAGCATGTTTTTTGAAGGAATCAATCACATTTTGAACTCAATGGGTTTTCACATTTGTAGCTGTATTATGTTGGTAACATCTCAAATCAGTTACCAATATTATTGGAATGCAAATAATGTCTTCCTTCAAAATACCTGATAGATTACACTGAAGCCTCATGATAATTTAATTGCTTGGCTACATTCCTATTTATATCACAGACCAACTACGAACCTTATACTTGGACTTAGTATAAATAACAATTCATTGATAATAATCTCTGGGATGAGTTAGAAATCTGAGCTTCTTCATAAACACACAATACAAGATTGTCCTCACCTTAAGGAGCTGATAATATAGAAATACTTTAACCAGAAGTACAGAATTTCTCATCTACTTCTCCTGTAAACACTGGAGAACTTTGAACTATCAACTTAAACAAAGAGTAATTGAAGGCAAAATTACTTAATTACCTTGTACTTTCATCCTGGATTATTTCAATAAAACCCTTGTAACATACTCCTCTGTACTTCATGTAGAACTAACTTAAAATGTATAATGCAAAATAGGGCAACAGTAATAATATCCAATTAACAGGAACATGTATAAGCTGTGACAGTGACACAGTAAAGTCATTGCAGTAGAGAGCCATTGGCAATGGTTAAATAACTATTTAAAAAGCTGGTTGAATAAATAATTAATTACCATTCTCCATATAATTATGGGATATATTGTCCATATCCAGATGAATATCAAATGATATACACATCTCATTCAAAAAATTTATTTCCTAGTAAAAAAGGAAGATCCTTCTTCCTCATTCATACAAACTGAAACTAAACGATTTCTGAAATTTGAAGTGCTATTTACTCATATTTTATGTTTTACCTCTCTGTCTTTCTTTAAATGAACCTTTCCCAAATTTAATGGCAAAACCTTTATAGATGTCAACGTTGTTGGTGTCCCAAAGTAAACATGCCTGGTCAACTTGCTACATGAATGTAGAAATTGATCCTACCTATAATTCATCTGTGTTCTGAGAATGCATAAAATGAGCACAAGGGAAGAAAAAATCCCTTTCATATTCTCCCCTTGCATCCTGTTTCATAACGGTCTGAATTATGTAATTCAGATTCATATCCAGCTGGAGAACTAGCTGTCAGCATGTTTACACAAAGTTACCTAGAGCCACACAAAATCAAATAGCTTGGAAAAGACCACTGAGATCACTGAGTCTGACCTTTGACTGAGCACCACCATGTCAACTAAATCATGCCACTAAGTGCCATGTCCAGTCTTTCCTAGAATACCTACAGGGACAGTGACTTCACCGCTTTTCTGACAAGTTCATTCCAATGTCTAATCACCCTTTCTGTGAAGAAATTTTTCCTTATGTCCAACCTAAACCTCCCTGGCACACCTTAAGATGATGCATTCTTATCCTATTAGTAATTGCCTGGCAGAAAAGACAGAGTCCAACCTGGTTAAAACCACCTCTTAGAAAATTTTAAAGTGATAAGATCACAGCTATGTACTTCCTTTTCTCCAGGCTGAAAAACCTCATCTCTTTAAGCTGCTCTTCACAAGATGGTGTTCTGGCCCTTTCACCAGCTTCACTGACCTTCTCTGGGCCTGTTTCAGCAAGTCAAAGTCCTTCCTGAATTGAAAGGCCCAGAACTGGACACAGAACTCGATGTGCGGCCTCCCCAGTGCCCAGCAGAGAGGGACAATCACTGCCCTGGTTCTGCTCGTTACACTAGTGCTGATACAGAAGTCCAGGATGCCATTTGCCTTCTTTCCCACCTGGGCACATGTTGGCTCATGTTTGTTTTGCAGCCACTTTGTCCCTGGAGCACCATAAGGGCTCGTCATGACCCAAGGACAGGACCCAGTCCTTTTTCTTATTGAATCTCATCCTGCTGGCTTTGCATCATTGATCCAGCCTGTCCACATGCTCCTGCAGAGCCTTCCTAGCCTCCAGCACACTGACACTCCCTGCCACCTTGGTGTCATCACAAATTTACTGCTGAGGGTACACTCAATGCCCTTGGCCACATCAGCAGGACAGATACCAAGCAGGAATGGGCCCAGGGGACACCGCAAGTGACCGGATGCTACCTGGATGTGGCACCATTCACCACCATTCTCTGGGCCCTGTGCCAACTCTTCTTAGCCCAACAAAGAGTGCACCTGCCCAAGCCCTGGGCTGATGGCTTTTTCAGGGCTGTGCTGTGGGAGATGGAGTCAAAGGCTTTGCCGGAGTCCAAGGAGACTCCATGCACAGCGTTTCCCTCAAGGTGGGTCAACCACATCTCAAAGGGCATCAGGTTGCTCAGGAAGACCCTGCCTTTCCTAAACCCACACTGGCTGGGCCTGATCCTGTGGCTGTGGTCTCAGGGCTGTGTGATTCCCCTCACGATGATCTGCTCCAGAACCTTGCTGGGTGCCGAGGTCAGGCTGACAGGCCTGCAGATCCCTGCATCCTCCCTGGGGCCCTGCCTGGGCATGGGGGTCACACTGGCACTTCCAGTCATCTCGGATATCCTGACTGGCCGGGACCGATAATAAAGGACAGAGAGCTGCTTAGTGACCTCTTCCTCCAGCTCCCTGAGCACCCTTGGGAGATCCCTGGCCAGCCCCACAGACTTGTCAGTGTCTCAGTGGATCTGCAGGTCACTAATTACTTCCTCCAGGATTGCATGGCGTCTTTTCTGCTCCCATCCCTGTTTGCTTTTTCAAGGCTCTAACAGTTATCTTTATTTGAGAACCTAGGTCAAGAAAGCATTAAATATTTTAGCCCCTTCCTCATCCTTTGTGACTGTATTTCCTTCTGCAGCCAATAAAATGTGAAGGATTTCTTTGCCCTTGCTCTTTTTAATAGTATCTTTATAGAAACACATTATAGAAGAGTCCAGATTAAGTTCTAAATTTGGTTTTGCCTCTGATTTTCTTTCTGCTTGATCTAATGATATCCTTAAACTCTCCCTGTGTTTCCTGCTACTTGTTCCAAAGGGGATATACCATATTTTTATTTATTTATTATTATTATTATTATTATTATTATTATTATTATTATTATTATTATTATTATTATTATTATGGAGCTGCTACAAATGGTCCCTGCTCAGTCTGGCCAATCTTCTTCCCTGCCTGCTTATCTTTGGTACATAGGGCCAGCCTGTCCCTGGGCTTTCAAGATTTCTTTCTTAAAAGATGTCCAATCTTTCTGAGTTCCTTTGGTACCAGTAATAATAGGCTTAATTTTCCTATCATCAAACTTCTGCAGTCTAAGGATCTACACCTGAACTACTGAATATAGTTCCCCTTTACAGCTAAGAGGGATTTCCAAAGTTACAGCGACCTTCCTATTCTAATCATATACTTGAATATATGTAGGTTCTTTTTAGATTTCTCTGTATTTTTTTTTTTTTCTGATAAAACTGTAGGTAACTCAGTTGAAAGAGTATACAAATACTGCTCAAAAATACTATCATATTTATAAGATATCTGCACTTATATATAAATGCATGGAAATAAAAATAAAAGTGTACATATAACAATTTACATATGCTTGCACAGGCATTTTTCATATTGTGTTGAAAAATTAGACTACTGAGAAAAAAAGGACATGGTATGCAAAATAGTATTTGAGGTTTGAGAAGTTCAGGTGTAATCGGCCAAACCATGTTGTCCATAATTTCAAATTCAGTATAGCTATTTAACTGTTGAGACAACATATTCAGTTCTGATCAGCCGTTTTTAACTACCACTTCTTCAACTTAATCTTTTAGAAAAAAAAAAATATGTTTCTCTTTATTTCATTCACAGCACATTCAAGCAAAATAGGAATTGGCATCACTGGATGAGTAATCAAACAGGTGGCATCCAAACTGGTTTTTGATATGTGCCCAGCAAAGACATGAGGCAGCTGGAAGATTATTTTGTATGCCAAGTAAGTCTGATGAAGAAAAGCAATCCTTTCAAGCCCCAAAACCCCAGCAGATTAGAAAAAAAAAAAAAAAAAAAAAAAAAAGAAAAAAAGAAAAAAAAAAGAAGAAAAGGGAAAAAAAAGAAAAAAACAAACCATTAATTTCTGCAAAGAGAGGAAATTTTTTTTCTGTAGATTACAAGAAGCTTGTTCCTCTTGGCTAAGCTTTTCAAATATTGCTCATGAGATAGAGTCTAATTCCTGTCTTGGCCAGTCTACCTCTGTGAACTTTGAGGAACTGCATGATTTTATTTCTTAGAACACTCTCCACAGCCTTTTAGGCATCATTATGTCTATCTGGATTTCCAGAGTAACTCAGTCAACCATAAAGAGTAGAGAAATATTGGATGTGATTTTAACATAGAAAACACAGATTACAGAACAATGCTTTATGAAAGAGGAAGATTTGGAGCCAAATGCGTTTAGAAAGGAAATAGCCCATCCCTGATTTATTTGCAGACTGACAATCCCAATGCCCTGAGGAAATATGAAAATAATTTTGTCTTTTTATACATTTTCTATATGCAGCAGAGATCAAAGTGCCATCATTAGAGCAAGGAAAATTCTTGTCCTGGATCTAATACCTTCTCTATTGTTATAGAAAAGAAAAAATTCTATCATGAGAACTTTTATAGAAAAGAAGAAATGCTATCATGTGAACAATCTTCCATCACAATCCATTACTGTAAGAAAAGGCATCCCAGAAGTGTTATGAAGAATGAAAAAATGTCATACCTTTGGACGAAGATCTCATAGGATTTGGTTAGAATTTGAATGCAAATAACCACAATGAACAAATTGAAAATAATATTGAAATGACAGCCCTTCTGAGGTCTATCTTGCTTTCAAAAATTTGAATAACATGGCCTATAAATTATCAGAAAAAAATTCCAAAAGTCTATTTGCAAAAGCAAACGCACAAAATGAAAGGGTATTTCAAGCACGTTTTTATTCCAAAGGAGGACTCTAAATATATATTATATAAACATATATGTAGGTACATATATGCAGGTACATATTTTGTAGCCTTGAAAAGTATGACTCTAAAACCAAAAAATGGTTCTTAAAACTTTCTTCTCAACTTTTAGTTTGCCTCAATCTGATTTTTGAGCCACTAAATGTCATTTGCAATACTAGCAATCACAGTTTCTCTCATAGCCACAAAATGTTTCCTTTAAAACAAAGACCATCATATTAATAACTGACTTAATTAAATAATATCTTGCTTAGGAAGGAATTTTAGTTCTTCAAGAAATGTGCCCTTTTTTACTTAGTAAATTATCTTTTACTATCTTATGTAATAGATTTAACTACACATCCTATCTTTTTGGGGATTTTAGACTTATGAAGAAGAAAAGCACAGTCAGTATGAAACAATCCTACATGACTTCAATAGTTCAAACAGTAAAGATACCCACACAATGCCTCTGAGAAAACAAAATGAGAAAATAATCTGCTAAATATATAAAATGGAAGCAAAAAAACTCCAGCTTTTGTGTCAAGTTTTGCTGTTATTTTGTTGGCTTCAATAGATCATGAAAATCATATGTAAAACCCCTAATTTAAAGTTGACTAAAATGTTAAGCAGCTTCTGCATCATGAATGCTGTTTCTAAGATCAGTTTGGTAGATGCTCTTATCTTCAATCCTCAAGCCTCAGCTTGTGCAGAGTTTTCATACCCTTGTATTTCTTTACCCAGAAACACTATTAGTCAAAATTCTGCTACCAAAACAAAGTTTTTCTTCCAGGAAATACAATGGTGTCCCATGAGCAAAATGGTAACAGCCTCAGCTGAAATCCCAGAGAAAGCTACAGGAATAGTTATCCTCTGTAACAAGGAAGAAAAAAATAATCCAGCAACATGCACAGCAACAAGCAAACAGACTTTGATACTTGATACATTCCTTTAAACCATCTTTTCTAGACTGAGCTTTTCACAGAACCTATATTTCAATACTAAATTACAACCATTATCATGGCATATTTATTATTAACACATCAGCCATCTATCTGAAAATAGTATCATTAAAGCAAAGGTTGTCAGTGATCTGAGGAAAAACTAATGTTATCGAAGACTCAATTGAATTCCACTTTTTGTTTGTTTGCTCTGGAAAGGGAGTGCCAACTCTTGAAATAATCAGGGGCAATGAGAAGTTGTTTGACACCTTGCATGCAGATCAAGAACTCGAGCACTAAAAATTTTATTTAATTGAAAAACTAATATTTACAAACCCATCTAACAACATATATTATTTTATTTTTTTCTCTTTGTTCTTGTAAATAATTAAAAAATAATAGTAAAAACTAACTTTCCACATTATATTTATTTTTCAGTATTCTTAAAAGTCACACAATGTTATTAAATCTAAGGAAACACAAGCAACTTGATTTCTACTTTGCAGCTTCCTTCCTCTCCCCTAAAGGTGAAAGATTGGAGGTGATGGTTTTGGCTGCCACTTTATTATAAAATTTGAAGGCTTCAAATGTTCAAGGTTTCCTTTTCTTCTTTACATTGTTTAGTCTATGGTTCTTTTGCATAGTGAATTTTCATATAGAATATCACATGAATATGATGTTTCATCTCTCTTTGCTTAGCACTACAAAAGCTTTCAGAATCTTTTCACTATTTAAAAATGGCTAAGGTGCCTTTTTATTGAATACTTGAATGGATCAATGCTACTTTCTATGAGTTCAAGATGTGGTTCATTTTTGATCTAAAAATGAAATGAATAGATTTTGTCTGCATGTAAATGAGCAAGACAAGCAAAGAAGTGAAGGGATCTTGCTTAGGGTTTTGGTTTGTGTTTTGGGTTTGTTGGGTTTTTTTGTTGTTGTTTCTTTTTTTCCCCATACAGTTGAAAAGACAGTACAATAAAATGGCATTTCAAGAATCTATAAAAAGCATAGGGGAAAAGGAGTCCAAGTCCCCTGGACAGATTCTGCCTACCCTGAACTTTCACTTGCTTTTCAATTACATGTAGATTCATGACACTATTAAGGACTAAAACAGAATTATAGTTTATGTATTAGAGCAGCACTGGGGATGGCAACCACCAGGCCCAGCACAAATGAACTCAACATCTGCTATACATAATCTAGAGTTTGTCTCTCACAATTTCATGTTTATGAACATCACAAAGTCACAATTAAAACTGAAAATGGAGAGTAGGAATTTTTGCCCAACTTCTGCCATCTGAAAATTGGATGCCTGGTTCAGGTGTACTCTATGGTTTTTCCCTGCAGGTACAAAATCCAACCCCATTAGTGGATAGACCCACTACACATGTGACCACTGTCTCCAACATGTTCTGAGTTTTGTCTGGCAGCTTAGCATAAGTATGTGAGTTGCAATTGATTACAGTGAAATGCAGTGAATCCATGCCTTAAGCAGGAAGAGATGGGTTCCTTAAAACAGGCCTTACCTATAAGAGTCTACACTCTTCTAGCCCTTTCAGAGAAAACCAGAGTCAACTGTGGATGAGGGCTTTTTTTTTTTTTTTTTTAGGAGGGGTTTTGTTTTGTTATTTTTTACATCTGGTATTCTGTAAATGTTTTAGGATCAAATCAAAATTTCCAGTGTGACTCTGTCTTCAGTGTTCTGTACAGGACTGATAATCTTCTGCTCCTGCCTTCAATCAAACACCAGTTTTTGCTGTATCTTATTTCCACTTCAGCCTTTTTCAATATGTTCACATTTCTATATCCTTTCTGATTTTAACAGTAGAGTTTTTCTTAAGAGTAGAAGAAACTTAGTTGTTTAGTAGCACACTCAGAACTCAGATGCACCTATATAAGTTCAAACTAAACCACCAAAATCAGCAGGGTTACTCTGAGAGTCACTGTGAGGTGTACTGATGTTCTACATCTAATTACAAGAACACACCTTGCTTGGATTGTAATTGGTTTTATGGGGAAAAAAAAAATCTTGTTTTACCTAAGCAGTGTAATCAAAATAAGACTATTAAAACTGTGTCAAGGTGTCTGTGAACCTGAATTTAGATCCTGAAAAGTTGTGTCTGGTGTCACTTGAGTTTTAATAAAAATTTTCCAGCTGAAGAATGCTACTTAAATCATAGGTAGGTAAAGCCTATGGAGAGTAGTTGGTCTTGTCAAAACATGTAGCAGTCATGAAGACTGCAAATAATAGAGACTTATTTTTCTGATAAAGATCACTAAGAGAAATAGGCAACACTCAAGTTCAACTACTGCACTGAGAGATTTGTGAGGCCATGTCTGTCCTGGAGGCAGGTTGTTCAAATCTGTTAGGAACTCATGGTCCTTCCCCTCTAAAATCCAGTGTTTTCTCTCCTGAAAAGTTTCATGGACAATTACTGCCCTCCCTCAGCTGCACACTTTCTCATCTATGCTCCATGTTTGTTGCTCAAGGCCAAACAAAGAAGATGGTAGAAAGCGTCTGGAAGTTCTAGTAACCACACGAAATAGAATATATAATCCTGTAACTGTAGTAGGAAGATTTTTTTCCACTTTGAAATATTATGTTTCTTCAAAATATCCTTTGACCAGTTTTGTATCAAAACTGGCAAAATGTGTTTTTTTTGGTTTTTTGTTTTTTTTTGTTAAATTATTTAATTTGAAGAAAGTACTTCCTTTCTATTTGAATTTTTTCTAAGTAGAATTTTTAGCTGTAAATTGTATTTTTAATAACTTTTTTGAGTTATTGTTTAATCAACAAATTATGCTTTCAGTGTTTGCATTCACAAGACTTAATTACTAGATTTTTCTATAATAATTAAAAAGTAAACATTTTCTTTTTGTTGAAGACATTATACGTAGCTGTGGAAAGGGATTTTAACCCTTTAAGTGCGGTGGAAATAAGATGCACAGCTACATGGTCGTCTTTCATGATAGGAAAGCAAGAGACAAGTTTATTCAAAAACACACTTGCTGTTATAGCATGACTCGTAATTCCAAGAGTAGAAAAAAGGTGATTGGCTCAGAGAGAAGACACCCCATTCCCAGGGTCTGGTCATGCACCACAACAGGTGTTCTATCTTTATTATTAATTCTTTTTTATTTTGACCAAATTATCACCCTGGGAGAAATTCTCCCTAGCCTTGAGCTGGTCCAGCTTATCAGCTGGGAATAGAGCTGAGAAGCTCCGGCCTGGAATATTTTTCAGGTGTAATTTTCTTGCTTTCTCAATATGTGTCCCTACAATTATAAGATTCAGAAACCAGCCAAACTCTCATGAATCTGTGTTCTTTGGGGTTTTTCACTGGAATTTTTCTGTTGGATATATTTTCACTGAACATTTGAAGTAATTGCCCTGTCACAGGCAAGCCTCACCTGCTCAAGATCTTCAAAGTATTTTTATCTATAAAACCATACTTCTTTTTTTTTTTTTTTTTTTTCAATTTTAACATTTTTATTGGTGATCATTGGTAAGCAGATTGTATTAGAAGAAACACAAAGATAATTCTCCACAGTTACCATGTGTATCTTTAACCTTGAGATGCTACAAGAATAAAAGAGTAGGAAAAGAACGATCACATTTTCTTGGAAGGAATTTGTTCATTTACAGCTGTAGCCTGAGATTTGATAAAATGATGATTCAGCTAGCGGGATGGAATGTGATAAGAAATGATAATAAACTGGCTGTAGGCCAAACTTATAAAAACAAGGTAGAAAATTTCCACAGAATTACACTTCTGAGACAAACATATGCATAATGTTTTAGACTACATGTAAACATTTATTGATACTGGTATCCAGTAATCATGAATTCTCAATAATAGAAATATTTTGAACAATGATGTTCAAGCTATAACTAATTTTTTTTTTCACTATATAGTTATCCTTAAAGATACCTTAAGGATAAATAGTGGATCTTTCCTTCAGGGGTTACTCTCAAATAAAAATAAATAGATAAATAAATAAATAAATAAATAACCTGGTGACTCCTCTTAATTTCAGTGTGTGGGGGACTAAGAGAAGAGCAAATGAATATGGGAAGATTCATTTTCAAATGGACTTTCCTCTTCTTCTTTCCCTGGTTTTCATCTGCTACCTTGGACTCAACTTTTCTGTTCCCGTAATACAGAACATATGTGTAGCCTCATTTGACAATATACCCAAGACACCTTTCTGGAAGAGTTTGACTTTCAGTGGAAGAGTTCTAGGTAGTTTGCCAGGATGTTACAGTGCCAAAGAGAAGATCTTGAAATGTAGCGGGATGAATAATCTGTATCACACAACTTGTTTGTTTTTATTGTCAGTATGAAATGGCAAAGGACTAAAATCTATTTTTGATTTTTTCTTAATCATTTTATGGTTACTGATGCCTAACGCCTGTATACCTCTTGATGTTTTCATATGATAGGCAAAGTATCTAAACACGAACTTCAACTGCTTTACACTGGATATGCCACAGTTTTCATTTAATCCTTACTCATTACTGCAGACGTCGCTTTTTTATCCTTCAGTGAGATCTATTTTGCTGTTGCAGTGGAATATGTTAGCACATCTGTGATTCTCTTTGATTTTCTCCGAATATTCCTCCAAACTAAACACACTGTCATGAATTCTGGTTTAGCATCTTTCACTGATTTGTTGCAAATGAGTTGTTTAGTCTGCTTAAAGAAATCACTGGCAAAGGTATCAGGAAAAGTAGGTCTAATAAAAATCTGTAAAAGGACAACAAAGTTCAATGGCAAGGTTTACTCTTCTCTCTATTACATGGATGAAATATACAGAGGAAAATCAGATAGGAATAAATTTAAAATTAAAGAACAATTAAAATTTAAAATTAAAATGGATATATTAAGGGTCAGGATGGAAAAGGTGAGGGTGAAAAGAGGAGAAGGTAAAGGCGAACCTTTCAGTGAGTGACAAGTTTCAGAGTGAACACTCTTTTGAGACTTAAACTCAGACTTGACCAGCGGTTTCTGTCTGAAGGATTTAGTAGGATCTAATCAATTGACTAAGTTAATTTTATAAGATGATCAATAGAATTTACTACAAGTCCAATAGTGTCAATTTTAGATCTGAAAGGGCAATATTTATGCTATGCATGCTCTACGGTATTTACATCAATTCACATACAGGCATAAAGAAGTTATAAATATATTGTGAAAAATTTCCCTCAAGTTCACAGAAATACTCACATCAGGTGCCTTTGCATCTATCAACAGGCTTAGGATTAATGAACTTCAAGGACTTGGGATATTATCCCAGGCCCTATCATCAGCTTCAGGTAATGGCTCACCAAGTATCTCCAGTTCAAGGGTTTGCAAGTTTTGGGAGGTGTCCCACTCAGAGGAAGGTGCTGGCACCGCATTCTGTGGTCCAGGAGACCTTGAAGAGCTTCACTTAGGGCTGTATTTTATAGGATCATAAAATGATGGGGTTTAGTAATCCATAAAACTTCTATCCTCAGGTTGATAATAACTGGAGTTTGTAAAATACTTGGACATTTTTTCCAAAAGTCCTGTAACAATGAGACCAGAGTTTCCAAAACTCCAGGTATAATAGTATTGTTCCACTCAGGCATTGATTACAATAGGAAGTGTTCCAAAGCTTTCAGGGAATGGGTGATTATCTGCTCTCTCACCCTTCTCCTCAGTAGCACTCCCACCTTGGCCATGTAAGAGCTCCTGGTATGACCAAGGGACAGTTCAACTCCCAACTCATTATACAAAGGTTAAGGCCTAATGGAAATTATTGAGATCATATTTTTATCTCCATCTCACTTTTAGAGAGTGAGTGAGTGGCTCAGTTACTGGCTGGGGTTAAACCACGACAATGGGCTTAAATCACCCTGCCACTCTTGTATCTAAAAAATCTCTAAATCATCAAAAAGTGTAAAAACACGGCTCTGCAATGGAACGACTTATCTCCAGAGCTTCTAGCAAATCTCCATGAAGATGTCATAGTTTTTTTTCCTGGAGTGCATACAGAAAAGGAGACATAGTACTTTACCCCAGAATTACTGCTCAGGATAACTAACTACAGGTAGGAAATTCAGCAGCTGAAGATCATAGGGACCTATAGCTCAGAACATGAGTAGACTCAGTCTGCATCTCCTCACATAATCAGCAAAAGCTCTGCCTGCAAAAAACTACACAAATGCATTCATCCTTGATGTATGATGTAATCACATTCCCATCCATTTAATATCGACCATGTTGATTTATTATCATTTTAGTTTCCTAAGAGATACTGTATACTACAAATTCTAATGCTTCATAGAAGTCTAAAAATATTTCACCAATGATAATACCTTTATCAATTCAGTCATCAAGAAGTTATTGGAATCATCAAAGGCATCCACAGCGAGTTTGTTTGTCCCAGTTCATTGAATATTTTTTCTGTTCTCGAGACCCAGCTGTGAATTATTATTAAGATGGCAGAGGAAAACCATTTACACTTCTTTAAGCAATCTTAGAGTCTTTTTTGTTTTCTCTTATCATCTCTCATTTTTGCTTGTTTTTGTTTTAGTCTATTCTTTTCTTTAACAAGAGATGAATTCCCTGCTGCTTTCATTATTGATTGAGGAGAGGCCTATGCACCAGTGAAAGCCAGAAAGCAAAGCTGCTGAAAGATGTTTCTGAGTATTGTTTTCTTTAATGATGTGGAGCAGCATTGGAAATAATGTCACCCTCTTCACATTCATTGGAATCCAACCTGAAATAGTGTGCATATTTAAAAGTCATAAAGGATGCTATTTACTTTGATATAGTGGTGTCTGTATTCATAAATTAAAAGCATCAGCACTGTGTACTTTTCAACACTCATTTTTTAACTTCCTCTTGTGCATACAGGCAGAGTTTTTTGTTTCATAATGGTATAACAGTATAATTTTTGTGTTTCATTGGTAAAGGAATAGAAAGATACACTGCTTGTTATCAGACTTATTTTTAGATTTACATATATTTAATATGTTCTTCCACATGGAGTGCTAAGGTCCTGACAACCAGGGGGTAAAAAAAGTTGAGAAAGTGTTTTTAAATTATTTGTGAGGTATGATTTGGGGTTATTTATTTTTTGTGGGTTTTTTTGTGGTTTTGGGTTTTTGGGGTTTGTTTGTTTTTTTTTTTTTTTTTTTTTTTTTTTTTTTTTGTTGTTGTTTTTGTTGTTTTTTTTTGGGTTTTTTTTGTTTTTTTGTTTTGGTCTTTTTTAGTAGTGATTTTTCTTTGTCTAGTTTTGTTTTTGTGGGATTTTTAATGTCGCTGCAAGGACCGTTACATCTTTCAAAATGGATATAGAGGAAGTAGTAAATGAAGAAACCTTAGAGGTCATTACAGATGGAGACTACAGAAGGAAAAATGGGAAAAGGTTTTACTCCAACCTTTCAGTATGTTAGTCTTTTTGCAGAGACTCAGCAACCTTAGCTATATTTCCAGATTATTACATCTTTGTATGT
This sequence comes from Sturnus vulgaris, assembly GCF_052056855.1. Classification (NCBI taxonomy): domain Eukaryota; kingdom Metazoa; phylum Chordata; class Aves; order Passeriformes; family Sturnidae; genus Sturnus; species Sturnus vulgaris. The sequence continues at coordinate 150,397,332 of NC_142243.1, forward strand.
TAGTGAGAACTGAAAAAATATCATAAATTTATAAAGACCTCAATAAAGTTTGTTACTTTTTATACATTCATTTTCAAACACTAAACTGTATTTCTTCTAATTGATGAAAACTCCCGTTTCACTTTCTAGTGGTTCTTTTAGGATGTGCTTTTACTCATGAACTTTCTAACTCTAGGCTATCCCATAGACTTAGATATCTATGGGCAAGGGCATTTTTACACTTATTTGTGTGTTTTCTTATCTATTTTGTAGTCATGGTGATTAACTCAGACTTGTGGACATGGTGGTCTAACACATCTTTTAGGAATGTCTCTGTGGTAGAAGAGAACAAAACAATGGGCTCCCCAAACAGGCTTTAGCAGAACTGCTCTATCCCCAACAAACACTACAAAGGGCCCAAAATCATCACAGAATCACAGATTGGTTTGGGTTGGGAGGGACCTTAAAGATCATCCAGTTCTTACCCCTGTGCCATGAGCTGGGACATCTTGCACTAGAGCAAGAGAATGCTCAGAGAATCATTCCTAAACCTCCTCAGAGGCACTCTGTATTCCCAGGTCACGCCTGTTCCCGCATGCTCGCAGCACATTGACACAACTGTGATACTTCTGCTCCCAGCATTTTTTGTTTAACAGGAGTAGGGAGATCTCAAGATACATCGGATAAAAGCCCTATCAGATTAGGCAAAATACATAACAGACATGTCCTCTGGCACTCAGTGACACATCTTTGGAGCTCCTAGGAGCAAATTGATTTCCTAAGGGTATGCCTTGAGTGACATGACATTCTTTTTTCCCTCCATTAGAGGACGATCCCTTGCAAGCTCTTTACCCCTGTGGGACTGAATGCTGAATAAAGCATTTCTCATTGTAAGAACAAGAGCAAAACCTAACCTTTAGTCTTTAGCACATTGGTGCTACAGACACACGTCTGCAGGAGGACAAGATATTTCCTATGAAAGTCAGTCTGCCTCCTTGTTTGGCTGAGAATAAAGCAAGGAAAACTTAATTTTCTAGATAAAATGGTATGCATGGGGTTGGACTTTTTCCCCTCCCCCTCTGTCTCTTGAGATGTGTTAGCAGCTGGGAAGATAATGTGTGTCACTGCAATATCTGTAACATTATCAAAGAGAGCATGGGAATGGTCACATCCCCATCACAGTAATAATTTGAATTTATTCCTAAGGCATCAGCATCTTCACCCAGTCTCTGCCTGAATGACAGCTCAGAGTCTGCAAAGGCATCAGAAGTGATCCTGGTACACTATGAGCAGCCATCTAGGTTGACAGATTTTTATAAAATTCAGCATTGCTAGTTGCTTTTCTCAACCAGTTTTCAATCATTTTTATTTCTCTATGTGTGTATATACGTATAATATCTGTGATAGCCTGATGCACTCCATACAAATTAAGGAGGATTGGCATGTGTGTCTTCTTGTGAAATCTCTTTTTTCTTTTCTTCCCTCTCTTCTTTTAATAGAAAATCTGTCTGTCAAGGATGAAGTTCTGTTGTGTTAGCTGCATGTAAATATTCACTAAGAGGAAAACAGGGTCACAGTAAAGATTAAGAATAAAAATGTAGGGAAAATATTGTTATCCCTGAGGGGATGAAGTAAGGAATTATTAGATGAATATTGTAGAACTGAAGACATTAAAATAAAGTAGTAAGTCTATGCCTTGGCTCAGGAATGACTGACCTCCTTTTGTACTTGCTTATCTTAGGCCAAGGTTTATAAGACAGATTTAAGGATATGCTTTTTTTTTTAAGCATTGATAATTTTCTTTGAAGCCTTTGACTGAAATTTTAGTGGGTCAGGCTTTTGTTGTTGCAGACTGTGACTGTTTCTATGCTCAAGGAACTGATATTCTGCTCACATTTTAAATAGCAGTTGTTTGTACCAGAAAAGGAGTATCAGACAAGGCTCAGGGGCGACTCCAAAGGCATAAACCAAAGAGTACTAAAGGTAAAAGCTGAAGCAAATTTCCATAACCATTAAGGAAATCATCTGTTGCTTCACTTCTAGTTGGCCACAGACACCTATCCTTTTTTTTTTTTATTAACACCTTGGAGGTGAAGTAAGTGACTCCAGGAGAAGTGATGTGTACTGAAGATTATACACAGATCAGATGCTTGGGTTTGCGTCCACAAACATGTCTTACACACATTATTGTCACAGGATAAACTCTGAATCACAGAATCATAAATCATTAAGGGCTGAAAAGACCCTTAATATCATTGAGCCCAATTATCAATTCAGCACCACCATGTTCATCATTAAACCATGTCTTTAAGTGCCAAATTCACATGTTTTCTGAACTCTTCCAGGGATGGTGACTCCACTATTTCCCTAAGCAGTCTTATACAATACTTTAGAACCCTTTGTGTGGAGAAATGTTTTCTAAGATCTTATATAATCCAAAATCCAAATTTTACTACCTGACCATATGTGCAGATATACATTGCCAGTATTGATTATGCTGCTCTGGGTTACTCAGTGTCATCATAACTCATGCAGTATGTGGCATTATACAAATGGTATAATGGCATCCCACTTTCAGCTATAGATTTAGAGGGACTTGAGAAACTTAAGTAATGTTTAACTTTAAGAGAATATGAACTGACTGCTTTGACTTCTCAAAACACAAGTGACCACCAAAATGTAAGACATTATGAACTCTTGTTTTTCTTTGTCTCTTTGTTGAATCTGTTCTATCTGACATACTCAACAGAGACAAGGACAGAGAGATACCAGTTGAATTTTCTGCTTCTTTTAGTGTTTATCCTTTTGGTTTCCACTGCACAAACAATTTATTTGTTTACTTCTTTATTGGAATAAGCAAAGCAGTGTAGTCTGTGTTAAAACAGGGGTGACAACAGGGTGTTGTTTTATTATTTTATTTCTCACTACTCAAATGATTTTTAATTGACATTAAATTAAATTACTTTCTGATTTGAATCTGTTGAAGATGAATCTGTTTTTCACACAGCAGTAACCATTAAGAAATCCACCTGTCCTTTTGTCAACCCACTTTTCCATCCACTTTTCTTCCTCTGTCCTGTTGGAGGGGGTACAGGTGAAGGGAAGGAGTGAGCAGCTGAGTGCATTTCACCACTGATCAAGGCCGACCTTCCATGATTTCTGAACAGTGTGCAGAAATGAGATGTTTGGGAGCTCCTGGCAATAATGAATGGAGTTTCAGTTCACTTTGTTAAGTGGATGTTCCCTTTTTTTTTAAGACGACTACTACAGTCGTGTTAGGAAAGTGTATGTTTTCTAGTCACTGGGAATTCCTGTAGAGAACTGAATCAGATATATTTTTCCCTTTTCCAAATAAATTAACTTTTCCTAGTTTACTTGGATGTAGAAATACTACCTAATAATCGGCTTCCAACAAGACTGTCTGGCCTGGCTAAACACTAATGATAAAGCACCTTTGTTGCCTCACCCTAAGCATGAATTTAGAATCTCTCTTGCTATGGATGAAGTTTAACATTGGAAGAAATTGATCATATTAAATTTTTCTGCTTCGTGGGTGAACCACTTCATAGCCAGGCAGTAACTCTTGAGAGAGATGTGGTTCATAACAGGTAGGATGAAGCACTTGTTTGTTTTATTGTGTATGTAATCTCCTGCATTGACAAAGTATCAGAAATACTGACAAAGGGTGTAGACTGGTGTAGATGATAAATAACTTGTTTTTGCAGTATTTGCACAGGATCAGACACAAACACACACACATTCATATAAGTACAGGAACACTCAGGCTAAAACTGGGCACTCCCAAGAGATTAAGTAAATTAATTTTATGTTATTAAATCCCGTTATCAGAAATGAGGGCACCATGGAAAGTAATAAGTAATATTAATTATGCTCATTCTGTTTTTAGGGGATGTGTGTTGTTCGTGGTTTTATAAGGTATAGAATTGTAGCATTTTGGAAAGTGCTGATTTTACTAGTGACTTTGGTATGGGAAAAAAGAAGAAAAGTGAATGCAATTCAATGTAAACCATAGGAACAGGCTTAGAATATACTGTGTTGTCTTAACAGTGAGCTGCTTTTTGTGGTCAAGATAACTGTGTTTGCCTCTCACTTCTTGTCTGCTGATTCTGTAATTCTTCCATGGATTCAGACAGAGCCTCGAGTATTGGAGCCTCATGGTTAATGGCACTGCAAATACAAATAATTAATAGAGAGAAAGTAAATACATTTTCATAATTAAAAAAAAACCCAAAAAAACAAAAACCAAAACAACAACAACAAACAAAAAATCCACTAGGAAATCACAAAACAGTGATTGCTATTTTGCACTCTAGCCAATTTCTGAATATACCCTGCAACAGGTAGCCTGAAGAAAAGTCTTCCATATATCCAAAGTTAATTTTATTCACAGTACCTGGTATGGGTTTGGATTTGTGCTGAAAACAGTGCTCATAACACAGAGATGTTTTCATTACTGCTGACCAGTATTTACAGAGAGTCAAGGTCTTCCCTACTCCTCACCCCACTCCATCAGTGAGAAGGCTGGGGGGACACATGGAGCTGGGAGGACACTCAGCCAGGACAGGACCCTGACTGACCCTGAGGGATATCCCATATCTTATGGCATCATGCTCAGCATAAAAACTGGTGACAGAAGAAGGGAAAGGAGTACACTATTGGGCAAAACAGACTCCTGCTTTCATGGGAATATCTGAAAACTGCCTGTCCGTGAGAAGTGATGGATGAATCCTTATCTTGCTTTACTGGCATACACAGATTGGCTTTGCCTGTTAAACTGCTTTTATTTAAACCCGTGAGTTTTCTCACTTTTATCCTTCCCTTGGGAGGATGTGAACAAGTGGATGTATGGGGCTGAGCTGCCAGCTGGGGTTACACCACAGCATCACCATGTCAGAATTTGACAATTCCACTGAGATGATCACTCTAGGCAGTTTGTTCTAATTGGAGAAATAAATACATGAATTTTAGGAAGAATTCAACAGCACCTCTACAGGGCCAATTTCTATCAAATGAATGTGGGAAGATCACAAGTAACTTAAATATAGATATATAGACTCATAAAAGAGAAAAATCATTTGATGAAATGCATCAAAGTAGTGAAAGAGCAGTGTAGACTCCTTAATCACTAGGTTATAAAATATCATCTTTAAGATCAATGCAAATTACATTATTCCAAATCAAACATCTTTAAAAGTGAGACTGACAATTTATTCCAGATCACTCTAAGGTGGTCAGGGCATTCTTATAGCATGATACCTGGGTCCTAACACAAAGATTATCTTTTTGGACACATGAATTTCAAGTGAAGGAAACACATCTTCCTGAAAAATTGGTATGTCAGTTTATGGTCACTTCTATAGTTTGTGAACCTATATATGAGGCAAAGAGAGAATTCATAATCATATTTTTTACAGTTCATTCTGTGCCACTACAAGGCTGCCTCTTAGGCTGGTGGTTCACAGCTCCTCAGTTGCTGTGTGAAGTGAGGTGTAATCAGATACAAATCTTGTGTTTTTATTGCTGATATTGTGAACTGAACAACTTCATGTACTAACTGGAAGTAAAACAGTTTGCAGAGTGTGATCATGAAATTAAAACAACATGAGAGAAAATCTGACAAAAGCAATGGAAAGCCTCAGAAATATCTATTGATGGGGAGAATTCACATCTATGCCTGATTTTCTGACCTGGCTCTCCTGCTCTGACTTTCTGGCTTTACCTAAGCCATCTTTTGGCTATAAACATGCTGGGTGATCCCTGAACTGTGTCTGAGCCTGATTTGCTGTCCCTGGTTCCCATGAGAGGGAGGTCCATGCTCCCACTCACCTTGCTACAGTGTTGGGCTCCTGGCTCACCATCCCTTGTAGAACAGGCAGACATCACTGTTCCCAGATATAAAACATATGCTATCATGAGAAAATTAAGCAGCTGGTAGGTCACTGTGCCAGTTAGCATCTAGATGTCAATATTATATTACATATGATGCTCTAAAATGAAGTATAATCTTCACAGGCTTGACTTAAACTGAGAACTTTACATCCACTTTACCTCATGGGAAGTGACAGTCTGTAGAAATCTGGTTTTATTTTCCATCATGTAGGTTAGATTTAGCAGTTTTTTCCTCCACTTGAAACATTGATATTTGGCTTAAAGCTGGTACCAAGATTTTTTAAATTATTTTATGTTTCTTAAATTACATCAGAAGAAAGTAACTCATGTCTAAAATATTGAGTAGGCATAGTTGAATGCTTTATTCATGTTGGCTGAGGAAGAGCTGGTAAAAGATTTGTCTGTCACAACATGTAGATAGTCGATACAAATAATCTCACACCAGCATCTTTGACGTGTTTTTGAAGAGATGTGTGTCAATTGGCTGTATAAAATATCATTGGGACAAAATTAAATTAAACACTCACTGTAAAACTTTCCCGGGAGATGAGTAGTGGGTCAAAGACTATACTTGCACTTCAGATATTCTGACATTTTTATGTAGGACATAGTTTACCAGTACTTTAAAAACATTGCCAATCATCAACTTGTTCTTTGCAATTAAAAAGTGCTGGATTGATCAAGGGGATCTGTTTAGAGACTTCTTTAAGAGGATGCAAGACATGAAAAGGGAGATTATATTGATGGTGGACATTAGTGCCGGGCTAATAGTTTCATCTGATGATCGTAAAGAACTTTTCCAGCCTCACTGGTTCTATGATTCTATAATTCTGTGATTGTCTGTTTTATCATTATCAAACTTGCATATATTCATGACCCCGCCCTGGCAAATCCCCCACTAAACCATGTCCCCACCACCCTTCAAAGGATGATAGCTCAACCACTTCCCTGGGCAGCCTTTTCCAATGCTTCACCATCCAGTGCAGATCAAATGAAAATACCACACTCAGCAAAGGTCATGGTTAGGAAGTACATTCAAATACTTCTAAAAGAACCTTTGGAACTTTTCCAAGCAGTCTGGATGTTCAAAACCTGGAAATGTTGAAAATCTGTTCAAATGGAGAGGTGAAAATGGGGACTAGACTTCCTTCTTTTCATTCTATGTTCTGTTCACTGATTTCCTTCTCAGCTGGGAGGGTTTGCAAATCTGGAGATAAAATGCAGTTCTATTTTAGAAAGAACTAAGTGGATGGGGAGTATGAAGTTCTCTCAAATTTGTTCCTGGCTTGATATAATCTATATATATATACATAATCTGACTTTCTAGTTTTTCACCCAGTAGAATGTGTATGTGACACAGAATTATCACTCAACAGGCCTTTTGTTTTTCTTCCACTTTCAGAGTAAAGTGGTGGACACCTTATCTCTAGAGATACCTCTCCCAGAAGAAAACTGGACACACTACCATGCTATTGTCATCCAAAAGCTTTTTTTTTTTTTATTTTGACTCTTCAACAGGAAATTTACAAATGTAGCAGATTAGATTAAATGGTAGTTTTCCCTGCTTGAAGAAAAATAGATGAGAAAAAACAATATCTATAGAAAATTGTTCTGAATTACAAGCTCAAGGAAAAAATATACTCTGGCTGAAAGTTAAACTCTTATCTCAGTTTCAAGTGTTTTCTCTGAGAAATTTTTCTGAGATAGACTTTGAAAGTAAATTATGTTAGTCCTGTAGTTTTCATTTCTTCATTTGGAAATATGTAAGAAGTTTGCATTTTCATAAGCAATCAACATTTTCAAGTAATCTGTTTGACAGATTGAGTTTTCCAAATGGGATGGAGAGCACACACTTGAAAACGAAAAACATGCCAGAAAATTAAGATATCTAAAAGAGACTACTTTCATATTAAAGTCTAGATCATTTGAGTTATAAAATTATAAAATTTTGTATCAATTCTGCTTTGGTGATCATTTATAAAGTACAGTTATTCACATCAGTGTTGTGTAAATGAATAGCTAGTAATGAAAGTTTCCTTTTGAGTCAGCAGAATTAACAGCGGTTTCAAATGTCCTAAAATCCTTTTATTCAGAGAATGATGGAAAGATAAGAGAAAAAAATTATATTTTGTAATCTAAAAAACGAGGTTTATCTTTAGCTTTTTTGTAGGTACATTTTTGCTCTCTTGTGCATTGATTTTCCAGCAGATCTGATGAAAAGGCAAAGTGAGAAGAGTTCAGTTGATTAGAGGAGAAGCCATTTCACTGGCTCTTTCCTGCTCTCAGTTTTTATTTCATTTTGCAACAGAAAAAAATAAATTTTCAGGGCTGAAGAGAATTTTAGGAAAAATTATCTGTTTGGGTTGTAGTTTACTGTACCTCAATCTGAATCACACAGGCAGGGTCTTGGAGGCAAAATTTTCAGTTCCAGCTGATCACCCTGCTTGTTTCAGATATTACTTTCCTTATGCATCTTTTTCCTACTTATTGTACACAAAGACATACACAGATTGTGTGTATGAGCAATACATATATATATATATATATATATATATATATATATATATATATATACACTTACACACTTATATATTAATAAAAATAGACATATTTTTCCCCTGGAGGCTTTGTGTAAACTAAATCAGTGAAAGTGTAACAGAATTATTTATGCTACTTTTAGTAACAAATAAACCTTAACAGCTGAAAAAGCAAAAGGAAGGAAAAAAAAGAAATTTTATTTTTAATATTTTTTTAAATTATATTTTAAAGTTTTGAAAATTCATAATACTGGCAAGTTTTCTTCTCAGTGCATTTGGATTTCTCATGCCCACATTGTCTCAAGTACAGATAATGTCAGTTCCAACTAAAAGACTGTGTCACATCCAAATGGATTATGGGTTTTCATATTTCCCTCACCTCTCAGTTTTCCATGGCACTTTGACCTGCCAGGGCACGAGGTTTACAATACTTTAAAAATATTAAATGGGATATGCTACCACAGTACATCTCCAAAGCCATACAGGCAGCACTATGCTCTGCACTGCCTTTTGTTAACAAAGGAATGAAGTTCAAGGTCTTGCATGTTCTCTTCAAAGTATTCCCATTCTTGGTTTAGGATATTTAAAGAAAAAAATATCACCTAAATCTTTGAGATGAAGAATTTGGTTGACAGTTTTAGTCCCTTGGTGCAAGGAGCTGTCTGCAGGTACAGGAGAGCAAATGAGAGAAAAATGGAATATTTTCAGGGGGCAGTCCAAGTCTGCGAAGTAATTCACTTTAGGAACTTGGAACTGTCATAAGTGTCACCACTTCTCACTCTAAGTGCTTTCTCTAACAATACCTGGCAACATGCATCTGAAGAAAAGGAGAACACAAAACAAAATAAGCCACATCATTACAGGTATTTCTTTCCCAGGGGGTGGTGGAAAAAAATCATGACCCAAGAGTTCTTAGTCATATCATTTAAAACACTGTGGAAAACCTTTATATACTAGAAATATAGTCTGAAAGAATAAAAACAAGAATAAGAATAGCAAGAATATAAATATAAATATAAATATAAATATAAATATAAATATAAATATAAATATAAATATAAATATAAATATAAATATAAATATAAATATAAATATAAATATAAATATAAATATAAATAAAGAGAGAGAAGAGAAGAGAAGAGAAGAGAAGAGAAGAGAAGAGAAGAGAAGAGAAGAGAAGAGAAGAGAAGAGAGGTTTAATTGTATCTGTTGAAAGGTTGCTATCTTATGGGCAGGAAGATAAACATTATATTTATTATATCTAAAACCTTGTACCTGAAGGTGGAACATGCACTGGCAGCACTCCATGATGGTTGATTTTTTTTTATTCAGTAATTTCTTGTGTTCTCCAGTCCGTCCATTTGCGGGTGACTGGAACCACTTGCCTTATTTTCATACTATAATTTTTTTGAAGTGAGATTGTGTTTTTTCAGGCACTTGTAAAAAGCCCAGTTCAATAAGTTTTTTTTTTTCTTGCAGTGGAATTACTCAGTTCTACCATAGCAGAACTGTGGCTGCTAAAAGCTGTCAACACATATTTTGTATTCTTTGGCTGTAGTACATAAAGGGAAGAGAGCTGAAGAAGGTCAGTCTAGAGTTCAGTAGGACTCGGGTGTGACCTGTTCAGATCAAAAACGTTTACCTCCTCCCATCTGAAATAAATTTGGACTGTCTCCTGATGTAGCTCCACTACTGTCTCTATCTGTTAACAAATGCAGGAATCATTGTCTTCTTCCCTGTCGACTTTCTCAGTGTTTGTTTTAGAGCTTTTTTCCATACTTTCTTCCTGACTAATGAGCCACAGTTTTTGAATTACTTTGCCTGCATGCATTTATAGCTTTTTCCTCCCGTCATTTTAAACACAATAGTTATGAAAATGAAGATATTTTTCATTAACTCTATCACAATTTCATTGTTCATGGACACAGATTTTTTTGTTTTTTATTTTCTGACAGATCTGAAACGACTAATCATTCAAGTCTGCCTGAGAGGAAAGAATGGGGAGAGAGAAAATTTGGAGTAATTTAGTTTTCTGCTTAACTTTTGATTCAGATTATATGATATTTGATGTTGTGCTATATAGGTTTCGGATTCAAGAAAACGAAACATATCTGAAAGTGAAAAGCATTTTTATGAGCTGTTTTTTGGTTTATCTTCAGCACTAAAACTCTGGTCTGTGCTCACAATCTGAAGAGGAAGAAAGAAAATTCCTTATCAAATCCCAAATACTTCACTGAATAAACTTATTTCCTGGAGGAAAGCTGAGGAAATGAATGCAATGTTGAGAACGGGCACAGTGCTTTCTGTGCTCACATTGTCCTCAGCCTGTCAGGTAAACTCCATGGCTGGGGCAGGGCAGTAGCACAGAAAGGATGAAAGGGCCACTCTTTGCCAGCCCTCCCTATAATGAGTACAGTGGTGAAGCACAGAGAGGTCATGGCAGATTGCAGTGAAGCAAACATGTAAGGGGTAGAGGAATACAGGAAATGGAAGACCTGCAGGTGCTGAAGATGGTCGTGAAGTGGCAGAGAAAAGACAGCGTAGGACAAATTATAGAAGTACTTTGTGCTGCAGCAAAGCAATAAGCTCGTCATGCATTATTTCTTTTGCTGTGTTTGCATGAGGAATATTTTGCTTTCTGTACTTTACTCAGAACAATTAACACCAAAAGAAACCACAGTAGTGTCCTGAGCAAGTGTGCTGAATATATGCAATCTGGGGAGCCCAGCTGCATAGCAACTGCTGCTGTCATTTTACCTTTTCCCTACTTTTTCAGCTCTCAAATAGGTGTATTTGGATTTTGGCAAGATGCGGATGGGGTGCAAATATAGCAGACAACAGAAAACATGTTATCAATAATTTACAATTGTGCATGATTCATTTTTTAGCAGGAACTGCACATTAAGTGTTTTTTAATATATAAAGTCACTTGCCATAAGCACGTGTAGTGCTCAGCTGTCTGTAAGCCATGAATTACAAACCTCTCCCTCCAACCCATACTCTGAAGAAATGGAAAAATGACCTGAAACTTTCTTACACCCAGAGACTGAGAGACCATCTCACAGCTGCTGTGACACCACTGTCTTGTAGAAAAGATACTAATGAGAGTGACCCAAGAGGGAAGAGACTGTTCAGGAATCTCACACCTTTGTATTTCCAGGATTCAAAATTTACTGGGCTATAGCATATCACACAGAAAGAAACAAAATCAAAAACAATTCTCATAAAAACTCTTCAACTATTTGTTATGGAAAATAGTCTGCAGGGCTAAAAAAAACCCAAACAAAACAAAAAGTAAAGATTTGTGAAGAGTTATACAACAACCAGCTAACTTATCATAATGAAGTCAGGTTCGTTTGCACACACTGCATTTTTTTTTTTTTACAGCAAAATGAGAGTTTCTTCATCAAGGGCATATTGGCATCTTCAGCAAGTGTTCTGTTCAGATGAGTCACACAACATTGCTGAATTGGCAACCTTTCAGAAAACAGGGACACTCTTTGAGGCCACTTGACTGGGATGCAAATTGTGCCCCTCAAAGCTGCAAGCACAAGTGTAGCATGAGAAGATGAAGCAGAGAGTGTCAAAGACATGACAAATATATTTCTGGGGTTTTGTTTGTTTGTTTGCTTTTTTCACTTTCAAAGCAAATGAAAAGGATTTGTTTAGCATTACTAGGTTCTATTTGACATGGGTAGTTTCAGCATTCTTTCTGGAAAGAATGTGGCCTTAGCTCTGTGGGTCTGCTTCTGAAAGAAGATAGATTCTACTTTACATGTAAAATTTTAAAATCTAACACTAATGGGATATTTGAAATGGAATTTTATTTTCTAGTACATGCTGATGCCAGAGCCATTTCATGGAAGAAGAGATAGACTTGAAGAGTATCATGAAAATATCCACAAAAATCCTTTCTATAGTCAGAACATGAATGACGTTTTGTTTTTTAGACAAAATCTTTCAGGGTACCTCCACTTCTTAGTTGTGCTTGCCTGAGTGTGTTACCATGGTGATTAGGAGATTCTGGAAATTAACTTCTTTTTATGATTATTGTGAAACATTTGTATGTGAGCTGATAATCTGTATTTCTCTAACCAGATCTTGAAGAGAAAATAACCTTTTGGGGATTAGCAGCTTTACACCATGAAAAATAAAGAGCAACCTAGATTAAAGGAAGACAGATTTGTAATTGATGGATTGAACCATTAGTGATTTCACTCCAGTCACACTCTTTAAATCAGGCAGAAATCCATCCCAGTATGCAGTTAATTTTCCGCCAAAAAGCAATTGGATATGTAAACACTAGGAAAATGAAGCAGCACAACCAGTCAAACAAACCAGCTGCCAAATCGTGTGTCTTCTGCCAATGACCACTATTCTGCAACACCCTGCTCTATCAGTGAAAATATTCCCTTTGCTATTCCACAGTTACAATTGCAGTTTCACTCTTTCAAGAGTGGATAACAGTGACAACAGCAATGACACTCGCTGGTTCCATCTAGAGAAGACAGATTTCTGCTTACTGGAAGTACAATAGCAGGAGTTTAAGGTATGTTATCTAGATGGATGCACACTGCTAATTTTAAGTAGATATCTGTCTGTTCTTTATAGATTTGATTTTCTATTGACAACTGAAGGAGTTTTGGGAAAACTCTTGTAGATGGAGGTAACCATTGACATTAAAAATGCATAATTATTGAAAAGGTAGAAAATTTAAAGTAGGAAATGACAAAGCATGAGTGGGTTCTGATCTTGGCCCAAAGCACCCCCTGCTCCCCCCAGCCCCTCTCACTAAACCTGGAGCACCTCCTCTGCCTCCTTCTTCACTGACCTTGGTGTCTGCAGGGCAGTTCCTCTCAGGTTTTTCTCATTCCTCACTCCCATCTGCTGTTCAACAGGTTTTACCCTTTCTTAAATATCACAGAATATTCACCTTATCTCCTACTCCACTATGTGGAGTAAAACAAGAAAGATCCAAGATCCCAAGACAGACATCTATGCTACTCGTAGCCATTCTGTAGGTTGAATGTGGTCCCTTAACAACTGTTCTCTGCACCAAGTACCCCACCTGTATTTTATCCATCTGGTTGCCCAGACATGTTGACTTGAATAAGCAGAAACGTTTGAGAAACAGCACCAAAAACCTCTCAGAAATCAAAGCAAATAATGCTTCCCTTGGCCACAAACACAGACAGCTTATCACAGGAAGAAATATGGTGGGTAATGCAAGATTTACTCATGATAAATTCATGATAATTGCTACAGATCACTTTCTTTTTTTTATATCTCCACAAAAGCGTTTCAAAATGATTTACTCCATGATTTTCCCCGCCACTTGTGTAATTGTCCTTTAATCTTCTGGATTGTCACCTTTTGGAAAAGGTGTGTGATAGCTCCTTTTCTGCATTCACCAGGAATCTTTCCAGATCTCCCAGACCTGTTGGCTTTCAAGGACATTGGCTATGTCTTTCAGCAGCCTTGGATGTATCTTCTTGAATCCTACAGCTTTATAGGGGTTGATTTCTCTCTAGAAATCACTGACTCTTCCCTCATCCACTGATGGCACCTCCTCTTGAATCCTTCCTCTGGTCACAAATGAGCAAAGAGGACACTGATTTCCTCGTGTCTCTTATGCGTATATCTTAATGGTCTGGTAAGAAACTTTCCCATTCAATTGTTTAATTAGTCATTTACTGTGCCAATAACTAATACAAAACCCAGAAGACATGGAGATTTGGAAAAATAAAATAAAACAAAAACAAAAACAAAAACAAAACAAGCCAACAAATAAAAGAGCACTATATACATATATTGGTTTATAGTTCTGGAGATATTTTTTTATATTCTGGACTTTTTCTCTCAGGTTTTTCTTACTTCTGTCCAATTTTTCCCTATCTTTTCTATTTTGACATTGAAAATACTACAGCAGGGTTTAAGAAATTCCTAAATAAGTAAAAATATCTTCCTTTCCTGTACCCCAGCCAGAAAAATTAAATTTATTGTAATCTGATGTGTGATTGTTCTATTTCAATAATCAGAGTGCTTCAATTATGATGCATAGGCACTGCTCTGTTTTGAAGTACACTTGAGGAAGAAAAGAATTCAGACCTTATCTCTTCAAGGCTGAACACATCACACAAAAGCCAAAAGGTCCCACTTTCACAAACCTCAACAATGATTCAGAAACTTACTAATTTTTTTAATACAAATCAAATTGGGTTTTGATGAGGTGCAGAGGACCAAGCTCTTAAGCAATCTGTTGAATTCCAGAAAACAATTTATGTGTTATTAGGAAAAAAAAAAATCTGATTATGAATTGCGTATTACATGTGCTTGACCATGAGCAGGGTTCAGAGGCAAGTGGCAAACAAAATCCTTGGTCTGTAAAAAACACCTTGAAGTGAGAGAATAAAGAAGTACAAACACATGATATTCTAATTTTCAGAATGAAATGTAAGAAGCAAACATTACCTAGGGAAGGTAAAGCAGATGGTCGTTCTGCACAGCATGTTTTTTAGAGGGGAGTCTTCATTATCACTTTGTTTGGGTCTGTAATTCACACCAGTGAAAATGAAGGTTCGCATATCACAGAAAATCAAGGTTTCACTATGGAATGAAAGAAATATTTCTAGGATCAAAATGGGCGCACTAGCACGTTTCTATGTGTTGTGGTTTAACTGTGTCTGGGAATTCAGCTCCACACAGCCACACACTCACTTTTCCCCTGTAGGACAGAGGAGAGTCAGAAATATTGAAGTTAGAAAACTCATGGTTTGAGAAAAAGACAGTTTAATAGATAAAATGAGAGCCATGCATACTAAAAAAAGCAAACCAAAGAATTAACTGACTAATATGGATGGGCAGGCAGGTGCTCAGCCATCAGGACAGCAGGGTTTCATTACACATAAGGGAGACTTGGGAAAACAAATGCCATCACTCCAAACATCCCCCCACTGCTTCTTCTCCCCCAGCTTTATATGCTGAGCATGACCTCATGTGGTCTGGAATATCCCTTGGGTCAGTTGGGGTCAGCTGTCCTGGCTGTGTCCCCTCCCAGCTCCTTGTGCATTCCCAGTCTGGTGGGGTGGGGTGAAGAGCAGAAAAAGCTTTGATGCTGTGTTATCACTGCCGACAAAAACAACCCAGAATTATCAACACTGTTTCCAACACAAATCCAAAGCACAGCCCCATGCTAGCTACCGGGAAGAAAATTAACTCCATCCTAACTAGAACCAGCACATCATACCAGGGACAGTACATTTCTATGTTCCACACTGTGATCTGTTTGTGTTCTGGCCACCTTTGCTGACCTATCTTTCTGCTAAGCTGATGTCTCTGGCTCAGTGTGCTCTGCACAACTGTCAGAGACTATGCAAGCAGAACCAGTCAATGGAAATGGAGATACTAGACTAAAGACATTAAATAAAACTGTTCTCCCTCCCTCCCCACCTCACTCTTTTTTTTTTTTTTTTTTTTTTTAGTAGCAACCTAGACAGATGGGAAGGCATGTGAAGGTCTCATGTTACACGGATGGTGAAGATCTTGAAGGACTCTAGGAGGTACAGGCAGAGTAAAAGACTGAAACTAGGTATTATCTTTGTCAAAAATGTAAATTTTTGAGTTTTTGAGAAATTTAGGGGATAATGTCTTGGACAAAGCCTGTGGGTGTTTTTCCGTGTTCTAATTCAAGACTAGTCAGTTGTGAACTTGGCATTTTTCAGGTCTGTTGTATCTATCTAGAGAGAAGAGCAGCAGGGGAAAGTCACACCTTTGTTGAACCAGATCAAAGTTCTGTCTTGGCTTGAAACGTTCCTTTCCAGCAGTAAATGCCTATGGAAGTGTATAAGAACAGAGGAAATGTACGTGGCATCTTCCCTTCTCACTCCCCCATTATATACACTTCCTCAGCTTCCAGCAATCTGTGAATGATGGACGAATGAGAATATATAAGAAAGGCTCTCCTATATATGGGTATGCTCAACTGAAAGTAATATTCACAGTTTAGATAGATAGCTGGAGATTTTGGAATCAATTCCTGAAATGAAAAAAAACAAAACAAACCAAAACAAAAAAAGTGCAGCTCATCATATTTCATTAACTGAATTTTCAAGAAGCATTCATGTACCAAACATGGTATGTTTTTGTAGCATTTAAAAGTGTTTTGATTCTGAAATGATCTTTTATATGTTTTAACCATCAAAAAGTCAGTAGTTTTTCAGCATTATTAGGAAAAAGATTTGCTTTTATGCAAATAAGGTGATTGCTCTTCGATTTTTAAACATTAATTTATTTGCTTTTAAACCAGGGAACTTAATTTAAAGGACTTTTCCAGATGAAGAGTCTTAGTTAGAAAAAATAGTGGGTTTTGCGGATTGAGTGGGTTTTTTAAAAAAATTGTGTTAAGGATGCATGTTCTGCAGACTAACTACTTAATTATTCCATGTTTCCTTCCCCCCAAAAAACTGCCAGAGAGGAAGGAGAATTGCTAGGAATATGGATGAACACAGAAGAAGGGCTGATAAGGAGTGGAATATTTCTCTGAGGAGGAAAAGCAGAAAAGATAAATTGAAGAGTAACGTAATACTCCTCATATAAAACTCCAAATGCAATAAGATTGAATTATGAGGAAGGTATGATTATGTTGTTAAAGGATACACACCATTATGCAAACTGCTAAAGAAAGAAAAAGTGATATGTGACTACTGAACTAGATTCTGTCTACGATAAGTGGTGGTAATAAAAAATATTCATTTAAAATTCCAAAAGTAATACTTTTCACATAATGTTATTTATTAAACCAAAATATTGCATTCTCTTCTCTCATTTTGCTGTTCAATCTTAAGAGATTAGAAACCATTATTATTGAAAACGTATGAGGCTTTAAAATCTTGAAAACTATATTCTTTAATAATGAAGTCAATGTAAAGGCATAGAAAAAGTCAATAATGATTTTTTAATACAGCAGTCAGCAAAATTCAGAGGAGGAGACGACAAAAGTAATTATAAAAGGGTGATGTTTATGGAAAAACATTGACACACAAACTAACAGAAGGAGTCTGGCTTCCCTCTCAGCCTGTCTCCATTGTGTTTTCCAAGGGAAGCTTTTTATCACTTCTGAGATCTGCAATATAATAAAAGAAAGAAACTCATAATAGTAGTTTAATTTTTGTAGTCCTTCATTCCAAGTCACCCTCCTGTCCTTTACCTACCTTTCTGGGGATTTGTCAGGCACTTACTGAAAACTGTTATTTAAGTGCACTCTTAGTGCAGCTCCTTTGGTTTTCTTTTTTAACTCCCTGTAGTTTCTAGACCATATGTTCTTTGACATTCTTTTTAATTAGTGACAGATGGATGAAAGAATTTTAGATCCTAGACTGAATTTCTTGCTGTTGTGATTTTTTCCTTAAAATGAGACTTTCCACACATTATTAATTTCTCAAAATACTTAGGCTTCTTTTTGGTGTTGGTTCCCCTCTCTGTTCTATGAATATCTCTGCTTTGTTTTCAGCAAGTAAGAAAGTAGGAAAAAAAAAAAAGATTATTCATTTGAACTGTGGGATTTTTTGTCCTATCTTCAGTGGCAGCTGATGATCCTGTAGGCCTAGTCTGCGTCTCATTCTGATTAGTGTTGTCAGGATTTCTGAAAGAAAATCTGGCATTCAACTAAGTGAATTACACAACAGTTATAGAGTTTGATATTTTATTTTAAAAGCATGTCCAGGAGACAAAACACAGCAAAATATCATCACCAAAAATGCAAAACAAAGAGTAAGGCAGTCTCTCTGTCATCATTTCATATTGTCTTTTAGTTTAGGACTACACAAATGCTCTTTTTGTGATTATCATTCATAATCTTGTGTTTTCTTAGTTTGATTTTTTTGGTGTGTGTCTTCTTCCCCTGCTTGCCCCTTCTCCACTGCTACGGGTAACAGAGCTCATTGGGTATTTAAAGTCTTTATAAATTACTTGCAAAATAGTTACTCTTCCTTTTGCTCATTAAATACCACCTTGCTTCCAGAGAATATGGTACTGCACGTGCTGTGATTTTACAGGCATTCTCAACACATCAATTTTACCTGCTGTCAGATAAAGAATAAAAAAAAGAAAAAAGAAAATCATACTCAGCTTCCCACTTGATCTACTAATCCCCTAAAATTTATTTCTTATGGGAAAAAAGAACAACAAAGAAGACTTAATTTTATGCTTAAGAATATAGTTAGTAACAACAAGTAAACAGGATGGAAATGTAATCATTGGCCAATAATAAATGCTGCTAGTGTTAAGCAGAGAAGGTTGCACTGACAGCTCATAACAATCTTCCAGGATCTGAAGAGGCCAACAGGGAAACCAGAGAGAGACTCTCCATCAGAAACTGTAGTGATAGGACATGGAGAAATGAGCACAAACTGAGCACAAAGAGGGGAAATTTAGGTTAGATATTAGGAAGAAATTCTTTACTGTGAGGGTGGTGAGACACTGGACCAGGTTGCTCAGGGAGGTCGTGGATGTCCCAATCCTGGCAGTGTTCAAAGCCAGGTGGGATAAGGACTTGAGCAACCTGGTCCAACGGGAGGTGTCCCTGCATGATCTTAAATGTTCCTTCTAAACCTTCAAATCCCGTGATTCTAATTGTGAAAGGTTTTATTGTGTAGATGGCACAGTTACCCAGCTGGTAACTAAGTACCACACAACCTCTTCTGCACTCCTCAGTGGGGAGGAGAATCCGAAATAAGATGTAGACTTTGTGAATTCAAAACAGTTTAATAATTGAAACAAAGTAAAATATAATACTAAAAGTAATAATAAGTTGTAAATAATAAAATAATAAAAGTAATGATAGTGAAAATAATTAAATGGATAAATAAAAACATAATTATAAAAATATAATACGTCAGAAATGTATGGGGGAGAGAGAGGGAGGTGTAAAACTCAAGAAAATCAAGTGATGCAAAATATTGTTGCTCACCACCCACTGAGCAATGCCCAGCTGATGATCAGAAATTGGTGGCTCCCAGACAACTCTCCCCAGTTTATTTGCTGGTATAACATTCTCCTGTGTGGAATATCCCTTTGGCCAGTTTGGGTCACCTTTCCTGGCCGTGCTCACTCATGGCTCCTTGAACACTTCCTCTGGCAGGGTATGAGACACTGAAAGTCCTTGATTTAGAGAAAGCATTACTCAGTAACAGTCAAAACATCAGGTGCTGCCAACATTCTCATACTAAATTCAAAACACAGAACTGCACCAACTACCAAGAAGAAAATTATCCCAACAAAAACTAGGACAGTAGACACATCGTTAACTTATAAATTTGAGAAATATCTATCCAATAACACCTACTACAACTACCCAAACCTATTCAGACTTCCTACATAAAGCTATTTAGAAGCAGATAGTTTGGAATGACAAGATGGTGGCTAGTATAGATTTTAAACATCTTCTTCTCAGATGGAATTGGATGTTACTTGCCAGTAACACCCCCCAAATTGCTAGATATGACAAAGTGGATTGTATATGTACCTTGTATTGTATATTATTTGGATAAAACTAGATATTAGCATATCTTTTCCCTGCACAGAGAACAAATAATGTTTTCTTTCATTGGTTGGCCAGAAGAAATAGTAATATAATATTTTACCATCATATTCCTTGGAGGATTAATCTAGTAGTATATGCGTTTATTTTTATCTTCTATTAATCTACCTACTGAGTTATACAGTTACTTTCCTTATTCATGTTTACCATTTTGCTGCCTTTCTGTGGTCCTTTAGGATAAAGAGAGAGATTGAATGTGTCCTTTAAAT
Source organism: Sturnus vulgaris (assembly GCF_052056855.1). Lineage (NCBI taxonomy): Eukaryota > Metazoa > Chordata > Aves > Passeriformes > Sturnidae > Sturnus > Sturnus vulgaris. Next base: position 150,417,563 of record NC_142243.1, read on the forward strand.
TTTCAATTTTCTTCAATTTTCTTTGCCAGAGGCCCTACTAAGAGACAAGAAATAAAATGCAAAGGAACATATTTATCCAACAGGACACACAGTGATTGTCATTTTTTATCCAGTCAATACTATTGTTTAACTTACTATACTTTTTTCCTGAGAAAAAAAATCCTAAGAGATTGAAGAGGATAATGTATTTTGCATTAAAAAGCCTTTCAGATTGAGTTCGTTGAATATTTACAAAGGAGAGGAAAAAGGGTTTTTGTTGCTGAGCTGTTTTGGAAGAGGAGATTGAAGGCCTAGAGCTCAGCAGCAAAACTGCTGCACCTGTAGCTGTGCGACAGTGACGAGCAGCTGGTGGTGATTAGCACAGCAACAACCCATCTCCCCAGCATCTTTCGCTCTGATAAAGAAAAGAGCAAGCTGCACAAAATAACCCAACAAACTTTCACAGTCTGCAGCCTTCACTTCTCTCATAAAACCTTGGGGGGGGGCGCATTTTTTGACAAAGGGATCTCAAGAGCAGAAGCAGTGTGATGTGTGTTTGTGTTTGCTCTCCCACTCTTAGGTAGGGCAGACTTAGAGGAAATGTAAAAGGAAGTTGACACTACTATCAAATTTTGCTAGTTAAGCTCAAAAGCATTGTTTTACTATGGAGATCAAAACTGAAAAATACCTTTCTCGTGGTAGATAGGCTGTTATCACCCTTATAAAAATTGGTGACTGTGCTGTGTGTATATATTTTTTCTGTCTCCAAATTCATCTTATTGTTTTAATCTACTTCTTTAAATAACCTACAAAGCAACACAAAAAATGACAACTGATGTCATGTAACTTTTTGATCAAGGATCATTCTGTTTACAGAACTGCAGACTCACAGAGTGTTCTGAGCTGGAAGGAACCCACAAGGATCATCAAGTCCAACTCTTAAGTGAATGGCCCATAGGGGGATAAAACCCACAACTCTGGCATTATTAACACTATGCTTTGACCATCAGGGATTCGAAAAGTTAAGCCTCAAGTATAAATTGAGCTTCAAGTCTAAATTTCAGTCTAATTCCTTGAAAGCTGTTCAATTCAAGCCAAGATGGATAGCTCAATTATATAAAATGAACACTCAATGAAAGGGTATTTAGATGAAATGTTAAGATAAAAAACAAATACAGAAGCAGTGTGAAGGCATCTCTGGAGGATGTCTAAAGCAGGTAGGCCAGGTTTCTATCTAGTTGGAGATTGAATGTCCCTAAGGATGGACACTTCACAACTTCCCTCTCCATGCTGCTCCAATGTTTTACTCAACTAACAGTTAAAAACTGCTTTTTTCTTCTGCTGACATGGAATCCTTGTATTTCAGTTTATGCCCGTTGCCTCTTGTCCTTTCATGCAATATGACTGAAAAGTATATTCCTTTCAGTTATGTCATTACTTTAAAGGAAATCAGAATTTTTTCTATATTTCTAAATTCTTGATAAATGCTGCAGTCATTAATATCTTTTAGTATTACAGTATAATCTAGAAGTACCAGCTCAGATTAATTCTCTAGATAATGTAAGAAGATGTAGCAATCTACATAGCCAAGGAGGAAAAAAAAATAAAGAAAAAATGAAACTGAAAAGTTTTTTATTCATTTGTATGACACTGTTGTCAGAAATAGAGACAGATCCTGCTTCTTTTAATTTCAGCCAAACTGAATTTTTTTTTGCTGGAATCAACCACACCATTTAAGTTTCAGACCCTATAATTTCATGCTCTTCACTAATTAGTAAATTTTCTTTTTCTGAGTGAATATTTGCTTTTTACACCATTTGTTATTTGAAACATCTAGTTTATATAAAAGTCTTTCTATGAAATAGGAGCACTTTATTTTTATTTTAGAATACACTTATTTAAATTTTAGACTAGATAATTGGTTGGCTTTCAGACTATAATCTTTCATATATATGAATAAGATAATAAAGTCTCATGGAAGTGTGACTGCTTTATAATTATCTATGCTTATGGGACATGGTGTTTATTTAAAAGTAGAGAACAAAAAGATTGCTACTTCAGTGATTTATAAGAAAGCAAATCTGCAATAACTACATTGATTCCTTCACACATGTATTTTTTTCCTAAAATTAGATACTGGTTTTCATTTCAAGGGCTTAGAGTTACATTAATGAAGGCTTATCAGATTCCTCCTATAAAGACCTTTCAAATCACCATAGCAGAGATATAGAGGTCTCCTTTTATCAAGGTGACATTTTTGTTCACATCTGAAGGACACCAGGGGAAATCCTGAATAACCCATTAGGATGTATAGTTCAACTCTGGTTGCTGGCTCACCCCACTGCATTATAACAGTGGCAATCATATCTATTTTTGCAAGCCCTTGACCATAAAATTACATCATATTACTACAACTGGCAGGAGAAACCATAATTCATTGTAATTTCTGTGGCTACTAAAAAAAATCCAAACCCAGAGAAACTCATCCTGTACTTTAAGTTAATAATGAAATTTAAAAATGGGTACTTTGATTGTCATATCCTGAAGACAATATCTATGTGTTAGGAAAAAGTATTTTAGGAGAGAATTAACACATCCTTTTACATTATTAAAAATGAGACTAAGTGTAACTTCTTGTTTAAAACTTGCATGTTCAAATCCCAAGTTTGTAACACTGGAGATGTCTTAAATTTCATTGGAAATTCTGGAAAAAAAAATAAAACTTCCATTATTTATTGATATTTACTTTTATTTTTCAACATGTTTCTGATGCATAAGCAGCTTTTCCATTTCCACTACTGGGATTCTGCTATATCATTTTGTTTCAGGGCATGCTGCAAATGTAAGAGATATAACTTTATTTTACAGAATCTGTTGAGTCAAAGAAAAGTGATAACTGAAAAATAGCAACACATCCATTGGCTATGCTCAGTGGAAAAAAAAAAGGACACCTTAATATTGCTGAATCAAATTTATGGTTATTATTGATATCAGCATCCCAGAAAGAAGCAACCAGGAAGGAGTGTAAAAAGAAGATTTTTCATATGATTGGACAGAATCACACAGGAAAGCCTGAGCCAAATTCTCCAGACAAATAGCAATAACTGACTGGATCAAGATGAACATTTAGTATCCCAGGACTACAATTGTTCTGTTTAGGTCTTTTGTCATTAAATAGTTTATTTTCTCACACAAATTTCAAATTTATACTGCTGTCATCCATTGTGTGATAAGAAATATTTTCCCATAAATTTTTAATAAATGTAATTTCATAATTCCCTTCACTGAGTCCCAAATCTACTCCTCACTTCCCATGATGCATGTAATGTGTGGAATTTATTATCTCACTGGAAAGTTTTTGGGAACATGTTCACGTTTGGTGAATTTCTGCAATGACTAGCACAATGTAAAAATACTTTACCCCAAAGTTTGACACTGCAACAGATGATTTTTTAAATATTCTTCATATACCTTCACCCTCCTCTCCCTTTTTCTTGTATTGCAAGAAGTTTCAATTTTTTTTCATATCAAAAAATGAGTAAAATCTTTGCAAGATTTCAAGGCATATCTCACTTTCAGAAAGACAGCAGGTTTGTGTGGATGGAAAAAAAAATGTAGCTTTTCCCCTGTTTCTTGCCCTTCTAAGCCTCTCTGTTTGTTTCTTTGACAGTAACAATACCTTTGAAAAGTTGTACCTTCATGGCCTAATCCTCTCAACCATTTTATGCGTGTTTCTTCTGGAAGCCTGTGAAGATTTTATGGGCATGAGGCATTTCTGTGAAAGAAAATATGCATATTTCAGCTCTGTGCCATGCAGAATAATATATGTCTCTGCTCAGCTGGCTTTGTTTGGTTCATTTGGATCTTAAGGGTTTCAAGGAGTGGCTGCCACAGGAATCTCTTTCCTGAGTGCACATAAGTCCTGAGTAGGTTCTAGGAGCAATATATTCTCCTATTCTATTCTCCTGAAAGCCCAGTCTTTCAAGGGACATTTTAGATGTGACCAGGAGCATATCCCCTACTCGAGTTCAGAACATTCCAGAATCAGAAATTTGCAGATTTAACATCTCTAGATATTTAATTTGTGCGAACTGTTTTTCATTCAAATCTATAGTCCAGCCTGAAGACAGAAATGCCTCCATTCTTCCTCAACAGAAATTGCAATGCATACACAAATTCGCTGTCAGCCCCAAAACAAACTGAGCACAGTGATGCCAGGAAGGGAACTGGGAAAACACTGACCTTGTAACACAGAATGTGCTACCTGTATTTAACCTAACTCGGTGACAACACAGATTGTCACAGTTTGGAAGTCAGAAGTGAAAGGATATATGATGTGAGCCAAGCACCCATGACACATGTGATAAAGCATCTTGATAGAAGAAAGTTGCTTTGCGTAGTACCTGCAAGACTGTAAAAAGTGTCTTATGAGTATAGAAAGCAAAGAAAAAAAAAAAAAAAAAAAGAAAAATTTGAACCAAGAGCTTTAGTAATAAAAAAGGATCTGAGCAGCAGAAGGATGTGAGAAATCCCCCAAGGATCCAAACTCCCATAAAGTTACAACTAAGATCCCATTAATCTTGCTTAAATGAAACTTGTTTTTTTAGTAATAGAGATTCAGTATATTATCTATTTTTTTGCAATAATGGTGTCATATCCTGGATTTAAATGTTCTTGTCCTTTGAGGTCTCATGGTAAGACTAAATACATAGGTGCCTTCCCTGGGTACATTCTTCTGTCCTACCTCTTTAAGATCCAGTTGTTGATCAAACTGATGCATATTTTTCAATCATTTGGTTTGATTAGTATGTGGTAGCAGCCTTTGGGGCATAAAAAATACAGAAACACTGTGTGGAAATGTAAAAAAAAAAAAAAATCTGCTTAGTCTAATAAAGCATTTTTCCTCATGAAATTTAAGTTTAAAAGCTTTTAAAGAAAGATGATACTTGCTATGGACTTTGGCACTACCTCGTGCAATCTGGAGAGTGTTTCCTTTGCAAATGGGATGTTCTAGGGTATGCAGTGGATTAGGAGTAGCAGGCTTTGCACAGCTGCTCCCATATCACTTCTGGGTGAGCCTAATTTTGGCTCTGAGATGTCTACAATATAATGATAGCATTAGCAATTTCAGGATGTGCCAAATAGTTAGCAAGTGTTTATTATCTCCCAAAACAAGAGGTAAATAGTGAATCACGAGGGCCAAGGGACATTAAAGATCATCTCATTCCAACCCTGCCATAGGCAGGGACACCAAAAAAGTGCACTTCCCTTCCAATCAAGTGTGATCATATAACCATCAAAAATGCAGATTTGAGGACACCTGTAAATTCCAATTCAATCCTTGATCAGTTCCGAGGTAAGGTCAAGTTGCTATGGAGCTTTAAAAAAATTGAGTGTTGAAGATGACAAAGAATATTCCAAATATTCTCAAAAGCCTCTCTGGGTAACCTTGTCCATCTTTTGACATCCTCCTCTGAGCAAAGGCTGGCTTCAGCTCCCCTGTAACCACTCATTAGCTCAGAGTAAACAGCCATTAGTCCCTTGAGCCTTATCTTCTCCAGCCTAAACATTCTTGCCAATTCTTGCCAAATCCACATGGAATTCCCAGGCACCTTGTTCTTTGTGTGTCTGGACATGATCCTGGGGGGTTGGAGACTTGCTCCATATTCTTTCCAGGGACTGAGACTGAACTGACCAACCTTTGCTTCACCACATCCCCCCATTGCCCTTCCAGGTGGCAGTTCCATATGCAGACAGAGTCGAGGCTGAGCATATTTACACCCACACCAAGACAGACAATAGTGCCTTTATTTACACCTATCTAATCATACCCATCACTTGCAGGGACATCATCGAATTCTGCTTCTCAAACCCTTTGTCAATGAGGTCTGAAAGTTGTTAAGAATGTGCATCCATCAAGGAGTCTCCAGCACTCTGCCCAGCTCAGCTCAGAATCTGGTCTCCTCCAGCTGCTGTCCTCCACATCTCTTTGCCTCTTGTTGGCTGGTCCTATCTAAATTCTGCGTGGATTTCATACAAACACACTCTAAACAGAAAATTCACGCCCGTGGAACACAGTTGCATTTAAAATTTAATGACTATGCAGGCTAGACTGACTTCATAAGACACAATGCTCAGCCAGAAAAGGGATCTGATCATCAACCTGCTCACACGTGCACCTTTTTCTTTTTGCCTCCTTTTTTCACAAGCTTTCCCCCATGATCCACCTTAAACCCTCCTTTTGCACATCTTTGGTCCTTTTCCTAAATTCTTTTGCACTTGGTGTCACATCTTCCCACAAGTCACTGTGAACAAGTCTGTTATTAAACATTAACCACTTCCTTCTTATTCGTGAATGGCAGACCCAGGATGATATGACATTTGGGCTGTGTCTCCAGCACCTGCAGATAAAAATTCTGTGTGGATTATTTATGTCCTGATATGATGTTTCTCTAGGAGATCCTAATTTAACCATCCAGCACTCTATGAATTCGTGACATCTTTGAAAGTCAAGGAGAAATGGTGGTTTAAATGTAAACATAGTGTAATTGTGCCTAAACAGAATAAGCCTAATGACTCTCTTTGTATTCCACTGTCATTTAAAGAAAAGGTTGGCAATAATATTTTGGTTATAGACCTAGCAAGTCCTCTCTCTGTCAGGGGGATACATGAGTTTCCATCTCAGCAGTCTACTTTTTAAATGCAGATGGTTCCTTTTTTTAAATTTTGTTTTGGTTTCAAAAACAACCTAGCTAAACAGCAACATTTACAGGAGAAGGAAAAGCAGTCCCAAAGGGCTAACGTGAGTAATGTACCAATTATTTTTTGTGCTACAATTATATTTTCTGCCTGGAGAGAATAAAAAAAAAGTACTGCTGTATTTTAAAAAAAAGTTAAAAAAAAAGAAAAGAAAAAAGAAAAGCATTGTTGTACATAAGAAGTGTCACTGCAAGTATTAACCATTTCATTCCACTAGGAAGTGAACAGCAGAACAGTCACATTTCTAATTAGCATTCTGCAGTTTCAAAATGAGTTCATCCAAATAATTGTATTTATAAATTTTCAGGGCCAAAAACCTTCACCCATTATAAAAAAAAATATTTTTCATAAAAATTCCCTTCTAAATCTTATCAAATGATACTTTAAATAGAGATATTGTCTTCCTTTATGCTATAACTTCCCAAAAGCTTCAGAGTCAGGACGTTCTGGAAATTAGAAATCATTGTTCTCTTATTTAGCGATATTTAAAAGTTTTATTTTGATATAATAAACGTTATTTTTATATTTTTTTCTCCGTCCTGTTTTCCTTCCTTTTTATATTTTCTGAGAACATAATGTTTGGCTGCCAACAGTGATATTAGAGGACTTTGTATTCAATAATGTTTCAGCACAACCCACTGAGCTTCACTGCATCTTTGTGTATCAGTTATTATCTGCACTCCACCTTTCATACTTTAATATTTCCCTCTATAGCACTACAACAAATGGTTTTCATTTTTTATTTGAATTTTTTAAAAAATCTTTTTAAATACAAGAAGTGCTCATCTGCCATTATTAAAACAATCTTGCATTTTTCTCTCTGATGTGGTCAAATCAATTTTCTTAAAGTTGACCTGATAAGATGCTCTTTTCATATATATGTACATATATTACAAACATGTGTATATATATTATATATATATATATATATATATGTAAATAGATATTGGTACATCAGTCTGTTTGGATAAGGAATTGAAATTACCATCACTGTATTAGGGAAATTGTAAATCTATGTTATGATAAGAAATTATATGCATTTTAATATTATAAATTATAAATATATGTTTTTCTGAGAGACATATTGAGGTGAGTGTTTAATTGTATCCCAAAGGTGCCACATCTGAGAATTATAGAATTTTAGACTGATGATATTTCTAAAAATGAATGAGATCCTTCAGATCCTTCTCACTTTAATTAGGTTTGTGATGCTCAGTCTGTAATCCAGGAAGTCTTAAACTCATTATACATCAGCTACATGTTCCTTGGACTCAGGTATTTGAAGAGATAATTCAATCCTGAATAAGGTTAGAGAAAGGAATTGTGCTGCTTTTGCAGCAGTGGAAATAGTTTGATCATTACTGCTTTTGTTTGAAGTACAGGGAACCAGAGAATCATTAAATTTGGATAAGACCACACAAAAAAAACTAGTTGTGCCTCCACAGATTATTTGATCTTGCTTGTATTAAGCAGCATATTCTAAGGCCAGGAGAATGCATAAACATTTGATTAATTTTAAGCAGGCAAATTGCTTAGAGGATTTAAGCAGTTCTTTAAAAGTGATATTTATATGGATTATTGGTGTGTTTCATGGTAGTCATAAAAAGACTAAGCTGGAAAGAGAGAAGCAAAAGGACAAGGGGACCTGCTTAAATAAATCTAGAAATACCAAGTTAAATTAGGGTTTCACGAACAGTTATAGCTCCAGGCAAAAAATATATATTTTATTTGAAGGAACCTACCCTGTCATTTCTTTCACTATTTTTTGCATGGAAAACTACATTGTTAAAAAAAATAAGATAAAAACATCAAGAAATGCAATTCAAAACTTTTCTAGAATTCTAAGGGAAAGTTTATAGGAAATACTGGACAGTTAGTTGATTAGTTATTTCTGTTAGTATCTCCATCTAATTGGCTAAAATCAATTAGTTCGTCAAGAAAAATCAAAAAGTTCTTTACTGTTCATTTGTTTTCAGAAATAAAACTAAGAATAGTTCTCATACTCTGAATAAAGCACGTATTAGAATCTGAGAAAAAGGTATTTTAAAATTAGTGTAAATTTGCCAGAAGTGCAATCTAGATTGGTGAGTTTTTTCCACTCTCTTTAGAGAATTGCTGATTAAATTCTTATGAAGAAATAGAGAGAATAGTGATTATATGTTTTTCCTTCTAGCACTGGGATGACAAAATACATCATATCAGTCATTCAAAATACTATTACACCTGTTTCAGTTTGTTTTGACAAATCTAATAATGCAGGTGCTAATTGCTATGAATGCAAACTTTGAAAATTTTGTAAAAGTTTATCTGAATTTTCTCCATTAAACACAAATCAAGACATTTTAAGTATAGCCATCCTCAGATAAAAAAAAATGAGCTTATCACTAAAAGTGGAGTGAAAACTCATGGTGATTTTTATAGAGCAGTAATATCTTTAGGGACCGCAGTAGGAAGAGAACTCTTTACCCCAGGCTAAACAGCAAAAACTAGTTCACTTACTTCCATGCTTTTAGAATTACTCCTCTCTGGGGCTGACTTCTGCTCCTACACCATTTAGCATTTATTCTTAGTGTGCTCTGGGAGCCCTGTGGCATTCCTGGGACACAACGTGTGTGTGTAGGTGTGGGTGTGTGTGTGCTTGCCTGCACTTGTGGTGGCATTGCCCTTTTATAAGTGCACAAAGACTCTTATCTTGATGTTTTAGGATATATAATGCACAAGGAGCCATTTGGAAACAGCATGGGCTGTACTGAAATATCCTGACATCAGAGATGCAGCTTCTTTGAGAAGACTTCAGGATCCAGCCAGGGGCAGAACCAAAGTGCGTAAAGTGCCGATAATGGGGGAAATTGGAGCCCACAGTGAAATACAGAGCAAGTTGAAACTTGGTAATGTTTATGAAATGATCATGGAATCAAGGCAAGATCAATCTGAAGCGCAGGGCCATTGAACAACACCATGTGGGGTCAGGACACCCTTCAGACTTGCAGGAAAATATTCCACCAGGAGCTCCCACCACTTGCATTCTTCCACTGGTGCAAGTGACCAGGGATGAGATGCTGTAAGGTTCTATGCTAATGCTAAGGATGAATGCTCATTTATTTCCAACACAATGACCTGGAGGAGGCAGAAGAGTGGAATGGAATCATGGAATAACCTGAGTTGCAAGGGAACCACCAGGATCATAAAGTCCAGCTCCTGGCTCTGCACAGGACACCCCAAGAGTCACACAGGGCGTCAGAACATGATACAAGAAACAAGCACGCCTAAGAGAATGAGCTCAGGAAATAACTATTTTATCCCTGATTGGTTGCAACAGTGCTTTAGAACTCATCCAGAAAGGGGCAGCAATGATCTGTCAAGGTAAGAGAAGGCTGTTCTTTAACAACTGTGGAATTCTCTTGGGAAGGAGAGGCACTTAAGATGAAGCAGCAGCTGCAGACTGGCTCAAGGACTAAGTGGCACAGTCTGTGAGCTTAATTATGGTCGACAACAATGAGGGCCTGCATGGTCATCTAACTGCAGATTATGATCAACTCAATTCAGCTTTTTATCACACTGGCATATATTCTTCAAGGATTGAAAACTATGACACCTATAGAAGCATTTTGACTATAGCAGTCTGTGGGAATGTTGGGAAAAAAAACAAAAAAATGGTGACTTATTTTTTACACTAAAGTTAGTGAAGACCTTATAGGTACATTTTATTTTTAAATTCAAGGAAAAATAATTTTCATTTTCCAAGGAGAAATGAAAGAGATCTCACAGGATTTACTATGAAAGATCATTTGCCCTGCCATTTGGGATTGAGTTACTAAATTGTCAGATTGGCTCTCTGTTCTCATCTATGCAAAAAGTACAGTGATTTGAAGAACCAGTTTGCATGTAAATAGGAATATAGATCTGCTTCTTGTACAGAATTAGGGCAACAACAGCCTTAGGCTTCTCAGGTTGACCAAAGCTGGTTAGGAAGCAGATGATTAATTGTGGCAGGTTTTGTGTACTTGTCTCTTCACATAAGGATGAGAGGGTAGGTCAATTTTCTGCCACTTCTTGATATTTATGCTGCATTCCAGCAGGGATTCACATCATTCCAAATCTTCCTTCCTTATAAGTGAGATACAAAAAGATAAATGACCTCTACCTGGACTAACCCATTCCAAATGTCAGGAGAGACGAATCAGTAACTGTGGTTTTAGAGGTGCCAGTTTGAGCCAGCTCAGCTGTGCCTCTCTGCAGGCCTGGGCTTTGAGCCAGAAGCTAATACAGAAGAAAGGAGCTGCAGCTGGGACAAAGTTTTTTTGACCAGAAGATGGAGGTGGGCTTCAACTAACTTCATTTTAAATAAGGCATTTACAGCTAAGATTATCATCCTTTTTCCTTATTCTCTTCAGCAGAGATATTAAGTTTCTTTGCCTTATTTTTAACCAACTACTTTAGTTGAATCTGTATTGTGCCAAGAAGGAAATGCTTCTCTCCATTAACTGTAAAGGGAGCTGAGGTGTTTAGTCTGGCTGTGCACATTGTGCAAGATTAACCAAACCAATTAACCAATTCATTTTTATGCAGTAACAGCTAACAATAAGATGTTAATACCCCGCCACAAACACACCCTAAAGCCAGGATGCAGAATTCAATATAGAGAGCTCTTGAAATAAGAATTATGAAGTCTACCTGGGAAAGAACAGGCAAAGGAAATGGATATATGAAAGGGGCAGTCTGCATCCTAAATTATATCCCAGTGGACAGGTCAGTGCAAAGGGAAGGGTGTCAGTCATACTGGGTGCTTACACAAATATAGTTTAGACAGTAGTTGGAGTCATTAGTTAATGAAGATCCTATATAAGCCGTTGTTCATAATTTTCAGTAATGTTCCTGGGAATATCTCTCCTGTGACAGGGTTGGTACAAGGCAATAAAAATTGTTGCATTCACATCTCTGGTCTTATTTCAAAGCCATCAGCCTTCTGCTGGGTCTCAGTGTCAGATAAATCTCCTACCTTGGTGCCAGTCTGGGACACACTGTTTTTTTAATTGGTTTTACTGTTTTTAAAAGTTTTTTTTTACTCTTGGAAATGTACACAGCTCATGTTTTTGCCTTTGTGATACCTGTGTACTCCAAACATGAAATCTTTAGGGCTTCCTTGGTATGTTTTGCTTTAGTGAAGCCATTTTGGTTCCCTGTTTCTCCCCCTTCAAAGATGTAACTGTTAATTAGGTCTTTCTGGGATATAGACACTGGTCAAGCAAAGTGAGCACCTTGACCTCCACACTGTGGAGATGGAGCCAGTTACAAAAGATATGAGGGATTCAAATGAAACTTGATGAATTGTGTGGGTAACTTAAATAGTTGTTACTCCTTCCAGCAAAAAACAGAAAGGAGAATGTGTGTGTCAGACGGGAGAAATGAGAAAAACCCCCTCGCATATTAAAGCTTTGAAATGTGTCAAGCATTGAGTAAGGATTTCAATTTGGCAACACCCTTCATTTGTTTAGCTGGTGAGTTATTTTATAAGGAAAAAATAATAAAGGGAGAGAAAGTACTAAATAGTTTTAAAAATTATTCCACATGGTAATATTTACTTGTTCTCGGAAGAAGCTGCCTTCTCAATAACCCATTCCTTTTACTTATTGGAACTAATTTCCCCATTTTCCCTCTCCCCCAGTGTATTTGATGGTAGTACAGAGCACATAAAGTACCTTATTTATTAGTTATGAATTAGCTGAGAATGTCTGAAGGTTTTGATACCATTGTTATTAAAGTCTAATGCTATTTTGCTGAAGACAAAACAGGAATAACTTATGAAAGTGGGGAATGAGAGGAACAGGGGAGTAGCAATTGTTCTTCCTGCTGATGATACTTGCTTGTAAACCTCACTGATAAGAATAAATAGACATGCATACAGTTTTATTATGCACTATAGAAACTAATAAACTCTTGCTACTATCAGGATGTTTAAAAAGCTTTTAGCAGGGCTGGCGGCTTTGTGTTTTGTGGGTTTTTTTCACATATCACTTTCTTTCAATTTTTCTCTCATCATGGGTTTACAAATGAATAGTAAATGAAACAGTCACCTTAAAAAAATAAATTTAAGAAGCAACTAGAAAAAAACAGTGAAAAAATCATTAAAGGAGAGGTTCAGGCAGGTTCAGGGTTTCCCCACTACTGGCAGTGTTCAGAATTTACCCAGAAGGAACAGAGAGACCTTTTCCAGTGATCAGTGAGAGATCATGTGGTTAAAGGCTCTCCTCCACAGGCACTGAAGAGTCCAGAGACAGAAAGGCAGGCTGGGGAGTCTTTGACATGAGTCCCAATTTCTTCCAGTGGGACAGTGGAGCAGTTATCCATGTGACCTCACAGAAAAAGGGACGCCAGTGCCTGGGATATGGGATTCCTGATGTGCAAGAGAAGGGCACTGATAAGAGATGGTCTGGGTTCAAGAGAGGCTCAGCCTTTGAGCTGGCTAATCAAGGGACCAGGACATCCCAGCCAGCTATTGAGGTGTCCAAAAGGTCTAGACATCAACCAAGGAACCCTTCTGCACGTGTGTGCACCTGTGTGAGGTTTCTGGGTCCTCTGAGTAGATTGTGTGTCTAAGGGGGACTACAGGGACCCACACTGTGCGTGTGTTGGTGTGAACAAGTGGGTCTGTGAACCACTAATTGGAGTGAGAATCTTAGTGTTTAAATTGATTAATAGCTGGAATTGGTGCTCTTGGAGCTCTTTGCAAGCATAAATTGTTCTATGATCTTATGTCCGAGTGTTGGCAGCTTTGAGGTCTCAAGATGCAGGGTCAGCAACTGAGCAGGATTAAGCACCTGAAAAGCATTGCTGCAGGCAATACATAAATATAGACATATATATGTTTTTCTTTTATTTTCTTTTTTAATTTTTGTAAAGGAATCAGGTTGGAGATTCTTGCTTTACAACTGTAGGGACACACACCTGGTTGTAGCAAGTAGCCAGAGAGCAATTTTGACTATTGCAATAGTTCATAGAGTTTCAAGACTGTAGGAGTCTCAACTGCTCCAAGAGGCAAGATCCCACCCTAAGCAGCTACAACTCTATTGCTTTGCAACTGTGTTCTGGCTCCAGAGAAGTTCTAACACAAGCCGTGGAGTAAATCTGGGAACCACTGCCTGATAGGAAGGCAAATTGCCAATGAATTTCTTCTGCACATGAGTTGACAGCTTTTCCTAAAGTCTGATTTCTACAAAACAAGACTATTAATAATTAAGGAGTGAGTAAAAGCTCATGTCACTCCTCCACTATTTGGTATTGGCATTTGATGACAGCCACATTTCTAAATGTGATTTAGATGCTGGACTTTCCATAAAACAAAATAAAGTATGTCTGTCTAACTGAATTTGAGCAGCCATTTACTTTCAACTGTTCCTGATCATTCCCCATGAAATATTTACTCCTGAGACAGCCTTCTTATCTATTCCCACATTTTTTATTTCATCTGAGTGACAAGTGTCAAGTTTAATTCCCCATGATTCCTTTCTTTTTTGTTTTCTATTATTTTATTTATCTGTAACTAATTATTTTGTTAACTAATTGATTCTAGGTTTTGACATGCAAATTCTGGCCACTGCAGCCACTCCAGATCCTTGGAGTCTCCTCTATAGGATCTATAAAGATGTTCAAGGTATATCAGTAGGAGACTATTTGGACTGTTTATCTTACAAAGTTTGTTTTTTCAACATCCCTAAGAATTTACTTAGGCTTCTGCTTTCCAATGCCAAACACTGATGCTTGTTAATCGAGTGCCAACAATAAGAAAAAGCTCAACACATGGCATCTGTGATTTATTTGTGACTGATGCAGAGACATGAAAGAATATTTGGAAGCACAGAGAGTGAGGAATGCAATTTGTCCTTTCTGGAATCAAGGACAAGACATGAAGCTTCATTTCTAATGTAAAATATGGGAGCAATCCTAGGAACCCACAATGATTTTGTCCCAGAGGAATATGCAAGATGATGTTCTTCGTAATTTTTTCTCTCCATTCTCTGACCTGATCAATCCCAAGTACTTTTCCATAAAGTTGAGCAAATTCAACCGGAATTTAGCTTTTTTCTTGACCTTAATGGGTTCCTTACTGGACAACATGCTGCAATGAGGAGAAACTGTGTGTTTGAAATTATTCAGGCACAAGGGTTTATTTTAGGTGTAACCTCTAAAAAGAAGTTGTTCTGCTTGCACTTCAAAATAAACAACAAATGCTGCTGTATTTTCTCAGCAGCTGAACAAGCCTTTCTTTACACATTTCTGATCAAACTGCTTAGAGGTGATGTGTCCTAATTCCAGATCCTGTTTTAGCTCAGGTGATAAACATTTACTTTTTAAACATTGGAATGGGCTGCCCAGGGAGGGGATGGAGTCACTACCCCTGGAGGTGTTCAAGGGAAGACTGGATGTGGCACTTAGTGCCATGTTTTGTTGATAAGGTGGTGATCAGTCAAAGGTTAGACTCAAGGGTCTCAGATGTTTTTCCCAACCTAATTGGTTAATTCTGTGATTCTGGTAGAATCTCAGATGTTTCTGAGCTGGAGATTTTGACCTGTCTATTACTAATCTGTACAGACAGAGGGAACATATCCATAGTAAATATGGGGGTGACACCAAGATGAGAGAAGTTGTCATTTTCCTGAGGGGCTGAGCCATGGCTCAGACGCTCTCAACAAGCTTGAGAGATGAGCTGACAGAAAATTCATGGAGTTCAGCAGCAGCAAATGCAGGAACTTGCTCTTGGGACAAAGGGAAGTGTCTGAATTTTACTGTTCCCAGTAGAAGAGACATGATAACTGAGTATGCATATTTAGAGCAAGAAGCTCTTAATATGAGTAGGGTTTGGAGCAAAATGGGTACCAGATATTGAGTTGGTTTAGGCTGGAAAAGCTTCCTCTAAAGGCATTTAACAGTTCTCTGCGACCACTAATTGAGCCTGACTTTGCTCAAAGCTATGCAATGAAAGGACAAAAGCCAGGAGTCAAAGACATAAATGGAGAACTTCCAAGAGACTCAGGTGAAAAATCCTTTGCAAGGAGAGTTTGGTTTTCACTCTCCTTGAAGACATTCAAAACTCAGCATTTCACAGACCTGAAAAATATGATCTGCTTTAAATATATAGAAGCACAGAGCAAGTGGAACCTTTGGAGGATTTTACTGACTTTTTTCCCTATTTTTTTTATATATGCACAAAACTTAGTGTAGAAAACTGAATTTCCTTAGAGTCCAGATAAAAGTTAAGTAGCAGCCTGTGGATCCTAATGCTGTTATTTTACTAATGCAGTCCCACCTTAAATCCAGATCCTATGACTCTCAGGTCACTTTTCCACCTACCCTTGTTCTAAAAATTGCATATCACATCAGTAAACTCACTAAGGAACAACCGAAATAAATGAATACCAATATGCCTCTACATATTCTGCTCTGTGGGCTTCCTATCTTGTAGAGCAGACTGTCAACTTCTTTGTATCAGAAGCCAATTAAGCAGTTTAGAATCTCAGACTTTTGCTATTTTCCTTTCTCCCTCAAAAGAAACTTGGTGTGATGAAAATTCAATGTGTTTTTAACAGCATGGAAAAATTTGGCAGCAATAAAATCAGAGGGCTTATGTTGGGTCTTGACAGGTACGCGAAGAATAAGAAAATTTTGAAACAATTTTCAAGGATAATTCAGTTCCAGAATTTGATTTGGGATCACAGTCTGTTGTCTGAGGTTAGTATTTATTCCTTAAGGTATTTCAATTTACTGCTGAAGTAAATGCTGGATATGGTACAATTGTCATAGTACCTAAACTTTAATGTCCACGTTGCTAATCATGAATCCCGTGCCCAAAGGGCTTGAACCTGTAAGTTCTTGTTCAACAAGGACAGCAGGTAGGAGGGGAAACAATACATGAATACAAGTAAGATCAAACACTAGATATATTTCTCTGCACAGACTGGAAGTGAAATGTCATTTTCCACAAGAAAGTCTTCTTATTTTTAAGAACGGGAAGGAAGAAAGGATTATTTTTCACCAAAGAATGTGGGATCTGACAAATTAGTGTCCCACATCCACAGCCAGTTTATGCTGATTTATACTCACTAAGGATTCTAGACAGGGTGCTGAAATGTAAAACTCATCTCAGTAATGAGACATTTACTCATGTGCTCCTGTTAATCCTATTGCAGCTCTTTGGGAATCAATTGATAGCTGCACAACCCAGGTTGCTTCCCAAATTCTGTCCTGCATTTTGACCTCATGCTTTCACTGACCTACTGGCATCTGCCCAGAATGAAGGATCAGTTTGCTAAATTCATGGTGTTTTTGTTTTTTGTTTTTGTTTTTTTTTTTAATGCAAAAAAAAAAAAAAAAAAAAAAGTTATCTTATGGATTGATCGGGACATTCAGATCTTCATTTGTTAAAGACAAACAAAGCAAAAAAATGCAAATGTTAGCTGGCTGATGCAGCAGGGAGCACCCCAAGGATTTAGAAAATTTAGTTCTGGTTTTTTTTTTTTATGCAGTTTCTGATTTTTGTTCATTGCATTGTGGATATTTCAAAGGTTACAAGTGTTCTGCCCTTTGTGAACTTCATGGAAAGTTGAGCTGGCCCACAGGTCACTTTGGCACCTACTCTTTAAGATTATTTGGGCTCTTGTCATCAAATATATTTGACTCCAACTTCAAGCAAAGTTTTAAATAATTGATATGTAACAAGGCATCCATACCAGTCTTCCTGTCAGGGGCAGTTTTTGAGACTTGTGTTCTTTAAGTTAGTGCCCAAAGGAATACTGTATATCAGTGATATCAATATACATGTATATCAATTTTTTTAATAAAAAAGATGTTTTCTAAGACCTCCCAGAGCACTCTACTTTTTTTCATGAGAAAGTCTGAGCTCCTCACTTAAGCACTCATCTTACTGTAGGCAACCAATTACATACATCATAATTCTACCTCATGATAGAAAGATTCCTAGATGAGGTTACACAAGAGGGAAATCATAAGAGAAACCTTGGAATAATTTTTAAAATCTTTATGTCAAGAAGAAGAGGTGAATCTTGAGACTGGATATGAGCAAAAATGTTCAGTTAATTAGCCATGGAAATCGTATTGTTTAATAGTACTGTAACTGTTTTATGGAATTTGACAGTTTGCCTCAGAATTTACTGAAACAGAAGTCTAGGAAAATAAAATTTGCTAAGATTTTACAGTAACTTGAGGCCCCTCCAGATCAAACTCCCCTAAGTGAATTAGCAACAATATTTTTAAGAGCATTTTTATACAGCAAGATGTATTATTTCACCCTGGTGTCTCAGTAAGCTGGAGGAAATAGCCAAAGGCTCTCATTTGATTGTGATATGTCAATAGAAATTCCAGTTTTTTCACCTCTCTGTTGAAGAAGTTTTCTTAGTGGTGATGAAAAATCGATGTCCTTCCTGGAAGGGAGGATTTAATTTCACAACTTTGAAAATGAAACCAAACCAAAAAGCATATTTATGAGGGAAGAAGATCTTCACAGTTGAACATCTTCAGTGACTTCCACAGTTGGACTTCCTACAATTCCTAATTTTATCATACATTCTAGGCTAGAGACATCCATCTTTTCTCACATCTGGTGTGTTTTCTGGTGCTACTCTGCTGCTTCCTTCCATCTGGGAAACACCAGAGGAGTAAAAAGGCTTAATATGTGGAGGAGAGAAAATGGAAGGAAGAAGGGATTACATGGGAAAGGGAAGATAGGAAGGGCAGAGTGAAGGAAGCAAGAAGGAAGGAAGGAAACAAGCCTTGCCTGTTTCTTAGCTGAGTTTCTTTGCTTCTTTTCCCAACATGAGGAGGGAGGAGCTGTGCCAGTGACCTCAGCCTGTGGGGTCTGTGCTGCAGTCAATCCCCATCACTCAGGGCATGCCCTGAACACAAAAGGTACAAAGAGATGAGGGAGTTTGGGAAACTTTGAGACATTTTCCACGTTTTAGCAGTACCACAAAGTGAAATGACAAAGGCTTTATCCCCCTGTGTCCTTTCAGGAGGGTGGCTGAAACAAATCCTCGAGAGCAAGTACAGAGGGGTTTTTTTAAAAGAAACAACCTTCTTTCTGTTGTTACTATCACAACATTAAAAAAAAAATACCGAGCCTAAAAAGATTTTTTTCTTTCCACTCAATACATTAGTTTTGACTTCTTGACATATTTATTCTCTTTTTATAGTCTACAGCCTTGCATGCTCTTAAAAGGACTTCTCTTCATTGATTCAAAAACAAATCCTTCTCCTTTGGGTCTGATTGAAATTTGGGTTCCTCATTTCTCTTGAAGAGTTTTTATAAGTTCCTCAAGAAGATTTAGCAGGGATTCAAGGATTTTTATGTCTTTGGAAGTGGGGATGATATCTTTAGCAGCAATTCTTTGATTTGCAAAACACCTTCATTTTATATCCTATACCTTCTTGAGACAGAGAAAAAATGAATTGAGGTATTTGACTTTTTTCCCTACATAAACCTTAATGTCTTCTGTGTAGAAATACCTAGGACAATTACATTGCTATTTCACCAGCAGCAAAAAAAACACCAATTGTGTGAGCTTGGTGATGTACTCCAGCAGCAGGGAAAATGAAAATGAGTCCCTTGCCTATATAACATTTCCTTCAGGATAACAAGAAAAAGGCACATATAGAGATTGCCCATAGTCAATAAGGGAGCTGGAAGAAAGCAAGACAAGTAGGTTCAGTACTGACAGTCTTCTGTTTCTCAAATGAAGGTTTTGAAATCTGGGATATGCAGTATATTTTGGGACTGCTTTCTCTCTTTTTTTTTGTCTATTCTATTTCAAAAGAGCTTAAGAACATCTTTTGGGGAGTATTGTATTCCCACACAATGCTTTAGATTGCTCTAAAAAAGATAATTTTTTTAAAAAGAGTTTCAGCAACACTTATGAAATTACCTCTACCTATGAGAGTAAATCCATTTTTAATCACTGCTCAGTAGTAACTAAATTCCATTTGATATCACCATAAAGCCATAATACTGTTTTCTTACTACCACTGCTAATCCTGCCACTAACCCCTGTAATTGAAAGAGTAAAATATTTTTTCCTTTTTTTTTTTTTTTTTTTTTTTTTTGACAACAAATTAGTACTTAACGGGTATTCTTCAAAATTTGGGATTCTATCCACTGATGATAGAGACCACAGTCAATTTTTCTTGATGGCTGTCATAAGTTAGTCATTTATGAATGATTGGTTTAAGATTCCTGACTTCTAAATTCAAAAACAAAGTACAAAGACTCTAGACCATATAATACTGTGGCATAAGTTCCAATATGTCACCTGGCATGTTATTTCAAGCTGTTGCTGTTATCAGTGTACTCAGAAAATGTTTTATGTTTGGCTAACTCATGATTTTCAAAATGGCATCCCTGATGTTGAGTTTTTGATGATGAGTGAGCCCTTTATGAACCACTGATTCTTTTCTTATTCTTCATTCTTTAAAGCTGCAGGACCCTCATAGAATTTTCCTCAGATATCTAATTTTTCATTAGGCTCTATAAACTAGGTTAGACTGGTCATTAGGCTCTATAAACTGGTTATACTGGTTAGATTTATTTTTATTTCACCTCTTTTTGAATTATCCAATAATTTTACATTTACTTCACATCTTGAATTTTGTTGTTGAATAATTTACTACCCAAGTTTTGATCTTTACACAGTCATGCTAACATGAAATTCAGCATGACCTGAATGTTGGCTTACTAAAATGTCAGAGGGATATTCTTAGTCTTTTTAATAGACACATTATGATTTGTATGATGATATTGCCAGTTAAAATACCATGTTGGGTTAAGTGAAATGTCTGTGCATATTAGATTGAAGCACATACCTTTACCAGTAACGCTTGCTGCCAGGGCTGGACTTAGGGTAAAAAAAAGGTGAAATAATTTGGTTGCTTGTATTTGTGCTTTATAGTAAGGATAAAATATCTGAGAATCTGGAAACCTGGCATATACTGCTCCTTGATTGCAAACTTTCAGTTTCACCAGCATCTCTTGACAATTTTTTTACAGAAGTTCCAACTATTATTGAAGCTCTTCATTATAAATACATCTTGCCTCTCAGTTATACTCCCAAGATTACTTCCTTGGCATAAGCTATCCCTTTCATAATTTTGGACCATCTTCTGTTCTGAACACATTTTAAATATGAGCTCTTGATCACTAAGTCCTAGTTAGTTATCAACTTCCATTCTGCTGGATTCATCTTCATCAATGATAGTGGTCAAAAGTGAGAAATAATCATTACTGTTATTTTAGTGACACAGAGGAGGAAGGATGAGATTAAGTGACTCACTCAAGACTATTCAGAAACTGTTTGTCAGAGACAGAATAGCACAGACCCTCCCAATTCCAAATTAGTGCCTTCAACACAAGACCATCCTGTCAAACACGTGTTGCTGACCATACATCTGTCTGAGGCCCCCATCTGTTTTCCTGCATAAACAGATGGTAAATAGAACTTTTTCATGTGAAACTTTATTCCCCAGGTGCTATAGCTTTGAAAGTTATATTTAAAAATCATAGTAATTGGAAGAGGATGTCAGGGTATAACAAACTCTCACATTGTAAATCCCGCTATGAGATGAAATTTTTTTTACAAGTGACTTAGTCTATTATCCCAAAACAGAACGGGAATTTTAATTACTGATTGCAAAGACAGAGCAAACACTTAGCTATTCACTAATATTTTATTTAATACAAATTCATGAAAGGTGTGACTGCAGTTAAATGAGGTGTACATGATGATATGCACAGTGATTTGGTTGATGCTAATATATTAGTAAAGAGATATTTGTGTAAACATCATTAATGTTTGAAGTGTTGCATAAGGATCATATGACATCTTCTTTTGGCAGGTTAAAACATCCAGTATATTTCAGTATTTTTGTTAGTTAGCAAGAAGGATGAGGGTTTAGTGGGAGTCTTGTGGGACACATGGAATTGAAGGAATCTGTTTTCTTGAGCAAACACTGACAGCCATGGTGGCTTTGTGCTAAGGCTTGAGATCCTCACAGATCAGTCTGAGTGACCACAGGATAACACTAGACATAAAAATAAAGGGGGACAAACTGGAAGGCTCTAGACACATATAGCCAGGTATGTTATGGTCAAAACCTCTGATAAAAAATTTCCTGTCAAAACAAATGTGTCGTTTTGTTTTCATATTAGATTTATAGAGCCACATTAAGGAGAGGTGGGATCTCTGCAGCTCACTAGGATTGTTCACCTGGTTCTCCATGAGACTGGAGCTCCCAACAGCAGATGTATTCACTATCTATACTTCTATGCCTAATTCTTATCATATTGTCATTACTGTTGCTATTATAGCAGTTGTGTTGCAATACTGGCTGCTTTGGATCCTTTCATTGGGATCTGAAAACCTGCACCCTTCCTGGAACAGAACACAAGGCTGAGGAGGGCTAGTAATGCTTGAACAATTTCTAAAAATTGAAATTCACTTTTTTTCCTGCTTTATTTTTTGAAAGAAAAGTGTAAGTGTATTGCAGAAATGGGCCATGCTAGGATCTGTGTTTGACATTTTGCCCAATAGTAACATCTTAATTCACCAGAAAGTGCTGCAGGCTCACTATGCTTCAGATCTTTAGCTCTGCAATACTATGTACACTCAAGTGCATTATTTTAGTTATGAGCTGTGCTTCCTAGCACATCGCCATCCACAATGGAAAAAGACTGCAGTGCGAGGAACAGCTGTAGTGAAAACACTCCAGTTATCCTGTTGGCCATCAAATTAGAATTTTGAAACACCAGATGACGCAGTACATGATCTTACAAAATGTGGAGAAAATTGCTTTAGCTTGGACAGATGTGTTTTATGTAGTGACTAAATAAGTCAGTTTTAGAGCAGTTTTAGCTTGTGGCAAGCTACAAGCATCAGTGAGATTTGTTACTCTAGAAAAGCATATAACTTTCACTTTTATGAAAGAGAAAATGATGCTGTTGTTTACAAAGTCTCAAGTCTAGTGTGACTAATTTAGCATTTAACTTATGCATGGATAAACCTCAGACATAGTGTTCAAAATATGTGTGGTGGAGAGAGAAGGGAGGGTGGTGTTAAGATTGGAAGAAATTGGTGGGAAATGAACCAATACCCCTGGATGAAATATTTCCACCCCATAACTAGTCAGTGGAGAGCAATACAGTGTCTCTGACAACCTGCTCAGAATCATCTCGTTTGACTAAATTAGCTCCCTGGACTAAAAAGGCTTCTGAATATAGTTGGAGGTTTACAAGTCTGCAGAGGATTTAAGCAAACTGTGGTGAACTCAAGACTGTCACAGTGTGAACTGCACTGTATCAGCAGGTCAATATAGATAAATGACTAAAATAACAGAGGAAGCAAAAAGTAACATGGTGGGAAAAAAGAAAGGAAAAAAAAAAAAGAAAGAAAATTAGTAGAATAATGAAAAATGCATCACAAAAATGTATGTATCAATTTAAAAAAATAACCTTCAAGCATGTAGGGAACTGTTGTCTGGCATTTTGTTTACTTTAGACATCACAGAAATATGCAGTAATTTAAATATATATACATATATTGCAGACATTTTTTTCTAATCTAAAATGTGGTTGCATTTTGTCATCAGTAAAAATGTGAATATAAAATATTTAAGTATAAGTTGCTATGTAGGGAACTCACTTGGGTTCCAGTTAATGGACTAGTTTGCATTGAAAAATCACTACACAGAATCCCATTAAAAGCCATCCTAATAACTGAGTTTGATATTTATATCCACACTTACTTTTGCTTTTTGTTCAAATACAGAAATGCCTGTTAATTAAAATTAAAGAAATCATAGAATAAAGTGTATCAAAATGAAAATTAAAATAAATATATACTTCTGTTTAGCAAAACAGCTTTCATAATGGGAACTCCTGTCCTGGATCTGAATATATATTTAAGGACTTCTGTTTTTCCATCTTCAGAAAGTTCTTTAAATTCTCTATTCTGTATGGAGATAGGATGCACTTCTTCCTTCTCTTTATGTTTCATTCCTTCTCTAACTTCTGTAGAAAACCTCCTTTCTAGTGCTCAGTGTGTTGTAAGTCTTGTGAAGTTCTTAAAGATGACCTCCTGGTTAAAGTCCCTCTGCAAGCACAGACAAATATTTAGATTGTGGCTCCATATCTTGGCATGAAAATCCTCTGACCTGTGAGATCAGTATCCCTGGCCATATGTCACAGCTCAGAAAAAGAGGCCAGGGATAGACCCACCTATATGTTCACAACTGTGTTGTGTGATACAGAAGGGCACATCAGTCCAGTGCTTTTAGCCTCTACAGGCTCCCTGCCCACATTATCCTGTGTTGCTGTTCCCTAAACTGCATTGATCCAGTGAGCTGAAGTTTCTTGCATAGAAATGGCTTCCATACAGAAAAATAACTAGGAAAACATATGAGAATTCAGAGCAATTCAGAGCAGAGCACCTGTAGGTTTGTCTCTCTCCTAAGCCTTCTGGAAATTGTTCAAACTGCTTGGAGTTTGTTCTGTCCTGTGCTGCTGCAAATCTGATTGTAGAGACTCCACTCTGATCATGGGCATCCCTGCTACAAAATAAAATACCTACAACTTCTAGTGTTATTTCAAAATTCATCCAAAAATATTGGAATCATGCTTAACAGTTTCTGAGAGTCAGAAATTATCTGCACTGTGTACTTGACCAACCTTGTTGATTCAAAGCTTGAGAATACAGTGCAGTTCCCCAAAGCAGGATATCTCCTGGGTCTGTCTGTGCAGCCAAACCTCCTGTTTATCCTGACAGGACGTTCCCTTCCTCTGTCCCCTGTGGCTGCTCAAAGGGATGACATCAGCTCATCTTTTAAGTTTAGAAAGAGCAAGAGAAGGCAAAGACAAAAAAGAAAATGCTAATATAATGCAGTTACATACTTTGGATAGGAAGGCTTATGTTACCTGAGTAGTCATGACAAGAAAAAAGATAGAGGCATTTAACGACACAGTAGTTAAAAGAAGCAACACAAAACCTAAAAATATACAGTTATGCATCTTACTTGGCTTTAAGTAAATAATTTGAGCTGCTGGACATGGTTTCCCTGATTAAATGAAATATATTAAATGAACAAATGTCTGTAAGTAATGCCTTTCTTTTTTCCTGTGTTTCTGTTAATATTTTTCCCACTGCACTGAATTTATCTAAGACAGCTGTACCTTTAAATATGTAATTACTTTCCTTTGCCTACTGCTACAGAGCTTTCCTTGGGGGAAAGGTATCAGAAGAACAGTTATCCGCATCTCGGATGAAGTGGAAAATTTAGTTGTAAGTGGCATTTACTGCTCTCTTCAGTAGCAATAATCCAACCATTGAAATGTTACTAAGATTGCTTCTTTTGACCCTTTTTAACAAGATCACAGCTGTCAGCATTTCAAGTACTCTTATCAACCAGAGCCAGCAGTGGCTGCAGGAAAGGCATTACCTGATGTGGGAAGCTTTAAGGTGTCGGAAAGAGTCAATCAGCACCAAGTATAAAGCAATTCTTATCAGAAATCCCTTGCTCTTTACTTTATATGATTGTTCCCTTCCATATTGAGGTGGGGGCTGTAAGAATGATTGAAGAAAGAGCTTTGTGTTAATGTACAGGCGTTTTCTCTACATAAGTGTCTTTTATGAAACATCAACTTGTTAAGTCAGTTGCTGTGGTGTGTGCATTGCAGGTCACAGGAGTGCAAAGCTTTCAGAGGTGAGGTCTGCAAAACACTGGGCAACATTTAAGGTGTTCAGAGTAAAAAAACAGCAGGTCCAATCAGTATGGTCTGTATAAAATTTCTGCTGTAACACCAAAATAATGGAAAATGTTTTCTCACTACTCATTGCAGTATCTGTAATCAGGGGAAAGATAAATTGATACTGCTGAAGAAGGTGAAAGTACTCCATGATAGAAAATAACCTTTGGCAACATCAGAAGTTAAGGACTGGAGAAGAAGCAGGTGTTGAGCACAATTAGCTCTCTAGGAACTCTTTCAAAGTTGAAAATTATAGCTTTTATACACATCCAAAGCTAGTAAGAAACAGAGAATTTAGGGAAATGGAATTTGAATTTTCTATTCTATTGTAGAATCATAAAATATGCTGAATTGGAGGGACCCATCAGAATGTTCAATTCCAACTCCTTGCCCTGCACAGGATGCACCAACAATCCCACCATGTGCCTGAGAGCATTGGTGCTGTGACCACTTGCCTGGGGCACCTGTTCCAGTGTCTGAACACCATCTTGGTTAAAAACTTTTTCCTGATATCCAATCTAAACCTGCCCTGACTCAGCATCAGGCCATTTCCTTGAGTTCTGTCACTGATCACAGCAGTGAAAGGATCAATACCTGCTTCTCCACTGCCCTTCATAAGGAAGTGGAATACCACGAGACCTCCCCTCAGACTCCTCCAGGCTGAATAGACCAAGCGACCTTAGCTGCTCCTCCTAAGACTTTCTCTCAAGACCCTTCACAATCCTTCTTTCCCTCCTTTGGATGCTCATTAAAGGCTTAATGTCTTTCTTATATTGTGGTGCCCCACCCTCACATAATTCTCATGGTGAGACCATCCCAGAGCAGAGCAGGACAATCCCTTCCCTTGCCCCTTGGCAATGCTGTGCCTGATGCCCCCAGGACAGGGCTGTCCCTCCTGGCTGCCAGGGCACTGCTGGCTCATATTCAACCTTCCACTGACCAGGATCCCCAGGTGTTTCCCACAGAGCCTCTTTTCATCCTCTTGTTCCCCAGACTATCCACACAACCCAGGTTGTCCCATCCCAGGTGCAAGGTCTGGCACTTGCCCTTGTTGAAATTCATATGGGTGGTCAAGGTCTCTCTGCAGGGCCTCTCTGCCTTTAAGGAAATTGGCAGCTCCTGCCAATTTGGTGTCCTTGGCCAACTCACTCAGTATTCCTTGGAGACATTGATAAAGATGCTGAGGAGCACAAGGACAAGGATGGAGCCTGGTAGAACCCCACTGGTGACGAGTCTCCAGTCTGATGTCACCCTACTCACTGTAACCCTTTGTGCCCAACCTGTGAGCCAGTTGCTCACCCATCCCATAATACAGTTACCCAGCTGCATGCTGGACTCTTTGTCCATAGGGGTACTTGTTAAAGTCCAAAAGTATTTCATCTACTCGCCTTCCTCGATCAGCTCTGTGGGTCAATCTTTCGTAAAAGGAAATCAGGTTTGACACGAAGGATTTTCTCCTCATTAAGCTGTGCTTGCTGTGACTGAGATCTGCTTTGTCCTTCAGGAGTTTTCCAGTATTTTCCAGAGTAACATTTTCCATGGTTTTATAAGATATCAAAGATATTTCTCTCTGGTTTGTTGTTTTGTGTTTGTTTTGGGTTTTTTTTGCATATTAGGGAAAGAATGGAAGCAGAAGTGCTTGTATTCATATGTCTTCATCTTTTTCTAGGTGTCACCATAGTATTTGCTTTCTCTGCTGTATAACTTGCAACTTTTACATGGATAAAATAACTTTAGGCTCCACTGCAAAATATTTCAAGATCCATTGCCAAGATTCATCTTTTCCATGGTAAAATTATAATGATTAATCATTCTATTATTGATTAGTAAGAAACATATTTCAATATATTACTATTATTATTATTATTATTATTACTATTATTATTGTTATTATTATTCAGAAGATTTAAAAAAATTAAACAAAGCATAATAAATTAATATTTAACTGAATTTTTTTGCATCATATTCATAGTCCACTTATATGTTTCTTATAAAAAATAAAAAAACTAATGGCTGAGTTTTGTAGCATGAAAATATGTTAATATTGAAGTCTATTAAAAATGCAAAAATTTATTTCAGATTGGATATGTTCTTAATTATTTGAAGCTTCTTGATGCATCGAGAATGTCATTCTACATAATTTGCAAGCAGTTATCAAAGGGATTGATGCAGAAATCATGTAGTATAATTGAAAAGCCTGGAGATGTCAGCCTTAAGGCCAGTGTAAGCTTACAACAGACAATGTTGTGAATATCCACTAGAAAATAATTCTGAAAATATTATATTCAAGTACCTCTGATTTCTGAGATTGACTGACTATATGTTCCACCTTTTCAAAAGAGGATCTTGGGGTCCTGGTAGATACCAACAAAAAAAGAAAAAAAGCCAGCAAGGTGCCCTTGTGACAGAGAAATATGTTCTGCAAGGTGAACCTGGCATTGTCTGGTATTGCCTGTGTGCTAAAATTTTGTATTCTCCATTTTCCTGAATCTATCTTTAGAATTCACACCTGCTCAATACAGCAACATTCAAAGGATTTGTTTGCACATTTAGTAAAGATCAATATGTTTTCAATATGCCTGGAATTGCTTAATGAATGTCCTGAAAATATGATGCAAGATGAAAAATTGATTTGATGTGATTCTTGTGTGAGACCACCTATTAACTCATCGATTTTTGTTGGATGTCAACTTAGCAAAAAGCTTCTTAGAAGTTTTCAATTCTGAAACATCTGTGGTGAAATTAAAAGCCCACCTGAGTCAATAAAAAAGCTTTGATACCCTCCTGGTGTTGAAAACTTTCTGCAAATGTACACATTTTATAAAAGGTATAAGTACATTAACATCCATTGCTTCCCTCCTTCACAGAACAAGTTTTCTATTGGATGTTATATGGGGTCCTTGCACCATTCAAAGAAAAAGAAAGGGAAATGGAGACACTTCATGTTTCCCTTGGAGGATTAAAGTATTTTCTTGGAAAGGAAAATTAGTGATCCCTACCCAAACTCTTCTATCTAGTGACAGAAGAAAGGTGTGATTCCAACTCATGCTTTACAGCCGACAGAAATTTTAGTAAATCTTTCAAAGGGAAGAAGGCTTTTTATTTCCAAATAGTTTAGTCCTCTCAAGAACCATAAACTGATCCTTCTCCTTCTCCTGAAATTAAATAGCTAAAAAGACAGGAAAGAAGATAGAATTTCTGACACAAGAGACCTATATGAAAAAATAACTTTTCAACCTTTAGTAAAGTAGTATATTGAGTTTGCATGGAAAGATTTTGGTATTCATATGTCTTCATCTTTTTCTAGGTGTCACCATAGTTTTTGCTTTCTCTGCTGCATATCTTGCAACTTTTACACGGATTAAATAATTTTAGGCTCTACTGTAAAATATTTCAAGATCCATTGCCAAGATTCATCTTTTTAACAGTAAAGTGATAATGATTAATCATTCCATTGTTGATTGCTAAGAATCATATTTTAGTATTGTTATTATTATTAGTCATAACATTTTTTTTTTTTTTTTAAAGTATGATAAACAAATTCTATTTTTTTGTAGTGGTGAGGCTGCAGGCATGGCTTCTATGAAGAACAGCCAGAAGCTCCCATCATGTCCAGCAGAGCCAATCCTTGGTGGCTCCAAGACAGACCCACCACTAGCCAGGGCCATCAGTGACACTGCTAGTGACTCTGGCTTAATGTATTTAAGGAGGGGGAAAAGACCTGCACAGCAACAGGAGAGAAAGAGGAGAGATAATATGTGAGGGAAAGCCCCCTACAGATACCAAAGCTGGTGAAGAAGAGAAGGAGCTGCTCCAGGTGCCAGAGCAGTGATTCCCCTGCAGCCCCTGGAGCATCCCATGGTGAGGCAGCTGTGCCCCTGCATCCCAGGGTGGTCCATGGGGCACAGAGATGCTCCTGCAGCCTGGGGAGCAGCCACACTGCAGCAGGGGATGCTGAAGGAGGCTGTGACCCCCTGAGAGGCTCACACCAAGGCACCAGGGTCAGCACATTAAGTCAATGCATGAACATTTATTGTATGAGGTATTTGAGTGTATACTGTTCCCATTTGTCTCCTGTTGAAAACACTCTACCTTGTAAAATTACATAGGTGAATAAATAAATCAACAAATAATAATCGTCAGCAACTCACAAGTTTAGGAACAGAGAGCCAGTCTTCTGTGCTAAATGGTTGCTGTTAGGGTTTCCTAGTCTCTGCCGATGAATATTTATTAACTTACAAAAACCAGAAACAGCTTCAGCAAAAAAATTATTGGATAGTCTGATATCTGAACGACTATGTCTGGTCTCAAGTGACTTTTCATAGGCTATTTGAGTGCAAATACTTTCAGGCAAAGCTCAGGATTGTATTTGTCTTTTCTTTATGGGTTTCATTGCCATTAAATTAGAGACCCAGTCTCCTTTTGTTTTGCACATAGTTGAATTTATGCTTCACACTTTAAACATGACTAGATATTCTGAAAGTAATACCTGAGCATAGTCACTAATCAAATTGTCTGTGTATTCAGCTGGGATTCTGAAGGTTGGGTTGAAACATCCCTGATTTAAATCAGAGGGCAGGGTTGATTCAGGATTTCATTCATTGCAAGTAAGTATTTTTAATTACTGGCCACCCTGTGAAAAAGAAGGACCCACAGTTCTATCTTGATCAAAAAGTGATCTGTTGAAGTAAGTAAGTTGGACTACCTACTTCAACAGGATGGCAAATTGTAATGGGAAAGATGCACCAAAATACCTAGGAAGCATCATCCAGATGATAGTATCAGCAATTAACTAGAAGATTTCCAGAGTCAGAATCATGGATTTATAGATTGTACTCCTGAAAACCTAGATAGGTGATAATATCAGGCTGCAGATGATGTCCTCTGACAAACCACTCAGATTAAGCACTACAGTACTGACCTTAATCCACCTTAAAATTACCTCAGAGGTCCCCACTGTGGGTGTGGAATCTCTCTCTTCCATAATTATTATCCATTTTGGATCTACCACAATGGAACAATGCGACTAAGAGTCAGGATGAAAATCAGCTGAGAAAGGAAGAGAAAAGCAGTGTAACCATGAGAATAAAAAGACGAGGACACATTTAAATATACCTCCTAAATTTCTCAGCTTCTTTTTCTTCCAGGCAAGAGAAGTGGGCCTGACACCAAAATCTGGTTTGAATGGACTGAAAGGTTTCTGCAGTTCTGTGTGATGCCTCCAAATCAATTATTCTCATTTATACATAGAGTAAAGCCACTTGTGTGTAATCACCTGCCATGGGAATGGTCAGAATAGATATGTAAGCACAAACAGCCTGTGTACATCTGGGCTACGTGTGAGCATATTATACTACTATTTCTGTCAGATTCTATCCCTTTCTATAGCTTCCTTGCTGCCTCAACTGCTTAGAGCATTATGTTTTACATTCAGTTTGGTGTGAA
Source organism: Sturnus vulgaris (assembly GCF_052056855.1). NCBI lineage: Eukaryota > Metazoa > Chordata > Aves > Passeriformes > Sturnidae > Sturnus > Sturnus vulgaris. The sequence continues at coordinate 150,448,542 of NC_142243.1, forward strand.
GGATTCTTCCTTCACATCATCACAGTATCCAGTGAATAAGGATAGTTGGAAGCAGCTTTAGATGAAGAAGATTTTAGAAAAAGGACAAAGTACATATGGATTTTTGTTTGAAATATGCTTCAGAAGATATGACTAAAACAAAACATGAGAGAACAAAACAACCACAGCAAACAAGCAAACAAATAAACAAACAAAGATTTCAGAAGAGCAGGAAATTTTCATTATGTCAAACTTGATAGCCCAGCTCTATTACCATTTATAAATGCTGGAATGGAATATTTGTATATGGATGTCTAATATAAAGAATATTGACATCATTGTTTTCAGCTTTATTTTTGTCTACAAGTAAGGAAGAAGCTGGAGGGAACTTAAAAAAAAAAAAAATGCTCTGAACAGATCATATGCCCCAGGTGTTCAACAAGAGTTAATTTTAATTCCAAGTGATTATTTTCCTTAGTTGGTACACATTTAAAAGCTGTCTTCATTTTCCCAGCGCTACTAATAGAATTCTATGAATTTGATTTATGTTTTGCACAACCTGTTGCTGCTTTTCCTTGAATTGCATAAAGCAAATGGTCATATTCCACATGCTCTGCTTCCCAACAGGACGTACTTGGAGCATATCAGCTCTGTAAATATGGTTAGCAATGCATGGTTGGTCTATGCAGCAGTGCTTATTCAGAGAAAAAAAGAAAAAATTAGTGTTCTTCATTGTTGCCTATGAGTATTCAAGCCCAGTGGATTCATTTGTTTTCCATCTGCATCAGTAGTTTCATTTTTTAGGATAGGAAACATTTCAAATTATATACAAGATGTGCAGGTTTTGGATGTGCTCATCTGCGATTTAGCCTCATCTTTTGTTTGTTTGTTTTTCTCCAGCCTGTTTTGAAATAAACAGCTGCTTGTGATTGTCTCACCAATAAGAAAAAAAGGTTCTAAAAGAGAGGTAAATCATGTAATCCCATTTAAGTCAAAAGTGTACTGCAATTGCCCATCAATGAGCAAAAAATAAGAGTGTTTATTTTGATGCATTTGTTGCACTGAGGGGGGAAGAAGAAAAAAAAAAAAAAAAAAAGAGAGAGAGAGATCAGAAGTGTGTTTAACAAGGGCAAAAGATGATTTTGCCATACTGATGGCATGGGTTAAGTGCATGGTTTAAACTCCAGGTAAGAGAGTGTGGATTTGACTGTAGGTAAATATGTGACTGCATCTTCCTGTTCTCTGTGTAATGAGTGAAGCCTCAGATGGATTCATAGAATCATAGAATATCCTGAGTCCAACTCCTGTCCCTGTCCAGGACATCCCAACAATCCTACCATGGCCTGAGAGCATTGTCCAAATATTTCCTGAACTCTCTCAGGCTTGGTGCTGTGACCACTCCCCTGGGGAACCTCTTCCAGGGTCCAACCACCCTCTGGGTGAAGAATCTTTTCCAAATATCCAACCTGAACTTCCCTGGACACAACTTCAGGCCTTTCCCTCAGCTCCTGTCACTGTCACCAGAGAGAAGAGATCAGTGCCTGCCTCCCCTCTTCCCCTCATGAGAAAGTTGTAACTGCAATGAGACCCCTCAGCCTCCTCTTCTCCAGGCTGAACAAGCCAAATTACCTCAGGCCTCCTTGCATTGATCCCCAATGTTTTACTGAATTTGCCTGTAATCAGTGTAAACCACCAGAGCTGGGAAGGTTTTAAAACTGCTGTGGACATCCACACTGGAATCCTAAATTTGATAGATGATTCTGACTGTAAGTTTGTTGGACAAAGTGAATAGAAATGATGACTGCTGTCTTTGTTTAGCAGAATGACAAAGGGATTTGGAAATGTCTAGGATTGTGTGGACTGCAGATCTTCAGTAATTGTCCACTAAATTAAGTGTTAATCTTTCACCTGAACTATAAAGCCCAGGGCATCCAGAGTGAGCTGATCTCCAGTACCTAGAGAAGCATCAGTTCTGAGCTAACACCAATAGAGACAGGCCATGACACATTGTCCATTCCTCACAATTTACTGTGACTGTTTCATGGGCTCAGAGGCTGCCTTGGACTCATTTCCAGTAGAATTTGCTGAACATTCATAGCCAGCTCTGAATTGCAGAATCCAGCTACACGTTTAAATTATTTGCACTGGGTGATTTGAAATAACTCATGTCACAGAATAACTTTTCAGGTTCTTGTTGGATTTTAATGTGTTTACTTTCTCTGTTTTCTTTTCAAAACAATCATGGGTTGTTTTCATGGCATTTTATTCATTTTCCACACTTTCGTACCTTCTTGACCACCATTCAGTTCAAGATCTGGTGGAAAAAATACCTGAGAGTATCCACCAGGTCTCTCCAAGAACATTTCCTGAAAAAGAATGAAATCATTTTTATATAGTATTTTTTTCTGAATTATACATGATGGAGAAGTGTTACATCCAGCTAACACATTGTAATGAAAATATAGAGGCCTCATTTTGTAACCAAGTCTGTGTCAGCCCAGATTAACCTTAAGTTTTGAAAACATGTCAAGTAAGAACTCAGTTGAAAATGTGATCTAAGGGCAGCATCTTTCCAAAGTAAATATTTTTCCCCATGCAAGTACTTCACTAAGATAAAGAACTAAACAAAATTAAACTTGACATTGAGAAGATCCCAAAACGCTTGAACTGTTTCATGGAGAGGAAAAAAGTCTCCCCACGACTTCTGTCTAAATCCTGATTGATCAAAGAGCCCTATTCTGATCTCTCCCAATTGAGCTGCTTAGCAGAGTTTGAATGAAAGCAGGAGAAATGGAAACATGACACCAAGGGAGAAATAAAACAAAACAAAAGAAAAACCCTCTTGATACTTAGTCAGTGTGTCACTTTGAGGGAATTATTTATCCATTTTAGTAATCTATTCTATTTACCAAAATGAAAAGGTTTAATATGAACAACAATGTTCTGAGGGCAAATTAATTTCAAGATAGATCCTCAGCAGGTGTAAATTAGTGTAATTTGATGCAATTCATAGCCTGACCTCAAGCTTCCCCAGATGAGCATCTGCTCTGTTGCATGTTGAGTGTTTTAACAGGCTAAGTATTATATTCAGCCATTCTAAGGAGCTTTATTTTTCTGTGATTTTTCTGTTCTCAAGTCATGCCTTGTAGCTTGTTAATAGTCCTAGAAACTTCAATTGATTGTTACAAAGTCTCTTTTTATATTGCACTAAGTAAATTCCTTTAACCTTTCTCTATGACACATCTCCAAGGATATTATTCTTGCTGCTCTGCCTCTTCCTAGCTCAAGGGCGATTACGTTCTTGCTGAGGTATTGCAGCAAAGCTGCAGAAAGTGCTCTGGGTGAGGTAAACCAAGCTCCTTTCACAGCAATAATGCCACCTCCTAAGAGCTGGGCTAACCTCCCACAGCACACTGAGATGGCACTCTCTTAATTTTCTCTTTGGGAGCTGTATATTTCATGGCGCATTTAAAGGACATTTTCAGCATTTTTCCTTTTTTCCTCAATTTTTTTTTTTTTTTTTTTTTTTTTTTTTTTTTTTTTTTTTTTTTTTTTTTTTTTTTTTAATTAGCGTTTGACCTCTTCTAGCAATTTTAATTCAAAAGACAGTTTCCTACCTACCTTCCTGATTCAGCCTTTCTTCCTCATTAACTTTTTGGATATCATTTTACTATGATTATTTGAATTCAGTAGCATCCAGGCAAACTGTAGCTAACTACTAAGATGTTTTTGCATAGCAACAGGGAGTCCATGTTCTAAGAAACATAAGGCAAAAAGAAGGAAGGGAAGAAATGGAAGCCTCTAAACTCACTATCAAGACATGGCTAAACACCAGTCAAGTCAAAGTCTCACACTGAGACATTAAATCACATGTGCCACAGCAACTCAGCACCTTTTCCAGTAGCTGCTGAGTACAGAGCCAGTGCTCTTCTCATCATAAAAGTAAAATATATTGAAAACATATAAATACCTTGCCACCTAGTAAATGTCAGATAAATTCATCATGTTGTTAGTCATGAACATTTGACTGGTCGTGCCAGTCAATCAATTTTATATTTTGAAATATACTTCTGCATAATTTCTGGAATAATCTCCATGAGGAAAAACAAGTGAGCTCTCATTTTGGATTCTCACCATAGGTCAGTTTAAGTAGCTGACTTATTCCATAGGCTTTTGACATGGATGGATAGACCATGTGATACTCATTTTAATCCAGCATTCAATTTCTTTTAAACTTAATTTCCATTAAGTTTTTGGTGGTGAGCTTTTTTTTTTTTTTTTTTTTTTAACCTATGATTTGTCATTTTACCATTCTCAGAGGATCCTACATTTCCACAACTATAAAATGGCAAACCAGCTCTTCATCCCTCTCCCCAGTTGTGTTGGCTGATGGTAATTATTTAATGTACTTGCTTTTCCCTTTGTCCTCTGTCTCTAATTCCTTATAATCATTCTTAAGATGATTCATCTTTCATTTTACGATTGTTTACTTTCTCTGCCATGAAATCACATTATTTTTCTTCAGCATCTTGCCATTTAAAGATCACTATATTTTTCCTCTCTGATATTTTTTCTTTTTTGTTATTTTCACTTCCTCCCAGAGCAAGCCACATTCACAGATTATTAGATTCTGGATAACTTTTAAATGTATTTGATCAATCTTTTATATTCTTGTTTACATCTTGGTCTAATCACACTGGGTTTTGCCTCATGCTGTCTTTCTGACAATTAGGACAATATTTATGAAACAAATGGATTATTTACATGACAGTGGCTTGTAACTAAGATCTGGATTTTTAAAAAAAAATTTATTTTTTATATTCATTAGGTTTCATGGTTTAGCAAAACACTTCCTTGACAGCTGTCTCCTCTACAGGATAGAGAAAATGAATGCTTAATATGTGCTGTGATTATTCCCTTTTAGCATCCTTTACAGACTAATGAGGCCGTTATGAAATGACTATTTATGAAATTATATGAAATGGGGATAGGTCAGGCATAAATTATTTTTGTAAAGGGACAAGGTGTTCGGTCACAAGAATGATGCCTTAACTGCTAATGAAGTGACTTTATCCATGTCATCCCTCTTCCTGCATTAGCACAATAAAGAGGAACACCAATTTGCTCAATGGCATGGAGAGCCTCTCCTGTGAGGAAAGGCTGAGAGAATTGGGACTGTTCAGACTGGAAAAGTTAAAGCCTTGGAGAGATCTGATTGTGAAGAGAGCCTACAGGAAAGATTGAGAGAGACTATTTCCAAGGTCAGAAAGAGAGTAAGTTTAGATTACATATTAAGAATAAATTCTTTATTTTGAGAGTGATGAGGTCCTGGAACAGGCTGCCTGGAGAAGCTGTGGATGCTTCATTCCTGGAAGTGTTCAAGGCCAGGCTGGATGAGGCTCTGAGCAACCTGCTCTAGTGGAAGGTGCCTTTGTCTATGGCAAGGGGTTGGAACTAGATAATACTTAAAATCTCCTTCAACGCAGACCTTTCCATGATTCTGTGATTCTAAGATAAACCCTGATTCTTCTTCAAGGAGCTTTAAGATCCAAGGATCAAAAATATCAGAATTTAAGTACAATCACTGAATAAAAAGCTTTATGGAAGGTGATTTAACTCAAGTTGTTTTATATGTACTTGTTTTAAGAACAATATTTATATATGGCTTCAAATAAACTTTGCCTGAAATATCCTGCAATAACCACTGCTATTGTCATGGGAACGTTGTGACCATCAGCTGTTAATGACAAACACAAATAGGTACAAACAAGTCCTGTTTTTTTCAGTGCAGCACCCTGGATGACTGCAGTGACAGGGCCTCTCACATTGCTGTGCCTCCAGATCCCACAGGATGTGTGAGACTCTCATAGTTTTGAGATCTGACAATAGCAGGAAGAGTTTTCCTCACAGCCCTTAATAATCACAACCACTACCCTGCCTCAGATGCTGGGCATGCAGAAGGAATTGGGAGGGGACACAGCCAGGACAGCTGACCCCAAGTGACACAAAGGATATCCTGTTCCATTTGGGCATATTCAACATATAAACTGAAGACAAGTGGAAGACAGAGGAACGAGGTGACCTTTTGGCCTATGGTTTCTGTCCTGCTAAGTAACCATTATACATGATGAAGTTTTGTTTTCTCAAAGATGATGAATAATAAATTAATTCCTAATTTTTCTTAGGTTACACACACAGCTCTTCTGCATCCAGAGGAGGCAACGAGGCTGGTGAGGGGCTTGAGCCCTGTGAAGAAGATCTGAGGGAGCTGGGGTTGTTCAGCCTGGAGAAAAGGAGACTCGGGATGACCTTGTCACTCTCTACAACTCCCTGGAAGGTGGCTGCAGTCAGGTGGGGGTTGGTCTCTTTCTCCAAGCAAAAACTGACAGAATGAGAGGACACAGTCTAAAGTCGTGCCAAGTTAAGTTTAGGCTGGATATTAGGAAAATGTTTTTAACAGAAAAAGTGATAAAGTATTAGAATGGTTTGCCTGGGGAGGTGGTGAAATCACCATCCCTGGATGTCTTTAAAAAAAGACTGGATGTGGCACTTGGTGCCATGGTCTAGCTGAGGTGTTAGGGCTTGGGTTGGACTCAATGATCTTGAAGGTCCCTTCCCACCTAGTCATTCTGTGAATTCTGTGATTCTGTGATTCTGTGATTAAAACATTTTTATTTCAGCCCAGAGCTAGGTTGGAGTACCCGACTGCATCAACAGGTGGAAATATTTACAATGTGGAAAAATATTGTGCAGGAGAGAATGAAAGAGTGAGATTGGACTCTTCTCAATGGTGAGCAGTGACAGGTCAGGAGACAATGGGCACAAGATATCTGAACATAGAAAAACATTTTTATTTACTTTGCAAATTCTCAGGCACTGTAACAGGTGGCCTGGGAAGGTTGTGAAGGCTTTCTCACTGATGATATTCAAGAACTGTCTGGATGCTCTGGGCTGACCCTGTTTGAGCAGGGAGGGTGGACCAGATTCTGTAATTTTCTAATTCTGTAATATTGTGTGTTGGCGTGGGGTTTTTTTTCACAGAAATCTAATTTGAAATTTTAACTGCTATCATTTAATGATAACCTTCCATTAGTGCAGATGATTTATGTAATCTATCCCACATGCCTCTCCTCCTCAGCAGGGACAGGTAGCTCGTTTGGTCATATTGTCTCTTGTTTTACCATAATTTATTTCTACCATGGGGAGATTCTGTCTCAGAGAAATTCTTGGCCTTTTCAAATGAGCTGAAATGTAACACAATTCAACTTCTAGACTTTTTTTTTAGGAAAAATAAAAAAGCTAATTCTGCAAGTGAAAATAAATATGTAAAAAGTGTATTTTATAATTTAAAAACTTGGTTTCCTGAAAAATATTCAGCCTGTTCTATTTATCAATACTTTGAATGAAACAGCCAGAGAGGAGGAATTACTGTGAACATCTTTCAGTAAATCTTGTATTTTTGTATGGAATTGAATAACGTGATGCAAGTCTGCAGGCAGCCAATAATTTAAAATGTAACCTTCCTGATATCACTGTTTTCTGGTTTCATTTTTATCTTTTTGAGCTTTTAAAAATCCAGGCAACCTACAGTCAAATGCAGTCAAATCATTATAGAATGATTAAGCACCCTTCATCATTGTTCCAAGGTGTTCTGAAATTAATGTTTAATGTTTAGTTATTATCATGGGAGAGATATTTTTAATATTTTCCTTTTCCATTTAAATTAGTCTCATGTGTCTGATGTTGAAATGTCTTGAGCTCTTCTTTTAAAAATCAAAAAGCTGAATTAATGTAAGATTTGTTATTGGAAAAAAATACAGAATTCTGGAAAAAAAAAAAAGGCAAAAAGCCAAAACAACAGCAACAAAAATCAAACCAAAACAAAAACAAACAAACAAACAAAGCTAGAGTCAGGCAAAAAAATCTCAACCTAATTGGGAAAAAAATTGCATTTCTAATTCCGAGGTTTAAAAATAAAGCAATAATTCTGATGGATAAATAATGAAGAAAAGGCAAAACAGAAAGATGGATAAAATAAAATTTATATGATATCTGGCTTTCTTTGATGCAAACCTGTAGAGGTAAAACTGCAACAAAACTAAAAATAAAGTGGAAAGGTTCCTTGCCAGATGATTGCATATATGTATGCACATATATACATATACTATAACCAGAAAATTAAAATTGCATTCCAGAAATCAGCAAAAGTTTTGATGAGGGAATTTATACACTGACTTTAATAATGCTGAAAATGTGTTTCAATGAAAAATAGCAAAAGAGCTCCAGATATCCGTGGTGCTCTCTAATGAAGAACACACACCTCTAGAGGTTTGCTTTATGGGGAAAAGTTCTTTAGATTCAGAGTGGTTTGGGTCGGAAGGGAATTTATACATCATCACGCTTTTGTGATCTACTACACTAATTCATTTCTGCAGCAGTGCTTACTCCAGAATGAACTATTCCAGTGCTATGCAAAAAAAACCAAAAACCAAAAAAAGAAAACAAACAAAAAACCAAACCAAAACAAAAACAAACAAAAAAACGCACACAAAAACAACAACAAAAACACTCCCTCGAATACCACCATCATAAAATCTGTGTCTAATACAAACCTAACTCTTCACGGTCATGAGCACGAATAGCTCTGTGGGTTTGGACAGGTTTTAGTTGTGACCACAGCCTCAGCTCTAACCACAAACTCTGGTTTGTTGCTGTTTGAGTCTCAGCTCTAATTGCTCTGCTACATTTTGAGGGCAGGCAGCTTCCAACAAGGCGTATTTATCCTTTCCCTCTCCCCCTGCACGCAGCCAGCCTATTTGCAATGCATAGGAGATTCTATGAAGCACCTCTTGGCAGCCAGCACTGCTAAGATAGGCTCCCTCATCATATCTTTGATGATGTATTTTTATTGGCACCTTAAGGGGAGTAATTTTCCAAACCATTGTTCGAAAGCTACGATGGAGCTAAATGTTCTTTCGGGTTTTTTTTAATTTGTTTTGTGGTTTTTTTTTTTTTTTTTTTTTTTTTTTGTTTGTTTGTTTGTTTTGTTTTGGGTTTTTTTGTGTTTTTTGTTTGTTTGTTTGTTTGTTTTGTTGTTGGGTTTGTTTTTGTTTTTGTTTTTGTTTTTGTTTTTCTTTTTCTTTTTCTTTTTCTTTTTTTCTTTTTTTCTTTTTTTCTTTTTTTTGCAGTCTGATGATATTCTCCCTGCTATCATTGTATCAAAGAGCCTTTTTTGTTTCCCGGGGAAGAAAGCAGCAGCTGAGCATGAATGAGCTGTTTGCGTGTGAATCCCAGGGGTGCTCATCCTATGGCTGCAATAATCTGGAGGGTGGCAGCTGCTGGGTGATGTCACACACAGCCCTGGCTGACATCACCCTGCCAGCCCCCAGCAACCGTGTGCCCAGGCAGCCCATTGCTATCCAAAGTCTTGTTCAGCCAAGAGAAACAATTGCTCATTGCCCTCCAGAAAGGCTAAGCTTTAAAAACGCCAGCCCTGCTGACTTGAGCAGCAGGTCTGACTTGAGGCTGAAGATGAAAAATAGCCTCCCACCTGAATTCTGTGCTCACAAAGTTTGCCAAATAGCAGAGGCAAATGATTGCCAGCAAAGCTACTTCGCTAAATTTCTCCTCTAGTTGATTTTGGCCACTGGAGTCTCATAGGCCATTCCTTGATGTAGTTGATGTGCACAGAGCTGGTTTGTTCTGCCAGTCAGATCCTAGCTCAGCTCAGTTTGGAAAGTGCTGAGCCAGCCGAGGCTGACCTGCTCTGGATCACTTCCATTCCCTCCCTGCTATGAAGGTGTGATCTGCAGGGATGCTTTAGTGGCCACTGTTCCTATTGAGCTTGAGAGGGTTAAGACTGGCTTTGCTTATAAAAAGCTTTAATTTGTGGACCAGGCTTCTGCAGGAGTTCAGGGCAGCCTACACAGCTGTGCCTTCACAGGATTTTCAGTCGCCCCTCACAACTGTTCATGGCAGTGAAAGGCAGCAGCAAGTCAGTAAAAGGCTTCCTGGGAGAAAAAAAGAAAACATTCACCAGAATGAGATATGGGCACAGGGCTTTCAACCTCACCTACTCTGTGATTCTGTGATTCTGAGAGAGAAGAATCTGTTTTGCAAGGTTAATGTAATGTCTCTTCCAATCCAGTAATTAGTCAACTTAAGTGGGGTGAAACTCCTTAATTGTGTGAACAGGGTGAATAGCTCTGCACTGGGTTAGAAAAAACACTTTAACTATGGTAGAAAAAAGCTTCTCCACAGCAAGTGTAGCAAAAACTAATGTTGGACTGTGACATTGAATCAGACTCTTTCTGCTGTTAGGATAAGAAGTAACATAATTGTTCTTTTTCTCCATAAAACTGCAAAAATTTATGCATTTTTTACTCTGGGAAAATTTGAGATCTGCCAGAAGATCTCTGCAAAAGGAAGATTTTACTTGTCCTGACTGTTTGAGCTTTTTAGGCTTGACACTCAACAGGGAGCTGAGGAATCTTCAGGGAGCTCCTATATATTACCCATGGGTAAGATTCAGCTGGAGATTATGATCTTAATTCTGGTGTGAGTACATTGCTATCTACATATGAACAAGGTGTCCATCCTTCCATTATAGACAGAGAAGACCCAGGACTCTCCTCTGTAGCCAATCAGGGCAATGATGCCTATTTTAAGTTTTTGTTGTACTCAATTTGTTTATGTTGTGTTGTTAGGTACACATATTTTTTTCTCAAATGAGAGACAGAGGCTAGGCAAGATGCAGAGAAGCTAAAATGGCAAAATGGCACCTGTGTTTGGACAGGTTGAATCCAGCCCCATGTGTCCAGTAACTCAAAAATATCAATCACCACTAAGAGTAGATGATCTCACAGGAAAATAATAGCTTAAAGCATTGTAATCTCCAGTTTTCACTTCACCAGAAGGTGTCAGCTCCCTTGATATAAGGCAATCCAGGGATTGTAAAAAGAAACCCCACAGCATAGAAAAGCTGTGGTCTTTCTACTGCCCACTCTCCCTAATCAGGAGCATCACAGTCACAGTTAAATATCCTGTGAACCTCATATTATGTTAATGTATTAATGACATGTAAATGTTTTCAGAATAAACTACACTCATGCAAATTTGTTGGCTCTGAACTTATTTTATTCTGACAGCGTAGTGTATTTGATCTGGGCACAAAGCAAATTAACATTTTCAGACCTCATTAGTATGTATGAACATCATGCAAAGGTGACCAATCAGTTTGGTAGATTTCCATTATTTTAGGCCAAAAAGCCAGTCATTTGGGTGACTTGGGATACCTGACCCAAAGCAGGCTGGGAGAGTTCTGCCAATAACTAAAAAGGAATAAAAAGGTCAGACCCTTGGACATGGTGGCTCATGCAGTGACAAAACACAGAATGAAGTTTAGACTCAATTCTGCTAATAGATATAAGGAATTATCAGGTGGAATAGGCTCAGTGGTATTAGGTCGCTTTAATTTGCCTTCATGTAACACTCACTGTAGGATTGTTCCCTTCGGTATTACAAGCCTCTAGTGCTTTATTTTAATTGTTCAATAAATTTCAGAGATGCAGTAATTAACATGGTCGATTAAATATAATCAACTACTTACTTCTAACCGATTAAAAAAAAAAGTTTAGTCAAGTACATCATTAGTCAGTACTTGTTACTAATCTGCCATTTACTAAATTTTTACCTTCTCTCTTCACAAATATTTGGTCTATGCAGACAAATCTTGATTTCTTCTTGATTCTGGGAGACTATCTTGTTTTTTTGTTTTTTTTTAATCCCTCAATATTTGGTACCAAATACAGGATTTGAAGGATTTGGAGAATGAATCATACAATATAATTTTATATTGCCAGGAAAAACTATTTGATTTGCTTTTGTAGTTCATGCATAGACACTGATACTTATTTAAAGTTCCTTATGTGTGAAAAAAAGAGATAAGAAGAGGGCTAGAGGCAATAATACATAACTTGCTAGAAATTTCTATCACAGTAAAATACCTACATTAATCGGAGGAGTGAAATCTTATCAAGTGGCCTTATGTGGTTTAGAACAATTAAAATGCTCAGTCTTTGTGTAACGTTTGGGAGAAAAGAAGCAAACGAAAATCAGAGAACAGAAAGCCTTTGAGGCATTCTGAGCCAGTGAAAGAGCTCATGTACACAGCTCAGCAGTGCCTGAGTCACCAGTGATGTGAAACAGCTTATCCAAAAGAAGTAATGCAATGTATCTTGTGGAAACATCAGCCCCTCAGTGAGGACTCCTGGACTCCAGGAGAGATGGTTTCTTTGGGATATGTTGTTCTTGCCTTCAGGTACAGTCAGGCCAGATGTCCCCATATCATCCTCCACACCAAGGTACCAACAGGTCTAGAGTCAAACTACCTTACAGTGTTTTTACCCTTAACTCTTTGATATCCTTCCTTCACCACAGCACCGTGTCTGACAGAGATCAAGAAGTGTCTGGACAATATTCTTGGATAATGGCTTGATTCTTTGGGTGTCCTCTGTTGGATTTTGGTGATCCTTCTGATCTCTTCCAACTCAGAATATTTTGTGATCTTGTGATACCCTGAGAGACTGCTCGCACACAAAGATATGTAATCCATATTTTACTCCAAATGAATGAGTAATGCTAATTCTCTTAGGACTTCAGGTATATTTTTAAGATTCATTAACAAAACTTGTTATCTCCTTCTTCTTGCATCCTGTTTTTAGATAAATTTCAAGCTCTTTTGAACACATCTTCTTCCATCAAGGTGACATGTCCCACAAGGCAGCATGCTTGTTTAAGCATGTTTTCCAACAGTTCTGTGACTGATAAGAGAATAATGATGACAGTAATCATATCTCTGTCTCTCCCAATCTCTTCAGTTCTTCCAAGTCTTTACAAGTTGTAATTTCTGCTTCTAAATGAAGTAAATATAGACAAAGAATATGAGACTAAAGAAACCTTGCTTCGGCTGCTCAAGGAAGTCTTGGGTGAAGAGAAATTGATCCTCATGGGTAACTCCAATTACCCAGACATTTGTTGGGAAAACCACACCATGGCTGCCATAAATCCTGTCAACTTACCAATTTGTCACAAAGGAGTGATTTAGACCACTTAAAGAATAACTGTCAGAGGTAGTTTTAATGTGTTGTAAAAGTGTGACTTAACAGATTGATGGCAAGGTTCACTCTATTATTTGCTGCTTGGATTAAACATACAATTTCTTTTTAGAATCGAGCTAGGATGATTTATACAGAGATGAGAGATGCAAATAGGTGAGGAAGAATTTCTTGTTGGGTTATGAGGTCTAGAAAAGACCCCCTGACTTTCTAAATTCCTCCTCAGGGGGAGCATAAGTGCAGCTTGAACCAGACTTAGTCCTAGGCTCAGTCAATGGTTTAAATCTAAAGGATTATAAGTATGTAAAGTTTATAATAATTAATATTAAGCATCAGTTTAATTTGTATTAATTCAGCATCCTATTAGTCACTTACTCAAAAAGCACAGACATGCTAAATCCATTAATTAATATCAAGGCAGATTTAAATAAAAACCTTTAAAAATAGGTTGTGAGGACCCCACTTAGTCTTTTCAAGCTGTTTCACTTTCCATACTTCTCTGTTTTGCACCACATTACTTGTTAACATGGACTCAGCCCTTGGACAAAAGCAGACAATATACAGAAGATTCTTATCTCACATTCTCTCCCTCTTGAAAGTCAATGGGCATTTTGCCATTTCATATCATGCTGCTTGATTTTATCAGTTCTGGGGATACTGCAACAATATGCTGAACTCTCTAAATAGAAAATAGTTAAGACCTTATCTTACTAGATCAATACACATAAAGGACCAGATACTGTTCCATTTAATTCAATAAACACTTTACCTTTGATTTCCATGCATACAAAACAGACCTTCAGAATGACATTAATGTTGATTTCTCATTTAAATTTTAATGAATGATTAAAAATAGAGAAACTGAACTGAAGGAAAAGTAACTGAAACGATAGTGTCCTGTTTCATGTAAAGAATCAATTGAACTGGGTCATAGAGAACCTAGATAATCTGAACATTAAAAATGTATTAGTATTATGCTTTGTTAGAATATGACCATGAGATAAAGTTGTTTGTTGGGAGAATAAAAGCAGAACAACAGAGGATTGCATAAAGGCTTCCTTTAGGAAAGCACTAAACCAACAGCTCTATTTTCAGGCCACTCTTAATCCTTTTGAGTTCAGTGGCTTAAATCTTTCCCTCAGTAAGGAACAAATATGAATTGTGGCCTAACAGCCTCAATTCTGTGAATAGCTATGGCTTAGGCCAAAGCCCACAGCAGACGGTACAACAGATTTGCAGCAGAATAAGCACATTTTGGACAGGACAGATAGACTTAATCTGCATATTTTGTTTCTAGCGTTGTTTCACTCCTTTAAACACAGAAACATAGGAAGGAGGCAGATTTATTCCAAGCTGGAATGGCTAATATGTAGAATGGACTTGATGATCCCGATGGATCCCTTCTAACTCAGCATATTCTATGATTCTATCATAGACATTAACTCTTGAAACAGAAAATTACACTAATGGTGGAATGCATATATCATACATCAGAATAAAACCACTGTGTGTAATATGCTGCAAAGTTTAATAAAATAGGTCATTTGAGGACAGAGAAAGGAGATGAAGGGAAAAGGAATAATTTAATGATTTTTTTCATATTGGCTATTAGACTCAATGTGTTACCTGTTTTGTCACCTGTAAACCACAGTACTTTTCAGTGGCCAAGCTCACTGGCTGAAATTTAGAATGTTTGAAGAGCTGTAACTGTTAAGAGACGTATGGGAAGGTCAGGAGACTGCAGTATATTCACTTTCATTTCTTGGAATCACTTGCAGTTGCCTGGTTTGTGCCTAGGGAAAGCTTCAGATGATTAATTTTTCAAGAGTAAAACCAAGAGTTTTGAAGGAGCAGTTCCATATTTTTGCACGTAAAAGGGGATTTCTAGAGGATGCTGTACTTGAAAGCAAGGTATTATAAGGACTGACATGAGTGACTAATACATATAGCCAGATATGAAGCAGCACAACTGTTATAAACCTCATCCTGCAGAATTCCAGAGAATTAACTGAACCTTTCTGTGGCAAATGGAGGAAAATGATCTGCCTATGCTGCTCAGTGGCTCCATGCTCATGAGCTGATAGGAAGCACTCAAGCAGCCATTGCTCTGTTTGCAAATGATGGGTCTGATGTGGTATTGAGGACATTTCCCTGGGCCTCTCACTGTGCACAGGCATGTAATACTTCATAGTAGTTTCTTTTTAAACTACAAGCCTGGCAACATTTAGTGTAGAGTTGAAGGATAATCCATGTACTTCCATCCAAGCAAAGTTCTCCTTATATTTCTTCAGGGCAGATGTCTCAGCTGTTGACATTTACCTTTATTTGGCTAAGTAGTACTTTTGAGTTTTGTTGACTATGCTATATACTGTTAGGACTATGTTGGCAAAATATATCCCGTGGAAGAACCTGATGTTATGAATTAAGAATATTTTTTACAAAATGAAAATTAATCAAATACTTTTGTATACAACATAAACTTCTACAACATTCAAAAAACTTGTGCAGGCACTAGGTAATTTTCTGTTGTTCTGTTGGCGTTTTTTTAATACCTTTTTGTAAAATCTTATGAAAACCACTTCTAAACAATTATGCAGGACAGTCATTCAATGACCAATTTTCACCTATTCTGAAAGAACCAGAGGTAGATTTCTTGCCCTTGAAATTATGGAAAAGTAAAGGAGGTAAATGTTGCTATAAAGATACAATTCACATTAATATGTTGGAAATCCCTTCCACTTTCCACTGAAATATGTGTTAAAAAAATGAAACCTCCAAAAGCATATGAATGTAAGAAGAATCTTTAGTATAAAACATCAGCTGAAAGAGCTGTCAAGACAATTTAACTCCTGCACAGTGACAGATGTAGAGAAAAAAAAAAAACAAAAAAAAAATCAACCTTCCCAAAACTCCTTGTAATTAGAAAAAGAAAAGATAAAAAAAAAAAGAAAAGAAAAAAGAAAAGAAAAGAAAGAAAAGAAAATAGAAAAGAAAAGAAAAGAAAAGAAAAGAAAAGAAAAGAAAAGAAAAGAAAAGAAAAGAAAAGAAAAGAAAAGAAAAGAAAAGAAAAAAGAAAAGAAAATAAAAGAGACAAATATAAATTGATGTACTGTGAGCAGGAGAGGAGGTGTTAGTAGCTGAGACAATGTCTCAGTGACAGACAGAAGTGTGGTAGGGATGCTTCACACTTCTGAGGCCACCTTGCAAGGTAAAAAATATTTCCACACAAAACATTTCATCAGGAGGAATAACAGATGGCCTCTTTCTTAGCCTGTCCAGAATGCTGTAATTTGCTTGGTGAAAGGATGACTGAAGACATATTACTACCTGGTTCCTGGAGGTTGCTTCGGAGACAGCTGTTGCAGTTTTCCTAAGAGAAGAAAATGGGCCTGCTGCTGGATTATCAATCATCTTGGGTTACAAGGTCACAAAGACAGAGAGTTGGGATTATACATTTTGCAGCACGATTGCAGCATGAGTAACCACTGCTCTGTTCTGTTTGGGATGCACTGATGTTGCTCAGGGCAGATTTATCAGATATCTTGCTTGCCACATCCTCTTCATCCATATATGACTCCTAGTGCCTCATGCATGCAGTGATGTATGATGTACTACCCCTGGATGATGATAGATTCAAACAGAAGTGCTAAAATAGTTTTTCTTCCTTCCATTGAAGACAGGGATCTACCTCTGTATTTAGTATTAATCAGAGGGAGCATCAGTCAGGCAGTGGCTGCAGAAATTTAAGCTCTTAAATTCAATATATTGTCTACAAAAAAATCATGTTAGGAAGGAGAAATAAAACAGTGAACGCTTTTTCTGTCATTCACGTACACACAGGCCACTAGCATAATTCTTCCTATTTTTTCTGTTTTGTTCTTGTATTCAGGGCTTTTATTGGTATCATCTACCTGGACTTGCCCAGAGCATTTGACCCTGCCCTGCACAACCACCTTGTCTCTAAACTAGACACACGTGGACATGACAGATGGACCTCTTGGTGAATAAGGAATTGTCTGGATGGTCACCCTCAAGGAGGGTCAATGGCTCAGTGTCCAAATGGACACCAGTAACAGGTGCAGTTCCCTTGGGGTCAGCACAGTTTGACATCTTTGTCAGGGACAGTGGGGTCGAGGGCACCCTCAGCAAGGTGTTTTTGGGGCACAGTAATGTTAATTCAGCAACAGAGGATGGTGAAATAATTTCCTCCTCTGAAGGGGACTATGACCTTAGCCATCTTCTTCATCTTCACTTCTTCTGGGTGATTATTTCTGCCATTTACTGCAAAGGCAAGCTGAAGTCACTGACCTTTTAATTCAGATATCTACACTGTGTCTCAGTTATACAGATTGGTCTTGGCAACAGATATGAGAACACTGCTTGTCTGTATC
Source organism: Sturnus vulgaris (assembly GCF_052056855.1). Classification (NCBI taxonomy): domain Eukaryota; kingdom Metazoa; phylum Chordata; class Aves; order Passeriformes; family Sturnidae; genus Sturnus; species Sturnus vulgaris. The sequence goes on from NC_142243.1 coordinate 150,466,027, forward strand.
TGTATCTGAAGGTAAGGAGCAAGGTTTCACAATATTGCCTTCTTGACCTTAAACCTCCACAAAGGAAGAGATGGAATAGAGTTCTCAAAGATTTTAGTCACTTGAGATGCCATTCAAGCATCAGGATTTCCAGGAATACATACTCCTAACATGACATTTTTAGGAATGGTAATGAAAGTCTATCCATTTAACTTCATTGTCTTTTCTAGATTCATATCAGGATGACAAAAGTAAGATGCTTCATGAAAATAATTCTGTGGAAACAGCTATAAATTTTACAATTTTAAAGCTACACAAAAGTTGCAATATTATGAGCTAATTGGCAGAATCACAGAACCATCGACATTGGAAGGGATCTCTTGAGATCAAGAATCCAAACGTCCTGCCCAAGCAGGGTCAACGAAAACAGACTGTGCAGGATAGTGCCCTGATGAAAAATCTGCAGTGACTGGTCACCCTGAGACAGTGTTGTCACTCTCACTGTTAAAAAGTGTTTGCTTGAGCTCTGTTGGAATTTGATGTGGGTTTTTTTTGTTGTTGTTTTTGTTTGTTTGTTTTTGTTTGGTTTTGGTGTTTTTTTTGTTTTTTTTTGTTTTTTTGTTTTTTTTTTTTTAATCAATTACTTCTTGCTGTATCACTTGGTTTCCTCTGAAGTCTTTCTCCTCCATCTTCATTTTCTCCATTGAGGTGTTTATACAGAGTGATAAAACCCTGCTGAACCTTTCATTTTCCAAGCTGAACAATCCCAGCTCTCTCAGCTTCTCCCCATATGAAGGCTGTTCCAATCCCTTAATAATCAAAACTCTAGGAGATTTTGTTATTGTTTTGGATGGGTTGTTTCTTTGAGGTTTTTTGTTTGTTTGTTTGTTTGTTTGTTTTAACTAAGACACACAATTAACCATGAAACACCATCAGTTGAAACAGATGGTTCCATCTTCTTCTGGGCAAAGCATGCAACATTGCTGTCTGTTGGTGTTTTATTTGCTATATGGCTTCACTAAGAATTCAGACTTGGCATCTGGGTGGAAAAAACCTGTATACCTTTTTTTCCCATTTGAAACCAAAGTATCAGGTCGTTTCATTGTTTTTCAGTTTATTTTTTTACTGTGAAACTTTGGCCAGTACAATTTATCCATGTCTTTGCTCACCTGTTTTTCCGACCTCCCAGTTTTCTGGCAGTTTGCCTAGACAAAAGTTGCAGTTGTACTCAAAGAAACTATCACCTTTCAAGTTAATTTTCTATCAGGTAAGACCTGATTGACTGCACAGATCTCAGGGAAAAGGTTCAGCTGGAACAACTGATGAGCTGAAGAGTGGGAATCCACTGGAGAGAAGAAAACCTCCAAATGTGTCTTGTCACTTGTGATTGTGTAAATGTATGCAGAGTTCTTCATAGTGAGGGGTTTTTATTTATTCAGCAAGTTTTCTAGATGACCTTTATCTACTGAGAAGGTAATTTTTTTTTTCTGTGGAGTGGAATTTTCATTTTTCTTCCCTTCCCCCAGCCCCTAGAATTCATACTAAGTGCTCTCCAAGTGGATTTTGAGTAAAAATCAAATATATTTAGAAGAATAGCCTTTCCACCATTAGCATTACATGTGATCATTCTGGAACAGGGATCTTAATTCAGGAAATCATCTTAGGCCTTGAATTACCATATGTGTATGGTATGTTCTAATCATGTACAGATTTGATAATATACCCATGCATTTCCAGGAATAAATATTGTCTTGAAAGAGATACAGAATTGCAACTTCTAATACATGAATGCTCACAGTACTGAATGCATGAATTAGGAGAAACTCAGATTAAGTTAATTATTTAATAAATTAGTTAATTTAATGAGTAAATATTAATTACCATTAATTCATTTACTGAGAGTTAATTTATCTATGCAAAACTACCTTAAAAAAAAAGCAATTCTTTGGAGAAAAAAAAGTAAATTATGCTTTTGTTAATAGAGTTTGCCATATTGTCTCAAGCTAGGCTAAATTGCAGCAAGAGAGTAAGCCCAAGAGTAAATATGATTTGTGGTTTATTTTATTAGTGTTCAAAGATTATCCTGTTAGGTGGAGAATATTTGCTATGGAAAATTGATCCTGTTAATTTATCTTTGTTTAGAAAACATTAGAGGTGATGTTTAGATCATATATTAACATTTTATCCATAATATGGAAGATCCAGATGCTCATGTTGTGCTTTTAACTATGATTGCTTGTTCTTAAACTTCTTATGGATTTTTACATTTATGTAAAGTGACAATTAAACTTCAATTATAAGTTCATTCTGGATTGTCTTTATTTTCTTTGTTTTAAATTAAAGGCGCTTTTTTTCCCCCTGTAAAAAACTGTAAGTTGCTTTCTTTATTTGCTCTGCCATCTGTGTCACTCACGTTGGTTTCCTAATCTGCATTATTTAGGGATGGTGTCTGAGCCCTGCAGAAGCCAGAGGTCATTTGGCAAATCACAGTGTGACTGGGCAGTGTAGGGGTACAAGGGACATCCCAGTGGCATGGAGCTGTGTCAGGGCAGGTTTAGGCTGGAAATAAGGAAGAAGCTCTTCCCCCAGAGGGTGTTTGGGCACTGGAACAGGCTCCCCAGGGAATTGGTCACAACACCAGGCTGACAGAGCTCAAGAAGCACTTGGACAATTCTCTCAGGCACACGGTGGGATTCGTGCAGCTGTCCTGTGCAGAGCCAGGAGCTGCACAGGATGCTCCTCATGGATATCTTCCAACTCAGGATATTCTACGATTCTGTGATCTCCTACAGAAATGGGAATAAATACATGAATGAGCCAAGGTCAGTTGCATCAGCATCTACTTAAAATCACAGTACCATGTTATAAATTTTCCAGTCCAGCACAACACACCCTGTGGTTACATTTCTTGTTTCAGCCTCACTGCGATTGCAAAATCCAAGTGGTGAGCCACACACCCAAATTGGCAGAGTACCACTTCCAAAAGCCACATGTTAACAATGCTACTCCTAGAATAAAACCTGAAGGAGTAAACTTGGCAATGTTCAAGCACATTAATTTCCCAAATAACTGTACTCTTGACAAGTTAACACAGCTGGGGATCAGGTGAAAAAATAACAAAAAATTGTCCAATCAACAAAATTATCAAATCAACAAAACATTGTTTTGACTTCTTGCCATTTTCTAGACCCTTCTAGATCCTACTGCAGTTGGAAGTAGATGTGAAAATCCACCCTAGACCTCCTCTTGACATGCAGGAGAGTCAGGGGAATTGTCTCTGTGTTCCACCCTAACTTTCTGTGTCTGGAACACTGCAGTCACATTGATGAGGCTAATAAAAGAAAAAGAAAATTTGAGCTCATATAGACATGGAAAAAAAATTAAACAAGTTGAATTATTTATATATTTTTTCTGGCTCTAAGCACAATTTTTATCTCAAGAGAAAAAAAATCAATTTACCTTAGATATAGTTTTAGCTGTTTTGAGTGTTCAGAGTTTTTACTTAAAATGCTCACCAGAAATGCACTTGAGCTCATTTTAATTAAAAACAGATTTAACAACGGGTTTATGCTGTTGATTTTTTTTTGTGTGTAGAATATTCATGTATTAAACTTGTTGTTTTATTAAAGTGAGTATACCGATCCAGAGACTACTTTTTTTCCAATTCTCTGAGATATTTTAGGGTCAGATCTTCTGACTGCTCAGGCTTCTAAATTAATTTTGATTTAAGGAAATATTTGTAATAATTTCACAGAAGAGACAATTGAGCCAGGTTTTTTAATTTAAGATAAAGAATGTTTTTAGACAAAAATATGTTATTTACATTTCTCCTATAATCAAAGCTATAGTTAAAATATTTGAGCACTAAGTCTCCCTCAAGACTGAACATAAGCACTTCTTCATAGCATTTCTCTTTACTTTCATTTGTTTTGTGCAGAAGAAAAAAAAAAAAAAGTGGGATGATGGATTTATTCAGAGAAAGATCATCCCAGAAACTGAAGCCAGTGATCCAATGAAACAAGAAGGCTGACAAGGTGAAAGGAGAGAGAGACAGTCCTGCAAGAAAGACTGAGCTCCTGATCTCCGTATCTCATCCCTCAGGATCTCATTATTTCCCACCTCCAACACCTTCATGTCAGCGAGCAGCTCTGAGTCCTGACCAGTGCTGCTCCCTCCACAGAACAGAGATGTTTCCCTCAGAAGCACTGTGGGCTTGCAGGGCTCAGAGCAGAAAAGAGATGGAGTCTCAGCTCTAGCGTGGCTGAAAGAATCAGGATGAGTAAACTCAGTGCTCTTGGTGGCAAAGGAGAGAGAATGGAGAGGATAGAAACAATAGAATCCCTTGCTGTGAGATAAATTAAACCCACTGACTTAATATGCAAAGGACTGCATTATTTCCTAGACCCCTCTCTGCAAGTAGATATGTGGGGAACCCGATAGTATGTTTTATTTGTCAAAGTTTGGTTGACACCAGCTTATGCTTTTGAAGCAAGTTCGGAAAAAATTCTTTGCTGCAAGTGTGGTGAGGCACTGGAACAGGTTGATCAGTGAAGCTGTGAATGCTCCATCCCTGGAATTGCACAAGTCCAGTTTGGGTGAGGTTCTGAGCAGCCTGGTCTAGTGGAAGGTGTCGCTGCCCACAGAGTGGGGTTTGGAACTAAACAGTCTTTAAGATCCCTTTCAACCCAAACTATTCTGTGCTTCTATGAACTCCTGCAAAGCCCTAAAACAATTCCTTCTCACTGTAAAGAGTTGAGAGGAAGATATGCATTTTGAGGCTTCACATCTCATCAGCTTGAAAAATCAACTCATCATGCCTGAGAGCATGGAGCTTTGTCCTACACTCTTGAATCTTGGGATTCTGTGGCTATTAATAGAATACATGAAATTATCCTGAAGCTGATGCACACACCTGGCCAGGAAGGTCAGTAAAGATTTGCCAAGACCTTTAACAGGCCAAAATAAAATCTCTAAAGTAATAAAGTGCATAAACCACGATAGCAATCTCTTTGGCTCCTGAGACCAGCAGAAGTAGTTTTTATTGCTAGGCAATTTTAAGAACTGCTGTGTAGTTTCCACTCTCATTGGCCAGAAGTAGGGGAGAAAGTGTGAAACTATAAACCTTATAGGAGCAAGACTTTTCACTTATTTCTGTTGCTGCCATTCTCTTCAGTGCTATTAAAATCTCACATATGAAATGGTGTTTCTCTGAATTAACACCAAATTTCTTCCAGGCACTGTTTTTGGTGAGTGAAGCTGTTAGATAGGAAAGGTGTTTGCTCCCTTCATAATGAATACAGCACTGATTATGTGTGTTGATGACATACTTAATCTCATTCTGATTTTCTGGATAATCTTATAAAGCCAAAATAATCCTTGTGATGTTAACATGGTGATTACATATTCCCAGCTAATTAAATTAAGACTGTGTGACTGTGATATCGAAGGCATAGGGACAATTCTCTTGAAATAAATTACCTGACCTTTCATTTTGTTGAGGCTTAATGAAAATTAACAAATTTCAAGGCTTATATTATACTCAAAATGTTGATCAGAGAGATTTTTTTTTTCACTCATTCTTTCAGAAAGGTGAGTTAGGTATGGTATTTTTCCCCTAGAAGGCTGTATTGCCAGACATTGTTTCTTTCCAAAAATAAAGCATTTCTCTTGGGCTCCTTTGTCCTTCTTTAGTTCTGTGTCACAGTGGAGAATTGCTACTTTCTTTTTCTATTCTCAAAAAACATGTTGCAACTCTTCATGGCATATCTGAGCTGAGTGTTGACTTCTGAAGCTTCTGCCAGAAGATGTTTAATAATACTGTCACTCCCAGAGAATCCATGCCCTGGAAGGTTCTGACAAGGCGCAAAATATTGGACAGGTGTGAATTTACCATCTGCACTTCCCCTGCAACACTGAGCCAGTGTCTGTAGGAATTAACTAAAGAGAAAACCTTGAGAGGGAAAGTCACAGTGTACCTTGTTCTTGGAGCTATTTCCTTGCTGGGTAGAAAAACAGCCATAGAGCACTGGTAGAACACTGTGTATCTTTGTTTCCCTGCCTTTATAAAACCCATATAACAAATAAAACCTTGAGGTTTGTTTAAAGACATTCAGTGCAGACATTTGATAATACAAGTCCACATAACTGTCTGTGGTCCTAGAAGACAGCAGAAGAACTTTCTCATTTTGGCATTGCCATCTTTCAGAGCAGTGCCAGTTAAACTGGAACCAACTATGTCCTAGGAGAAAGGAACTACTAAAAATTGATCTATTCTTGACTAAGGGGATTTGTGGCTAGAAAAATGGTCTGAGAATATTTTCTTTCTTTCTCTCTTTGCTACTAACTCACCTTAGTGAGTTATTAACTACATCAAAACTCCTTGAGCTGCCATATTTTAGAGATTGTTATTCTTAAAAAAAAAAAAAAATTTGCTTGGCCTCAGGAATATAATACAGAGCAGCTAATTTAGGCACATGTAGTCAAGAACTATATACTCAGTAATGCAAAATATTTATCATTATGAATAATGAATAATGATAGCTAATTCTGAACAGTGAATTTAAGTGAAAAAAAATTCTTATCATTGCAAGATTTACTTTGTGATAGGGAACAAGAATGACCTAGAAGACAGGAAAGCATCTCACCAAACAATTAATTCAGGAGACCTACATATCTGTTCACTGGGAATTGAGAGCTTTGTGTATCTCCCTGACAGGTGGTACTTTCTAAGAGAGGTAAATATAACATTCTTTTACACTACAGTAGTAAATCAATGGCCCAGGAATAGGGAAACAAATCCTAAATATCAGTAAATCCTGAATAATTAAGCAGTCCTGAGCATCGGGAAATTTTTAATGTAAAGCTCTCTTAAATTGCTTTACACTCTCCTGGCCATAAAATAGTTTAAATTTGGAGAAGGCAGGAAAGAGAGAGGATTTCTATTATTAATGATGAAACTTAACTCTTGCACAAGTACTTATTTAGAGTCTAAGACCAAGGGTTTGAAGGATTTCCTCTCATCTTCTTCCTTGGACACTGGTCCTGATGATTTGGGTATTCTTAGTCTCATCTTTACTTTTGTGAGCAATTCACTGTCCCACAAAAACCCCTCAATTACAGGGCTGGAAAGGTCCTTCAAGGTGTCATCTGCTTTGACTCTCCACCCAGAGCAGATAAATTCCACAGCAGATCTGGCTGCCTTGGTCCTGTCCAATAGTGTTTGAAACATCTCCAGTGATGGATGTTGTAAAGCAGCTTTGGTGAACGTGTTCCTGTGTTTGTCCATTGGCAGCAATCACACGGATTGAAAAGGTTCAGGAACAATTCATGGCATTAAGTCTCCTAAGGATTCTCTATGGAAAGGTGACAGCTTGAAAAAGTAATTGACACAATACTTTGCAAAATGACTAGCCCTTGCCAAGAGAGAGTAAAAACAGCTAGATTTTAGAAAATAAATTTAAAAAATCCCAAAACACACCCCAAAAAATGTCCACAAAAGTAATAATCATCTGTGATTTTTTTATAATGGCGTTTGGCAATTACTTTTCCAGCGTCTAAACATTTCTCCTCTCACTTTCTGCCCCAGAAGAAACAGTGAGTTCTTTCCAGGTGTATTAACACTTAGAAATATATCAAACTTTTGCAAAACCTCAACTTCAAGGTCTTTTTTTCCTGTTGCATTTACTTTCAAAGCTATTATGATAGAAAAGGAAATGCCAAACCCCTTGCAGGTAGGTAATCCACTGAATTCAGTCATCTATGACAGAGAAGCATCTGACGCCAGCTTTGTGCCCACAAATGACAGTTCTTCAAATATTTGCCCTGTTTATGGGTCACATGGGATATTTCCCATGTCAAGGAATCACAATGCCACATATAATACCTGCAGGTGAAAAAGGTCCATGTTAGAAACAGGAGCTTAGTATAACAAACACCACAGAACTCTGTGACTTTTAGGGTAAGACCTTCATGGAGAAAAGGATATGTTCCCCAGGAGCTCCTAGACACCAGCTGTGGCATTAAAGAGAGTTGTTAGCTGTCATGTGAGGACTGAACTTTTCCACAGGTCAGACTCCTGTCTGAGGTGCCCAGTGACAGGAAAATGGGCAATGGGCACAAATTGAAACACAGGAAGCTCCATCTGGATATGGGGAAAATCTCCTGTACTGTGGGGCTGGCAGGGCACGGCACAGGCTCCCAGAGAGGCTGTGGAATCTCCTCTGGGGCTGCTGAAAACCCACTTGGATGTGACCCTGTGCAGCCTGCTCTGGGTGGACCTGATTTAGCAGGGGTTGGACTAGAGGTTCCCACAGGTCACTTCCAACCCCAGCCATTCTGTGATGCTGAGAAAATAGTTTAGATTCCTGCAAAAATAATGTGATAATCTCTAAAGGTCACCTGTACCCCACCTACACAACATTTTTTGTCATTTTATATCACAGCATAATCCCACTATATCAAATGCTAAAAGAAATTCATCAGCTCTGTGTTAAGATTGAAGAAATATTTAGAATAATTTGTGAACTAAAAATTTTCTTTCTTTTTGTAACAGTTAAACTGTTGTTCAGTTTTACAGACTATAAATAGTAAAAAAAAATGCAAGTACAAATGCATTTTGGTTTTATTATTTATTTGAAGAAAGTACTGAAGAAACTTTTTTTTCTCATTGAAAACAGATAAAATAGTTTCAGTAAAATACCAAGTTATATCTCTTTGACTTATATCTGACAGATAAAATGTGTAAACTTTAATGTCTTCTTCAGGCCACATGCAACAGTTCATTATTTTCTTAAAACATAAATACACCCTACAGTATTTTGTTCAATGATGGTTTCATAGAGGAAGAGGCCTTTAATTTTACTTGTGACATGCAAATTGACAAAACATCCATTATCTAGAGACAGGAAGTGAGCCAACTTTTGAATGTGTTTTTTTAATGTTCCATGCATGTCCCTATAGGTTTCTGGTAAGAAATTAAAGCATAGATGGGGAATTTACTTAACTGGATATTGTCCAATAATTGCTCTTCCAGTTGAACTATTCTGATGATTAGTTGACTAAAATCATCCAGTTGAATCTCACTGTTTTTAATTTCTGTTGCCTTGAAGTTGTGGAAAATAAAAAGAAATTATCTCTAGTATCACACTGAGGCTGCACATAAATGTCTTCTAGGGATCTTTGCATTTTTATTCCATGTACACTAATGCAAACAGAACAAAAAAAAATGTTAAGGTGTGCCTAATCAGTTATTGTGACAGAAATTTTTTTGACAGCAGTTAAAAACTGTCCTCATCTTTAGGTTTCAGTAGTAACTCACACAGGAAATTAATAGAAAGCCTGATTTATGTACAGTGTGGTTATATCTTTTGAAGCTTACAAAGTCACCAGATTGATCAGTAGCATGAAGGACACTGAGGAGAAGCTTCTGGAAAAACTTTACACAGTTTATGTGTCTCAGATTTTGAAAAGCCTGGTACAGAAGGACTGGAAGAGAATCTGTAACTCACAGCCCATGGGGTGGAGCCTTAAATATTAGAATTTAGACATCCAGTTTAAGATACTCATTCAGGCTCCTTTGATGAGAAACAGTTACTATCAGGAGCTACTAATCAAAACCTATGATATCCAAGATAATTAGGACAAATTAACCTCTAGGGGTCTGTTTCTCTGCACAAGCATTAGAGAGACTGTGATAACTAACTTAGATTAGATATTTAAATTCTGGAAACGTTCTCTTATGTCAGATAAATCCTAATTTAAATCTAAAATGAAAAAGAGCCAAAAAAAGAAAAACAAAACAAATAAAGTCCCACACCAAAATACAAAAAATCCAAGCCAAAACTAAAACCCAACAACTAACAAATCAACAGTAATCACAACAAAACCACAAAACACCTCACCCCAAAATCTAGAGTTTGCATATATTGAACACATTAATATTCCTAAAGCAATTTCTTTGATTTTAGACTCGCTGGGTACAAATTATATTCTTTTAGAACTAATAGAATAGAGTTCTGAAATTTGGTCAATTTGTTTTTTCTGCAATGAAAGGAATAGTTGGACTGTTAATCTGACTCATTCATTCATCACCAGAAAATCTATCTGATTTTAAAGAGGAACAGTGTACCCCGATTTAGAAAAACCAGTGAAAATAATACCAGGTAATGTAAGTAAGGGCTATTAACTGTTGATGAAGGTGTATTCCTTTGTACCACCTAAAGATAAAAAGATATTCTGGGCATTTAAGCTGAATATTGATTGAACTAATAATTGCTTATAAATATTTTTTATTAAATTGTGGGTAGTGAGAAATGCAAACACTTCTTCCCCACCATAAAATGACCCAAACTGCAGCCAAAAAACCTCAAGAGCTTCAGAAAGTCTCTGACTGACCTCTAAGGATCAATTTTAAAGCATGTAATAAGTTAAGTAATTGGGTATTCTTTCCCATCTTACAGAAAAATGCCTCTTGATGCAATTAAATGGCTCAAGACTCAGAAACCCAGACCTACCAGGCTCTTCAGCTTGTGACAGCCAGTCATGTGTGAGAAAGGTCAGTCATGTAAAAGAAAGTAAATGAGTTCTGCAAGGATTTAACTGGAATTGATGCAAAGCTCTCCAAACAGGAAAGGTGATGAAAAGTTCAATCAAAGTCAGGTGCAAGAAAAGATGCTCATTAATGGCTACTTCTCTTGGTCACAAACATCACACTCATCTGTATGGCAGGACTGTGTACTTAATGATGTGATCAAAAGTGATATTCATGAGAGAAAATGTACTCCATCTTACCCCAGCACTATATATTGCATATCCTGCCAATACTCCTAGAAGGAATAAGAAAATTTTCATATCTGCAGGAAGATTTTATTAAAGGAAGAAATTCATTTCTGTGAAGCCAAATAAATTCTGAATATAATACAGTTGCTATTATTTCAGTGTACAAAACATACTCTAAGACCTCTCTGAAATTTTTTTAACATCAGAGAAAACTTTTAACATTAGGAAGGAGAGGTAATACTAGGAATATTAATGATCACTCACTGGTTTGAAGAGGCATTTCAATAGTATTGCATTCTTGTATATGTACTGAGTACAAGAAAGCTTCACCCTTGAAGTGCTCAGAAATGAAGATAGCCAAGTTAATTCATCTAATTACAAAAGAGTTCTCTTTTAGCAAATTTACAAGTAAAAATTTAATTGTTTTTCCTATGCTGCTTTAATAATTTTAAATAATACTAATTTCTGGTTCAATAATTTATAAAATAAATAGGTTGATTTATGCTTATTATTCTCTGCTCTGAATTTTTTCACTTTGTAGACACAGGTAGTTGAATCAGAACACACAGAGGTGCAATTTTTCAAAGCAGAGAAGACATGTCACACTGGCTGGTGAATAACTTGCCAGCATTAAGTATTTAATTTCAGTGTCTCTGGCCAAGGTACCTGAATTGCTTTTGTAATGAAGGACAGGCACCTGTAGCAACTCAGACCATACAGAATCCTCACTTCAATTTTGGCATTTTAATAAATTCAATAGTTTTACTCCATGAAGAGTAAGATAAAAAGCACTTCCCAGGATCAAAAAACTACTGAAGTCTAGAGCTGATACTGTTATTTCTCAGAAGAGAATGACTTTCTAATGACAGGGATATAACAATTAAGATGAATTCTTCTTGTGTGGTATTTAATGTAACACACTGCATTCTTGATTTGTTTACCCCATCTTTATCACTTTTTTTCATCTGTGCAGAGATGGTTTCATGAGATACTTTCCTCCCCCTGTGTGAAATAATGACAAAAGAAACAGCCTCTGAAGAATAAGATCCAGAATTATTCACAAATGATTGGTGTAATTGAGCACAGAGGCCAGGAACGACTCCTCATGTTCTAGTGGCACAGTCATGACCTGAGTACAGAACTCATCTTGGGAGGGTTTTCTTTGTTTGGATGCTGCTGAAATAAGTGAAAAAATAATCTAATTATTACTTTCAATAGGTTTATTTCTTCTTGTGTATTTTTTCATTATTATTGTTGTTACTTTCTTTAAGATTTTGTTTGATTTTCTCTCAACATCTCTACCTACAGCTTGATTGGAAGACAAGAACATGTAATTATTTGATCACTTTTCATTTCAGCTGATTAAATGAAAAAGGAAGTCTTTGCTTGGGTCAAAGGTATTACAATGCATAATTAATTGTCCAATATCATCATAATCAACAACTTTCCAGTTTCAGCTTCTTTGCTTCTACCAAGGGAAAGGCAGCGTTAAATAAAGGTATTTAATCAACAGAGCATGATTTGCCAGAAATGGATTTCTCTAAGGGTGCATTCAAGCAGTTATTAGGAAAGGTGTTGAAGTGAAACCACCCTCCTCTAAGCACACTGGATTACACTGGTTTGCAGGGAATGAACTTACATCTTATTGAACAAAACATTTCAGTCACAAGTTCCATCTCCATCTGCTTAATGAATTGAAGTGTCACGAAAATTTGAAGAGGCAGCCCAGGAAAACAGAAATGTAATTTAATGCAACAAGAATAATTTGCTGGCCAACTGTACAGTATTGATGGGATTCCAGACAAAGCATTTAGATAATGGCTGTTGTTACAGGAAAAAACATTTAACTTGTCCAGTGAGTCATACGTTTAAAAGAAGATTTTCTAAAAAATATCACAGGAAACTAAACTTTTCACAGGCTTCTAGATGACCTAATTGGTTAAGCAGTAATCTAATTACTTTTAGAAATGGAACTGAAAGGCATCTCTGCATCTTTAATGCAGTCAGGAAAACATATCCTGCATAAGTTTTTCAAAAATCACCTACAATCTGAGGCTGTCTGACAAACATGTACAAATTGGTTAAAGTCTTCTATCAGTTCCTGTTATTTATCTCATTGTCTCTGTACTTTTGGATGCAATAGCTCAATTTACTGCATCTGGAATATCCCCAGACACCATTAAGTGGACACCCACTTTATTTTCCTCTTCTCAATTTCCCTGACACAGATAATGTTTTATGTGCAACACATGCAAGCTGGCTGGTGATGTACCTCCTCTCCCTTTTTCTCTTCTTTCCCTCTTCAGATCACAACTTAGTAATGTAAGTGTTCATGTTGCATTTTCTTTTACCTGCCTATTATTTGAATTTTACCCCACTCTCAAAATTCAGCTTCAGGAATGCAGAAAAGAAAAGAAGTGTCTCTAAACCACAAATTGATGGAGGGGAGTTGTGTACATGATCTTCCAGCACGACCCCTGGCACAGCTTTGGCTTGTGAGAGCAAACCTGCTCTGCCAATGGCCTGACCTTCCTCACAGGGCAGCACAAACCAACACAACACAAACCTGCAAAAGCTACATGCATGCTACCAGCGTGCATGGACAATTCTATCTGCTTTAGGTGGAATGAGTTTCCCTCTGGCAATAAAAACTCTGCCACAGCATTTACCCTTTGTGCCACAGACTGCTTTTATTTGTTAACGCAGAAATATAGAAATAGGAATTTTTAGGGACCTTTGAATATAACCATAAATAATATGATATGGTGCATCTGTGAAGATGACATTTTGATCACATGCTGGAATCTCCCCCTTTCTTCCTTTACCTCCTTTACCAATACAAGGATAAGCAAATTTATTCAGATCCTTGATTACTAGGGATGGAATACTTTAGCAAAATGTGCAAAAAAAATAGTGTAAGATGTAAGCACAAGCTATGCTTAGCCACAAAAGACAAGGCCTCAAAGCTTAAGAATTTGTGGAGAAAAAAAAAAATAATAAAAAACAATGGAAACGATGATGGGGACCAACAACATTCTGATTCTTTCATGACAAGACAATTTAAATATACAGCTGCAGTCGGACTAGAGTGTACTCTTTTCTGGGTTAAAAAAAAAAAAAAAATGTCTGGATGACCAGGTCCAGAGAGTGCTAATGAATCACAGAATCACAGTTTATGCTGAATTGGTGACCAGTCACAAGTGGGATTTCCCAGGACTAAGTGTTGGGGACCATTATCCTTAACATCCTCATCAGTGATCTGAATGAGGGGATTGAGGGCATGCACAGGAAATCTGAAGACAAATCCAAGTTGGGAAGGACTGAAATTGAAAGGATTGCCAAGCACTGGAAGAGCTGCCCAGGGAAGTGTCTGATCACCATCCCTGGAGTTTATAGAATTACAAAATCCTATTTAAAAGATGTGTAGATGTGGTGCTTAGGAACATGGTCTAGTACTGGACTTCCTAGTGTTAGATTTACAGTTGGACTGGATGGTTTTAAGGGTCTTTTCCAATCTAAATGCTTCTATGATCCTAGATGATACATGGAGTGTAGATCCTAGGTAAGCCCTTCTAAGTAAAATATTTTATTAGTGTGGTCTAGTCTAGTGCAAATACAGTCATTTGGATCTTAACAATAACATAATTTGAGGAGCATCTGGAAGTGTGTCAGTAGTTTAAAAGGTACTTAGAAAACTTTCAAGCCTTCACACTCTGTAGAGAGAGAGCTGAGATCTTTACCCTAGGAGTCCATATGCATATCATGATCTTTCAATTTTCATCTAGTAATTTCATTGGTCCTGCTTTCTTACCTCTAAGGCCTCTCAACCTCTGTAAAACTTGCAGAATTTATCCTGAATTTGGTCCTTCAACTGAAAAATCTGAGGTAATTTTCTGTGTGCATCCATGGCTATAATTTTGGAGAGCAGTGAAAAGAAGTCTCTCAGCTGCTGCAATCCACAACGTGCCAGGTTAGCTGAGGTCTGAATCTACCATATTCTCCCTCAAGCTAGGTACCACCTTCCTTACTTCAGGCTGAGACAGCAGTTAAGCAACATCTGCATGAATTTCCAGTACAATCAGAACATAAGCAACTGAATTAACTGCAATAACACTTAATTACGTGCTTACAGTGATAAGCATGCCTCAATGCTGTTCTTGCTGAAGACAGTCTGGAGCTCAGACCTCAGCATCTGCCTGTGCCATTCAGTCTGTCTGCTTCAGTTTACTCATTTATAAGACAGAATATTTGCCTACATGACAGGTTTATTCAATAAATATTTTAAGCTGCCAGGGGATTCTTGGATGAAAATCATTATAATGCAAAAATAAAATTAAAAAAATATATATTTTTATATAATTATTTGCTTTTCAAATGAACTGTGAAAGAACATTCCATGTTCAGATAAAAGCTGAATGAGTATAATTATAAATGGTCAAAAAGACCACTACTACAGAACAATTTCTTTAGTGTGATAATACCTAACAAAACTTCCAAAATCTTTCACTTAACTTTTTCCCATAGAGAATATCTGAAGCTTCATATAATGGGCAACATTATTACTCTGTGATGGATACAGTTTAAATCCCAGTAGTGTAGTTCCTGTTTATAAATCTGAAGAAAGATTCAGGGAAGGTTTATTTGTTTGATTGTCTGTTTGTGGTAAAATCCACTAGAGTTGCCAACATTTAAAAGTCCCCCTCTTTCCCCCCTAATACAAGTTGTATTTTTATTTAAAATTTTTCTGCTTGAATTTAGTAAAAAGAAGAAACCCACCTGTATATAAACTGGAGATTTCCACCATAAGAATTACAAATCCTTTATAGATTCTGCTAAAGCTATTTTCTTGTTGGACTGGCAGTTATAACACAGGATTTTTGTTTGCAGCTGAAAGACATTTCATAAATGGTAATTTATCAGTATAGTCAGAGTGAAATCTTGGATTTTCTCCTTTTTTATTGTAGAATATGACTCTGAATGAGTCTTCCTTCTTTACCTTTCTGAAGAAAGCAATTACTCTCTCAGTGTCAAATACAATATCTGTTATATACTTTTTTTCATTTAGAGAAATAAAAGACTCTTATTTACTCTTCATTCTTATTTATGAAGTCAGTACCATTTCCCAGTGGTGTACAAAAACTTAACAGGAGCTTATGGATGTTTACATAAACTCCTGCAGGGTGAAATTTTTTCCTGAGCATCATTTAATTTATTTCTTTAACATCCTGTGTTTCTGTAAAATTTCCCACCTCAAATCAGCAGGTTCCTGCATATGTCTACTTTTTGTGCCAAGAGTGCCCAACAAAAAAAAAAAAAAAAAATAAAAAGCAACCCAGAACTTTCTTTTCACTGGAAAAGATGCACACTGCATGGAAATACATTCAGAATTTACACTGACAACATTAAGTGTTCAAGCTTCAAGTTTCCACCATTTCGTCTTAAATATGTCACACTTCTAATCAAAGCAATTTAAACTTTTGAATGTAACACAGGATAATTTTTGACTGAGCTAAATACACCTAACAGTATTAGCAATGGTTGTATAAAGTGACTCTTCTGCACTGCTCCTGGTGAGGATTTCTTCTTCTTTTGAAAAAAATAAATTGATAATATTACTCATCTTTTCATTTTTTTCTTTCTTATTGTCTTACTTTTTTTTTTTTTTTTTTTTTTCTGGCAAACAACTTCATACGTGCAAAACCTCACAAGCAGTTAAGGCAATGATTACAGGAATCATATTCAATACCTCCATCTTGATGTCCAAGCGGAATTCACTGTCACTTATATTTTCAGCTATCTTTAAGGGATTAGCCAAATAGTACATACAGTTCCCAAGGAAGAAAGATCAGAAAACACTGAGCGATACATTAAATTCCTTTAAACAGTAGTTTCGTTTTCTGTTGGGTTTGTTTGTTTGTTTATTTTTAATAAAGGAATAGGACAAATTTCTGTCTTGTTTCTCTTTTACAGTTTTTGGGAGTTGTGAGGCAAATAAAAGAAGCTACTCAAAAAAGTACAGACAACACTGCTATGGGGCATCATCTTCCAGAAGTACAGTGTAGAAGAAAAGGACATTTAGGACTTGAAAATTCCTGACAGATGCTGTTTAATAGGGATGGTGGCCCAAAGCTGTGTTCTCGCTCCTCTACATGACACATATCTGAAATTGTTTAGATGACTCAACCCTTTAAAGTTACTCTTTATCCACATGAAGGTAGTCTGGCACTTTTAGCACTGGTGAGGTTCTAGATGCCTAAAATGCATTGCAAGCACTCAAAAGTTTGTTGTGATGACTGCCATTCCTTGAAAGAGGGCATGCTCTCTTCCTGTAATCCATTTTGTAACTATTGGTAAATTCCAGACCAACAATGTTTAATGTGCCACCTGAATAATGGTTCTGTGAGCAGGAACATCTATTCTTAATGCCTTGGTGATATGGGGAAATATAAATTTAATCTGAATGATGTCTGATCACATTTTTTCAAGTTAGTCAATGTGTATTAATGATGTTTATGCCAAGATAAAACAGTTTTCTGACTCCCTATAATTATAGGTAGATATTAATAATTTACAAAACTCCTATTTTATGGTATCAGATCCAGATCACTGGAGTGGGTTTAACTTATTTCTCTTCCCATGTATATAAGGCAATGCTGGGACTAGAGCTAGGTAATTCAGTCTTCCTTTAAAGCTAAAGAAGAGGAATAAGTATGTCAAGGCCATAATTAATCTGATTTATTATGGAAGTCTACTTTAGAATGAGATTGACTGTACCAATCATGTCTGTTTCCCTTAATTATAAAGGAGAACCCAAGAATAAGTTAGATCTAGTTATCTACAAGGTTCATGTATCTTTGGTCAATTGAATTCCACATCAACCTTATTATTGTGTTTTCTTTCTACCCCACTACCAGAGGTGAATCATTCCAGAGTGACATGTGTCATTAATTCAGGTTTATCTGCATTGTCAGTAAAATAGGAAAACTTCAAAGCAATCTAAACTATTGAAAACATATCTAGAGTCATCAGTAATCAATGAATAAAATAAATGGTTTTCTTTCTTCCCTGACTACTGTTAAAAAGGAAAACATTTTTTTCTTTTTTTCTTTTTTTTTTTTTTTAACAATGAGGCGATAACTGCAAAGCATCAGATTAAGCATATAACATTTCCCAATGACAAAGGAGGACAGAGGTTATGTTTTGTTACCTGGCTTATCCCTGCACTCTGTTTTTTTTGCTGTGTAATATTATAAACTTGGTATTTTACTGCATATCTCCAGTCTCAGTTACAGAGATATTGGAATAAACTTACAGAGAATTGGCATAAAGTAATTCAAACAAGTCCTTAGACGGACAAATAGCCAAACTTCCGTGACTTGCCAGCCTTCCATCTTGGGCCACACCACCAAAACCAGCACCCAGTTTTGAGCAGGAGTGTATTTGGTAAAAATAATGATTCAAAAGATGCAACCAAAGAGATAATATTGAGTTTTACAGGTGCTATGTGTACTGGATGGAAAATGTTTGCTTCTCAGCCAGGGAAGAGGACCAAACACTGTTTTCTCTGGCATCCCAGACCCTAAGTGCCTGCTAGCTCACATCCTAGCTGATGTGGTGGGATGAGTGGCTGCTGGCACACTGGGAGTGTAGCAGATCAAGTTTCTCAGTCCTGGTCCTAAAGAAGTTTCAGTTTAATATGCTCTACAACTGAAATGTTGCCAAATGCACCAAGAATTGACCTCAGGGAGAAATGTTGTCCCTGATACTGTCAGAGGGATATATACAGGTAGTCAAGAACTTACTGTCTTACCTCTTTCCACAAGGTTTAATGATGAGGATGCTAAAAGGCTGCAGGACATAGCAATACTCTGTCCACCTGAACCACAGCCTCAATCAATATTATGATCACCCCTGATTAATTGGATGCCCTTGTGGGGGTCTGTAGTGGTTTAGCCCAAAAGTCTTTTACAGGTGTATATATACATATAGACACAGTACAGGAATTTTCTGACCCAAATACGCTGCTGAGATATCAGATATTTCCTTTACCTACATTAGGATAAAGCCAGAGCCTCATTTAAAAATAAGCTATAAAAAAAAAGCAAATAACACCAACACAACCTAATAGTCAATAAAATTTCTATGTTAGAGATCTGAGTAAATCAGTTTATGCCACTGTGGGTTTTTTGTTAGTGCTTAAATGGGCTGCTGTAGTTAAGGAATTGCCAGGTAATGTCTTAATTCATTATGGACTGTAAGATAAAAGCTTATTTGATGGATGAATCAGAACAGCTTCTTAATTAAAAGATATAAAAAAAGAAGATTTGAACTGGAAGAGCTTTAACCTTTATGGAATTGGGCTTTTGTTACTTTTTCTACATTCATGACTAATGAGCTCTTTCTTGAAAAGATG
Organism: Sturnus vulgaris; assembly: GCF_052056855.1. Classification (NCBI taxonomy): domain Eukaryota; kingdom Metazoa; phylum Chordata; class Aves; order Passeriformes; family Sturnidae; genus Sturnus; species Sturnus vulgaris. Next base: position 150,485,195 of record NC_142243.1, read on the forward strand.
AGGATTTTTTAGAGATCAAAAGCTGTATTTATGAAGACCTTTTTGTAGAAAAGGGGAACTAGGAAGACAGAGTGTGTAAATGAACTATGTACATACATATCATTAATAGAATTGAAATGGTTACTTAAGTACAGGAGGGATTATTTAACTGTGTTTTTAAAGATGTTTAATTAATCAGTTGTTATAAATACACAAAAGAAATGGAAATTGCCTCAGAGCAAGCAGAAGTGCAATCTCAGGGCAGGACTAATAATTTAATCTGATTTAACATTAGCAGTGATTTTGGAATTCCATGCAATGATTTTTCCATGATGTCAGACAACAGCAAATTACCCTACTTTAGAAAAGGCTTTCTACCTTGTAAGAAGTAGAGGTGAGGGAAGAATTTAAGCAGTCCTTTGTTAAATTTTATTTCCTTGTCTCAGCCATGATGTGAAGGCTTATTTCCATTTTGAAGTTTACTGATTTTAGCTATCAGAGTCTTGATTTTGTTGTTATCTGCCTCACATTGTGGAGTTACAGGACACTGTGTGAGAGATACAGATGCCTAAACATAATTGTCTATCATTCAGGATATTCACCTAAATAGTGATGGTGTCACCACTTGCCTGCTGCTGCCAACCAGCTCAGGTCTCCTAGAGGCCCTGTCATACCTTCCACTAGGATATTTTGGATTACTAAACATTTCCTATGCACTATGCTTAGATAACCTAAACAAACCCTTTATTAGCTAGCTGAAGACCATGCTGTTCCTCAGAACCTTTCTGTCCTTCAACTTTCTGTAACCTTGACATCTATAATTAAAGCTTGTTTTTCACCAAGCCTGGTCATAAACTGCTGCTCAGTGGTATTCATACCACTTGAAATCCATGTGGATTTCCTACAAGGAAAATTCTTCTCTGAACTGCAATGACAAACTTCTTGTAAACAGAGTAGTAGAAAGAACCTCATTTAAATTTCAAAAAAGGGAGGAACTAGACTAGTTTTTTTTTTATTTTTTTACTTCAGATAAAAAAAAATCATTTTCGTGGAAGTAACAATGTGAGGGGGTGAATTACATGGGCTGAATCCATAGCAATTGACTAAACCAAGAGATGATCTTGGACACTGGGGCTTGGTTGTTCTTACCATTACACTGCTCCCACTGTCTGTGGCATCATTGTGGCATCTGCAAACTCACACTGTCTCAGACAAATCACAGATATGGCTGGAGATATAAAGGTCCAGTGACCAGCTCTGTAGAGTCATAGAATCATAGAACAGCTTGGGTTGGAAGGGACATTAAAGACCAGTCAGTTCCAACCCCCCTGCCATAAGCAGGGACAACTTCCACTAGACCAGCTTGCTCAGAACCCCATCCAAATTGGCCTGGAGCACTCCCAGGGATGGGATGTCCACCATTTCTTTGAACAGCATTTTCCAGAGCTTCGCCACTCTCACAGTAAAGAATTCCTAATATCTAATCTGAACCTACTCTCTGACAGTTTAAAGCAATTTCCCCTTGTCCTGTAACTCCATGCTATTGTAAGGAATCCCTCTCCTTCTTTCTTGTAGGTTCCTTCAGGAACTGCAAGGCTGCAATTAGGTCACCCAAAAGCCTTCTCTTTTTCTGGCTGAACAATCACAATTCTCTTGACCTTTCCTCAAAGGAGAGGTGCTCCATCCCTCTAATCAGCTTGGTGGTTTCCTCTGCACTCAGAGCAAGAGGTGTCTGTTCTTTCTGTGCTGGGACCCCAGAGCTGGGTGAAATACTCCAAGTGAAGTCACATGAGAGCAGAGTACTGGGGCACAAGCACTTCTCTCATTTTAGAGATTAAGAGAATCTAGCAGCAAAGAAATTGACTTTCCTATGACCTGCTGTGTCTGAGACTGTTTCTAAGTATGCTGAACCTACTACAATAATATATCGAGACTCAGATTTTTCTAACTCATATGGGCTTCTTGAAGTAAAGAAATTGCTGGGGGATCCTTCCAGAGAGACACTGACAGTGAAATATGTCCTTCACTGTTTCAGTGCCCAGTTTTGGCCTCAAATTAGAGCAGATATAGAGCATGCCTGTGTCAGGAAAGGATCAAACCAGTTCTGACCCTAAGTGTCACAAGACCAAGGATGGTGAATGGCAGCAATCATCAAGAAACAGTGCTCTCCAAGCTGAAAGACTGTGCACAAAGTAAAGGGATCAAATGACATCGCTAATGTGAGGGTGAAAATCAGGTGGAATATTGTTTGTCTTTAATATTTCCTGGCTGAAAACCTGGAACAATTTAAGACTGTCTAAGATGTTGCTACACTGACAGAACTGAAACTCAAAACACGGGAAAATCCTTGTTTTCAGTCATTGTGGAACCATCTTTTGGACACTGTTTGATGGTGAGCCAGCAGGGGTTGTGAGTTGTTTTCAGCAGAGATCCTGCAGCACTGGGCTCCTTACATGGGCATATCACTTCTTAGCAGCCAAAATGTGTTCCCGTGTAAAAACAGATTGAAACTTTCTGTGAGCAAAGAATCAGCATGTAGCAATTTACATTTTTATCAACGAGGAGGTGTTTCATCTTTTAACTTATGCCACATTACTGGATTATAAATACAGACACTTGTTTTGTATAGATAACATTAGGCCGTGATACTGTTTAAAGAAGAAATGTTATCTTGTTTTTGAACTACATTCAGAAAGCCATTCAGATTCCTTTTCAACTGATAAACTCAGTGTCATTTAATTTAGCAGTTGCTTACATAAGAGGAATAAAGAGATATTGAATAGCCACAAGATGAATACCCTTCCATTATTTTTATTGTTTCTGAGATTGTTTTATTTTTCTTTTCACATATGGAACATGATCAAGAGAATTAGCCAGGGGAATCAAAGTATTATTATTGGTTAATATTGTTGCTATTTGTATTACAGCAACGCATAAAGGAACAAAATATTGCTAAGAACACTTTAAAGGACTTGCAATCTAACTAGGCAAAATGTACTCATCTTGGTTCAATTTAAACAAAGGATGAGTACTGAGGCACAGAACTGAACCTTAATGGGAGCTGGTTTATAGAAAAGCTCTCCTGAGCTTTTCTGCTTCAGGAGAGATTTAATCACCTTCCCTCTGCTAAAACAATGGAAATGTTGCAAATGATACTTAGCAAGAAATATGTGGGCTCTCAGCACCCACTATAATCCTTATCCAAATGATTACTCATCAGCCATTGATTCCTTTGATATTAATTTGTGTTTCTTCCCTGATATTTTGTGTGATGCATTAATGGATTGATCCCTTCTGCCTGTTGGTCTTTCAAAATAATCTTCAAGTATACGGCCAGGATTGATAAACACATGATGCTAAAACCAACAAAACCTGTGCTGTATGTCACTTACTCTACATTAACTAGACACGAACAAAAACTCTACCATGGCTCCTTTGAACATATGTGATTTTTCCCTATGCTTTGACACTCTATTCAAGGGCAGAGATTGACCTTCTAGAGATGTAAAATGACACAGGGCTGACATGGAATCAGTGTCAAAGCTCAATAGTGTCAAAGCTCTGATTTGTTAACCACTAGTTAAGTGCTTTAACCTCATGTCCCACTTACATAGCTGATCTTATGTATCTAGAAAAAGATGCAGTGTGTCAGCTGTAATAATAATCCTAAATACTTACTTCAGTCATGCTTAACACTGTGAAGCTGCTTCATAGCCTTAGGGCCACGATGTGATTTTTCCTGGGATTTGTCCACGTTTTTCTGTCATGCAGACTATGACCAAAGCATAAATGAATTTGCACTCATGGTTATTTCTCCTGGGTTTAGGAGTGACCTTGATTTCAGAGCACCTGGTTTTGGGTATAACTTGAACCTTCAATCTACTTATGCTAAAGAGTCTTATCATCCTTAATAGCTTTGTGCTCACTACCCCTGAGAGGATAGGAGTCTGTTATTATTGTCCTTTAGAAGAGAAACTGAGCTATAGAAAAAGAGAGCAGGAGATACCTAAAATTATTTGTGGTTTTCAGTCCTCACTGATGTCTGTAGGTGTCTATGTGTTAAGTGTATCAGTTCTTTGGCACCTCTCAAGGAACAGATATATTTTTGCTAATTTGGTCTTTCTGGAACGAGATCTGCAGCTTAAATTTCCTGTACAGCCAGGAAAAAAAGAGAGAGAGAGAGAGAGAGAGAGAAATATTCTTGAATTAATGATTAATGTTCCTCCCCCCCATTCTAAGACTGCTATGATGAATTATCTAGATCCCTAGACATACTTCTATCTTTCCATCGACTATAGATATATTTTGCATGGCCAGTATATTAAATTAGACATCCAATTATAAATGGTCAAAGTTGTTTCAGATGAATCCTAGCCTTTGTTAACATTTAAAATGTCACTCAAAAAATTACCACAGGCTGCTGGAGAGAACTGAACACAGATGTCTCAGATCATGGTAATTTGTCTCAAAACACAAGACCATTCTTATTTCTGAGGAAAGGCTTGTTGAGACTATTTGTTATGCTTAAAGCCAATATGATCATATACCTCACTGGAAGAGTGCTGTTATAAATCACTAGGATTTGGTGCAGCATTTTCTTGGAAGGAATATAGATAATATTATGAATGTACTCAAGAAACATTAGTGTTTTGGGGATGAAGCTACAGCTGTAATTAAATAAATAATTCACTCTTTGGTACTACTAAGTAATGATTGATATTTGATTCCTAAAATTGTGCTGCTAAAAACAAGGACTTAGCAGTTAAAATTTTATGTTTTGTTTGTTTGTTTGTTTTTAACTTTCACACGGAAAAGAAGGAGAGGGAAGAGAAGAGAGGAGAAAAGAGAAGATCTGAATAAAATGAAAAATTATTCAAAACATGCAAAAAGAAATATAGTCAACATCTTGAACTATTGCTCGGTCTCAGAGGTGGGGCAGGATTTATTATTCCACTTATTTTGAGGCCCTCTTCTCATTCATTCAGAACATTATTATTTTTCTATAGTCAGAAACATTTTCATTTTTTCCATACATTTATACTGACCAATGTCAAGCACTGCTATCATCATGGGTACCTACATGCATCGAAACATTGGTGAATGGTTATAGAAAGGTGTGAACCTAAAACCTGTTCTGAGTCCAGAAATGAATATTCAGATGTTATTCTCTTGTCCCTTCCTGCCACTGCTCCTCTCAACATAGTCATAAGACGTGTAATGTATTTATTTGTTTATTCATCTACTTATCTTTTGACCATATATTTATTTTTAACAGCCTCTTTCCTCCACCTTGCAAACACCAACAACTGACATTTTTAATTTTATCGAGATCAAGGTATTCCCTGTCATAATTGATGCAGTGCTGATAGGAAAGAGGAGGGAATAAGAATGCTCTTATTCTTCAGGTAACTTACATCAGGTTCAACAGACTGTAGGGTGTTTCCCAAAGGGAAGAGACCTGAGGGGGGTCTGATTCATCCTGTTGCTGTACAGAGATGTGACACATCTTCTCTGTATACAGAAAATTGCTCTCTATTTTGGACGACTGCTTACATATTTTTTTCTTTACCACTCTGGGGTCCAGATGTTTACTACAAGACAAATATTAAATTAAGTTACTGGTGAGAGCTTGAAAGGCATTCAAAACACTCCCATGTATGAAAGCAACATCCTCAGAGTTAATGGAAAACTGTCTGGGAATTTTTGCTTCAGAATATAATTTACCTGCCCTAACTTTATCTAAAAATAGATATCTGATCTAAGTTAATCATTTATCTATAGTCAAAGGAGAGAAATACTTCTGAGGAATGAGTCATCCTGTCCTAGGGCAGATAAATCATTCTGTATATGTGTTACTTTTTTCTTCATGGAATATAATGAGAACCTAAGAATATGTATTAGGTTATATGTTTAACTCACATATAATCAAAATTAAAGGAAATTAATCCTGCATGAGATCAGATGGGGCTGAAAGTTCCTAAGCTATCTTTAGTTCTACAGCTTGTGTAGGACAATCTCCTTGTCTTTCACTTCATTAAATATGTAAGAATTTAATCTCCAGATACAAACTCATTTATGGTTGAACTGTGAGGAACTTGGGAGCCACTGTGGATTTGAGATCTGGGCAGCTTCTTGGGTATCTTTTTAGGCAGAAAACCTTCTAGTGTCTCCAGTCTTGAGATGAAAGACATGTACTTTTAATCTGCAGCAACAATATCAAGAAGAGGTCACAAAATGATTTTTAGAGAATTACTTGATCTTCATGGAGCTGGAGAGTTTGTGCACCAGTATGAGTATTTTCTTCTCAGGGTGATAGATTTGAAGTGTACACGTTTGAAATCACTCAAAAATTATTGACATTTGGATAAGTAATAGTCTGTTTCTTTCACTACACTTCATGCTAAATTTTCCTAAAAATATTGGAGTCATTGACCCTAAAGACAGAAGACCAAGATTACATGGAGAAAAAAAAAAAAAAAGGCTTGCAATTTCCATATTTCTCACTTGTGCAAAATGGTCTAGTAAAAGACATTATCACTACCCAAGGGCCCCACCTCAGCCATAGAATTCCAACTCATTGGTAATGGTTTCTATTGAGGGCAGCATTTAAAGCCCACTGGGGCCAATGAAAAGACATTCAGATGTTACACCAGTAATCTTTGCATTTACTGTGCTGCTTCTGTGCTGCAGGAGATTTTCACTCAAAATGTCTTGTCAGAAAGCCCTCAATTTTTTTCATGTCTGAATACTGAACTCCAAATGCAGTGAAATCCTCAGTCAGGTTATACAGCCAGGCAGGACACAAGGGAGTAACATATCAAAAAGAGGTGGTTCTCTTCAGCTGGAAGCCAACCTAAAACAAAATGCAGAAGGCAGAGCTGGGGTAAAATATTTAGCACCATGGAAAAGATCTGGTTCATCTTCCTGTACAAGTTCTCCCCTGGGAGGGGGAAAAAAAAATAGTAAATTGATGAAAAACTACAGTGAAACGGATAGAATAAGTATGGATTCTGAAATTTTGTGAGCTTCCCCCTGAGCAGGTCATGACCTTCTCCGCCTAAAGAATTTTTCTCTGTGTTTAGATATGAAGGTGCCTCTAGAGTGTCTTTTTGATTTCAGCAGGAGCTGAAATATGTGGGAAGGAATCATTGAACAGATGGTTTAGGCAACTTAACAGCCATGTGAGATGTTTCTGAGTATCCACATGCTTTTCCCATTATTTTTCACTAGCAATTAGATATACCAGCCAACAATTATTTCATCTGAACTGACCATAGCATCTAGCATCCATTCCTTGGTATGCTTGTGCTAATAGGGATTAGCAGCCATCAGTCAAGGACAAAAAAATTCTCAGTGTGCAGGAGAAACAGAGATCTGCATGACTGCTCAGGCATGCCCAGAAACTCAAACAGGCACAAATTTTCCATTACTTTTGACTTCTGAGCCCCTGCTCCTGACACGGGCTGTGTGGCATTCTGTGAAGAGATAACTTGATTTAATGATTTATTATAAAAGGCTAATGTGAGACTTACTGTGAAGATAGAGAAATGCTCTAAAAATCATATTTTTTTCTGTAATATTTTGCCTAGTTTAAACTTTGAGATTTGCATTTTTAGCATGTTTAAATGTGACCCTAATTCATTTCCATGGTACTTCAGGCTCTTGGAAGCCACTAATGAACTTAGAGGTTTTATTTTTTATGTTTCTGTTTGTAGCTGCATTTTACCTATTTGAGAATTTTTTTTTAGCTCCCAACGTTTTGAATAAAACTCCAAAGATGCTCTGCCCTCTGGGTAGGTTGAGAGAAGGTTGGACTGAGGCTTTTTCAGGACAGAGGGTGCATAAATCTGAACAGAATGACTTGGAACTGCCTGAGGTACCTGTCAATGTGCTCTTGAAAAGGAGGGTCTAATTGCTGATGTCAGTTGGTCTCCAAAAAGGTTTGTATGTGGTCCATGAAGCAAGGAGGAGGGAGCTGAATCTGGACCAAACACAGCAGATAATTCCTTTTATGTTTTCATATGGCAGGGCTTGGCAGCACTGTTAAAATTGAGAGACTGACAGTGGTTCCAAAATAAAAGCCCATTTGCACAGGGAATCATCATGTTAAATCTTTTAATTTGCCTCATACTCACATCTGGCACTTGGTAATCCCCACCCTCTTTTCCCTTCCCCTCCTGAGGTGATTTTTCTAATTTAATTTAAATTTACTTGACTGCTTTACTGAGGGAGGCTATTAGATTATCATGCCAGCAGTTGACACGGTGAGGCTGTGCTGCAGTGCACTTCTCTCAGGTGTCTGTACCTTCCTAAATTTACAGTTCCTTGACATGAAAGACTTGCTTTTGCACCAAAGTGACTTTCTGTGGAAAAATTTTGTCTCCTTCACAGCTCCACTGCTTCCTTCTCACTTTGTGCTCTAAGTGGACACCAACAGTACACCATCATAAACCCCTCCATTATGTAAAAGGAGAAACTATTAAGGAAGCGTTTGAGTTCAATAAAGTTCTATAATTCACCATATAAAAAAGCAAACAGTTACATCACATCACTAAATTAAAGTGTTGGCCAAATAAAATAGAAGGGGCTGAGAATAGAAGATGTCTTAAACCAGCTCTGCTGATGAAGAAAATATATGTTGTCCTGCCCCTTAAGCAATCTGTGTATGGGGGTGAAACAGCCCTGAGTCTGTTGTTAATGTCTGCCTGAGGACATTAATTCGTGTTCTCCAGATCAAATTGTGAAATTCAAAGACAGTAATTGAAAGACAAATGTTCAAATGTTAATTGAGTACTTAAAAATAACACCTCAGCCTTAGAAATAAATTTTCTGGGGGAAAGAGGAAGAGAAGAACATAATTTCCAATTAAAAATAGGAGCTGAAAATCTGAAGATACCTAAACCTGGAAAATTGAATTAAAAGTTTAGAGGTAGATGATTATAAATAAATGTAATTAAAAAAGGAAAGAGCTCCTATGCAGCCGATGTTTTTAAGTGCTTGAACTGATCTTTAAGAAAATTATTGAGACTTCATAACATTTAAAAGTATGAGTTGGATCTGTGGGATTCAACTTGCAATCATAGCAATCCTGCACATGATTAAGGAAACAGCCCACAGACACTGCCCTCTCCAATGCACCAAAGGGCATCCTAAACATCCTTGCCAGTTCACATCAGTTCTGACACCACTGATAGACACCCCAAAGTGAATTAAGGACAAGGTAGCCAGTTTAGCTTGAAATTCATTTGCTTTTGTCAGTTCACATCAGATCCTTAATATCATCTCCACAGACATTTCATGTTTAATATTAATGATCTCTGGAGTCCCATCCTAATGTATTCTGTGAGCTTCTTTGAGAATTTAGGACTATTTCAGACACCAGAAAACCCAAGGCATATTTACCAACGTAAGTATAAGGTTTGTTGAAGGTGTCATTAGAACTTTATGTGGGCTCATCATCCCTGCATTATTGACATCAACATTTCATTTGAGGAGGGAGCTGCAATTAGAATGGGAACTGTATTTGTTAATAAATTAGATTAATTCTGATCTCCTGATGCTCAGGGTGATCAGTTAGGAAATTGCAATAGTGGATTCCCCTTTCCATTGGTTGCAGTTCTTCCATGAATTTTGCATGGAAGTTGTAGCTCCTACTATTTATGCATTTGTAGTTTGTTTGTTTGTTTGTTTGTTTGTTTGTTTGTTTTATATATTGGGAAAGACAGAGACGTCTTTAATATCTATTATTATCTTATTCAAGCATTACTCTTAACTGTTCCTTTCTGTCAGCTGTGGCTTAAAGCCCACGTGTTTGTTTCATATTAGCAAATCCTTATGGCAAAAGAATTGTTTCAAAACACTTTCACGTTTTTGATTGGAGCCTGCCCAGAGAAGGAGTATTTGGGACTTCCAAGCCCTTAATAAATTAGCAACCTCCAAAGAACCAAGCATGCACACATAGATACATACATGTTCAAAGTCTGTGTGTGTGTGAACCAATACACACACAGAGCTTTAACAAGAATTTAAAGGGAAATTTGCACGTGGTATATTTTATTATTAACACCCCTTAATAGCAATTTGCAATAAATTGTCCAGTCTCAGATGAAATGAATAAATCTTAATTTCTAAAGATTGAATTAAAATTAATTTCAATCTCTCAAGAGAAATTGATAAACACATTGTGGAACATTTATTGTAACACGGATTTGTTTCTTAATATCTTATTCTTTTTAGCTCCCAGTTTACAAAACCTTCCTCATATATGGCTCTTAATTTATTTGAGTTTCAGTCAGTCCCAGAGAGAGAAAATTGAATGGGAAAGGTGGTTGATACAAGAGAAACATAAGCTATAAGGGAAATAGGGAAATAAAGGAGTGACATGAACATAATTTGTCTCAACTGGGTGTTTCACACCTATTGTAAGTTACTCTGTCTTCTCCCTGACCAAAGCAATAAAAGAGCACAAGCCAATGCACTTGCTTATCTCACTCCTGTCCAATTTCCCAGCAGGCTGGGCTTTAAACTATTTTTGCAGCTGATTTCTGTTGCCACAATGAAAAATCTTGTCCTTGTTGTGTTTCTTCCAACAGGGATTGCACCTGAGGGACTCCAACATTTTCCTATATAACAAAATGACTTAATCTGATGTGTTTTTAATTAAACATGTCCAGTGATAAATCTGGAGCAGGCAAGGTCAGAGAAGCTCCCATCTGTTTTGCAGCTCTGCCCACAGTACAATCTCCCAGTCAGGAAAATTCGTTTTCTACCTGCTGTCAGTTCCTTTTTGTGTAATTTTCTTGATTCTGTTGCAAATCTTAGGGATCTGCTGACCTTTGCTCCCTTGGGGCCCGGGAAAGGATTTTAACTGGTCATAGTTCTTTTGATGCTGCTGGTGGATTGACTGATCAGGTGTACGAGGTATGATGATGACAAAAAGGAACCTGTCTAGCCTTGTCTCTCCAGGCAGGGAGACTTAGATACTGATAAACACAAGGAGATGGCAGCCTGGATTTCAACAGTAGGTAGTTACTCAAGAATATCTCTAATCTATGCCCAGTACCCTGTTTTTATGATATCAGCTATATCACAATGACATCCAGACTCCTTTGGCTAAAGGCAGAAATGCTTTTTCTGGAAAGGACTTATTTTGAGCACCCACAGATGCTCCAGTTACTTCCCTAATTTGTGTTGTGAACCTTGTTTGTTGGGAGTCTGGGTCAGAAATGACAGAAAAATGTAGGTCAGAAATGTCCTCTAAGATCACTGAGTCCAGCCATTAACCCAGCATTGCCAAGCCCACCCTCAGCCATGTTCCTAAGCACTGCATCCACAGTCTTTATAATGCCTCCAACCACTTCCTTGGCCTCTACTAGGAGTTTCAATGATGATTAGGTGTCAAAATCCATGTCTGAAAATAAGGAGAATGATAAAAATGTGTTTTATTAAGTTGTTGTCAGGAGGTTTTTATTTTCCCTTGACCATGATGAAGAACTTCTTTCCTGTGTAGGGGACCCAGCACTGCAACAGGTTTCCTGGAGAGGGTGTGGAGTCTCCCTTGCAGGAGATATTCAAGTACAATCTAGACACAATCCTGTTCCATGTGCTCTGGGATGACCCTGCCTGAGCAGGGAGGTTGGAATAGCTGACCCACTGTGGTTCCCTTCCAGCCTTACTCTTTCTAGGATTCTGTGTTTGTTGGTAATTCCTTCTTTGTCAGAGTGGTATCATACTTAAGAAACAAATCCGTCAATTTCAATTCAAGCTTAGGAAAATACGTTGAAAATATAGCTTAATGTTTGGGATGGAATTTTCTGGAGATCCTCTGAGGTCAATTTAACAGTATGGATGATTTCAGTTATGCTTTTTCAGATAAGTCTGTGAGTACAGAGGAGGAATCTAGGAGAAGTGAAAGAGATGATGAAAACGATGGATTAAAGAGACTGAGTGTCATCTCTACTCAAAGTAATTAATAGTTGAGAGAAATTAATTAAGCATAAGTATATGAAGCTTTGAGAGTGGGATAATGAATAATAAAATTGTATGATGGAATTGGTATAAGGTATCCTTTGAAGTAGTGCACAGTCAAATATTAGAGGATTCTTATACTAGTAACCCAAGTTTAACCACTTCATATTTATTTTCATCTCTTTGACACTTTCATGTTTCTGAAATATAAATCTCAAATGAATTATAGAGTGATATATGTAAAAACAGTGTCTTTAAAGTAAAAGAAAATGGTGATGATATTCATAAATATAGAAACCACAAGAAACTAAGAAGGATGATTTCCTCATACAGTATAATTTTTAATATTTTTATTCCTAAGAATTATGAACTCAGACATCACTGGCAAGAGTACAAGAAAGCAACACAAAACTACCAGATGAAAGAATTAGATGGTTTTTTTCACTAGTTCTGAACCATCTTCTCTACAGGGCCATAATTCCTACTCCGTTCCAAAAACATTCACAACTGGATCAGAATCAGCCCTTTATTCCTTTATTTTTCTTTGTACCAGCCAAAAACTACTTATGTTAAGGCAATGTCAGTTGAAAGATATTAAGGCCGAATTCAAGGCTTGTTCACTTACTTGAAGGAGTCATAACTAACAAAAGATACAAGTAAGTATTACAAGGTTTGGGAGAACTTATTTCACTTTGTTTCAATTGTGTAAGGAGACGATGACTTTAAGTCAAGAACAAATGTGCTTATGTTACACTTGAAAAAGAGGCTGTTTAAAGGAGCAGACAGTAAATATCCAGAGGGAAAGAAAGGATAGAGAGATCAAGAAGAATGTCAGACATCTACAAAGGAAGATCATGAATAGTGTATATAAAAATAAGGAATAAGATAATTCAAACAGAAGAAAAAATATCTAAGTACATGTGGAGATTCAGACTGGAAATGTTGTAATTTCAGAGGGGCAGAAGAACTTTTTGTGTGTAGAGAATTTTAAAAATCTATGTGTACATGTTCCTATGTGTACACCTATATTTGGAACATTTACATAATTAAGCATGCATAACTTTTGTATCTGCCCTGGTGTGGATCAATGAGGGCATCCAGGCTGAGCAGGTTAACTTCTCATTCCAATATATAATATAAACAGTGGAATGACACATTTTAGAAGGAGAATTAAAGGTTCACATTACCTCAAAATAGGTTGAAAATAAAATAAAAATAGAAAGCTACAAAATGTTTACTTATTTTCCATTTGCTCTGAGTATTCCAAGCACCCAACACCCCAGTATCTGAGTGTTATTGTAGAGAATAGACTGTACTATATATAATTAATATTATATATAGACAGTGCTATTTATAATGGAAGTCTGACTAAACAGACCCCATCATAAGAGCTCACAGACATGTTATTGGGACATTGATTGTGCCTACTGAAGTAAAAATTTGCCATCTCCAGGAGGAAAAATGCCTTTAGAGAAGCAAAACAAAATCTGCAGCACAGGATGCTTGATGGTTATCATATCAGCAAGGTACACATTAGTGTTCTACTTTTCATTAGTTTAGATTTTAAGTGCAGGAAAACTCTGTTAACACTCCCACATTAAGAACAAAAAGAAACAAAAGAAAAGTGAGTGAAGAAAAAAAGTTTGACTTGATCATCTAGTGGTAGAGGAGCTTAGGGGCTTAAAATCTTGTTTCTACCCCAAATTTATCTGCACACAAAACAGAGAAGAGATTCAGCTGGAGATACCATGGGTTTTGTACATCAGTGCAGGAAATTCAACTTGAAGATGGCTAACAATGAAGTTTATTTAAGCAACCTCTTTCACTTCTGCTTTCTAAAGGTCTCTTTGTTGGTTAAATGAAATATGCTCTTTTCTCAGCCTTCACACCCTACAGCTGGGTTCATAAAGCAATCACAACAAAGAAAGGATTAATTGGTTTTCATGAAAGATGAGAAGGGTTTTTATACTCCAATTAGCTCTCCCTAGTAACAGGATAGTGGCCCTCAACAGAGGATAATACAAATATTAACATCAGCTGGTGCAGCTAAACCTACTATTACTGTGATAGCAGTTCAGGATATTATTGTGAAGTCCAGGTGTCCTTCGACAGGAATTAAAATCTTTTAAAGTTTTTATCTGATACAGATTATTAAATATGAAATTATGATCTACATGGAATATCATTGAAAAAAACACTGTGGGAGAGGAAGTCCAGCTGGTCTTTATATCATATTTCCTTAATTTAAAGGAAAAACATTATTATAAAACATGTCAAAAATTTATCTCACTGTTTAGCATTTATGAAATATGAATGTGAGAGAATAAATGCAGAGTCACAGAAAATAATCACATGAAAAAGAAATCTTACTAGCAGCATCAGTTGTAACTCTACTATATAGTGCTTTCTGTTACCATATGTCTTAATTTTTTTTAAGTTATACAATTATTATTATTATTATTAATAATAATAATAGTAATAATATAATATGTCTCTCTTCTTTTAAGAGTGATTTATGACACTGACGTCAGGTAGATTACTTGCTACCACAGAAAAGCCTTTTGCTAAAACATATCTCTGTGTCTCTCTCTCACTCCCCATTCCAGAGAAGAGTGACACACTTCATTTGAGATTTCTTTGTTAACCCATACAGGTTAGGTACTTTTTAATTCCTAAGCTGTTAGCCCCAAGCAGTGCTGACAGGAGAACTCATAAATGTGTTCTGAAACTCTGTAGTGTTCTGAAAGCAAGACACATAAAAAGTTCTTCAGTTAAATTATGGTCCTCTCAACTTCTGGTTAAATTCACTTAAAACTACTTAGTGAAAAGCATCTCCAGCCATAACTATCTTGTAAAAACAAGGCATCAAGAGCTAAGTGTCAGACTGCCAGAGCTCAATCCACTGCAACTTGCCAATGTATTCTGCGAGGTATTACCTAAACACTCAGGGATTTAGTCATAACCCTTGTCTGAGGGTGGAAAGAAGAGCACCACTGAACATTTGCTCAAGTTAATCTTTATCTTCCCACTGGCTATAAAGATTTACCAAAAATAGAACTATAAAGCTGAGGAGGAAGGTGCTGTTTAATCAGTGTCTTTGCCATCATTCTTACTGTAGTACACGACTGATATCCTTTAGGCTAGTGCTTAAATTCTGCCCAAATAGGTCACCATAATCTGCTGAGATAGTGTTTTGGTCTGCAACAGCTTCAAAGAATGTTGCTAATAAAAAAATAATAATGCAGAGTAATTAATACAAGTTAGGTATTTATATTTCATTTGCAACATACACACACACATACAAATTGCTTAGCGTGTGTTTGAAAAATTAAAAGTAACATCACAAAAAATATTGATCCAAACTAAGCCTTCACCACAATAATAGATACTCAACTGAAGATGAAGTCAGAACCTGGTGAATATAAATGGTTCAGTTGATGACAGAGGAGCCTGCATCAAGGATTTATTTCATGGGTTGCTGAACAGACTCCTTGCCAACTCAAGGAACCATATAATCTATTCATACTCATGAATTCTTCAAGATCCACATAAAATTAATTAGACCTTCCCTTTCCCATAAATCCCATAGAAATTCTATTCCAAATCTCCTTTTTTTCATATTGTTGAAAACTACCTCTAGTTTCCAGCCTAAAATGGTTCATAGACAACTTTGGATAACTTTTATACAATACCACAATTCATTTGGCGTCATTTACATTAATGCAATTTTATACCAATCAGTTAAAAAAACAGATCAACTTCATTTAGTGTTTAATTAGAGCAATGCACTCCTCCACTGAAAGTTGCAGGATATGTCAAGTGGGTACTATGACATTCTGTCTTAGTTGTGAGGTGTCTTTAGTCTACAGATGGAATTTCTAACAGTGAC
Source organism: Sturnus vulgaris (assembly GCF_052056855.1). Classification (NCBI taxonomy): domain Eukaryota; kingdom Metazoa; phylum Chordata; class Aves; order Passeriformes; family Sturnidae; genus Sturnus; species Sturnus vulgaris. Next base: position 150,501,030 of record NC_142243.1, read on the forward strand.
ATTCACAATCATCAGATGGATGTTTAAAACAGGAGCTTAACTTTAGTTCTCATATCTGTCCTTTGCTTGGGTCTAACTCCTTTAATTAAAGGCAGCACCTAGGGAATGGAAATACAAGGTCTGGATTTGAAAAGCACAAATGTTTGTCATGGATTTTTTTTTTTTACCTGTCAATGGAGGAAGGTGCATGGATGTTTGATCTCTAACTTGGGTCTATCACTCCCAAACTTTCTGACTTGATTTAGCAATTGTGGTTACTTAAATGAAACTCTAAAATAGTGTTTATGATTTTACTGAGAGAAAAAAGGCACCCAGGATTTTTCCCCATCTTGGATTTTATTAAATGGAGAGATAATGTCTTAGCCATCTTGTTTACAATGAGATTTCTGCATTTGCAGAAGGAGAAGTGAAATGCAGTAAGTGTGCACTCAACCTTTCAGCTGGTCCTTGTGCTGCCAGCAATGCACAGGCAGCACTGAGGGTGACTGAGCCCGAGGGATAAAAGACAGCCAGATATTCAGGGTGTATTTAGTGTCTATCTGTTGTATATTGATTATTCTTTTGGAACACCTCCTAGAAGACTTGCAGAAGCGAGATATAAACTACTGTTTAATTTAGTCTCTTTTCAGTGTCAAAACCTAAATAAGATTTGACTAAATTCATCAAAGATATTTTTAGTAGTCTCTTTGTGTTTATCTGGAAAAGTGAAGTCTTAAAAGAAACTGGACTGAATTTTAACCCTTGTAAGAGTTTCGAAAGTTTCAAACTGAGATTCCAGTCTGACATATAAAATGAATGGTCCCTCTAGCTTTTTACCTGTCATTTTTTTAGCACTTTCCCCTGTGATTCTCTGTGGAAAACTATGAACAAAACTGGTCCTAGAGATAAAGATTCAGCTTAAAAAAAAAAGGACAAAGTTTATTCTTAAAGAAAAAAAATTAAATGGTGCACTGTAACAATATTATTAGGTGTCTGTGTCTCAGAAACTTCAAATGATGACTATCACAAATTTCTTTTCTGTCTGGTGAGCACTGAAATATGTACACTGAAACTGCCAATAGTAAACTTTACTCAACTCAACATGTTTTCATATATGTGTTAAAAAAAAAGTGAAATAATTTGTTGGGAGGGGACTGTGTTTTTTTTTCTCCCAAATACATCGTAATTTACTTATTGAAATTGCTGAAACCAGGTATAAAAAGAAGCAACCCAACCCCAAGACACACAACCCTAAAAACAACCCATACTTTTTTATCCACAGACTATATCACAATATGTAGAGAAAGTGAGCTTAAGAAAACAACCTTTCAGTTTTACAATAGTTTAATCTGTTTTTTTGCAGTAAATTGAACAATCATAATTATTGAACAAGGAAGGTAATTTTAAAACAGGATTTTAAAAATTAAACAGAAAGGCTACTTAATGCATTAAAATCAATGTGCTGCTTTCTGTTACCTGTTGTACAGCACTTTTAGTCTTAAGCAATTATTTTCTTGTGTGGCTTCTGTCTCACCCACCATGAATCAAGCATTCAACTCACCCTATCTTTTATATCCAGGATGTATGAGTCTGGGACTAGTAACCCTGCCCTCAGGTTTTTCCCAATTTTCATGCACCATGGTCCAATCTCATGCAGGTCCAGCAGCAAAAGCGTATTCCAGTTGATTGGCTCTTCTCAGAAGGCACCACTGCTGCCAAGAGACAGTGAAAGTTATTGTAGTTGATTTCATGAGACCTGGGGATAATTCACTCTGCCTAAAAAGACACACACTAATTTTGAAAGAAATCCTCTTGCTGTCATCTGCTAGAACACATTCAATTTAGATAAATTCTTCAACTGGGATTCTTATGCATAATATATGCTGTTAAACAAATAGAGGCACAACCAGGACATTAAGAGTGTCCAAATTATCCCTTAGATTTAGCATCCTGACTGTCCAATTTCTTATCTAAACTATTACAAACAAAGGCAGAATTGGAAGATTAAAATTTTCAAGTGACTGCTGAAGTTCAAAGAGTGCTTGTATTTTAATAACAAGTACTGTACATATTTCATGGAAGTGTTAGCCAGCTGATCTATATGTTAATTAGCCTGCTATTTGAAAAGGAAAATTATTCAAGTGCTTTCATCTCATTTCCAACACAAGCAGCCATGCTGAGTACATTAGGAAGCATCATCCCTGCATATTCTGGAGTCAGCTAAGCTTCTTTTTAGGCACTGGAGGAAGGAAAAAAGGAACTGAACTGATGGCCAATTTTATGGCAGAATGATTTTCAAGCAGAGAACAATCCATTCAGAAAAAAAAAAAAAAATAATCTAAACTCTCCGGAGGAAAAAAAAAAATCTGCAGGATTTTCTGTTGAAAAATTGTGATTACAGTTTTGGTTTCGATTATCTACATGAGAAAAAGTCATAAGAGAAAAGAAAACAAGATTGCCAATAACTCTTCACGTGAAGAATTAGGGAACTGGAAGTAGGCTGGGTACAGATGGGGATGCTGAGAACTGGAGAGGCAGAGGAAGCAGGTGAGCAGCATCTGGCTCTGGCTCCCTGCCTGGAAGATTCTCATCAGAGTCACTGGCTGCCTTCTGGCAGAAAATGAAAGTGACAAGAGGTCGGGAGGTGAAATTGACCGGAGTGCTCCGTTGGCAGGAAGTTGACAAGAACAAAAGTCTCCATTTGCCTTCTCCAAAAAGAATTTCTTCAAGTCTTTTAGTTCAGGGGATGGTTGTGGAGAGGGAAAGAGGGGACAAAAGAAACCTCCAATCATTTTAATTTCTCTTTCAAAACTGATGTTTACTGAGGTCATAAATCTATTTTCTGTTTAGATTTGGAATGATGTCCTCAGGCTTCAGCGCTGTTTTTGTGTCCTCCTGGATACAGCTTTGAGAAATGGAGGAGAGAGGAGGAGGTCAGAAAGGGATAAGAGTGCAGGTGAGCATTGCCTGATCTTCCTCCTTCTTGTGTATCCAAATACAGAAATAGGCAGTGAGGAATCCTGTTTAAAAGTGCTCTTTGAGTATAAATGTCCTACGAAGATCTCAGTATGTTCCATTTCAGAGGTACCGTGCAGCTCCTTGTGAATCCTGCCTGAGCTGGAGCCATGCGCCTGACACTGGCAATCTTGAACTACGTATTTGCACTGCTTTTTATCAAGAGTTATGTGTTATAACCCACAAAGTAGTGCACTTAATTTATCCTATGAGTTTTGTGGTTTTATTTTATTTTACTTTATTTTTTTCTTATTTTCCCAGCAAATGGGGTCAATAAAGATTCTGTCTTTTCTTGTCTAACCACATATAAAAATTCGGAGAATAAACATGACAACCTACTAGCTTTAGCACTCAAATTGAACCACTTTGAAATTTACTTAAAAAAGAGGAGCAATAAAAGAAGAATACTAGCAACACATTCTGTGGTGATCATAAAACACATTTACTTTTTTTCTATACTGTGTAGCTCAGAACAAAGTTGGAACTGAAGCTGTGTACAACTGATAATTTCAAAATATTAGGTGTGCATTGTCATTTTCCTCACTGTGTAAAGTTCTGGTTGGCAAAATATTTGACGTTATTTCTCACACTTGAGGGTTTGTTTGTTTGTTTGTTTGTTTTTTGGGTTTTGGGGTTTTTTGTGTTTTGGGGTTTTTTGTGTGTTTTTGTGTTTTTTTTTGTTGTTTTTTGTTTGTTTGTTTGTTTGGGTTTGGTTTGGCTTGGTTTTGGTTTGTTTTCTTTTTTCTTTTTTTTTTTTTTTTTTTTTCCTAAGTGCTGACTTAACTTTTGAAAACATTTCTGTACTTGACAGAAATTTGTATTACCCAGAAATTTAGTTAAGTGATGCAGGAGTGCAGGATAGACTGATGACAAACTTAATATAAAAGTAAACCACTAGCTAATGTCCCCCTTTATAGTACATACATATAGTCTTACCAAAATCAATGAAGCTGAGCCAATTTACATCAGGTGTAGCACCCTGAGATTATTTTTGCTCACATTGCTTTATACATATGTATACACGGAGAAAAATAGATAGAGGGAAATGTTAGTTTGCAACTTCTCTGTGACTTATTTGCATGCATTCAACTTATCACTTTTCCCAGTGGACAATTTCATCTCTTTAAGCACTTTCTCCTCCTTGAAGTCATTGACACTGAATTTAAATATCATCTCAAAAATATCTGTTATCTCATCATATTAGCTTAACCTTTCAAATCTATGACCTCCCAAAAATGAAGATGGTGTTCTTCCCAGTCAGTTTAGGAATGCAAATAAATATGAGAACATTGAAAGGTCTGTCACTTCAGATCTACAACTGCACACTGGGCTGGTCCGCTTTCTGTACAATTGAAGTAGCTGTCCTTGCTTAGATTTCAGATGGTTTTGTCACAGACACAATGCCAGACCCACACCAAGAAATGCTACAGTAAATGTCCAGAGCCCTCCTTTGCTTCTCCCTGAGAGCACAAAGTAATTTCTTGCTGTACCAGAGTCAGGACATAACTTTTCAATGGGTTGAATCTCAAACTGTCCTTAGAGAGTGGAACATCTATTCCCTTTTTATATTGTTACATTCCAAGAACGTCAGAAAAATGTCAATTCCCTGAAACTCACAGAAAAGGAAATCACAATTATGTGGCTGTGGTTAAGACCAGAGGCATATGAGACACCATAGTGGTGGAGAGGGACTGGCCCCATAAAGAGCAATCAGGCAACAATAAAACTGCCTTCTCCCCCAGCCAGATCCAAAACCATGCTCTGTTTATAGTACCAGACTCTGATGTGAAAAAGAGAATAAATCTGTCTTTTCATTTATTTGGGGGTGGGACTAAACAACCTTTAAAGGTCCCTTCCAACCCCAAGGATTTTATAACCTATCTTTTGATTCTGTATCCGTCCTTCTTTTCCACATATAAACTGTCCTAAAAAATGTGAAGATATTAACCCTGTGTATCAAAATTCATTATCTTCCATTTGATGCCAAATTGTAAAGACAAGATCCAGCACCACATTTACACTCTCAAGTGCAGATTTTTATAGCACTCATCTGCACAACAGGACTGCCTCACCAGTTTCCCTTGTGAAACCACTCCACACATAAAATCTGTCAGCACGGTGTGCTTCAATGTAGCCAAAATGACAAAAAATATTTAATCTAAGCTAACCTCTAGAATATCTTTGACCTTAAACAAAGTGTGAGAAAGAACATTTACATTTGGAGTCAGCCCAATAATACTGGGCAGTAGTTCAACCATATTTTTCAATTAATGTTCTCTCATATTGAATTTCTTTTGCATTTGTCTCTTATACCACTTTAAAGGCAATGACATTAGGCCAGAGTTTTCTAATGTTAGATGCTGCAAGAACAAATAAAATAAAAAGTGCTGGTCTCTGGTGTTAAATTTTAGTCTTTGATCTAAGTTTCAAAATTTCTTTCAGGGTTTAGTGTCATGCTGAAGATTCCTGGGTAATCTCTTAAGGTCTCCTTAAATTTAGCAATAATCTGGCAGATAAGCAATATCTGCAGAATAAAAGGTCTGCCAGCAGATTCTAGCCATCCACTGGGAGGCAATTATTCTGTCATCATTTGAAGAGAATGGCCTATCTGCTTCTGGCAAGCATTTCAGTTCCAGGCATGAATTCTGGTTCTGGACTTGCTGCACGTTCCCCATGTGATGGACGCCTGGGTCAATGGTGCTGTTACTGCACCGAGCAATCACATGCCTGCCAAGAGTCAACCTTTAAACAAGGGATTCAGGATGAAAAATGCCTTTGTCTGTTCTAATTAGGATCAACACTTTTGCTTTCTTCATCAGAATCTGCTTATTTCATTGTCTGGGGCTGACATCAGCACACGAGCTGATAAAGAAAGCAATTTGCTCAAGTTTCTCCATTACTTGGTGCTTTTCACTTCACCTGTAAAAGGAAATAACAAATAAACTCTTCCAATGTCATCTTGGTCAAGTGAGCTAAAGCCTTTTGTTTGGAAGCAGTGCTTTCCATGCCTTTCAAACAGGTATGAATAGCCTGTTTTATCCTTTTTACCATCTGGACAATCTTCTCTGAACTCTGCTCCCTGATCAAGGGGGACATCAACAGGTTGTTCATAAACTCCTATATGGTGTTTTCAGGTATTTTCCAGCAGTGTCTAGCCATCTTTTTGGCTCATTAAGAGGAACTGCCATTCCTCTGCAAGATGTTTTCAGTTCTAAAATGAGACACAGTAATAAACCACGAAAGAATGCCTAATTCATTGCAATAAAAATCAAGATGGCTTGCCTCCTTGCCTACACCTTGATGGCTGACATGTTCTGAATCCTGGTGACAGCATGCAGATCTGCATTGGAAGGGCTGAGGTGAGTGGACAGCAGGGAAATAAATAGTCTTAAATTTTTTTAATGGATCTATTAATCTGATATGATTCATGATTCACCAGAAACCTGTGATTTGGATACTGTCAAAATGGCTCATGCAGATTAGGACAGCAGTATTAATCCAACGCTGGCTATTCAGGACTTTCCACTTTCCTGGTCTCCAGAAATGGCCCCAGGAGTTGGGCAGTGGTCCTCAGTCCTTCCTCAAAACACAGGAAACTAATTTGGAAATAGCTGACTCTGGCCTTGACAGCAGCCTGGATGTCACTCAGCTGGAATAAACATGTCAGTGGAAAGGCAGAGGTGATTGCAGCTGGAGGGGGAATCCAGCAAGGAGGAAATAATTTTGTTTTCTCTGTGCCTGATGCACGTGAGCCATCTCACCCAGGCATTCAGTGAGATCTAAGTTTTAACCTCCTTGCTTCTCAATAACTATGACAAACAGGTCCCTTTTGAGCAACTCCATTGTCCTTTGTTGCTCTCAAATGATAGGGTGAGAAAATATAGTCTCTGAAGAACAGAAGGAAAGAACAATGAGGAGACCTAATGTACTGTCTTATTGTGCAAGTGCTATTTACATTTACCTTATTTTTATTTTTTTAAGACATTTTTTGAGTATTTTGTGGTTCCAGAAGCTTTGTAAGGAAAAATAGATGGGATGATCCTACCTACCTGGAGTCAAGTACTAATGACACTTTCATGATCAAAAACAAAAACAGATGAAAAGAAGTATTTGTTCCACAAACACAGACAGTTCCTTTCTTTACAAGGTGGTTGACTGAGAGGGTATAACCTGCTCCTCCATTACAGAAGGATGCTGAGGCATGGAGAGCAATTTACTTCCTTGCAATGACATACATTCTGTTCTTAATGGACATCTTGGTGTTTCTGATTTCAAATGGGAGTTTTCCACAGCAGTGGAAAGGCTATTTTCCTGGGTTTATGACTCAGATCAAATTTTGTGCTTTATCACTTCAGTATACCTAAGATGAAAATATTCATAAAATTTTAATTGTATTTTTATTGCAGTCTGCATGGACACAAAGCCTTTTTGTATGTGCAGACTCCTCTAGCCAAAAATTCTTAGTACTGAACTCCAGGATATATTTGATATATGTATACTCAAGTGTGTCTGTACATACCTTTTCATGTTTATATGCATGACATTTGCAGAGTATTTGAGGCACTAAGTCTCTGTATACATGAAAATATACAAGCAGGGAAACTTGACTGTTTAAATGAGCCATTCACCAGTGTAACCAAGGACGAGTCAGGGAACTTCTTCCTAATTAGTTTAGTATAAATGAGAGAAAAATAAAGGAACTCTTGAGCCATTAGAAGGTTGAAATAGATCCCCAAAACATGTCCCATGTTACCCATTTGCTTGGCTGCCTTTGATTCAGTAGTGCTACTGTTGTGTGGATGTAGGAAAACTGCACACCATCAGTGCCATGCTCTTTGAAAAATGTTTGAATTAATGGTGGTTTAGCTGACAGCAAGGGGAACAGCACAGTACTTAGAGTGTGTGCCTCACACTAACAATGACACAATTTACAGAATTTGATTTTAAAAAAACACTTGGAGTTAAAAAAAAAATATTTTAAGTCCCACAGCAAAACCCCTTTATAAAAATATGTGTCCCACAAGCTTATTTTTCCCCTTTCAAGATCCCATACCACCATCATGTCTGTGAAACACTCAGCAATGAGTCACAGGATAAGAAGCTTTTCCCTTCTGTCTCCTTTACTTGCCTTGCTGAAGTTGCTCCTTGCACCAACAAAATCTGTGCTCATTTCTTTTACTTAATGATATTTATTTGATGCATCTTGAGGACAACTGATCAAGAGGAAACATAGATTCCTATGATTCTGTGATTAAACCATGGGTGTCTGTCAGAGCTTGATAGAATGTCTACTCCTATTGAAATGAAGGACTGCTCAGCTTCTGCCATTCAATCTAACATAGTCACATTAAATTACACTGAGGGAAATTAAAAAGGTAATTTATTTCCCTAATTCCTGGTAATACAGTACCTCACACTTTTAAAACCTTCTAAAATATCAGGACCTAATTTGTTAAATTGTAAAGTCCTGGAATATCTGTACATTAAGATCAAGAGGCAAAACAGTAAAAGAATTTTCAGCTAGAAATTCATGAGTTTCTGAGATTCTATAATGTAATGTCCTAAACTAATTCATTGGAGAGATAGGTGATCAGGGTTAGATATCTTTAATAAAAGCTTGAGAATTTCTTCCTAACTTTTAACTTAATAGCATGTTGCTCTCATCCTTGTGTCTATGTTCTCTTTGCACTTAAGCACTGTATATTTTGGGATATTTGTCTGGATTCTTTCCCCCATCTCTTCAGATGTTAAATATTATTTATACAAAATTTGCAATAATCTCCTTCTCTGAACATAACCAAATAATTCCATGGAATCTGATCATCTGCTTGATGAGTTAATGGGAAAGTTGTAGTACATTTCATCTGATCCAAGATCACACACTAACAAAATATGAATTTGTACTTTTAAATAACATATTGGACTGAGCATTTGAATGAAAATACTAAGAGAAAAGTTCTGATATGAGATTACAATATTTATTGTAATGAAGATAGCATTAACCTCTGTAATACATTCATCAGTCCATACTGAATTTAAAGCAATGTCACAAAATTGATGAAGCAAGCATGTCAACTGGATTGTTCCAGTCAGAATTGCATTTTAAGAATCCATTTGGCCTTCTGTATCAATGTAATTGCTAGTAATAATGAGGATGCTTCATCTCTCAGCTCCATGCCTTTTACTATCACCACACTCTGTGTGTCAGTGGGTGGACCTGATATTGTTAAACCAGACTTGAGTCAGTGCCTTCTCAATAAGATCCAGCTGTGAGAGTAGGCTGACCAAGATCCTGGGGTAATTTGTCAAAAATTAGCATGGTGACAGTAATTCCAGACAGATATTCCTAAATGTTATTAACAAAGGCAGTGTCCTAACCTGAAAACAATTTCTGCTGGGGTGATTAATTAGTGCTGGCAAGGTTCCTTCTCTCTTGGTTAGGTTGAAGTACTGCTCTGTAGCTCCAGAAGGACTATAAAAAATTGTTTACACTTAGAAAGAAGAGTGATATTTTAAGACATGACAGAGACACAGAACACTAGATATGGGATAAGGAGGAGTATCCTTCCTGTGCACATAAGCAGTGAGTTGTTAACATTCCTGCACTGACATAAATATGTGGTGTTTCTTTGGATTTACCTTATTTACCTTAAACTCCAAATAATTTCATCAGAACAAAGAGCCAGAGATATTGTAGTAGGAGACTGCCAGAAGAGGCCAAGTGTGCAAGTGAGGTACCAGCAGTGCCTTATCAAATTCAAACTCAGCTTCACCAGCAAACAGGGAAATAGGAAGGATGGCTCTTCCCTCTTTCCCACCCCACTAATTGCAGCACAGAGTGATGCTGGCATTGGGTCACACAACTGGAAGTGGGTGTACAGCTCTCCTCATCCACCCCTTTGCTAGATCTGCCAGGGCTGTTCTCTGCTTCTAAGGCCAGTTGGCAGGCACTGCCTTTGCCTAATGTTATAAATTATCTTAATCTCTAAAACCACATGGCCACATGCAAATTGTATTCAAGGAATGATTCCTGGCCTGTCATAAGTCCCAAACCATTCCTAGCAGTTTTGGGGAGACTGCTAGCTGTCACAGTTCAACAACATCACAGCATGCATTTTGATAGTGTAAACAATTATATTTCCTTATCTAGAAACATTCCTTGGAACTGTTTGATGCACTAATTTTAGCAGCACTTGTATGTAGAGCCAGTGTATATAAAACACTATTCCCATAGTGAATTAATTGGATTAAAGTGCTACCAGAAGTGTAGCCATCAAATTTGTTGTTTTAATTCAGATAAATTTCCTTCTGTTTCTCTTGAGAGCTCAGACTCCTTTCCATGTAAATAAAGAAGACCAGAAATTTACTTGCCTTCAGGAGGGAAAATATTCAGGAAGTGTGAGAATGAGCTGCAGAATCGACAAGCTGCATCATCAGTGAGAAATTGACCTCCTTGAATTTCCTTTTAAATTCTTAGCACTAGTGTGAAATGTTTGAAACTAGAACTGCATTTTTCTCTGCACTATACAGAACAAAAAAAATTGCCATGGTATACTACTGGACATCATGTCAAACAACATGATGAGTAAAAACATATTGTGGCTGTGATTTACATACCTACTAGAGTGATTGTGACAATTTTAAGGTAATTCTTCTCTATCATGGCTTTTGAAAGCTGGCTTTCACTGAGGGTTCTTTAATTTGCAGTGATATAGTGAAGTTGGTGTTCGTTGATAAATTATAACTGTCTGTTTTCCAAGCTTTAAAATACAGCAAGAAATCTACTGCCTAGAGATGGCTATTGTTCTCTCATGAACAATTTCCTTCTGTACCTATACCTACACCTATACCTATACCTACACCTATACCTATACCTATACCTATACCTATACCTATACCTATACCTATACCTATACCTATACCTACACCTATACCTACACCTATACCTACACCTACACCTATACCTATACCTACAGCTATACCTATACCTATACCTATACCTATACCTATACCTATACCTATACCTATACCTATACCTATACCTATACCTATACCACTCATTACTGAAAGAGTATCAGGGCACCTTCCTTTATGTGCCTTTATTCCTTTAGCTTTTATGCCTGGTGCTGTTTGACCCAGACCAAAGTGCATTCTCAGGGCACAGTTCTGGGAGGTAATACAGGCCATGTACTATTCCCAGTAGGCAGACTGTGTGTGGGTGCCTAAAAGTTTAGGAACATGAAAACAGGATGTTCTGTGCTGACAGATTTCAGTGGCATGTATGGTTTGCATTCATTTAATACGTTCATACAGATATAACCTGTGTGTACAAATAGCAAAAGTGCAGGCAATATTCCAGAGACACCTCATGTAGAAAGAGTGATTCATCCTAGATAGAGAACACTTGATCTTAGTTTACCAGAAATAAACATTTTTGCAGAGCTGTAATTATTTGATGTTTGTCCTGAGTGTAGGCACCTTATCAGACTGCTGCAATTAAGACTGGCATCATTTGCTAATAGCACCCTAAGAGAAAATATGACAAACACAATATAATGCTCTAGCTCCACCAGACTATAAAGTTAACTAAGAAGAACAGGAGCATTTTTAGTGTGATTTTAGAATTAGATCTGAAGCCACACATGACATAAAACACTATCCATTTTGCCATTGACAGGGATTCAGGTGAGAAACCACGAAAAAAGGAGCTTGTTTCTTCTTTAACTATTTGCCAACTAAAAAAAAGGGAAAAAAATAACAATAAAATAATCTATTGGACAGATGAGTGCAGCAGGTAGAATTTGTGGCAATACATTCAGGACACAATAAATGGTTGACTGTTCAAGGAGGTGATTTAACAATGTGCAGTGGCTCATGCAAAGCCAGTGACTGAAGGACCCTGATGGGACACAAGGATTTTCAGGGAACAGCCAGGAGATGCAGGAGGTGTGCAACTGCCAAGACAATTTTTGATTCCGTTGGGCCTGACCAGCCCAGGAAGCAAGAGGTGTGTAAAATAAAAGCACTTTGATTGCACAAGTGATCTGCTGGACTCGTCTCAATAGTTGTCTATGTAAACCCATGCACACCTCACGAAATCAGCTTGTCCCTCTCTAAAACATGACTTACACTCCATTCATAACACCCTTTCAGCTGCAGAGATTGAGCAAAGTTCCTAAAACAACGGGATGAGGTAGCATTTCATAAGCAAGATGTCCACAGTACTTGGCCCATTAGGAAATGGTCCTGAAAGGGGTATTTAGGGAGACGTGACAGACCTAAGCACACTGCAATTGTTTATATTGATATTAATACTGGCTTTGAAAGCAGTGACTACTTATCTGTGAGAGGGGGATGATGAAGAGATTTACATGTATAAAGCACAATACAATGAAGATAGGAGATTTACACACTGTAACACTACTTAAGCTTAAGCCACAGAGACTGAATCATTAGTGGCATCTTTCCAGACTTAGAAAGCTTTAAGCATGGATATTTTTTCCCCACTTAGATATTACAAAAATAGATATAAAAAATAACTAGGACAGACTGGAAACAAACAAAAGATCATGATTTCCAGCTTTGCAGGGACTGAAATACACCTGTTGATACTGAGGTATTGGCTCACAATTAAGAAAGCACATACAGGTCCATGCATGAATATATGTGGGACTGTTAGTAGAGACAGTATCCAGTTGAAAGTTGAGAACTTGTTTTTGAAGTTATTTGGGCACTGATTATGCATTTTGCCTTATTCTTAGTTCTACAATTTAATAAATTATCCCTGCTAATCCAAAGATAGATGTTACATGTAGTGTGAAAGATATTGACCTTTTCCTTTGTTACAAACCTGAAGTTTATCCAATGTTCAAAATCCCTGTGGTAAACTTGGACCACTTTCTAAATAAACACAGGCTTTATTTGCTTAGGAGCTATGGGAATCTAAGATGATTCAGAGGATTTGAAACAGGGAAAACTTGTGTTCAGAGACTGGTTCTACCTTATTTATTCTGGTATTACATTTTTCAGCCATGCAGTACTGAAACAGAGAACAGGCTGACACAGAGGACTATGATGTCCTGCATCCACAGCTGGTGATGTTTTAATGAACCTCAAGCTGGAATTACACTGACCATTGGTTGTCTGGGAACTCTCATCAATATATGCCTTTATAGAAATTTTAGGGAAAAAAAACAGTCTAAATGGATAACTCAAGTATGTTTCTGAACAAAGAACTTGTATTCTTGAACCCATGTCATGATTGGAGTCTGGTCCCTACCAGAAGGTTTGTTCATTATTTTTTTTCATTTTCTCAGGTTTGGGGCAGGAGTGTGGATGCTGACCATTTGTTCACCACTGTTTTTTTATATTGCCTTGGGCTTAGGGGAGAGTACATGCATGCAGAGGGGCCTGAGGAGACATTTTATTCTTTGTCTTGTGGCACTGGCTCTGGTTGTACCATGCCAGTGAGCATTTTGCCTGCAAAACTTTTTTTTTAATATACTTTGTTAAGAGGATTATAGCTGTTGTTGTCTATTTCCTTATCTCATTGCTGTCTCCAGTAAAGTGTTATCTTAACAGTTAATCTCTGCCTTTTGTCCCTCTTATTTGAGGGGGTGAGTGGGTGGAAGTGGCTGCATGGGACTGGATTTCCTGCTGAATTTCTATTTGCTCCGTGTTTCTTAGCCAATATTCATATTCATTCATGGTTTCAGAGTGTTGCATTGGCATACACAAACACACACTAGCATGACATTTGGCATTCTATCCATGTCACCAACTACTCTGGTCTGTTCCATTCCCTGCTTTTCAGAAGGCAGAAACAATCCAGGAAAATACTGTTCATGTTTGCCAAAGGACTGAAAGTCTCACCAAACAGTATTTATCAAGGAGAATTTAACACATGATTCAATTGAGTAATTTCATCCTCACTAATAAGTCATAACTGCCTGCTAGTTTTTTCTTCATGCTTTAGAATGAAACCACACGTTTAAAGACATCTATTGCAATTCTTTTGAGCAGATTTCCCCAGCAATTGAACAGTATCAAAGTTCATAGCGCTTTAATAAACCAACCTCAAAATTATTACCATTGATTATCCTGTTTCGTGAAATAGAATTTTAAGGCATAGAGTAATTAAGGTTTGTCCAGGAAGCCAGGACCAGAGCCAAAAGGCAAGTCCAGGTCTTATTTTATCCAAGGACAATTGGTCTGTAATAGTCCATGTAAAAAACATGTAGGCCACACTGATGATCACTGAAAACTCTTTATGAGGAGGGAACTGGAGTTTTTTTTTAGCCTGGAGGAAAGGAGGCTCAGGGGAGACCTTATTGCTCTGTACAGTGTTGGATAATAGGTTGTAGTGAGATGGGGGCTGGAATCTTCTTCCAAGGCACAAGTGGTAAGACAAGAGCAAATGGCTTTAAATTGTGTCAGAGAAGGTTTAGATTAGACAAGAGGAAACATTTCTTTACCAAAAGAGCTGTCAAGCATTGGAATAGGCTTCCCAGGGCAGGGTGAGTCACTGTCTCTGGAGGTATTTAAAAATAGTATTGGTGTGGCACTTGGGGACATTGTTCAGTGATGAGCTGGCAGTGATGGTTTAAGGGTTGGGCTTGATGATCTTAAAGATCTTTTCCAACCTAAGTGATTTTATTGTTCTATTATTCTATTATTTACATCCAATAATATTACATTAAATCTGTTCTTTATGATCAGCCAGGAAATATCAGAACAATTTCAAATATTAACACATCTTGATTTTGGGACTTTTTAGGAACTTAAAGTTTGGCAGAACTCAGCACAAAATTCATCTTGATTTCAAAGTTATTCTGATTCACCACCAGTTCTTTTTGATAGCTTTTAATTTTGCATTGTATGTGCCTTAATTCCAAATATCTCATGTGCCATGATGTACATTATGGTGATCTCCACCTCTGGATTAACTGCTGTTTGTCATCACACACCAGGGAAATTCTCTGGGGTAATCTTGGTGGTGATTAAGGAGAACTCTGATTTACAGCCAAGAGCTAGTTTTCAATAGAACAGGTAAATTAATAAACACCAAAATAAAAACTTCATTAGGAAAATGGTGTCTGGATGTATCTCACATGCTGCTTTCTTATCAACTATTTTTAGTAGTAAGTTTTAGTGCAATTTCCTTAAAGAGAAAGTCATCTTGGCATCAGAATGCTCCTGTAATTGAAAACCACCTTCTGTTATCTCTCCTGTAATAAAAGAGCAATAAACCCACCTAAAACATGATCTCCTTACCCATCTTAATTATTGGGCAACATCGCTTTTGGGAAAATGCAGACTTTCTGCTTCAGAATACAGCAGTTATGACTATGCACACAGGGCTGAGCTAAGACTGGATGTGAACACTGTAATCTGCTTCTGTCTCTTTGGTGAGGCAGGTGACTCTGGCTGGACAGAACAAACAGGAGGATATTCATCTTGTCAGCACAGGAGGATGTGGTGGTTGTGACCTTCCCTTCTGCTTTCTCAAACTGGGATGGAATATGCTGCTAAGTGAGCCATGTGGGACAAAATTTTATCTGCTGACACAAATATCCTGGATGCAGGTCCTTACAGCACCAGGAAGGTATCTTGTCCATCCCATCACTATTGTTCTGTCAGTTCTTCCTTTAAGTAGCTCTATAAATATGGAATATTTTCTCTAATAGACCAATTCTTTTTAACTGACAGCTCCATGGCTGATGAAACAAAAAACTCTGATGAGACACAATGGTTTTGGTGAAGCTATTATGCCTCAATTGCAATAAAGGCCAGAAGCCTGGATGTCAAGTGAGAAATGTGGGAGAGTTTAAAGTCATTTTTATGAAGGGATTCAGGATTAAAATCAGAGCATCTTGATTGTCTGGAGACCAAACAGACACCCAATTTTGTCAAACTCCGTATGAAAAAAGGGAAATATATTCAGATAACTGAAACTCTGTGAGCTGACATCAATGTAGTACTCTTTCAGAATGGCTGAATTGCATTTTTACTCTCTAGCAGCAGAATAATCAGGAGTGTAAGTCAATTGGTACCAGGGAGAGAGTACCTGGAAAGCACTTCCTGAAGGAGCTGTAAGAAAGAAAAAGGTTATTGCTCTTAAACAACAAAACCCTGCAGAACTGTGTCACCAAATGGCACAGAAGGAAAGACACTCACACTCAGTGACTCTGAGGAATCAAGCAGGAAAAGAACCACTTTATTTACATTTCATGTCTATTTATAGAATTCCAACAGTGACCACGGATTGGACAGTGAGGATAATACCTCCTGACCCCATAGGTCCCATCAACAGTCCATCAATTCTCTATTCCTCCAAAGAGGAATGCAAAACATTCATTGTTTACAAGAACAGAGAGTGAGAAACTGCAAGAAATTATCTGTCAACAATCAGAAGGCTGAACACAAAGACAACAGAAGTGCTACAAAGTTTGTTGAGTTTTGGGACTCTTGCTGTACTACAGAGACTTAGTGCTTGCATGAATGAAGCCCATATTTTTTTCAGGAGGGATTTCAGTGTTATTGAAAGCAACTATTTGCTGTGAAATCAATGGACTTTGCATGCTCAGAGACCTTTGATATCTGGGCTGTAGTCCAATATGAGAAATGAGAGCTGCTGATGAGAAAAATGGACTTTAGAACACCAATACTGAGTTAATGGAGGTATTTCAATTCTGTTTCCTAATTGTATACAATCCCATAGCTCACAGAGGAGACACAAGGTGAAAAATTTGGGTCCTGATGTTTTATGCTACACAGTTTTAATTAACTTTAGAACAAAATGCTGAAGTAAAAAGAATATTATTAGAAATTCGTAAAATTCAAGTGAGGATAAAAATAAAAAGCAGAAACAACTTTATTTCTGAATTTTATCCTAGGATTAACTACAGTATTAGGATAATTGAGCATTTTTCAAAAGTTTTCTAATATGGATGGGCTGGAAACACCAATTCTCCTTCTTCTTGCACACAGAATGAAGGCAACCTGTGTCCTGTTAAACACATTGAGGTACATTTCCGTGTGCTTGAGCCATAATTACATACACTGCTGCCATTCTTTGGCCTCTTTTAGAATGATCATGATCATTTGATCACAATGCCCTATTTAGTCTTTATACCTTTTTGAACTTCGATAGTATTTGAGGAAAAAGATCTTCAAAATATCTACTCAAATGAGGAAAATAGTTCAATTAAGTTTGTGACTAGAACTGTGCAGAAACTTAAAAAAAAAAAATTGAGACACCTGTCATTCTTTTGAAGTTAATCTTTTGATAAAGATGATTTAGAGAGGTTGGGGTGGTTTTTTGTTTGCTTGTTCATCGGGGTATTTGTGTTTTATTAGAAGTTCCTAGATCAGAATAATGCAATTGTTAGTATTAGTATCTTCTATATAGGGGGAGATTATAATTCAAACCAAACATTTTTTTTTTTATTAGGAAAATGTGTCTTGATTTTCTTTTTAAAAATATTTTATTTGACACCAAATATATCAGATGATTTTAGGATCATCTCGTAAGCAGGTCATCAACAAAGCAAAGCTACGTTTTCACGTATTTTTGTGAGCATTATTGAGTCATGTTACTGCTTGTCACAACCCTGAAAATACCTGAAGCCTCTTGTCAGCAGATGATAAATGATCTATACCCATTGTCTGAAGGCTCTATGCCCTAGAGGTTCTGAAGCAGGAAGGAACACATCAAATTGCAAAGGAAAACTTTGTTACAAGACCACTTGCAAGGGCCCTGGTACTTTGAATAGAGTCTATGTTCCAGTGTAATAGTGTTGGATAAGAGGTAATGGATAGAATTTTTTTCTTATGGTCAGGGTTGTAAAATACTGGAACATGTTGCCCAGAGAGGCTGTAGATGCCCCATCCCAGGAATTTAAAGTCAGATTAGATGGGGCTGTGATCTAGTGGAAGATGCCCCTCCTCATTGCAAGAAAGTTTGATTAGATGAACTTAAAGGTCCTGCCCAACCCAAAATATTCTTTGATCCTATGATATGCTGAATGCTGACTGTTTTTTCCCATGAGAACCTGATAAATAAGACAAAGAGTATCTCAGATAAAGATATCTAAGTAGCTGATTAGGGTCTTGTCTTAAACTATGAAAGGGAGAGGCCTGGACCTTGTGCTACTCTTTGTGCATCAAATTATTATGACCAATGAATATAAGGATGAAATTGAGCTTAATCCTGAGCTGCAGTGACAAAAAATTAAATTGGACGTGCT
The DNA here is from genome assembly GCF_052056855.1 of Sturnus vulgaris. Classification (NCBI taxonomy): domain Eukaryota; kingdom Metazoa; phylum Chordata; class Aves; order Passeriformes; family Sturnidae; genus Sturnus; species Sturnus vulgaris. The sequence goes on from NC_142243.1 coordinate 150,519,272, forward strand.
CTTTTAAAAATGGAAATAATATTAAATATCTACTATTATTTACCTGTGGCAGAATTTATTTATTTATTTATTGGACTGGACTGGGAATGTGAGCATGGGTTCTTCAATACATTTATTCTCAACAGTAAAATAATACTGGAAAATATAAATGAAGGGAAGAAAGAAATAAAGGTCTTATCTCTGCACTCCAATTTTCTATGACATTCATTATAAAACGGTGATATATGGTATTCATCAACCTCTTTCCTGCAACACTTGCAAGCACGATTTTTGAAAAACCACAACCATCTGTTGAAACCTCATGCCAGTCACAGTTATCCTCTAAATATATTTACCAAGAGGAATATTTTGAGAAAATATGTCTGACAGTGACTAATTGACTTTTATGCAGCAGCTAGGTATTAGGAGAGTTTAAATTGAAGGTATTATCTAGGTTTACTGGCCTTGTCATTTTTATCCCACTTTAAGACTAAATTTTATTTATGAAGTAGAATTAATTCAATGAGGAATAAATTTGGTGCATACTATCCTCACAGTCATTTTATTCAATTAAGATTTTGGTTTAAAGGCTGTTCATGTGTGTGTGTGGATTGGTCGTTTTTTGTCTGCACTGTGCAATGCCCTGCAAAGTGGAGGCTTGGGAGATGAAAAGCACAACTGCTGAGTAGTTTTGAATGAGCAACATGAGACACTGATAACTCAACTTTCAGAGTACTTGGTATATTTGTAGGGCAGATTTAGCTATAATGGGTAACATGAAGCCTGAACATGGAGTTTTTTCTATAATGAACAGTTAGTCTAAAAATCTAAAAAAAAATCTAAATTTTATTTTATTTTTAATTTTTTAAATTTAAATATTTCAAATGCAAACACATTAGTAGAATAACTCTTTAATATCTGTAGTCTCACATACCCTTCTTATTCCTCCTCAAAATATCAGACACCTACTTGCTAACCTATTGTTTTATCTTTGACAGAATCATTCTGCATCTCCTACTAATTCCCTGTTACATCTTCCCTTACATGTTTAGGACTGCCTGGATTTATTCTTACTGTTTAAAGATCTGATTCCACAAAGGCTTACCTCTGGATGTGAAGAGTCTTCACATGAAAATCCCTCATCTCAGGGTTTTAAACTGTCTGCAATGCTTATTTAAATAAACACACGTATAGCAGCTCATCCTCTAGAAAGGGAATAAGAAAGAAAGAAAGAAAGAAAGCTTATTCATCTGGGTTTAATAAAAACTTTTCATCTTTTTTTATGACATACATTATTTTAGGGACAGATCTAGGAATTTCTAGGTTACAGATGGACAGAAAATTACTTCAAATTATAAGCACTTCAAGCCTTTTCTTCTAAATCAGGTGAAAAGACATCTTTCAAAGTCTGTCATTGAAAAAAAATGTGAAGATGGGCGCAAAGTCCATATTAAAAATACTCAAGGGGGAGCAGATTCAAGTGTAACAGACAAGAAATTTAAGTAGTCTCTCTGCTGCTTACCACAACTCCAAAGAAAACAGAAAGCAGACAGACTATATAAATGAAGTTGCTAGTTTTAGATGAAAGACTGCTTTGTAAAAATTTCAGGTGGCAGAACCAACATTCAAATCACTGCTCAGCACTAGGCAGGGTAAGGAAATCTGTTGGAGACTCTTACAACCTAATGAAGTAGCCCTGCTACTCCAGTGTAGCCTTCTTTCTTATCCAATTTCACCTACATATAAGCAACCATTTCTTGATGAAGTGTCCTGTTTATTCTAAAAATAAGCAGCTATTTGAAAGGGAAAACACACAAATGAGTCCCTGGAAAACAAAGCTCAGCCTTGGCCCAGAAGTATTACAAAGTGCATAGAACACTCTTTTGAGATGTTCATGACTCAGTGCTGGCATGACTGATTCAGGTTCTGACCAGCTCAAGCACATCAATATCAAAGCAATCTCCATGTAATTATTTTTTTTTAGCTGAAGTCTTCATTTTGTCACCATGCCTTTTTTCTCACATAAAAGCAGTCTCATCATCCCTGATGCTTTGCTCTTTCACAGTTTGTTTTTTTTTTTTTTAACATAGAGAATTCTGGTATGTTCTGCTGTGATCTAGCAGTGCATTGCATTAGGGTAAAGAGCAGCTCTGTTTGTCTGTGTACATGTGCATATGCAATTGTCTTCTATTCTCAATGATGGAATGAACTTCAAGGATGCAATTTTGTCTGCATGTCTATTATTACAGATTTCCTTAATTTTCTTAATAGTTACTTGATCGAGTTCTTAAGTTTGCCCACACAGCCACTTCCAATAAAATTATTCTGAGTTTAAGGTGTTATTTCGAATGGATTGTTTAAGCATGTAAAATTACTATATGATTATTCCAAATGGGATAAAAGCAGACTTAACTGAATTTCCCTCCTTCACTTCCAAAGCAAATAGAACCCAAATATATCAAATTAGGTGTAGTTTCATGAGGAATTTAAACTAGGATAACTTCAGAGAAGACAGATGTATGTCATGACCAATTTGTGTTGCTCTCTGGGGGCACAGGCTTCAAAGAAAAGAAAAAAGGCATAGATGGGACAGCAGCATTTGAGAAAAGAAAGAACAGATTAAAGAATTCTGTCCAGCTACCCACACACTTCATAAACATTTAATACATTTCTGTGTGAGGGTAAAATTGATTGTCCAGAATGCAATTTCTTACATGTGCCTAGTAGCAGTAATGTATCAGTAGACATGACTATGATGTTTCATCTAAGACACTAAACTTCCATGAAAGTGGGAAAGGTTACAGTGGTGAAAATCTAACAGGAGAATTTCCAAACTGATGAGAAGCAACTTGGCAGCCTGTTTTGTCAATCAGCAGCAGCATTAACTACATCATAATATACCCATGTACCTAAAGTGCCTGGGCAATTGGATTAGAAGTGGAAATGGCCTGAAACAGCCAGGGCTTTTAAAACAGCTTTTAGCACCGGTACACATCTAGGACATTGCAAACTAAATATAGAGTTTTTAAAGAATTGTTAAACCATTCATTAAGCAAACTCTTAAAGCAGTATAACATTCACAGTATTTTGAAGACTGTTAAGATTAACTCTCATGAATTCTCATGTGAATTCCATGACACTACAACATCCATTACTCCAATAAAATGTACAAAACATCTTAGAAGAATATCAGAACTCTGACCAATTCTTCATGGTCTGTGAACTGGAAGGTTTATTTTGAGGTAAATTGTACACAGAGAGAGTGGATGTGGGAGGAGGCTTGTGTTAAATCCTAATCCACAAGTCAATGACCTCTTGGAAAGCTTCAAAATGCTATGTCTGTGTGATGAAGGAAGCAGAAAACAAACATGCTGTGATCTGTCCACATACTTGAAACAGGCATAGGAAGGAGAAAAATCTTAGGAATTCAAGGGAAGAAGGGAAAAGGCTGTATGAGCCTGGCCAATGTACAGTCCTCATTATATCCTGATAATAACTTTTTTCTATGTTTTAGTTAAATTACACACTGCTCAGTGTTCCATTTCTCATGGAAATACACACATAACATGTGTGGTTAGAAGCATGCCAGCAGACATATCTATAACATCATGTCTGTTAAAAAACTGACTATTCTCTCAGGAAGGTGGGAGACTTGGGAGTTCAAATCCCCTCTTTGAAACAGCTGATAAACAAACTGCTATATTGAACAGAGGGTACATGGGAACTTGGCTTGGAAGATAGGACATGTAGAGTTCACAAAATCTGACAAGAGAGTGCTTTAAAAGAAAAATTATTTAAAAAAAATAATGTTATGATTAGCATAAAAAGTTGAATTCTCCATCATAAATATTGATGTTTTCATATGGTAATGAATATTGAAAGAGTTTCTTTAGATGAGATTTCTTTTTTCCATTTACTTTTTCTTTTTTTCATATTCTGATGATTACATAAAAATGGCAAATTGTTTACATAAAGATTATTAGTGAGTATTTTTATCTTGACATTGCTTGCAAAGGTAAGATTTATTAGAAGAGATTTTGACCTGATTATTTTGGATGAACCCAGGGTCTCAAACCAGGTTTTTGTGTTTTGCTTAAACAACTATAGATTATTCATCACTGTCATAGTGTTGATTTTAGGATCTGTACACCATATGTGAATAAAGTTAGACTCTTTAGCAGTTTGAACTGCCTACATGATATTTCAACAGTTACATCATTTTATATGAAGTGTTTTTTTTCCTGCATTAGATTTATTTGACCGACAGTAAATAATTGAGTACTATTTCCTTAGTGAACAAGGAATTATGTCTGACAATAAAACCAGGTCCAGGACTAAAGACACGAAGGAAATACTCTCGAATTCTCTTGATCACATTTGTGTGTCTGCTTTGGGACAATATTTCCCTTTATCTATTTAGCTGATTTATAAGATTCCATTCAGATGTAACAATTCGGTAAAATGGAATTTTCTTGCTGATCTAGCAAATATCTTTGGTTTTGAGATTTTTTTATAGGCTGTAATGACACAGCATGTGTATTAGGGAAATGCAGAACCACGTGGAGTACAATTTAATTATTTACTTATTTCACGTATTTCCCTTTCATGTGAACCACAGTATTCGAGACTGGATGTGGAATGAGTGAGGGCTGCTGTGGAAGACAGCAATCCTAACTATGAAAATAGGCTGAAGAAGCTGCTCTTTAGTGGCTTAGTCTGCTTTTGAAGCTTTACATTTTTCCATTTTTATCAGCGGATTTTCATGATCATTCTAATGGTTCTGAAACAATTTTCCAAATTATCTTAATCATTTGATGATAAAGTAGTTGAATAATTTCTCTTCTTCCACTTATGGCAATTTTTTCCTCCAGTTGTTCCTTACAGAATGTAAGTCTGAATGTACAAACATTGTATGCTTTTGAAGTTCTATTTCAATGTCAGATATTGTATGAAATATGGTCTGTGAGGTAACCATGTGCAGAAAACAAGGTTCTTCTTGTTAGTATGGGTTTATTAAATATGCCTGATTCTTGCTCAGCTCCATTTTCTTTACAACATCATAGCTTTCTTATAACAGGGATTTGTGCAACTGAACTTCATCTAGCCATGATCATTATGCTGCTAATCTCAGGAGAGATTCAGCTGCCTTTCCCAGTCACAAATTATGAGTATAGAATATGGATAACGATATTTAAAAGAGATTGTCAACTGAAATATTCATTAAAAATGAAAAAGTTGTATTTAACCAACATTGTAGCCCTTGGCACCCACGTGGGAGGACATTAATGAAAGAGTATTGTGACAACTCAGCAAAAGAGTATTTAGAACATTATTTGAAAGTGGAGTTGGAAAATAAAATTCGAACACAAAAAGGAAGCTTACAGAGGGTGGAAGCAAAGACAGGAGCCTGGAAGGGATACACAGAGGTTCATCATGACCCAGCAAAGTGAAATCACAGCCCAGAAAACCAATTGTATCCTGGACTGCTTCAAAGGCAACATGGCCAGCAGGTGGAGGGGGTGATTATGCCACTCTGCTCTGTTCTGGTGAGAGCCCACTTGCATTATTGTGTTCAGTTTGGGGGTCTCCAGCATAAGAAAGTCATGGACCTGTTGAAGTGAGTCCGGAGGAGGACCATTAGGATAGTCAGAGAGAAGGCTGGAGCACCACTCCTGGCAGGACAGGCTGGGAGAGTTGGGGCTGTTCAGCTTGGAGAAGAGAAGGGTCTGGGGAGACCTTTTAGCACCTTCCAAAACTTAGAGATAGCCCATACAGGAAAGCAAGAGAGGGAATTTTGACAGGGGCAAGGAGTGATAGGATGAGGAGGAGTAGCTTTAAACTGAAAGAGGGAAGGTTTATAGTAGATATTAAGGAGAAAGTCTTTATGGAGAAGGTGGTGATACTCTGGAACTCAGAGCAAATGTGGATGTCCCAACTCTGGAAATGTTCAAGGCCAGATTGTTTGTCCTTGAGCTCTTGTGAGGCTTTGAGCAACCTGTTCTACTGCCAGGAAATGCAAAGGAAGTTTGAAAATACATAAAAAAAAAAACACATAAAAAACCACATACAATATGACATTTCATAAAATGGCAACTGCCTGTGATATGGAATTTGTAACAAAATGGCAGCACAAAGTAGTCAGTGGGAAAGTATTTCCTATTGCAACATCCCTCTGAATTAACCATCTCAGATGGCAATGGGGCCATTGAGTCAGTTCCAGGGTAGTCTGTGACCATGTGAGGTGTTTTACAAAATTTCAGACCCTGAAAAGTCCTTTGGGTGCTGGACACAGAAGGTCCCAGCCAGCTCCAGTGACCCACCCAGGGCCCCTCAGCCAAGCTGGGGGAGCCAGGGGAAACAGATTCCAGAAAGGACTACAGGCAACAGCAGCAGGGAACAGGGAGCCAAGGAGGGAATAGCAGCAGAGGGACCCAAGAGGGGCCGAAGGAGGGGGCAGAAGGAGCCCTGGGATGCTTCCCTGACAGACCTGGAGAGACCCCACTGGAGCAGAGACACCCCTGAAGCCCAGGGAAGAGGAGTCAGGAGCGAAGGAAAGAAGAGAGGACTGGGGAAGAGTCGTGGTGGGAAGGATGTTTTAGTCTCTATTTCTCACTATGTGAATCTATTTTAACTGACAATAAATTCCCCAGGTCAGGTCTGTTTTTCTGTAGTGGTTACTGGTGAGTAATTTCCCTGTCTTTAACTCAGTCCTTGAGATGTTCCACCCTCTTTTCTTCTCTTCTGGTGAGAAGGGGCAGGGAAAGAGTGTCCAGGGAAGGAGGCCAAGGTTAAATCACCAGGTGGAGTTAGTAACCAGCAGATCCTTGATCTGGGTCACCCTATGGAGAGGCTAAAAAACATCACTGAAACCTCCAACTGCTGAAGCAGAAGGAGGGGACACCAGTCACTTCACTGCTGCACCACCATTTTTACATTAGCACAGATTTGTAGGGTATCTGCACCCACAGGCAGCACTGTGACAGCATGGATTAAGGAAATACTGATTTAATGTCTTCTAGTCATGCTCTTTTCCCTTTCCCTTCTGTGGCTTGATGAACCCATGGGTTGTTTCCTTTGTAAAAACACTTGCATAAGTGTGATCTCTCTGTGGGCATGAAACCCTCAGGTGACCCATAAAAAAAAAGTACAGTAAAAAAATGTGCAGCTTTCTCTAAACTGCTTCTTTGAGAGATCAAACAAGCCCCAGCATTGGTGTGAAGTAGGAGATGAAAATAAAAGTTACTCAGGGCTTGAAGAGAAAGGCAATGAGACCATCCTGTGGCAGAGAGAGACCAAGGTGTGACATCACTTTCACTGTGGCACAAAACTGCAACTTAACTGTTCACAGAGAAAACACCCAAACTAGTAAATAAAGCAGAATAAGGTACATTCTCTGGCACTGAGGTCATTTAGCACAGCAGCTTTGTTGTAAGTGAAATGACAAACACTCATAAGAGAGAAGTAGCACATATATTGATATAAAAGAGTGATTTTACAAAATTGATGGTAAATATGACACTGATTTAACAAGATTCAATGGCGAGGCATTTTTAAGTGTTTAGTGCATAGAGGATGGGGTCAGACAGAGATTTTCATTGTTTCATACATTCTGAATTCCTTCTCAGTAGGGAGTTCAGGTGTGGCTGGATACAGACTTTGTCCCAGACTTGGTCAGTGGATCATATCTCTGCAATCAGTCCTTCATATCACTCATCTTAGATTTCAAAGTTTTCCAATTCTCTGAGTATTTGACACAATAAAGACTCTCTTGGCCTCGAGGAGTAACTTTAAGAGGTGTCACTGTTCAAGGGGAGATCCTGGCATGCAGGTCACTGCCCACTATTTATAGAGTAAGTTGATTGATCCAGTTATATTTGCATATTGACTATGGATGTTGGATTCCTCCAAACTTGGCTTGAGTCAAACCTTAACCAGCACTATTGGTTAAACTAATCCATTGTTTAAATTAGCCCTTGGCTATTATCTTGTTATCTGCTTCCCCTGGATCCAATTTGAGTGACCAGACAAGTCAAATACAAATGTCACTGGGGATTATCACCTGAACAGGGTTACAGGAAACAGAGGTCAGGTTGAGGCAGCTTTCTTGTCCACAACATAAACCAGTCCTTTTACTCAAAATAGTAAGGCCCTAAGTGCCTAATTACAGCAGTCCCTGATCTTATCTAGCTCCTGACTGCCCTGAGGCATTACTCAATAAAGTGAAAATTGACCCAAGCCATTGGCCTGGCCATTTTTAATTTATTAGTATGGACACAGTCACATCTGTTCATTGCAATGATTTTTTAGTGTCTCAGGACAAACTAAACAGCCACAGAGGGTACAACTGAGCTTCAGATCAAAACACTTATCACACAAGCACATAAACATGGGCTAATTGCCTAAATACTGCTGTGTAAAGCCATGTGAAATGTCATATATGTTTGAGAGCTAAGGAGATAGGGAAGTCTGTCATTGGACCTGAGTCATTCTGCAGTGAGTTGAGAGAAAATAAACCAGAGAAAATCAGAGCTGTTTAAGGTGTAAGTCAAGCAGTAGATTTCCATTATACTTAGTTAAGTGAATGTATTTTCAACAGAACTGGATTTCAGTTTTCTATGTAAAGAGCTCTGTCACCACCTGAGTTGTCTAAAGCTGCCAGAAACCTTCACATTGAGCTGGCAAATATAATACAGAACTCAGGCCCTTCTGAAGAGTGGCAGCCACACATATTCCAAAGCATCTGAAATTACAGTAGATAGCTCAGGGTGAAAAACTGAATCAGGACAAAAAAAATCTAAGGTACTGTAGCAAGTGCCAGTATTAAGAGTTTGTATGGTAAACTGGGGCAGAAAGCCATCAATTATTTAAAATAAATTTGATCAGAATTTCCTTCTGGCACTAAATTTGAGTGAAACAGAATGGCCTCTGTTTTTCCTGTAAAACTCTCAGCCTCCAGATCAGAGCAGCCACATACAAAATGCCTATTGGGATTGATGTTAAAAGCCTAAATGAGGCTGTCTTAAGGCTGTCCCAGATTAAAATCATGCCTAAGTTAATCACAGTTTCACTGTAGGTAGAATGAAGCTTCAGAACCCATCAGTGTTCCCTTAAGCTATTTAATTAAGTAGAAAAGATGCAGTGAAGAGATTTATATTATAGACAACAAACGGCTTCTGTAGCTGAGATAGTTTTGCTCAACCCATCTTCGTGAATGCCATTGTTGTCACAAATAGTTTAAGAATAGAATTTATTTGACTGCTAAGAAGATGGAAAAAGAAGAATTTTAGAAAATTATCCTGGTCACCCACCTTCAATTTCTAGAACATTAGTAAAATTGGAAATCAGACTAAGGACAAACTTTCAGGAATTAGGTTTCCTTATGCCTTAAACTTCTTTCCCTATCCCTCTCTTCTTTCTGACAGCACCATGGATTATTTTCCACTTCAGTCATCATCCTAACAAAAGCATTGCACTGAAAATCTGCTGCTTTTTCTTGCTAGAAAAAACTTCTTGTTACATAAGACCTAGTTAATCTTAGTCCAGAGCAGTAACATAAAGGTTTTCTCCCCTCAAGCAGAAGTTGCAAACCATTTTGTTTAATATATGCCTATCAGGAAAGCCTGTGATTCCTGATGTGTGAATGAAGCTATTTAAACCCCAAACCTTGTTACACAAATAATGTCCATTTTGATATTTCAAAGTACTTTTAGCAAGGTGCTCACAAGAGTGTTGTAAATGATCCGTAAACAGTAGAACACTACAGGGACAAATTGTAGATTGGGCAATTTATTTTCACAAAAGTTTACTGCCAGAGGAGAAACCAATCACCACTGAGGGTCACTTGAGGACCCAATCCTACAAAAGTTCCTCCTCTGTGTCTTCCTTGCTGGTGCTGTGACACTGTGTAAATCAGGAAGATTAATCCTGTGAATAAGGTATTCCTAGGTGAGTAAGGGGTTTGAGGAATTGTGGTTTGTAATCACACAAAACAGGTATCTCCTTTCAATTCTTGCAGGTAATTCCCTCACATTTCTAGATAATGTCTTTTATTCTTTCTGGCAGATATATCATCACCATATGCATGAGGAACTAAGACTTAAAAGAGGAACTAAGACTTTAAAAAAAAAGGAATTAAGCAAGAATTTCACATGCTACAATGTAAATGAAAAGAAAAAATAGTCACTCCTAGAAAGTGTAGATTTTTTCAGTGCTCCTAACTTCCAGGAAATTGGAAATGTGAGGTAAAAAACTATTTTCGCTCAAGTGTATCATGTGCTATATTTTCAATTCATCTCAAACACATTCAAAAAGTCTGAATTTCAGTGGGGCCTTTTTAATTTTCTTTACTATATATCAAAACAGGTTTTAATCCTGTATGTCACCATTTCCTATGTCTAAACTATGGAGATAGTATCCAATAGCACAGGATGATAACTTTTAAAATCCCACTACCTGGCACTAGCTGAGGTGACAGAACTGGTGAGACTTCAAAAGAACTGTGATTTCATGACACTTGTTATATTACCTTGAAGGTAAGAGGCTGATTCTGAGGACAATCAGCAGAAACACCTTCATGTTAATCTATGCCATTGGCCATTTTTCTGTTCATTTCAGATTCCCTGTGGCTGGCTTCTGGATGCTCCCCTGGACACTTTCTCACTCCTCCTCCTTAACAAGACAGCAGAAGAAAAGATGCAAAGGCAGGATTTTTTTCCCTCACAACTTTTTTCACTTCCCTCCACAGCTGCTACAGTGTTTTATTTCCTTTTTAAAATGTGTTTTCGCAGAGGCATCACCAACTTTGCTGAAGAATCAGCCTTTGGCAGTGGTGGGGCCCTTTAGGAGTCAGCTGGAACCAGCTGTGTCCAACATAGGGTAAGCCCCTGATCTTTTCTGACTAAAGCTTTCCCCACCCACTAAACCTTGCCATATGAAAAAACACACCCTCATATCTATTACTATGATATTAACCTCTATCACAACCTAACCTGCATTTTGGGAATGACTACTCAGCATCACAGCATTTACATTCTGCTCTTGTATCAGCTCAAAATACTCATCATGTGCCTTCACACTACGTTTATTTCCAGGTGCACCTGTGGCACAGTTGGAAACTGGATATAAGGATAATGAAAGCAGCTGTAGTCATGTAGCTGGTCTCCAATGATTCTCAGACTGCATCACATTGTGCATTTCTCATTAGGAGTGAGAATAATATAAACAGTTCAGGGGTTTTTTTTAGAGACACCTTAGGCATCCTTATCTCACCCTTAAGCTTTGCATGCTAAGAATGATATCAAACCCAAATTCAATAGAGAAAATTTCCCTCAGGACTCCAACCAATATTCAGTCTATTTTCCATGCTCTTGCTTACAGGTTCTTCTTTAGGATTTGCCATATAAGTCTTCCTTTTTGCTGAGTAAAAATCAGGGCATGAATTACAGAAACAAATCTGGAAGCTCAAAGTCATTGGAAGACTAAGCCAGACGTGTAAGTTGGTCCACACCTTGCAGTAGCAGTGCCCTCTGCAGTCAATTTTTCTCATTCTTTAGTGAAAGCTGACTGGATTCCAAACACAAAAGGATTTTATACAAAGAAGTCTAAAATCTAGAAATTGATCTAATGACAATAACAGGTCTTTGAAATATTTTAGAACCCCTGAAACTCTAATATTTGGGTGTCTGTGGAACTAACTTTGCAATTAGAGCAGCTTTGAGAGGTCAAGCCACACAATATCCAGATATCCTTTTCAGCCACAATTATTCCATGTACCTATGATACTCTGTACTTCTAATCCCTGATAAACTGTTAAAAATTACTTTTAAAACTAAAACAATAGCTGTGGAACACAAATAAAGTTATCTGCCAGCAAAGGGGACAGCTAATTTGTCTGCTGCTGAACACTATTTTCAGATGTAATCACAATGTTTCCTGCCTAGAATTATTGGCATCGAGCTTGTAAATGTATCCCCTAAGGGAGGAAAAACACTGTAAATAACTTGCCTTTAAAGAGGAGGTTTATTGGATTTTTACACCAGACAACACAAACTCTGGTTAAATGCTGAGTGATATTTATATTCCCATACATCCAGCCATACCTCAGCTTTTTTTGTTGTTGTTTTTATTTTGGTTTTTTTTAATTATTATTAACCTTTTTTTTTTTTTAATTTTAGCATTAATGAACATATCAATCTTTTATATTCACTTCCAGAGTCTTTCTAGTATTCAAAATATAGACACATTAAAGGAGGGTGAAACATGGCAGATTGAAAGAATAGTGTTTTACAGTTGATCTTACTACCTCATGAATTCAAGAGAAAAAAAAAGTGGAGGGGGAAGAAAGAGAGATGAAAACAGAAATGAAATTATTCTGCTGGCATTCATGTCCAATAAGACTGAATGGCCTAAAGGGAATATGAGCAAGGGTTTTCAACATGCTCAGCTGAACTGTGAGTTGTTACCAGTTTATCAGGCAGTGCAATTTACACAACCCTCAGGGGATATTGGATATGGATCAGAACAAGTGTCATTGGAGCAAAATCTAGCTCAAATCTGCCACACTGTGTGGTACAAGGTGCTTAAATATTTGGGCTAAGAGCTTGACTCTCAGCTTGTCAGACATGATATGCTACTTCAGATTCCTGGATCAGTCCATCTCAGAGCTCCTTGCATTATATAATTTTTCAGCAACTCTTTCAGCCTTTTTATGCCATGGACATGGACACTATAATGCAAGCTGGCCTGATGGAAATTATGCTGGTCTGATTTTCTAAAGGTAGCTGCATATATATGGTAAAACCTTTTAAAGTTATTTAGCCCTGTTCCAAAGGTGAAAATTTCCCCCTGGAGAAGTCAGAACAAAATGTGTTACTTCTTTGAGAGAGCTTGACCTCAGATTTTCACATAGCTATTCTGTTTGTTTGTAGATAATTATGTAGTATAATTTCTCCCAGTTTACAAGTCAAGTGTCACCTCTTCTTCCACCACACTGCAGAGAAAATAAGTTAGAGGAAAGCCCTCCTTATCTTTAAGAGATAAAAAGAGAGCTGCTGCTTGGTGACCTGCTAAGTCCTATCAGGCTGGGTTAGACAAATTATTGGAACATTTGTAATACTGAGTTCTTCAGGTGGCATCCCTTATGGCAGGATTCATCTGACTAAACGTAGGTGCTAATGTGCATTTCAGCAAGTCACTTTCAATTCCCTTTACTTCCAGAGAAGATTTGGTAATAGAGACAACGGAATTTAGAGTGTGATTCATCTTATCCTAAACAGATACCTACATTTGTTCAGAGGAATTGCATCCTAAACTCCATTAACTGAATTGATCAGATCTCTGTTGATGATAATGGAAGCAGAAATAACCAGTTAAAATGGTAGGTGCCTGTGCTGAAAGTCAGGTGAGATTGATGAGTCCTACCCCTTGTTTCTGAAACCTACTTAAACTGAGGTGTATGTTTGTTGTTCAGCTGCTCCATCCTATTAAAACTGAGTTTCTTCCCTGGAGGATCTCTGTTTTAATGGCTGTGGAAATCCATACAGTCTGTTAGAGCAAAGAAATTCCCATGCCTTCAGGTTTTAGCAGGAAATAGATGTGGAGCTGCTTGTAGCAGAAGCTTGAAGTTTAACCACCTACTGCTGCCCATCTTGGAGGTATAAGATCTCTTTTTTTCCAGAGCTGATCCAAAATTCCCTGTGTGTAAAGAAAATAGAAGGATCCCTTCTCCTTCGACAATGATTAGATCTTCCTAAAATAAGGATGGCCAGTACTTGAGTCAGAGCAAAAGTTCATTTTCCCCAATATCCAGTTTCCTGCAAAAGTTGTAGTATGTGAAGAGTTAAGTATAGTAACTGGGTGTGCATAAATATGATAATTTCATAAGTTCTCTTCCAGGCCTCAGAAGAAACTATGGTAGCTGTAAAAACTTTTCTTGCTTAATTTTAAAGATTGCTGTTTGTCTTTCTTTGCTTTGTCCATGTTAAAACCCTTTCAATTAATAAAACTTATAAGTAGAATTATAATATATAATTCTTAGTGGATTAAAGGTTTTATAATAGCTTTTTAAAAATCAGTTTATTACTATTAACATGCTTACAGATTATTTTACTGGTGTACATTTCATCTCATCTGATGAGCGAGATGCATCTCATCTGATGAAAGACATGACATGGTCTCAGCTGAAACCGGGAATCTACTGTTATTCCAAACAAGGGATTATTTAGTCTCCAAATAACTCTCTGATCTTGAATGCTATACATAAAGCAAAGGTCACTTGTAATTTATGATTAATTTTGTCTTCTTGACTTGAGTTCAATTTATACAATGAAATCAATGTTTTAGTAATTAAACTTTTACCTTCACTGAGACAAGAAGAAAGTTCTATGATACATGATTTCATGGTACATCCATGAAAACAGTGCTGGTAGCCTAAAATCTATTTTGCAATCATTGTAGGTTACATTTGTATCCAGATAATGTCTCATCATTCTGACAGCAAATTGAAAAGAGACCTTATACAAGTAAAATGCACATCTCTCTTAATTACTTACATGTAAGTAGAAAAACATTCCCTAATTTTAAAAACTGAAGTGTCAATTAGGAAAACAAGATCAGAAACACCTTTTTTTTCCAATATTGACTTTGTTTAAATACTTCAGATATTTAGTTTGACAAGTGATATCTCCCTGTACAGCCTTTTTCCTCTACTATTTACTGTTTTACATGTTGTTGTTTCTTCTGCCTATTAGTTTTTTACAATTCTGTCCATAGCTGTAGTGAAATGCAATGTTTGAACAATTATATTAAAGGCCCAGTTAGAGACTTTGACCTGTTTTTACTCTAATTTTAAGACGTGATATCCAGGCCTATTTTGGTGTCTCTTTCTTCTGTATCATCACCAGGATATGTGTACATATCTTCTGAACTTCCTTTTCCATGACTGGCACACAGATGCCAGCAGAAATGTCTGGTACTCTGCTATTCCTGCTCGTCTGCTTCCGAGCTCAGCAGATGGAGATTGGGTAATTCTGCAGCGCTGAAAGTCATAAACAAGTTGGTACAAATATCAGTCTCAGATATTGTGCTGACGTTGCCCATTTCAACTTCTGCCTCACTGGAGCTTTGCTTAGGGTTGGGAGCATATGCTGCATACATTTGGTTGGTTATTGTCTATATCTTAATCAATACACAAATGCACATCTGTTGAATTGGTCTTCTAGATTTTACTCATCTTTAGACTTGAACTGACTTCCATCTTGGGAAGTGCACACCAAGTTTGCAGTAAACCATACCTTTATCCCTCCTTCTTTACTCTGATGAGCAAACTAATGGGAAATATCATCATCCCTAACACGTGGGATGAATTACTAGGATAGCTCCCATTTCCAAATTGTGGATTCTGACTCTGAAGCTTTAGGATAACCTTTTACATCATTTGCCTGCAGGATGTACTCTGCTTTCAGCTACAAGATGTGAACATATAAACCCAGCTTTTTAGAGACAGCCACACGAACCACAACAACAGCAAAAAGGAAAAATAAAATGGGCAAATACTTTGAAGGAATAGTCAAAATTTGTGAATTAATCTCAGTCATAACCTATCTCAGTGTGTCAGTTAGAAAGGTTGGCAGCCTCCTACTGAACAGAAATGACAACTTGGACACTGGACAATTCATCCTCTCTTACTAAACAATAGGAAAAAATTGAAAAATCTGCAGTAACATCCAACACCTTGTCAAGACCAGTGCCTGCTGTAGCCTGGATAGCACAGTCAGTGTACCAATTTTCAACAGGTTTTAGAAAGTTCCTCTCCTCTGTCCACCAAATGTCCCAGCCTCACTGTTCAATCCCACTAGATCCTCTCATTCCTTCTGTCCCTGCTGCTGCCACTGGGAATGTTTGTGATCTGTTTTATTAACAGTCCTTTTACCCCATAACCATGGTTAGCCCAGGTTAGCTCTCAGGTACACTTCACTGGCAGCCCAGGAACTGGTTATAGTAGCAGAACTGGAGGGGCACCAAGAAGAGAAAGAGACAATGGCAGCAAGGAGGAAAAAGTTCCACTTTTGTTACTGGAATAATTTTATTTAAAAAAACAAATAAACAAAAAACAAAACAACCAACCAAACAAAAAAGAACCCCTCTGTTTCGGTTTGAATAAATTCTTTCAGTTCTAATAAAAATCATAGTAAAGTCCAAAAGGACCACATCATATCTAAACTTCAAATAGAATTTGTGAAAAACCAAGGTGTCAGTGCACCCTGCAAACAGAATTACATTATATCTAATGATTTCTGTGTAGGGTATCATGTTTGGTGTTATTAAAATTTCCTTCTCTTTAGGCAATGTAGAACTGAGAACAGAAGTCGTCCACTTCAAAACACTGGAAAAGAATTAATTTTATTTTAAATAATCACAATTGGCAGACTCCGAGGCTGTGAAGGAAGCAGGCTAGGAGCATGCATAATTTAGATTGGAAGGAAAATTGAGTGTAAGATGGTGTCAACAGAAAAGAAACAAATAAGTTGTTCTTACCTGGATTGAGGAATAGAGAAAAATAACAACTTGCAATAACAGAAATAAAACCTAGTCACAGATGGAGATACGACAAGGATGTGTTTATATAGACCAGACTGCAATAATGTAAGCTGTTAAGATAAAAATTCCAACATGAGAAAACTGTTATGACAATAAATCTTTGGTTACTTAATTAACAGGAAAACTGATACCACAATTATTTTTGTTTTCTTTTAGGACTGCATTGAAAAAAATATTGATAAATGAAAATTCATTTCAGTGCAATGGTGGTGTCTTCATCTAAAGCAAAAGTATACTTAGATTTTTTTTTTCTGGTATGCTTAATGTAACTTATCATTTATAATACATGAAGTGAGCAATAAATAACTATACCACAGTGAATGAAAAAAACAGGCATCAATTTTCATGCAAGATAAATTTTGTTAGAAAAGTAGGTCTTTTTCTAAAATTGAGATTTTTTATGAATAATAATGACAGTGATTTTCACTCTTTCATCACATTTTCTGGTGCAGCTTCAATGAGGTTTTAACAATTACATAATTACATGAAAAATGAAAGCTGTATGAAGTATTTTGTGATTTCCAAAATACTGATAGATTTATTTGATGAACATGGTATTTGAAATGGTCTATGCTAATCAAAAGCAAGCAGAGAAACTAAACCTCCACTCCACAAAAAGGCACAACCAAACAAAAAAAAAACCCAAACCCAACAACTATGAAGTTATCAGCTTGGATACAGCAGGAAATGTGATGAACTGTGGAAAACAGACCCATTTAAAGCTAGGCGAAGCAGAACACTTTTTTAGAAAATTCCCATTATTAATATAATTGCTTTCTCTTGGCTCAGTCAACTGCAGCGATTTTTCTTGTGGTGTGAGTTCTGAATTGCACCAAATGACATTGGGGAGGAGGCAGCAGCAAAGTGCAGGCAGGATTTCTGAGCTGTGTGTCACTCACACTCCGAGTGGGAAGAACTGTACATCTCTTTTGTAAAGACTCTCCAGCCTTCACCTGTCACAGAACCACAGAATGGCTTGGGTTGGAAAGGACCTTAAAGATCAGCCAGCTCCAACCCCCTCACATGGGCAGGGATGCCACTCACTAGATAAGATTGTGTGTGCATGGACCCATATGAAAAACAACAAAAAAAGACTTTTTATCATCCTCAGAACAACCTTTCCTACTCAGTGTTTACTCTGCATGGGGAATTTTACTCAGTTTTCAAGAGACCTAAGCTATGCTAAGTCACTGCTACTTGAGTGATGTCAATGTTTCCCCACTGCTTACTCATATTTTCACCTCAATTCTCATTCCCACAAATACGTATAAAAGAACAGAGACTAGTTCTACTGGCTGCTACTGGGAATTCTGACACTAACTTGTAAAATATGTGATTATGAGAAAATTCCTTTCCTAACTTTTATGTTTCTTTCTGTCCATAGTCTGTTCTGCATCAGTGTAGGGTGGTGGGATAAGTCTGTTTATCAGCCAAATGATTATTGTAATATGCAGTTGCCAATAAAATGTGGTCCAAAAATAATTTTAAAAGCATGATCTCACTACAAGAGATTACAAAATAAAATAGAAGTGTGTAGTTAACTTTTGTTTCTCTTCCTTCTTTTCTAAAGAGAAATTAATAATCACAGTTTACCACTACAAAAATGAGCCCAGTCTGATCAGAATCAGCAATTTTAAAGTGAAACCTCCAAGTCATACATAAGAAAAACTTAATTCTTATCCCTGTATTTCCTACTAAGCCTTTTCTCTAAAATAGTTGTGCCTTTAGTGCTAGTGAAAAAATAAGGGGAACATGAACTTTCTTTTCATCCATTCCATAAATTTCCCAGATAATAATTTCCTGCTTAAGATCACATTTTCATGTGTTTTTTATTATCATTTTTACGATATCTCTCTGCAAAGATTAAATATCCTCTCAGCTGCATTTAACTGTACTATAATATTTGGAGCAAGACCCTGTGACCCTGAATGAGATCTAGATTAGAAGTTTGCAGTGCTTTTATTTGCTCACAGTTTAGGAATCAATTTTTCTCAAGCTTTTGCATTACTCTTTTTAGTTCTATGTGCTTTAACCCTCTGTGTGAAATGAGGTGAAATATTATTTAATTATTTTCTTTTCTGTATAATAAACCACATCATCTGTATGATGTTCCTCCAGTATAAATCAATGGCATGCAGGAAATATTAATTGAATTGGAGGATTCAACGGAGGATTTTGGGTAGCTACAAGATATTCTTTTATATTCTAATTATCCTTGTTCCATCAGTGTGGTAGAAAATATAAAAAGCAATCTGCACATCAGACCTCTTGGACTGCTGTAGCATTGAATCCTGGGAATGCAAGGAAATGATTCAGGAGTGAAAAAGAAAGACAGCAGGAAAACGTAAGAATAGTAGAAAAAACATCCGCTGCAATATTAAATTTAGAATTTAGTTTTATTAAGAAAAAGAAAGTAAACATTTCAAAAATATTAATTACTAGGAGAGGACTTTTACAGGGATTGATATTGGGACTGATGCTGTTACACATTTTTATCAAAAATCAAGAAGAAATTGCAAAATTGCCTTTATTTTAAGCATTTAGACTGTTTGGAAGCTAACATTAAAGATTCTGGTAAATTCACACTCACTGACATGCAGGGTCTCATCAGAGGTGTGGAGATCCAAGGCAGCCTTGGCTGCAGTGGCCACGAGATGATGGAGTTTAGGATCCTGAAGGCAACGAGATCTGCTTACAAGTGTCCCATGGGAGGAAAGAGGAAAGAGGGTTTTATCCCATATTGGATGGAATTAAGATGGCTAATGTTCACGTATCACATCCTCAAAGATCAAAAGACCTTCATCCCAATGAATAAGAGGTCAGGAGACCCCAGTGCAAGAAAGACATGGATATCATCCAAATTATTCCAGAGGAAGATGACAATGTCCAGGGGACTGGAACACCTCTGCTGTGAAGAAAGGCCAAGAAAGCTGAGATTTTTCAGCTAGGAGAAGTCATGGGCAGACCTTATTGTGGCCTTTTATTATATTTTAAAAATCCTGAAAGAAAGACAGAGAAACACCAAGGACTCCAGGGACAAGACAAAGGGCAATGGATTTAAACTGAAAGATGGCAGGTTTAGATTGAATATGAGGAAGTAATTTGTTGTGATGAGAGTGATAAGATACTGGAACAGATTGATCAGATAAGCTGTGGATGCCCCAATAGTATGCCTTGGAGAAACAGAAAATCTATTAAAAATGCAGGATTGAGTTAGGGCTTTTGTCTGCAGTGGAACAGAATTCAGGCAGCTCAAGTATCTGATAAGTGTATTGGAATCAGATCCAAATACTAATTCTTGGAATTCAAGAGCATTTTATGATAAATTAATAATTTCATGATTGGTGGCTGTTGGCTTGAGCAACCATTCCCAGAGTGTTTTAATTTGAGGTCCTGCACTAATCTGTTTCTAGTGTTTTAACTACACCTTAACTCTGTTTAAATAAATAGTAATTAATGACAGCTGAAAGCTCCTGTCAGTGCTATGACATCAAGTTATGTTACAATTGCACATTTATAACATAGTTCTGGATTTGAGAATATAGTGTTTATGGCACAGCAGAGGATGTACAATGGACAGCCTGAACCCACCATCAATCACTGGACTAGGAAATCTCAGTTGCACTACTGAATACATCCATAGATCACTGTTCACATAACCAAAGCCATTGTAAGACTGTCTGTGATAAGGTCATGAAAAATCAGATTATGTGATTCAAGTTACAATAAATCTCTTTTTGAATACATATATGACATATTTTAGAAACAGAAGGAAATGATTAATGAAAGATTTAAAGATTAATGGGAGTTACATTCCCATGTTCTTATTTCCTTGTTTTTTCTTCTATTGCTTTAGTTTCTCAATGGGGTGAAAATGAATTAAATATTAGTCTATTACCCAAAAATATGATGATTGCAACTAGTCAAGAGATGATGGTAGAGACAGAAACAAAGGACTTGGATATACATTTACATGCACTGAAAACCTTTTTCCAGTGGCTGTAAGACAGTGAGAAATTTCAGTCTCATCGTGGGTCATCTGCAAGATGTATCTTTGCTCTAAACAGGTAGGATGTGAACCAGCACAGATCACAAGATTAACCTCAGGGTACAGAATGGCCAGAGCTTATATACTGGTTAATATCACTCTGAAATAGACACATTCCTATCAAATTGAAGGCAAATTCATTGTATGAGCCTTTAATATGCATGAAGTTCAATCACATTAAGAGTTTTGCCCCAGAAAGTCATGCTTTCACTTAGTTTGCAAATGATGTGAAGCTTGAACCTCTATAATGATTTTAGCAGGTAATCCACCACACTGAGCACTGCTGACCTCCTCATAGCCTTAATTTACCAGAACTTAACTTGATAGTCAACCTAACACCTGGATTAATTTAATCCAAAATTAGCATTTTAAAGAGTTGTCTTTGTTGGTTATCTCAGATCTTGCTTACAGTAAAGAGAAGTAAACTTTGAAAATAGTTTAGGTCTGGAGGCAGATTTCTCTGAGGCAATTTGAAACAGTTATACTCATGATTTTAACACCTAAGTCAACGTATAAATGCAGAATAAATTGGATTCTTAATTTTCATTTAATCATATGTGCAAGGCTGCCAAGATCTTCACTGTACCCCATGAAATGCTCAAAAATCCGCTTAAGGTAAATCCCTCAAAGTTTTTTAACTCCTTTCCCAAGCCAGGCAAAGAACATCTTTCACACTGGGGTTGTTTTAGCTTTTTCTCTGCTGACCATTCCCTGGTACTTGCATAGGGCTCAATAGGGAAAGTAAAGGCAATGCCACTGAAAAAAAGGTCTGAAATCCTCAATTCAATTCCTTATGAATGATTAAAAGCTATTAGGCACAAGATATTAGTCAATATTGATGGGGATGCTATAGATAGTTGTCAACACCCAAGATCTTCCACTGGGATTAATAAGATATTGTCTTCTTCCCCGGGATCCATCTGGGGTAATTTTTAATGTTTTGTAAAATGTTTTTATACATTTGGCTCTTCCTTTGATCCTGAGCTCCATTCATGTCTCCACTTTTCAAGGCCTCTACTGTGTTACAAGACTTGCATTTCTCTACCTATCATCATTTTGTTAATAATTACTTATGCATTCTGCAAACAACAACAGCTTACTATTGTCATCTGTATAAAACTCTGACTCATAATAAACAAAAGTAAATCAAATTAATTACAGGCACCTGGTTAGAGAAATTGCTGCCACAGATAAATCAAGTAAACAAAGCTGACAGAGCAAAGCTGACAAGCCTCAGTCCTGAGGCCTTGCAAACTCAGTACAAAGCTTACAACCTTTTACTGCCAGGAGCTTTTCTGCATGGCAGGATTACAGAGTTAAACTTTAGCCAATAGAGATTCTTCTGGGACTGTTTCTTAGGAAGATGGAATCTGGGTATTTTTTATCACCCTGCAGAGAAGCCTGTTATTTCCACCGAGCAATATAAATCTTTAATGCTTATCTCAAGAAATTTAGTTGCTTAAACAAGGCAATTTCCCCAGGAGATTTAAGTGAAGCTCCAAGCAAAGTTTAGATAGCAGTTGTGTCCCAAGACCTCTGTTATTATTCCAGCTTTCTGTGATGGTTTTTGTCTTGTGTGTGATTCCTGTGTTGTCACTTCATCTGCAGCATGCTGGACTGTTGGTATTTCGACAGTGCCCTTAATTCTCTTAGCACAATCCCTCAGTTTTCTCTGACTTTAAACAGTACCAAATGCTTCATTATTTCTGTTTACAGTGCCTTCCTGACAGCAAGCTTCAGAATTGCAACAATACCTCCCTGCAACCCTTTAGCATCCCTCATTCTCACTAATTAGCATTATACCAACCATATAGGCTTTGCTTTGGAGCCATCTTGTAGCTGTGGCCACCAGTAAAGGAAATGTGGTCAATATGATGGATCCATTCCATGTTTCCTTCCATTAAAATTCAGTCCCTGAATAAATGGAATTTTGAAGATAATTTTAGCTGCAAGTTCTTTGTCCAGCGGTAAAACCCTTTTGAAGCTGAGGGTCTCAAAATCAAGCATTGAAACTAAGATATACAAAATTTGCATATTTATTTTCTGAAAAGTAATAACTCCCAAGTATGAAGATTCTGTCCTAGCCTGTATATAATTTTTACTTTTTTTTAGTTCACTATAAACTCAGAAATGTAAACGTTTATTACTGTTTTAAAATTTATTTAATAGCAGCTGATCATTGTAACTACCTAAGTAAAAACTCTTAGCCATAGACAGAGTTTATCAATCTAAGATTTTTTTTGTTATGCTATTTCCATTCCTTCCCTTGACACTAAAGGCCAGCAAATGGGGAGTTTTTGACATGCAACCATTGTGACCTAACTGTGATTAGCAAGGTAATTCATCCTTTGGTTTGAATTCCCTAAATTTCTGGCTCAGATGGAAGCCAAGTAACAAATCATCCTTTAGTAAAATGATGTTAAACATCTAGGCATAGGCAACAGAAACTGATTAGTCATTCTAAACCCCAGTCTCTGTAAACGGTGGAATCTAGATAGGTATTTAATTGACCAAAGGGGTAGGTAAGGGTCTACTTTAAGATAAACTGAAATGTTTTATGAGATGGTGTGTGAAATCTACTGAGTAAATTCCTTAGAGTTCTGCTGAATACAATTCAAATTTAAACACTCATCAAACAGAAAATATCCATAATGCCTACAGACACAAATGTGTAGATATCTAAATTTATGTGATGTCATCTCAAAATGAAATTCATTTTTATTGCCTTAAGTAACACAGATTTGGTTAAAGAGGACTTTGCATTTTAGTATCTTTATATTGAAAGGTGAAACTTTCCTCCCCCTGAAGAATCTATACTAACAATCACTATAACTGGATTGCAAATTTATTAAAGAAGCTGGATAGTTGCTAGAAAATGAGCTACTTGTTGCTTTTTCTTCTGTTACTGAGGATGTAAGCACAGAAAAAAAGACCAAACTCATAATCTGGTTATTTCCATTGGTTGAAGCAGACCCTGACAGTATAGGGTACTCCAATGAAATTCAAAGCTGAATGCAACATTAATATTTCATGAGAAAGATATTCAGCATTGCTGCTTTGATTTTAAGCCTTACACACTTAGCTAAAGTGATGTGCTGCACTTAAATGAGAATTCAAACTATTTCAATTACCATTGCAGCTTCCAAATACCAGTCTTGCACAAAGCCAGCATAGGTCCTACTCAATTTCCATCTCAGTCCTAACCAGCCACAGCACATCCACTCTGTCTCCATTAGGCATGGAAAAAGAAAACCAGGGCTTATCCATGCTCAGTTTAGGAAGGGATTCAAAGGAATCACATCAGAAAGCAGGAGAAAAAATATTTTCTGTTGGTGTCCTGAAGCTGTTAGAATATCTACAAAATTCTGCTACATATGGGGAAAAAAACTTAACACACTTATAGCCTTACTTTACAGTTGACATTTCAAAAACTTTCATCTTACTGATAATGGCACAGAGAATTTTCTTACTGGTACATCACAAACATCAGAAAAAGAGAGATTTCTTCAGAAATCACAGAAGAAAAGGACAATTACCTATCTGGCTTTCAAGTGAGAAACATTTTACATCTGCTTTAGCACTTGAGACTTTTTAAGCCAACTTCATAAATCTTTTTCCAGCATCACAATGGTCAACAAAATGAAATGTGACCTTGTGCAAAATATGCTAGATTTTAATTATAATGGGATTATATGTTAGATTAGGGGTAAATGTATTATGCTGTCACCCAATATGTCAAAGTTGGCAAAAATAGTGATTCTTAGCCAGCAACTTTTTTCTTTTTTTTTCCTTTTTTTTTTTTTTTTTTTAATCTGTATCATTGGTCTGGAGCCTGATGCCTGAAGCTTTCTTTCTTTTCTTTTTTCTTTTTTCTTTTCTTTAAACCACTTTTTTTGTCGTTTTGGATGTGAATGAGCCAAGCACCACAATATTACATTATTTGTCAGAAAGTGTTTGTGTCTATGTGTGCAGTCATCAGCTAATACCTGGCACAAAATCTATGTCAATTTTTTTTTTTTGCTGTTTCAGACTAAAAAAATCACAGATTATTTTGTATTTTCAAACCTACTATGTATGTCTGTACATAAACATGTCAGATATCTTTCTAGATATACATGGACATGGTCATACACCAATGAAGACAGAAAATATTTGTATGCAGAACTACATTACAGCTAATTGTTATGTTTTACTAAATGAAATACTACTACTGGGCTTTATTTTATGAAAGATAAATAATATAAAATAAAATATAAAAATAAAATATAAAAATATTCCATTGTTTCAGAGCTTGCTCTATGAAGTCTGTAGGATTTTGTGCTTGGGAATTTTAGATAATGGAGAGAACAGGAGGAGGGAAGAATTATCTAATGAAAGCAAACTGCAAACTGCCATGGAAGTCTTGGGAGTGACTGGTGTGAATCAAAGTGACCTGGAAAGGAAATCCTTTCTCTCAAACAGATTAGGTGTGATTCTCTATGAAAATTCAAGCATAATTAGATGGTTAACATTAAGTAACTCACACTCATATTTAATATCTGGGGGAAAAAAGAGGAAAACAAAAAAAAAGCTTATGAGAGATACCTATAAAACCAGGGTTTGGAAAAGAACTCAAAATTCAGAATATACTTCTGCTCCTGGCTGATAACTTTTGATGTTGCAGTAGAGAGATTTCTCAATCTGTTTGTTGTTCTTGTGACTCATGAATGAAATAAGATCAACAGCAACACAAGACCTCTTATTTATAATAAAATAGAAGAGAATATGTTGGGGGCTGGCAGGAAGGATTGGAAAACTACTTCTGAAAGGAACTTACTTTTTGACAGGCAATAAGTTGATTGATCTTTAATCACCTCTTCAGTCCAGACAGGGATGCTCATAACACAACTTTCCCTCCTCCCTTGTCTGTTGGGATTATCACTCTACGTGTCATGCTAAGCAAGAGACAGACTTGATTTTGGAGTGAAACTGTAACTTTACTATATTACAAATAATTTATAACAGCTCATTCTTCTACCTTCACCTGGCTTCCTCCCACAGTAAAAAATAATTAGAAAGTAATTAAGCCATCAGAAGCAAGGCAGGACTAAATTACAGCAAATTAAGCTGCTAGATAGCTGGTAAGAGAGTCTCAACTACTGCAGGAGTTAAGGATAGAAAAGATGGGAGAAAAAATTATTATTTTGGCAAAATCCCCCCACTGTGTTTCATGTAAAACAATGATATGTCTTTTGAGAACTGTCTAAAAGAATTTTAAAATGTGTCTGGAATAAGGAAACTAAATACCACTTATTCAAGTATTCAGAGTGAAAGTTTCCCTGAGAGGCTCATTTGCCCTGTAATTTTCCACTCACCATTTTTCATCTCCTTTACTAGTTTATGTATTTATTTGCAGCTCCCTGTTCCTGATCTCTCCAAAACTATGTTTGCTGAGAGAAAGAATACAGGAGAAGTAGGAAAGGTGGGAGGGATTTAGAGGGAGTGGTATGGAGCTGTGCTGGGAGGATAGATCCAGGCAGGCTGGAAAAAGGGGAGTAGGCAGCTGATGAGATCAGGATGGAGAAAATCATGTCTGAACTGCATAAGGTTTTTATCAAAATCCCAAAGTCTTTGCTTTAACTATTTTTTTTCCCCCTATATATAAGAGTCTCTGCCTGGCTCTTTTCCAGAATTTTATCCCAAGCTCATATAACTGTATGATCCCTAACACCCCAGAGAGGTTGTCCTGCTCACTCTTGTGTTCAGTGGCTGCTCCAGTTCAGGATTTTCGACAGGATGACAGTGCAGGCAGCCGTGTACTAGAATCCCTCTTTCCCTTCCTGCCACTTTACACTGCTCAGGGACGTGCTGAAAGGTCTGTAATTCTCTGTGGTGTACAGGAGCTCTCACCTGATGCCAAGCAGCACAAACAATTCTCCCACTGGCTGCCTTTCTGCACTTTGCTAAGGGAGAGGAGGAGCAAGCAAGATGAAGGGGAACCTGTGCTCTGTCAAGGCACAGAGACTTGACAACACCGAGGGATCTGGGGGATGTGTGAATGCAGCTCAAAGGAGTACAAGCACAGAGCAGGAGGACATTCCCAGCCTGGCTTTAAGCTCATTACTGCTGGCAGCGTTGTTCTGGCACTGTGCTGCAGTCTGGCTGCTCAGATGCTTTCCCAGGATCCCAGCAAGGCTGTGCAGCCCCTGTGATCCCTGACCTCTCTGCACACCACTGCCTGCAGTACCTGAACTGCCCAACTTTTAGACAGTTCACATACGACTTCCCAGTGAAACCTGTTGATTTCTAAGGCAGATACTCCTCTACACACCCATCAGCTCTGGATTTCCTGACCCCCTGACTGACACTGTGACTTCTATGGTCCTGTGCCTTCCTTCCTGTGCAGTGTGTATTAGCACCATAAACTGGGTCTACCCTCTTGTCTCAACCTTGCTGTGGCTCTGCAGCTCTGGTCAAATCTCAAATGCAGCAGACATCACTTTTTGAGCCATCCTCAAGCTACCATGCTGGTGTGGCTGGTCCTTCTTCTGCTTTACCAATAAAGAGATGAAATTTTCTGTGTGAGGCTTTCTGCAGCCCTATGGAATGCACCTCAGCACCGGACCACAGAAGCCTTGTGGGATTCTTGTAATTCTAGCACTCAAAATATAACCTGCTGTAGGTAACAATGTCTCTGAACTTGCAGTTCAGTGGGCTGGAGGTGTCTTAAAACCTCAGTGTTGAAGGGAGAAGAGTGAATTGGAAGAAAAAGTCTCCATGAATAATTTTGGATGATGGGACAAATTGAGATCTACAAATCCAAAACGTATCTGGAGGATATGTATACTCTCTGTATTTTCAAGTAGTGCCTTTATGATACAAGTATGAATGTAAAGATGAATAAAGATTTTTGGTAACTTTTTTCTTCCCCCAAACACCCAGCCTTTATCATTGACATGGCCACTGTCAAAAATATCTAAGACCAAAACTGCTATAGGCTGGCAGACTTAAAGCTTGCCAGAGTTAAAACAAAACAAGGAATTGGAAATGTCTCAATGAGAAATAAAAAGTCAAAGTAAAATATGGTATCCAAGAAATTTATGGACATACTGTCTTCCTGGAAATTCTTATCCATATAACTGCCAACAACAAAAAAAAAAAAAACTGTCCTCTGCCAGCATGGGGAATCAATCTGTATGGCTACAGTGAAATGTTTAGTTCATACCAACATATCACACCAAGAACCACAAATCTCACTCTTTTACCCATGACAAATGTAATGGTGACAACACTAAAATATACCAAATTAATGGCAGATGTAGGTTAAGATTCTTTTTTCCTCCACTATAAAGACTCCAAAATCAGGCTTTTAGTCTATGCTACTTGCTTGAAATCATTCTACACAGAGAAGCAGAGAGTTCTCAAAGACAATTTATTTGGTTACAACAGGTTAGCAGCATTGTTGGAAAAATGTTCTAAATCCAAGGAGGGAAGTTCTGGACCTTTGCTGATGGAAATACAGCCAGTTGCTTATGTCATACACAAGCAAAAGCAGATTTCAGACTTCTCCTGTGACTTATTGAAGTATCCTAACCTTGTAAAAAATTTCTATTTACAGTTTACTCCTAAACTGAACATGAGACAGAGAATGATCCCTGAGGTGCTGAGGAGAGCAAGTGGCGTAGACTTCTGAACATTTCAGGACTTCTGAACATTTCAGGGCTATTTCTCTTAGAGCAAACTAACTACACTTGCACCATAAAGGCCTTAAACTTCTGACTCTTCTTGGCCTCATTGGCACCAAAAATAAAAATAATACATTTTTTGTCTGTTTCTTTGATTGGATTTTTTTTGTTTGTTTAGTTGATTTGGTTCTTTTTTTTTGTTTGTTTGTTCTAATTGAAAACAAGTACAAAGATGCTGTGTTCACTGCAGATCACCAGACTGGTATTCTTATAACAATAGATAAAGCCATATGCTGCATGCCCTTCCATGTGAGGATGCTTGAGAATATGAAACTTTGGCAGAGAAACTGGGAAGTCTGTGGGAGGGGAGGAAACCAAAGCTCATGCAGTGTTTGAGATTTGCCTTGGAGAGACTGATGGACAATCCAAAATAAAATTTGCTTTTGAATTCAAATTAGGACACTTATTTACAAAAATCCAGTTCATCTCTTTGTTAGAATTCTTAGTATTTTAATAAAGACTTAAACATCCACAGATTTGGATCTTCAGTAGATGCCAATCACTTGACTAGAAAATCTTTTTTTCTGAAAAATATATGACATGCATTGTCACATCTCTTAAAACTTCCAAAGGTTAAACAGTTGTATCCCATGTGTAAGATTTTTTAAAACTTTAAATTCTGAATGTTTTAATGTTCAAAGTTAACTGCAAAAAAATCAGTCACTCTCTATCAAATATAAATGTGATTCTTTAGAGGAAAGAGAGGTACTAATTTTTCTATCCATTAGTGATAGATGTCTTGACTGTGTGCTATGGCTCCGTGGTTCTTGGTGCTTACAGAGAAGAGAAAGGAAGGAAAAAACCCTCTGTTCTTCAAATCTTGTTTTCCAAGTGTAAGAGTATCTGTAGTTGGAGAAATCCACCCAACTCTCCATCCAGCAGAGATTAAAGGCTACCAAAGCCAGGCTGAATGAGATTTTGAGCAATCTGGTCTAGTGGAAGGTGTCCTGACCATGGCAGGGGATTGAAACTAGATGATGTTTAAGATTTCTTCCAGATCAAAATATTTTGTGATTTTATGATCAATTTTTTTGGTATTCTACCTTTGAGAAACCATCCCTAGAAATGAAAAACCCATCCTTGTTTCCAGTTCAGACGTCATGACTGCCAAAACCCTGTTAAATTCTTCCTGGCAATAGAAAAACTCCAGAAGTGCTTCCATGGAGACTAAATTCTTAATCACATTCTCATCATTAATCATGGATTTAACCCCAACAGACGTAATGCAGACACAGCTCCTACACTTACAACTGTGAAAGGAAGACCAATTTTATTGGTTTTCAATGAGGAAAATAAATTTTCTGAGGGCTCATATTCACTGTTAGGCACAGGAGAAGCCCTGAGCAGAAAATAGTCAAAGGCTAAGAGGATAATCCAGAAAAGTGTGTCTGTCCTGCTGTTTCTGTTTTTGGGTCTGCTCATGCCCAGTTAGACACAGCTTTGCCCAGATGGATTCTTGCTCTGAAGCAGCACTGTCCTGGTTGCAGAGATGGGAGCAGAGCTTAGCACAGCGTGGGTGTGACCTCAATCTTGTTTTTGTCCCTAGTGGTGAATGCCTTTTTGTGGGTAAAACACTTCTCTTTGTATACTTTTGGTGTTAATATTGTCACTGTTATTGAGCAATTTTTTATTCCATCAGTTTTTGCTTTCAGTAAATTGTTTCCTCAACCCATAGCCTCTGCTTTACTTCCCTCCTTTACTGGAAGGGGCAGAGAGAGGGGGATTGGCTGACTTGGAGTTTAATTTCCTGCTGGTGCTAAACCACCACAAACAGTTTTACATTTTCATGCTTTTAAGGGATAGTTTGTGGTAAGAAATTCAGTAAGCCGTAGACCAGAAAGTCTCAGAGCATTTATGGAGAAGCAGTAAAGCAATTAAAAAAAAAAAAAAAAAAAAGACATAAATTCAGCAGTAATCAATCTCTTGGGATGTGGAGGGTCTATATTCCATTCACCTCCTCAAGTCAAGAATGGAAGTCTATACAGCAATATGTAATAGCAACACATTTCTGTTGAGAGACAAACTTCTGAGGAGAGACCAAAAGCTTTATTTGTCTTGGGCATTGGGAAGCCAACACAGATTTCTCGTACTCAATTTACTATGAAAGAAATAGGAACTATTATCTGCAAAACCTCCAGAAGATTATAATTAAAGGAGACAGGCTTGAAAGAGGATTTCACGTTTCTTTCTATAGACAGTGCTGCCAATTGAAGAAGCTACAGTGCTTTCCTACAGAGCCAGAGCTGCTCCCAGACACGTAATACTCTGTGATTTAAAAGCCCACACCCACAGCTTTCCCTCTTGCATCATAAATTGATTGACGACGACAAGTGAATAAGATTAGCACCTCATGGGGACAACCTTCAGCTTAAATAAAGGATAAAACTACTTATCCTCCTCTAGTTCTTTCACCTTCTCCCAGGAGAATAGACAAAGTGTCCTAAAAGCTAGCTAGCTGAAATAATAATCCAAGCTTCAAGTTGGAAACTGTCAGATGCTAGAAGACCTTTCTTTCTGCACTTTGAATCTACTTGTTTTTTCCCAAGCCAAAGAGGTATTCTGCACTTCATTTGCTCAACAAAATTGCAAAATGTGTATCACTCACTTGATTATGGATAAGTAGCTTTATTCATTTTTTTTCAGAGAAGGACTTCCCCCATACCCCAACCTACAGTCATGGTATAAGAAGCAAGAATTTTCTGATCAAGTTTGTTGTAGGGTTTTTTCCCAACCTCCAAATACCATACCTGCCAAAAACAGTGTTTGTGCCTGAATCTAGTATACAAGCAAAAATTTTCTTAGTAATGAAGTGTAATTATCCTTCATATTCCAAGGCTGGGCCTCTCATAGTAAAATTATGACCTTTAGTATAAGCTTTGTTTAGCCTTTGCTTCAGTAAGTGGTAAACATTTACTCCAAAGACTGGCTGTGTGAGAATGAGCTGCTGACAGAGGTTAAACCACAAAAATAAAGTAGCTTTGTTATGTTTGGCACAAAGTTTGGGATACTAACATGAGATTGTGCATACCCTGCAGCAATCATGTAGGACCAGAGGCTACAAATGCAGATGCAGAAATCCAGAAGAACAGAGATTTGGGGAGTCCCATCAGATGTAAGGGATGCTGAATCCACTCCTCTTGTGAATAATTGCATGATACCTGAGGTCCTCGTGGTCTCAATCACAGGTTGAGATGATAATTTTCTGATCTGTGGAGTGCTGGCCATGACTAATGGTGTGAAATGTCAGTAGGAGTCTTGGTACTGGCACAGAAAGTATCAGATATCCTGTAAACTCAAGTAATAGTTTTTAGATTTTTCTAAGTTTCTTTATTTGATAGTTTTGAGGTGTTTAATAGTGCATGCAGTATAGTTAGTGATTAATAATAAAAATTACAAAGTCTAGCAGGAAGACTCATTTCTGCTGTGTGATTCCTGGTGATTAGATTTGTATCTAACACTGGGAAAGAAAATGTTATATCCTTACATAAAAATTTCCTCATCTCACATGAATGTGATGAGAGTTACACAAAACAAATTTAACAGATGCCTTTCTTCACTTTTTTTTTTTTTTTTTTTTGGCAACACTTTGGCAAGTGAACAAATATTTATACATGTATTTTTGCTACTAGTCTAATGAGTTTGTCCTTAGTTATTAAAAAAATTTTGCCAGCAAAATATTGGAAAAGCTCTATTTGAATAATAGAAAGCTCTGAATTTATTCAAGGGCCTACCATGATCTATGGATCATTTCCTATGCAATTTCCATGGTACATGCAGCAATGATGGTGAGGTAGCTCCTAGAAGCAAACTTGTACCCCGTTGTTGACAAACAGTGAATTTATTTTACAAAAGTCCCAATATTTTCAAACCTTGAGGCAGAAGACTTCTCTTTTCCCCTTAATTTTTCTTTTGCAGGGTCTGAATTCATTTTTATTTCCCGGGAGTAATATAAAGATGTGCAAATTCATTTAAAAAATATATATTTAAACAACAGTAATGATATCATAATATCCTAATTAGAGATTATTATTAAAGTACCATTATTTCCATCTGGGATTTAATTTATATTGGTGACTGAGAGAAGTGTCCTTTCTTCAGTTTTGTTCTTGCCCTTGAAATGAAATGCCCATGACAGACAGCACTGGAGAAACATTGGCATGCAGTAGATGATAGTCCTGTCCTCCTTTTACGAATGCATCTTGTGTATGACTTTATTCCCATCTTGGAAAGGACTTGTTCTTCTGAAATCTAAGCATAGGCACTGTCATTTCATAAAATACATTATCCACCCTTTTCCAAGAACTGACAGTGGCATATAATCCTGTGCTGATTTATGTTGGATTTATGCAGAAAAATACTTTCATATACTTTTTGAATAATTGTGTATACAATTACTAAGCTTCTGGATTTTACAACCTCTACAAAAAGATTGATTTTTGACCATTCCTGCTTCAGCTGGGTTTAGCCTCAGACATGATGCAAACAGCCTGTGACCTGATAGAATATTAATCTATTTGCCAGAGTACTCCCCTGGGCTGAAGAGGTTTTTTTCAGTCTTAAGAACAAAACAAGTCTCCAATGTTTTGTTTAGTAAATCATTTAACAGGGTCACAGTGAATGGGTGTCCAGGTTAAATGGTATTTATTTTAAAGTAAATATAAACAAGCCCTTTTGTACACATTCTTAATTTGACTGAAGAACACTTGCCATCTGGAGCCTTTGCTTGCATAATGGAAATCTTCCACGTGAAGTGATTTCTCTTCTTTAGATGCAGGGGTTTGCAAAGACTGGTGAGCTTTTAGGGGACAATGCTCTTGACAGATGGATTTGCACAACTCCGAGTGAGGTAAGGTCAGAGACAGGGTTACTTCTCAGCTAATTTCACAGACTGGAGAGACCATTTTTGTTTATAGAGGGCATAGTTCTGAATGCTTTTGTATTTACAAAAATTGTATTTTAAAGTAAGATAATTTTGCCTGATGCAATAAATCTTGGTATCAGAGCACTACACACAGAGGTCTAGCTAACAACTGGCAGTGTCTTGTTTTCAGCCATCAGTCTCCCTCAGTCTCCCTTAACTGTGGGTGCTTAAATATTCATCTATTTATCCTGACAGAAAGGGAAATATTCTCTTTTAAAGTTGGAGGCATAGGCACAGAACTAGGGTTTGAACCATGATGTGAAGGGTTTGTAGAGCTGCAAATGTATGAAACCAAATCTTCCTACTCCTGTTCACTGTAAATATGGTGCCATAAATTAACACAAAAACCCCTCAACAGAAGCTGCCTTCTGTGATGACTTTTTGGATTTCTTTCTGCATCCAGGATTATCCCTTCTTCATCTATTTCTAGTATTCTCTTTTTTTTTTTTTTTCCTTTTCCTTTTTTTCTTTGCATGTCCTGTTTCCACAATTTTCAGCATCCAAGAACTCAGATGTGTGTGTGTCTTCTCATGAACAGGACAATAATAAGTACTCTCTTCTGTCAAGGTTTGGAGTGAAGAGCAGTTTAATCAGGAACATAACTCAGAATTAATAAAGATGTTAATTAGATTAGTTTGGTAGCAAAATACTTATGACAACCTTTACCAATATTATTTGAACAAAGTACCTAACTCCAAACCTATGGGTTCATGAAAATTAAATGACAGATTTAAAAAAGAGAAAAAAAAAAATCACTGCAAGTTGTTATTTCTTAATTTCTTACGGGGTAATAAAACTTAAATGTCTTTTTCAGCAAAGGTAAGCTCAAGGACAGAACTCGTCTTCCTTTCTCTCCTAGACCTGAGCTTGGTTAAGGTACACCAAACCAGGTTTTTGCAGTGAAAGCCATTTTCCCCCAGGTATGATGGATTTCGTTGCAGTTGTTGGCAGAAGATGATGAGATCTGGAAAACCATGGCCAGCTGTGTGAGCTGTCCTGCTCAGCTGCTCCCTCAGTCCATGGGGGCAGTGATCCATCCCTGCCTGTGCTCTTTGTTGTTTCCTCCTTGCATCTCCACTGGCACTGTCGGGGCTTCTCCCCTGCAGCTGTAGCAGTAAAGAAGGGAGGAATGACCTGGCAAAGCAAAACAAAGATGAGGCAGAAACAGAACTGTGCAGTCCTGGGGGTGCTTGGTAGCTAGGCAGCATTTGAGCCTGTGCTTTTCCTGTCTTTTCCACAGAGCTCCCTCCTCTTCTCTTGATTTTTCATTTTCTATCCAGTTCTCTCTTTTTTAATTCTATTTGCTAAGTCCTTGATCCACCACATCTGCATTTGCTTAATTTCCAGGCCCAGAATTTTCAAGCAGACATATGTTCTCATGTTTGTCTTTGAAATATTTTTCTCAATTTTCTCTATTTTTCTTTCCTTATTTTTTAAATTACTTTGCTAATTGTTTTTTATTTTGTTTTGTTTTGGTTTAATTCTACATTTTTCTCCCTTACACAAATACTGGGCCTGCTTCTTTTCCCTCATGTCCTGCTTCTCTGACATATTGTAGAGTCCTGAGATTTGTCCCTGTATTTCTCTTCCTTTGTTATTCCTTTCTTGTCCAGCCTCTCCCTGTGGCAGGAGCTTATGTGACCACACTACATAACCATGTCTTTTAATCCAGCTTCCCTGATCAGGCTGGAATTTGTGTGGAGGGCAGGAAGAAAGGGGGCTTCATGATTTGATTTACAGGTCAATCCTGAGTCTTCATGAAGTGGTGCATTTATCACTGATAGTTTCCTGTCTTTTCTACACAAGATTTAGTTTGCTGTAAACCAATCTTTGCACTTCAAGACTAAAGAATTGCTGTTAGGAATAAAGCATTATTGAACACACACAAACACACACACTCATATATACACAGTGTTGTAACAACAAATTTCATTTTCTAATTTTATTATTACATTTTTCCCATTAAAAAATACACAAGAATCCCTACTAAAGGAAAGCTAAAAACATAAATACCAGAAATTTCTTATTTTATTGTTATTCAGGTTGAGTTTGTGACCATCTTTCTAATAAAAATTTTAAAGAGTTGAGGGTTGAGGTTTTTTTGGTGGTGGTGGTTTTTTTTATGTTCAGAGCATGTGTCTGTGAATTGAAGTTCAGGGACCATGATTTGGTTCTTTTTTTTTTTTTTTTGAGGGGAAAACACCCCAAAACCTATTTGCTTTGAACCTACACCTTCCAATCCACACTGTAACAGTGTCTGAATGAATGTCAATTACTGAAAAGTCTGTTCACATTGCCCCTCAATTCTTATAAATTTAAATACAGAAACAGGGTGGAGGTGCCAGAGCTTATCAATAATATTTTAGTTCTAACTGAATGCCCAGAAAAGCAGGAGTATTATCATTGCAAAATTCCTCATCCAAAGCACCATTTAGAATTGATTGCCTCTCAGACTAACCTTTCTTATGGAACAGCAATTTGGTTTCTGTGCTCCTTGCTCAAACAACTCACCACTGTGACTTCTGCCTTGATTTTCTTTTCTATGAATATTTTTCAGGTTGAAATTCTGAGTTACACATGAAGCGTGTTGAAGTGGGTCAATGAGCTGTGCAGAAAATGATCAGAAATGAGTGCAGGTTCATGGGATGGTATTTAGACAGTTTAATTTTCACTTGTAACATGTGATCAATTTTGTCTGGATATCAGTCTTCAAGAGCTTGACAACAGAAAATATAAATTCCTTATGTATATTCAAGAAATGGAAATTTTGGGACTTATTCCCTAGAGTAGGATATGGTATTGGGCCTAACGATAAAAGGCTCTTTTTCAGAAATCCATATTTTAAGAATTTCACATTAAGTATACTCATAACTTTTTCAAAAAGGAATCTACGATACATTACCTGCCTTCAGCAGCATCAGTAAACATCAGGTACACCAGATATTCATAAAGGAACAGACATCAGATGAAGGATCATAAAATTGTCTGGTTTTTTTTCAGCAATGCCAATCATGGTTCTTGCCAATCAGATACAATTTTTCATAGCATATGCCTTCTAAGACACCTAAGGTAAGAACATGTAAATATTTTCATAACTTATATATCTTGTTTTTTTCAGCCTCTTTCTGAGGTACCTACCTCTGAAAGGCTTCAGGGTTTAGAAATTTTCTAGACTGTTAAAATACTCCTCCACCCCTAAAAAAACCACCCAAACAAAAAAAAAAAAAAAAACAAAAAAAACCACAAAAGAACAACCAAACAAACACATTAACAAAACATTTAAAGAAGCTAAAAAGAAATTGGGTGATAAACACTATATAAGGTAATAATTCCCTTGTCTTGAAGTCAACTGATCACTTACCAACAGCAAATTGAAGAGCAAAGAGCTCAGTTTTTCATATTTTCTCATGTTTTTCAATCAGAGTAGTTATTAATTTGTCTCTCCTCTTTACTATAATAACATCAGTCTTACTGTTGTCCCCCATGGTGTCAAAGAATAACTTCTACTTATCCCCTGCATGTGGAAAAAAAAAATAATTTAAACTGAATATGCAGATATTTGGTAGCACATAATTTTTAGACACTGATGAAGACAGAGCTGTGTTTTCCCCTGGGAAATGTCTGTGTTTCATTGCTGCTGCTGCTCAAATGCTCTAAGCAAAGCTTCTGCCCACAGGGTTTTCAGAGATGGTACAGAAACCTTTTAACCTCAGGGCAGTGAGCTCCCGAGTTACATTTTCTTCTGCATCATGCAGACTCCTGGTGGCAAGTGGAGACCTAGAGGGAAGAAAAAGATGTGGAACCTGGTCAGGAGGTCATGATTTGGGTACTGCTCCAGAAATCACCCAGATCTTTGTGTGTGGCAGGGGTCAAACAGAGTACCTGCTCCCCATCAAACAGGATGAACTCAAAATGCTTCCCAAACCAACACTCTGTGACATGACAGATCTTTGAATCACCACACTGGGTACCTACATCTTCCAAGAAAATGGATTGAAACCCCTTAAATTGACTAAAAATTTTGTTAGCCTAGTTTTAGGGCTAGGGGAATATCAGTTCTTTGAAAAGTACATCTCTGAACTACAAAAAGAAAAAAAAAAGAAAATAAATTATCCCTAGTTCTAAACTGCACAAGGAGTTAAATTTGTCTACCAGGAATATAGAATGACATGAATGACATGAATAATTGTCCTTATTTTAATTTTATGTCTTTTTAATTAAAAAAAATTATACATACCCTTTATATTTTACATATAGTAGATTCCATTTAATATATATTATAGAATATTATAGAATAATATATAACTTTATATAATCACATTATATATTATTACTACTACATATTATTATATAATATGTAGTACAAGATATTTGCTCTAATAAAGTTATAATATAAATTTTTACATATATTCAACTCTACCCAGTGTTCTCTCTCAATCTTCTGTCATCATGGGTTCAATTCTAGACAAAGGCATCATTCCTCTTAACCTATGTAATCTAAACCTTTGTATCTTTTAAGAAAGAAACAAACAAAAAAACTCCACAAAACCAAACAAACACTCAAAAACCAAGCAAAGAAAAAAACCTAACCCCAAAAATCCCAGAAACAACAAACTCAAAGCAAAGCAAAATTTAATATAATCAGAAGAGGAAATGTAGAATTAACACATTGGTTGTTCTCTCTTCCTGTGTCCCTGATTTTCTTCCCAACTCTTTCATGAGGCTTTGTGTTTGTTAAGGGGAATGCAGTGGAATATTGCAATATTACAGGTTGGACTCCCTGGCACTACTCACCATCAAGTGCTGTGGGTTGGACTATGCTTGTACTGAGTGATTTAGAGAAGTCTTTGCCCCCTGACCAGGATGATAACCTGCTTAACCATACAGTGTGATTAAATTTTCACAATTGCATTATTGTTTAGCCTAAAATGTAGAAAGGTGTCTGCCTAGAAACAAGGACTGCCCAAAAATCATATGAATTCCAATTAAATAGATTATTCAGGGAAAGCTTAAAAACAAAGGACAGAGATCCTTCCAGTGAGAGATCAAAGCGACCAGACATAGCACAAAAAAAAAAAAAAGCATCAGGGCTGAGTTGGAACTTCAAGGATAAGCACAGAGAGGTTCCTGCCAGAATATTTCTGGACTTAACCTTGGCAGCAGCAGAACAGAGAAATAGAGAATTATATCCTCAAAAAGGCCATACACACACAGACGTGTGAACATATGTGTGTTTGCTTATGTGTTAAAATTCTTTATGCCATGTCTCAAGGATACAGTTGCACTTACAGTATATGCAAATATTTTTTGTTGCTTTCCAGTTCTGCACCCTTACCCACTTTTGTCAGAGGGAATTAGAAGTTTTGTTATTAAATTTTTAAGGTGCATTTAGAGCTTGTTCCCCACCCTTTGACAAGTGACACCTCTTGACAATCGTCCCTGCTAATTCATCCATAATTTAAATTGGAATGATACCAAAATATCAGCTTCCCTCAAGCCTGTAATTTTATCAGAGAAAAAGGAGAATCCTTATTTAATTTGAATGCATTATGTTGTTACCCAACATGTTACCCAATGCCCTTTGTAGTCTTTAAAACATGAAGGAAAAATGTCCCATCTCCAAGGACCAGCACAGAAGACACCTCTTCTGAGGCATGTGGCATCTCAGTACAAAATGAGACTTTATTTACCACCCTTGCCTTTTGAAGGAGATAATGACTTTGTTCTTTTAACAGATCATCAGATGAAAGTCATCCAATACATGTGCTGTACACAACGTGTGAAGTCTTACTGTCAATCATCAAGTGTCTTTCCTGGAGACCTTTTTTGATGCCCACGTAGAGAGACGAGAGAAAATGCCACTGAATTTCAGTAGCTGGCACGACTTTGCATGCACTGCCCACTCCTTGATCTCTGGCATAGTTGATGGAGCAATCTGTCATCCTAAAATCTGGAACTCTCTTGTGTCACTGACTGGACAGTGATTAGTAGGTGAATACTTAATGCTGAGCTGCTGAAATTACAATAATTTTAGCAGTTGTAGTGGAGAAAAGAAACTAACAAATCCAACTCAAAATAAATGGAAGCAAATCCCCAGAAGTCTGTCTTTTTGTTGTTTTTTTGTGTTGTTTTAGTTCAGTGTAACACAGAAGCTGTGTCCTCAGATGAGGCAAACCATTGCAGTCCTACTGAATGCAGTGAAACTCTACTTATTCACATCAACTACTTACAAGAAACAGGTGGCGTTTTTTTCAAAAAAATAAGCCTTGAATGACTCAGAATTAACTTCCACTGTTCAACTTGATCCTCCAACTGCTGTCCAGGGATGTCTCAGAGCTCTCAAAGCCAGCAGGCAATATGAGAGCTAATAAGACAAACTTTTCTACTGTATTTCCTAATATTAATACAAACACTACCGTGCTGCTGGGATACAGGAATGCTGTAATCATGCTGTTCATGGCAAAACAGTCACTCTGAATTAAAGGAAACACCAGACAGCTCTGGTTTATCAGATGTTAATAGAATCTGGTTAAGCATGGATATTTTATGCGGTCCCCAACTGATTTTGGATGGTTCTTTATGAACCCAGAATTACTAGTCTCCTGAAGAATTGTGTCTATGTGGTATAGTAAATGGTGCTAGCTGCCTTTGGAAAAACAATTCAAACCTTGGTAAAATAACATGCACAGAAACAGGAAAAGTATCAGAGAAAATCATAGTGTTTCACTACACAAGAAGTCTGTAGCAAGCCATGAAGGTGTTACATAAAAATAATGTCAAGAAAAGAGAGGAAATTGAAATATTGCCTTTCTCTTTGATTTTATGATGTCTGATTCAGTAGCTGTGCATTTGAAAGATGCACTTTAATGGGTTCTCTAGGCAGCATTAGACCATCAATTCTTAGTTTTCTGTTGAAAAGTGTTGAAAGCACCCAGTGTGAAAGCAGTAGGAAAAAAATACCCTCAGGTGGGGGTGAAGGAGCAGCTGAATGTCACGGCTGTTAAGTTTAGCTCTAGTAATCCAAATCCCTTTGTGGGTCATGCTGTGTGGTCTGTCTTTCTCCAATATGTTATTATATCTTCAAGCCTGATTTCTACTGTTAGCATGTTATTTATGCAGATCACTTAAAAAGACACATAGAAAAATATTTAATTTTTCTTTTTTTTTAATCCAAAGTTTATCATCCGTAGATAACTGACAGCAGAAGAATTGAAGGACTTATTAGTGATTTAGCTGAGGAAAAGTAAATGAGCAGTTATGATTTTGCAACTTCAGGTTCGAGGACAGAGTGTCACAGCATCTCAATAACTGTATGACAGCAGGCACCTGAAACACAACTCACTTCACATAAACCCAAGTCCCAGATCCTGATCTCCAAAGATTATGTGACTGTCACAATTCATCCAGTGGTGAGGGGGGTTCGTGATTTTAGATTTGCAGTTCACATAACTATCAACCAAGAAGGCTGCATATAGTGCATTGCTCAGTCAGGTCATAGAATCTAGAGTCAATAAAAATATTAAGGTTAGAAAAGATCTCTAAAAACGTCAAGTACAACTGTCAACCCAGCACCACCACCATGGTCACTTAATCATGTACCCAAGTGCCATATCCACACATTTTTTGAACCCACTGCTTTCCCAGTCAGCCTGTTCCAATGCTTGTCAATCCTCCCAGTGAAGAAATTTTTCCCATTATCTGATCTAAACCGTCCTAAGCAATCTAAAAGATGACCTGCATTTTTTACATACTGGATTTTGAAGTGCTGGCTGGCTACAGGGCTCAGACTGGCAGTGTAATGAGGAAAGGAAAGGACTATTTCAATCATAGCATTTGAGCAACAGCAAGCTGGAGTGTAGCAAAGTTGTGTGAGCACTTCTAATTAGAATTAGAAGCATAAAGTCTGAGCTCAAATCTGGTTTGGTGCCCGAGGTGTTTTTCTCATCTTCATGCTCCGCAGAAGTGATCTTGTCTGGAAATTAGATCTTTTGAAACAAATTTTTTTTCACGGTAAATAGAAATGTGTCTTTATCTTCATAAGTTCTCTCCAGAATGTCATGTGGATTTGTTGTCTCACAGGTCTCTGTGTTGAACAATTTTTTGTTCACTGTTACAGCAGGGAACCCATACAGGAAACCCTTATCATTTCCCAAACAGAATCTGAATTTCCTAAGCCGTTATTACAGAAGAAAATTAAAGCCCTCATCCTTTGTCTTTTTTGTATATGATTTGCTTTATATAATTAATAAAAGAACG
This sequence comes from Sturnus vulgaris, assembly GCF_052056855.1. NCBI lineage: Eukaryota > Metazoa > Chordata > Aves > Passeriformes > Sturnidae > Sturnus > Sturnus vulgaris. The sequence continues at coordinate 150,560,796 of NC_142243.1, forward strand.
AACAACAAAACCAAAAACAAACAAACAAAAAAACAAACAAACAAAAAACAAATCAAAACCAAAACCCACATAACTCTGCACTAGTGAGTAGAATTGAGAATGTGATAACTTCTGTTTTCTGTGTTTTATTCTCATGCAAATGAGAGGTTTAAGTTCCAGCAGTTACTAGAGTGTGGCTCTTTAATCACCAGTTTTATTTACCAAGACTGACAACAGCTTGTGAGAATGGTGCAGAGGCAGGAAAGATAGAGAGGAAATAGGAAAATTGAGGTTTCTAACTCACAAGCTCATATTCGGAATATTAGCAAGTTTAGTCTGAAATAAGACTTTTCATAAATATTTTCTCCACTCTTCTCCACACTGGAATGATTCTCTTAGATAATCTGGGCAACTAAGTTGTGCTCCAGTAAGCAACTCTGGCTGCACATTCAAAAGCAAGTACTTTTGGCTGTTTTGGTGTTTACCTATTTCATAAAGCAGCCATTAAAGGGAGATGATTTTCGTTAAATAAGGCAGAGTTCTGTTTAACTATATTCCTTGGTGCACAGTAGTTGGAATGACATTTTAATAAAACAGTTGTTGAACCCTGAGGAGTCTGACAGTAGCAAAGAAGTGAATAAAGAGGTCATCAATTTTTCGTAGAGATGGAATCAACCTGTTGAATTCATGAATAATTCACTGAATTTTGAAAGGCAAACCCTGGGAAAGTATCTCATCAAAGCACCCTTAAGATGGATTGTCAGGAACACTTACCTACTGGTCTAGAAGAGCTGGTCTGATCTTGTTTCAAGTGTATGTACAAGACCTTTCTTACAACAGTGCAGAGTCCTGGGTTGTTGGATACCTCTGGCCTTCAAATTCTGTGTCAAAATTCGCTTCTATGAACACTGCTAAATCCTCGAGAGTGGCAAGACAAATGAAATGTTGTGGGATGTTTTTTTTTATTTTTGTGTTTAATTCAGTTTTGGACAGCTGCAGTTTCTTAAGGGATATACATTCATAAATGGCTAAAACATAAGGTCTGGGGATGGTCTGCAGAGAAATATATAGGGTCAATTTTACTGGTTATTCATAAACTTGCCTCTGTCAAACAGGTCTCTGAAGAGAAACACCTGAGAAAATGAAAAGGTCCCAACACTTTGACAGTCCCATGAATTTGATCAGGAAGCATTTGTGAAGTACAAAGATGTGCTTCAGTAGTAGCTTTTTTTGGGTACAATGTCTTTTGTATAACATTGCTCTCTAAAACCTCTAATGCATTTTACACACAAAATTTTCGTTAGACATCTCTGACAGAAAAGGAAATTAAAAATAGAGCTGTCACTGGTGTAAGCCACTGTGTATGAATAAAAATTGAATTTATTTAGATCTACCATATCTTGCATTATAATCCCTTCAGTGCTACAGGTATTTATCACATACACAGAAATCCAATAAAAGGTCAAAATTTCAGTAAGTAAATCAGAGCAGTCTCAGTTTTCAGGTTCAGTTTGGGAAAAAAAAAATAAGAGTAAAGGTGAAGGAAACTAGAAAGGAAAAAGGGAAGGGAATTTTAGAAGCCTGGGCAGTAAGGAGTTAATTTATTTAAAGCCATAAACATGGATGACCATTCAAGTAGGCAAGCTAGAAAAGGGCATGACTGGAAGGGGGGGGCTGTACAAATTTTACTGTTCAGGTCCATGACACATCATATGGCACAAGAGCAGAAATGGGGTCAATGTACAGGTGTAGAGCAAGGATCCCAAAGTGCCCCCCAACTCTCAATCAGAAGACTGCACATGCCTCACAGTGTTGCATTTGACACAAATAATTCCTTCCCTGGAGATGGATCTAGGTGTTCTCATGCTAATTTTCATGCATATAACATGACAAACTTTGTTTCCTGGCCTCTTCCCCAACAAATTAAGACTGTGACCTTTACTTCAGTCATGGACATCAAAATCACAAAAATCAAATTTCTGTATCTACAGGTGGGGATACATTTCCTTTCCACTACATACTTTTGTTCTTTCTTTCTTTACTTTATATATTTTCTTAATTATATTTTTATACTTTATATAAAATAAAACCAAACCAAAACAGCCGTGTACTTTCCTCTCCATTGCAATTACATCGTTTGAAAATAAATCTGCCTCATACCAGTCATTCAGTGGCATTTCACACTAAATCCACCCCAAGGGACTAACAAAGACTTCAGCTACCCTGTCTCAGGGGCAGGTGGTAACAGGAGGGGAGTTTTGTGTCTCCTTCTGAGCTGTTCCACAGATCTTACAGTGAGTGGGACCAAGAGCATCTCCTTCTTCCTTCAGCTACCACCAAGCTTCTCATTCCTGGACCTATTTTAAGTGCACCCTCAGGCTTGCTGAATTTACAGCAGCTCCCCATCTGCCTTGTTGAACTACAACGCAGGAAGCTCCCAGGACATTTTTAAGGAAATATAGTTGCCGTTCTTAGGTGGAAGATGTCTTGAAGGCATCTGTGCCACCCAAGTTACCAAATTTGTGGGAAGGGGGGTACAGTGGGACACCTGTGGCTAATGGGGTGCAAACACCATGATGGCACATCTGCCCTATCCCTATTTAAATATCTCTGGGGTTCAGTCCCAACTCATTAGGCTCTTTTATTATCCTATGCACATTCTATGGTATTCAAGACTCCTTTAATAATCATTAAATTAAAACAGAAAAAAAAAACAAAACTAAAAAGGTTTAAAAGTCCTGACATTTTAGCTCATTAAAAATTTGCTTCTAAATGTTGCAATTTTTGCAGCTATGCTGAACCATGAAAAAAAATCAGTCTGAGGCTCTGGCTACATCCAGAGAAGAAAACAAAATTGCTTTTGAGTCTTTGAAGTTCATTGCTGCATCTGCCCATTAAAAATAAAATGAAGTCAGAAATCCACCTTTTATTTAGACACATATAAGACTTGCATTTCATAGCAATTTTACCAGGAAAAGACAGTTCAGAAGTAAGAATAAAAATAAAACTATGCACTAAATTTACTTCCACTGTCAAAGACTTAAGAACAATGTATTTTCTGTTTAGCTGCAGTAGGTCATGAAAAAGATTGCATTAAAACAAGTATCTTTTTTATTAAGTGCTATGTGTATGCAAGTTGCTAGACAGCTGGAGGAGACTGTCAAATAAAACAAAGGAGGATATAAGCAAGAGGTTTTGTTCCCATTGAAACAGAAGATATTTTCTTTAATTTCAATAAATCCATACTTTATCTACGAAGGCCTGACCAAATTTAAGAGTACAGTGCTATTCAGCTGACCAAAACACAAAAATTATGTTTAGTTGTGTTATAGCCAGAATGCCTTAATTTCCTTTTTTTCCCTCTTTTTCCTTTTTTTCACTATCCAAAATGATTCAGTGCCCTGTATCACTATTTTGCTGTTCCTCAATCAGAGATCATTTATAAATTTATCCCTTGAGCTTCATCAGCTCATTAAGCCCCTTTTACTGCTGGTCTTGCAGCACAATGTTGTGTCCTAATAAAACTTGTTTTGTTTTCCTTGCATCCACTTTTAATAAATTATTTTATTTAAAGAGACGCCATCAAGGCATTCAGGTCAGTAAATGCCCTAAAGCAAATTTACAGTGAGAGGGTTGTACTTCCATTTCTCAGACACTGGGCTCGAGATAAAAGCTGAAACCCTGTACTCTAGTCATGTGCTGCCTGCAGGTGCTCAACGGGGGATAAATTTAATGTACCTAAATCCTCTCCATATCACTGAAACATCTAATAAAACCTGTCCAGCTCCAGAAAACACCTCCAAGGAAAAAGCATTGTAGTCAACATGCTTCTATCTTAAGTGGTTCAACCCATGGGACGCTTAATAATCTGCTGGTGTGTTGCCTTGAGGAATAATAATTTTCTCCAGTATTTTGTCCAAATCTCTAGAGAGTGAGCTGTCACAAGGAACAGCTGGTAAGCAACAGGAAAATCTGTGTTCTGTGACAAGGAAAGTCCTTCCTCCTCACTGATAACTCCTCATCTCATTTTATCTGTGCCTGCATTTTGATATTCTGCTTCCAGTTTCCATCAAGTCACTTCACTGTCTCCAGAGATCTGTTAATCACAATGGACCCTCTCCCTGGATGAAATGATTCCACAGGAATGAGAAAGGAAAAAATAAATTACTATTGTCTGTTTATTGCTTGGTAGGTCCTAATTGTATACACTTGGGGCAGAAAGCAATACAGCAAGGCAGGAGCAGCCAGAGAATAATCGAAATTACCAGAATTGGAAGGCAATTGTGAGAGTTCTAGGTGGATAAGTACAAAGTTTATATCTTTGTGAGAACATCTCTGTGAGCCAATAAATGCTGGGGGTCACAATGGTGTGCACTCTGGAGGGGAAGGGAGCACACATGATTCATACATGCCCATGATGGAAAAGGAATTGCAATAGTCAGGGGTCCACAAAGACTTGCAAAATTTTAGTAGTAAACTATACACATTACAAGGAAATTGGTACAAGTTAGTCCTTGGTCTTATAGTATTAATACACTTTAGTGGATTTTGAATAAGGGGTAGGGTGAAAAAGAATAGAGAGGGATTAAAGAGAGGGAGAGAAAGAAAGGAAGGAAGATGAACAATCCCAGCTTCAATGTGGATCCAGCTGATGGGGTATCCAGGATCCTGGGTTACTCCCCAGGCTTTGTGGGGGTACAGTTTTATGGATGTTTCCCCACTCTGGAAGTGTTTCTTGTGCTATATGCAAATTGGTTATCATATGCAGCCAATTCTTCTGGACCTTTCTGGAAAAGGAGCTGTGGAATTCTTTAGTGGTCTTGATCCTCCCCTACTGGATCAACCCCAAGAATCTTTTGACCTCCATCCGTCAAAGATTCAACTTGATTTTGGAGTTTTTTTCCAGCCTTAAGGATTTTATGACCAGTTGGTGTCTTTCAAATGCTTCACATATACATATTTATTTCAAAATTCAATTTTAAACTGTCATTTAGGAACGAAAGTGTGACTTTCCTGAAACAGAGAAGGGAAAGGGAAAAGGAAAGGCAAAGGGAAAATAAAATATAAATCCACATCTTAATCTGATGAAAAGTGAAACCTTCTACTTCCATAAGATTCCACCTTGTACAGTTTCTGCTAGCAAAATGCTACTATGCCATAAAAAACTCTAAGCATTTATATGGCCTTTGCAATTACCTCTAATTTTACACAGAGGTGACTGGAGATGCAATGACATATAAAAGTCTAAAATGGATAAGGATTAATATAGTTTTCATAGCTGTTGTTAAAATTATAAAAAAATAGAACTTTAATTTTAAAGTTTGTGATTATTGTACAGAATGCTCCTATAAATTGAAGTTTTTTGGGGTTTTTTTTGTTGTTGTTTGTTTGTTTGTTTTGGGTTTTGTGTTTGTTTGGTTGGTTGTTGTTGTTGTTGTTGTTTTGTACAAGAGGTGTATGATGCAGATAGGGTAGATTTCCCTGGAAGAAAGTTGTTCAGCATGCATACAGACCTAGTCTTTTACTCTCTATGGTTCAAATTCATCAGTAATGTAGCATCTGTAAGGGAATTTAAAATAAGACAAATAGAAACCCCACACAAACCAAATCAACAAATAAAATCTCAAACAAACGAACAAACAAAGAAAACAAAACAATTTTTGTGTGTGGTAGTAGTGTTACACAGCTCTTGAATCTGAGTAAGTCGTGACAGGGACTGAGCAAAACTTGATTTCATCTTTCTAATGCACAGAGCAGCTTCATTCCTCCAGAAATAATGGGGATACAATATAGCCCTGATTAATTTCACTTATGTTCTAGGTATCATGGTTTACCCACAGCTCAACCTCTGTGCAGTGTTGGTGGTAACAGAATAAAAAAAGCCAACAACATTTGATAATTTTTTTGTCTCCAATCTGTGAATTTACATGATGCAGTTTTAATTTGTCAGCCAGCTTCTAAGGCTGTCTGAAATAATGCTTTTATCCTTTATTAGGTATTCTGTTAATGATGGCATGCTTGTTAGAGAGGGCCAAGGTCAGGCATGCCAGTCTTCCATTACAAATTAGGCTCAGCAGTGTTTTGGTGCTGCTATTGATTTAACTTGTTGAGGTATGACCTGTCCCACTAAAATATTGTTAATAATTCCATGCATCTCCAAGTGCTGACAGGAGCAGCAGTTCATCTTGCATTTGTCCTCACAATGGCTGTTTATTGGGTTTCACCATTCTCAGTTCATTTCATGGGTTACTCATCTAGTAATTGAACCTCACAGATGCCAAAGAGTAACAAATATCCCTGGGTATTTTTTTGTTGTTGTTATTGGTTTTTGTGTTGTTTTTTTTGTTTTTTTTTTTTTTTTTTTTTTGTTTTGTTTTGTTTTGTTTTGTTTTTCCATTTTTTTTTCATTTTTTAATGGTGCTGTTGCTTCAAATTAAATTATTATAAATTTTTAGGACCCTAAAAGAATAATTTTTGTGGCTGTCATGAAATTGTATCTTTCTTCTTTAAGGTTTTTTGTGAAAGTGAAAAATCACCTTCACTTGAGTAAGCCAAAGGAAAACACAGGATTATTCTTCATTCACAGCAGGTGATAAATTTGCATAAGGAAAGAGCTGAACTGGGAAAATTTCTTATTTGCAAATCAGGCACTGGAGCAGGTTTCCCAGAAAAGTTTTGGATCCTGCATCCTTGGAAGTGTTCAAGGCCAAATTGGAAGGGGATTGGAGCAACCTGGTCTAGTGGAAGATGTCTCTGCAGGGAGTTGGAACGAGATCATCTTTAAGGTCCATTCCAAACCAAACCACTTTTTCATTCTATGATTCTGTAAAAATTAGGAAGTATGATCTCCCTTATCCAAAGCAAAGTCAACTAGAGCAGGACAGTGTCCAATCATGTTTTTAACAATTCTAATAACAGGGACAATGAAATCTTTGCCCAAACTTTTCCAGCGTTTGTGCACCCTCTCAGTAAAAGTAATTTTTTTCATACATTGACGTCTCATTCCCCATTTCAATTGGTGTCCCTGGGAATATGGGATCATACAAACATAATTAACATAATCTAAATAACATATGAATGTCCAGAGACCTGTCTGGTACTATTTAGAGCAAGTGTAGAAGCCATGGGGTGAAGCTGAGCTTAAAAACATGCAAAAACATCCTTTTTTCAAACACAGCCATGCCCCTCCTCTGGCTCTGGAACAGTTTTAATCACTTATATACACATATCTAGAGTAATGTCAACAGAAGAAACTGAAGAAGCCAGCAGCATGTAATCCACTGCTTAGTGAAGGCAAAATAAAATGGTGAAACTTTTTCAGGCATTGTTCCCACTTGCAGTGTGAGTGCTGTGACTGCAGATAGAAATGTGAGATTTCTTCCCTCACGTTTATGAATCAAACCATACATATAATTTCCCCTCTCCAAAACTTCAAACTGAGTCTTGAAAGATCAGAATTTTATTTTCCAATGAATATACTATTTTTATAAGAGATTTTTTAGTTCTATCACTGAGACAGGCAGAACTCTTTTCTTCTTTATCTCTTCAATTTTTTTTTTTTTTAGCACTGCCTCGGCAGTTGCTTAGGCACAATACACTCCCTCCATTTGAGGATTTTCTTTAAGCATTCAGTATAGTGTCAGTTTATTTCTGGGTCTGGCATTGAAACAACTTCAGCCCCTCTTTTTTACATCCACCCATTTGTGTTTGGTCAGCTGCCACAAATCCACATGACTTCTCACCTTTGCAAACACGGATTGAAGATGTTCTAACCCTCTTTTCTTTTGCTTCCTTTAGGGTGAACATTTCAAACTTTCACACCAACTGTAGTTTAGTTGTATAATTCAACTAATAACTGAAATAACAGATTCATAGAATTGTTAAGATTGGAAAAGGCCTCCAAATCCATCAAGTCCAACCTTTGACCAAGCACCAAGCCCACTGAACCATGCTAATGATCTGTCAGGTAATTGTATTTCAAAATACAGTATTAGTTCTTTATTTGTGATTTCTCCATTCTCCTTCTTGCTCACATCAATCAGTAAAAGGTCTCAGATCATCCCTCAGAAAATGGAAGAGTTGATTCTGGTGTGACTGAGTTCATTATAGCTGTGACCCAATGGCTTAACTGAAAACAAAGGTAATTCTTGACTGGTGTGTGCAAACCTTTCATGTCAGAATAGGTTTGCCTGAGTTTTGATTCTGGTTTATAATGTGTCATCATAAAATCCTTGAGAAATGTGGAAACACATAAACGATTGGGGGCATAAGGAAGAAACTGAAGGCACATTAAAATGAAGTGGCTTTCTGGCAAGTTCTTGAATTAATTTTATTCTTTAAAGTAATTTTTTAACCAGCCAAAGGCAGTTATTTTTCTGGAGGTACTAGATGATACTAAAAGGTATCTATCAGATATAAATAGATCACCCAGTAATATTTACTGTAGCATTTGATCAAGACATAACTAAGTAGCAGATTTAAATTTGGACTTTTCAACAGAAGGCACTTTTCAAAGTAGTTCATACAGCAGACTATCTCCTCTTCTTCTTTCTTCATTCAGTCCCATTTTATCTCAGAAGATATTTTTGCATCTAGAACTTGTGCCTTTGGACAAGCCATGTAAACTCTCTGTTGGAGTTGGTGGGAACCCACCTAGTCTACTCCTGGTAGGTGACTGACAGGACAGTTCACTTTTCATTGCATGAGTGGTGTTCATGCCTTGTTGACACAGAATACCTTCCATGTAATCATTATGCAAAAAAAGAAAGTCTTATTTTACTGCTCGACTAGACACTGCCAGCTCACAGAGTCCTCACAACATCAGGCAGTAACTTTATGCAATTCCTTCTTTATATTAAGGAGATTTTATGACTCACTCATCCCACAGGCTTGGCAAATCGATGAAGCCTGAAAATATATCTCTAGGTCAGTTGCTCAGGGGCATGCCAGCTGACTTTTAATTTTTCAGTATTTACCTCTCATTAAATATATGTTTCACAATTTCTTATCTTAATGTTCCATTTTAGAATACATTTTTCCCCCCTTTTAAATGGTTGGATTTTTTTTCTCATATAATCATCTACTAATGTAAGGAATAAGTGCAATTTAAAAGATCGTATTTGAGAATGCAAAACACTTATGTCACTTGTTTTAATTGATAAGTTTTCCTAAAATTGAGCATTTGGTTTTACTGGAACAACACAATGTAAATGTGCATTAATCACAGTAAATTAAAATGTTTAACAGTCTGAGGAAAGCAGAACATACTGTTTTCTTTATTTTGCAAAAATAAAGCTTGATCTCTGTGTTTTAAATAGTTTTTTGATTTCACTATTAACAAAAAATATACATCTATGCAAACTGCTACAACTTTAATAAGCAAGTATTTTAGGAGCTAAGGTGGACATGTGGTGCTAACAGCATTCACCATTATTTGGTGTAAAGAAAGGAACATGATGCTTTTTAGCTGCACTCAAACACAGGGTTTGATCAAGAAATCTGGGTAAGGCAATATCTACTTTTTTGTATTTTGATTCTAGCAAATAATAACTGAATCCAGAAATTTTTTTCTAATCATATATAAAATGGCTTATAAAATATCTGGTTTAAGGTCAGTATTCAAAGATAACTGAATTTGTTGTGAAAGAGTACAGAAATATTGTAAGTAGATAAGAAACACAGAGGTATTTAATTGTCATCTCTTAAAACTTTGAAATACTTGAAGAAGATAACCTGATCTCTCACTTCTGGATTAAATAGAACACTAATTGCTGTGGTGTGGTTACTTTGAGCAGCTTGTTAATCACAGTGTTTATTATATGTCATGGGAAACTGTAATTAAATTTGAACCTACTTGATCTTGGCGTAATGCTTTATGTTTAGCAATGGAGATTCATCTTTTATCACTGTATCACATGGAACTGACTTAGATTTCAATCTGGAGCCAAGTCTCTAATCAGAGAAAGCAGTTGTAAACTTTTTTTGGGGTTCTTAATATGACTTGAGGCTCAGCAACCTTAAGGTGAGTTTTCTTCATATTCCAAATTATTTAGGTGGGAATCCTGCCACAGCTTCTGAGCTTTCTGATTCTAAACTGAGCAACAGGTAATATCTAAATTAAAAACTTCATATTTGCTCTGTTTTGATTTCTCAGTTCTTCAATCTATTTTGTGACACTGAGACCATTATATTGATCACTTTTCTTCTGATGAGCTCACAAAACTCATGTGTCTCTTGGATGCTTCTCTGAGGAAGCCTCAGCTTCCAGACCTTTGCTGTACCTTTGTGTGTTGGAACCTCTTCTTCTACTTTCCTATATTAAGAAAATGGGCAAGGTTCCATATTGTTTGATCCATAATGAAATCAAAATCTCCTTGAGGGAAAAGAATGGTTTGGGAATAGATCTTTGAAGGTCACTTAGTCCAAATCCCCTGCAATAAGCAGGAATATCTTCTACAAGGTCAAGTTGCTCAAAGCCCTGTCTGAATTGACCTTGAATTGTTTACAGGGTTGAGGGATTTACATCTGCTCCAGACAATCTGATCCAATGTCTCACCATTGTTGTAAAAAGTTTCTTCATTATATCTAGTCTAAATGTACCTCATTTGATTGAATATAATTGCCCTTTGTCCTATCACTACAGACCTACAAAGGAGTCTGACCCCATCTTTATTATAAGCTCCCTTTAAGTATTAAAAATCTGCAACAAGGTTTTCCTGGAGCATTTTCCAGCCTGAACAATCCCAATTCTCTCAGCCTGTCTTCACAGGAGAGGTTTTTCATCCATCTGATCATTTCTGTGGCCCTCCTCTGGACCATCTCCAACAGGTCCATGTCTTTTCTTTGCTGAGGACTCCAGACCTGGACACTGGACTCCAGGTAAGTTCTCATGAAAGCAGAGAAGAGGGAAGAAGAGCAGAGGCACAGAGGATATGGCACAAATACCCTAAAGGCATATTGTTTGCAAGATGTGCAAACAAGAGTGCCTCAATTGTGACAAGAGAAACTGAGACCCATTGTTTAAAGATTCACAAACCTTAAAAAGGTTTCCTTGCCAAGGAGACAAGTTGCTCAACCAAGACAGCAAGACTTGAGCCAACTATTGAGTCATGTTCTCAGGTGACTTGGGACTGTGGAAGGATAAAGTGAAGTGGTAGCTATCCTCCAAGGGACCTCCACACACCCTCTTGGAACTTTTTCCCAAATTGTACGTGTGGGCCCACACATAAAGTGCACAGATTTGCACACGCAATTTCTGGGAAGGGGGAGGACAAATCTGGGAATTTAGATTAATTTATATGATCTGTATAGATAAATGACAGCTTTTGAACTTTCCATGCATGTGTATGATGATAGGACGAGCCATTCCCCCCCACACACTGCACTGAAATAAAATAATACCTGTTTTCTAATACTGCAATTATGAAGTTTATTCAGAGAAATTTATTATTCCCAGCATTCTGGTGACAGACATACAGCTGGATGTGACATGACACAAGGAAATGTGCATCTAGGTGTGCCAAGGATTGCATAATCTCCTGAATTTTTATTCCTCTCTAAATATGCAATCAGCCCCAATAGCCATGATGCAGTTCCACGTTTCCCACGACGAAATCACACCCATTTCCTACCATCAATTTACAGTAGGCATGCTCAATGCAAGACTGATCATTTGCACTGCCATGTTCAGAAATACAGATGTTTTCAGGAATTAAAAAGTTAAATAGCAATTTAAATATTAATAATTTCCTTTAAAGTTATTAACTAGTCTCAACAATATTCGATTTTAAGTTTTACACTGATTACTTTAGGCCAGAAGTATGAAATCTTTAAGATCTGTTTTCTGTCACTATAACTGCATATTTTCTCTCTCTTTTAATTTCACATTCTAAGTTAATTTAGTGTTAAGAATATTAGATTAAGCTCTAGGGTACTGAGTAGATCATGTACTAAGCCAGATAGATGGGCAGTTTACTACAGCTAAGGTTCTGCCAGAAATTGTTTTGCAAGTGGCAGAACAAAAGACTATCCCTTCTCTGTCTTTTCCCTGTTGTTTTCATTTCATATAAGTGAAATAAAAATAAGATAACCTTTATATAAACCCAACTTGAAGGATGACTGTATTGCTGAAATGAAAGATATGTTTTCCCTGCCAGACAGCTTAGCTCACAGTTCTCATCCTCCAGGTTGCATAAATGCTAGTATCTTCTAGTGAATAACTCAATTCCATCTAAAACAAAACTTGCATCCTATAAATAGTTTGTTTCAGGGGTTTGTGCCAATAAACAGAAGATGAAAGGTAGTTCTGTCTCCCTTTGTCTTCGATTATCCTGCCTGTCATTGCAGCAGCTTTTATGTCCACAAGACTTTCCCATATTTTCTTCCTTTCCCCACAGCGCACAACTTACATCTTCAGATTTCTGGTATGAAACACCAATCCTTTACAAGACTGCAACACAGCCCTTCCATTATTGCTGCATATAGAACCCAAATAATACAAAATAATGTGGACATGAACAACAGCATGTGTTAGGACTTCTGGGACACTGCCTGGAGTACAGAGGAGACCCAAGGCCAGGTGCTGTTTGGTGTGTGACCAGCCACATTCAGAGGGGTCTAGCACTGAGAAATATGAACACAACTACTCTGTTTTTTTGGTTTTGAAGTCAGGGATTAGTGACTGCAGGCATTGCAATTAGCAATCCAGAGAAAATCATATGCAGCTATTTGAAAATACATCACTACCAACGTGCAAGAGCAAGCACCCTCTAATGCGAGCATGCTGGCAAATTGTTACCCTGCAGCACCACTCCAAAGCTGTTTCACATCAGTGAACTTTTCTCTGAAGTCAAAAACTGCAGTGAAGAAAGTCAGTGACAACAAAATCAAGCCAATTCAGTGTTTTACTGTGCATGAGGCTTGAAGGTTTGGCAGAGGATACTTGTCCTGGGAGCAGCAGAGCACTTGAGAAGGGCTGAGGGGAGGAATATAAATCACAGGCTCATAGAATCATAGAATACACTGAGTTGGAAGGAACTCACAAGGTTCATCAAGTCCATCTCCTGGAGCTACAGGGGACAACCCAAGGATCCCACCATGTGCCTGGGAGGAGTGTCCAAACTCTTCTTGGGCTCTGTCAGGTTGGTGCTGTGATCACATCCCTTGTGTTCCAGTACCAACCATGCTGTGGGTGGGAGAACCTTTGCCGAATACCCAGGCTATAACAGCCCGGCACAGATGTGTGACAGATGTGTGCTGTACCCCTGGGTCCTGTCGTGGCTCACCAGAGAGGAGAGGTTGGTGCTGCCCCTCCTCTTGCCCTGATGAGGAAGCTGCAGACTGAGCTGAGTTCTCCCCTCAGTTTTCCCTAGGCAAGTGACTTCACTCACTGCTCATATGTCTTCCTCTCTAAACCTTCTTGTCTTAGGCCTCCTGCAGCTCTTACAGAATTTTCAGCTGCATGAGCACATGAATAATTATCTCTCCAGTCCATGATGTGATGCTTGGTGTTTTGGTTTTTTTTATTATTTTCTTGTAGGTCCCAGCTGCTCATGTGCTATGCACTATTCCATAAATTGACATCATGGATAAAGGAATGAGTATGAGAATTCAGCACAATCTTGAGGCTGAGAAAACAATCAGAGGAGTATTGTTAGAAAAAAAAAACAGAAATGGACACTGGCATTTAATTGGGCTTAGTGTTCAGCTCTGACTTGTGATTTTTGAATTTTTTACCAGTATGTCATAAGGGTAGAGCTCTTCAGAATCCTAAATGGCCTCTTGGAAGTTAGGAATTTACTTGTCTGTTTCAGGTCATTTGCTTTCAGATTAAGTTCTGCAGGTTGACTGGATCAATTGTACTTTCCACTTGATATTAAAGACATATCTGTATTCATGATAAGGTTTTCTCTAATTATCATTGTGCTATTGAAAGCAGAAGGCAGAAACCAGGCCTCTTCCTTTCTCTCTTGGTCCTGCATTGCTGTTCTTTATGAGCAATTTTCTCTTCTGGAGACATCCAGCTCATTAGAAATCCAGCATCCTAAATCTGATGCTGATAATGCAATACTGTTAACTTTTTCCAGTTCACTGAAGAGCCAAGAGAAAAAAATAAAGCTAATCAACAGGGGAAATTTGGTCACCAGTGACTCATTCCTGTCTCTCTGCTGACATAGGAAATACATAATTTATACCAGCAGGTCTTCATGCAGCTTTTACAGTCGCTTGGAAATGAGGTCAATATGTTTTCATTTACTCTGAATTGACTACATTTATTTATTTATTTGCTTTTAGTGTGGCACAGGCATTTTTCTTCTAATAATTCCTGGCAGTTATATTAACTTTGTGCTATAGCTAATGGCTGAATAATTATTTTTCCTGGAATGCAAATTGAAAGGTTAACCTTAGAATTTTTTAAACATTTTAATTTTTTCATGGTCAAGAGTGTTTATGATACAGTAGCAGTTTAAAATAGAAAATAAATTAATAAATCAATTATGATTTCATTGGCTCAATAAGCAAAACAAAAATTAAAAATTAAAATTAATGTGTGCATGTGGTATTATTGTTCTTTGCTTTGTGACTCAGAAAACCTCAGACCCTTTCATAGCTGTATTCTTGTTTAATAAACACAGAAATGTTGACTTCTAAAAATTATGAACAAGTGTGCCTTGACAACCCGTGTGGACTGATTTTCTTTAAGTTTGTTTTCAAATAATTACAGCAGTGAATCAGAATCTGTAGCCAAGTCATTTTTAATTTAGGACGATCCTTATCAAAATAATTGATAATTTTCTGAATTCTATTCACTTTGGAAAGTCCCAATGAAGTAAAGAACATATATAGATTGTGAATACAGGATTAGATAAGAGATATATACCACAAAGGAGAGACTATTTGCCTGATTTTCTAATTGCTGCAGAATTTAGTGCTACACATTAAGAGAAATTCCTGAATCCTTCCCCTACTGAAAATCTTTGCTTTTTTTTTTTTAGGAGAAGTACATTTGAAACTTTTGGCAGGTTAAATAACCTTGATTTTTCTTTAAAGTTCCTGTGGTTTAAAGTCCCTGTATTTCTTGAGAGCAAATTGAATTGTCTTAAAACAGCAACAAGTAAACCCTAATGACACTGAAGTGAGGAACTTTATTCTTTCTCAGTGACTATTTGCAGGCCTGTGTTGACATTTAGTTGTGTAATTGCCAAATGGTGTATATGGACATTATCAGCCTAGGGAATGTTCACAAAGTGTTTATCTTCAGTGGTGTGCTTCACTATTTACAATTTATAATGTTTTCTTTTCTGTTACATGCTTGTTTGCCTGGATCTTCTTAGCATTTCAATGAGTAAGACTAAATAATGAATAAATTATACATAAAGCAAAATCATTTTGCCAGATGATAATTCATGGCAATATGTTAGCTTTTTTTCCCCCAGTAACCATATTCTAATATAAATTATGCTTTTTATTTATGAAAATAAATTGTAAGATTTCATAAATAAACATTAAAAGACTGTTCTAATTAAGTCAATTATTCTGTTCCTATAAGAGACAGAATATATTCTCATTGACAAATAGTTATACTATATAGCACACAGTGTTTGCTATGTAACATATACTACACAGTTAATATATTAATGCTCAAGATAATGCCAGTAATAATAAAAATGTGGAAATTCAACATATGTAAGAATCAAACAAACCTAAATTCTCCTAAAAATCTCAGAAAAGGGAAAAGGCCAACCTATAAAAATATACAGACATAAAGAGAGAATGAATAACCATATTGAAACTGAAGCTGTATAAGTTTCAGTAAGTAGTGCAACTCTAAATTGTTAAAATGCTGAGATTCTTATTAATTTTTCTTGACTTCTGGCATACACAAATCACTTTCAAATGTATTATATTAAAGGATTTAACATTTTTTATTATAGAAGGTTTTGTGCTTTTCAAACAAAAGCTGACTGAACATAATTTTATTTTTTATGTACTGTGTTTCAACAAAAGCTGTGAATTCAAATATTAATTATCTTCCAAATGGAAACTAATAAAACCAGATGCCCAGAAGATTAAAAACTTATTATAAAACAGCATGAAAAATAAGATACCATTGTAGTAAATGTAAAGTTATTTAATTGCTGTATATATAGGAAATTGTCTCTGAATTAACAACCAATTGCTTTGAAGAAACTTTGGATTATCCTCTGGTTTGGTAATAAACTCTTTATCATCTTGGAAAATGCAAGAAAGTTATGAGAACATTCTAAGGTTCATTTCTACAAAAACTTGTGTGGAAACTGGGGGGGGTTTTTTGGTGGTTTTTTTTTTGTGGTGGTTTGTTTTGTGTTTTTTTTTTTTTTTTTTTTTTTTTTTTTTTTTTTTGTTGATGTTGGTTTTTTCTTTTTTTTGTTGTTTGTTTGTTTGTTTTGTTTTTTTTGGTTTTGGGGGTTTTTTTAATTAAATTTTAATTTAATAGAGTACAAGGGTACAGTGCATTTTGTTTCATCTGCTCCAATGGCTGCACCTATGGAGGAATTGATTCTCTGCCCTGTGATTACCTGCTCCTCCTGTGTGGTTTGACACCACGTTTCTATCCCCTCCTTTACACCAGCTCTGACCCTGACTGACCATTCTCACCAAAACACTGAGATATTCCTGCAGAAATCTCACCTGGGTGCACAGAGGGGATTGTTCACTATTAGAAAGCAGATTCTGTCTAACTTGAGAAACAGGATGAAAACACAGGGTTGAGAACTAGGGTGAATCAGCCAGATAGGAAGGAGTGGGACAAAGTTTTGGGGCAAGAACAGTTTCTTTAGGTGGGTTCTGGTAAACATTTATATCTACACTGTGCAGCTGAATCAATTACTGAAACCTCGGTCTTGGTGTGTCACCAAAGAATTTCAGAAAAATATGATATTGCATTATAAAAATATGAAAAGAAACAGAATTTTTTACTTCCATCAGCCTTGTTAAACATTCCTCCTAATTTGAGTTTTCCCAGCTTCTGTGTTTAGAGATAAATTCTCATGATTTATCAGTTGTTTAAAATAAAAATGTCAGTCAGGAGTTAATTTAAATTAGTTTAAATGTGTACAAGTAACCTTTCACTGTTCCCTATGATAAATTACACAGTTTCAACTCTTTCTTTTTTACTCTTCTCTTTTACCTTGTCCAGATTTAGAAAATTCAATTTTTCGTTAATCTGAACAAAACAAGCTTACAGTTTCGCTATTATCAACCCCATACTATTAAGAAATTTAATTAGGTGTTCTCTTCTCTATTGTAATACCTTGTTTAAACATCCAGGACTTCATTAGAAGTTTATAATTGCACTGGGAAGGGAGAGGTCACGTCTGCTGTGACCCTCAGCCCTTTTCCAGAGCCACCACCTTCTATTTCATGGCCACAACCTGCTTTCCCTCTTTTAAGTGGGACTTCACATTTTTTTATAGTCAAAGTTTTGTCTCCACATACCCAGATAACAAGGTTATACAAATGAATATGAGACAGTCTTGTTCTTCTCATTTGTAACTCCTGGTATTTAAACTGTATAAAAACAATTGGTCAGGAAAATGGACTTAATTATGTTTCAGACCAATAGTTTGCTCAGTTTAGCTTTAATCTAAGGTTCCAAATTAACAAAGCATTTTGCCTTTTTTTCTTCCTCATCCCTGTTCAGCAAAGTGCTTAACTTTAAATGAACAGCTGAGATACACGGTACACAAGACAAAGCTGACTGCTCTCTCAAGGGTCTGATGATTTGAGGCCTCAAAGGATTTGGGATGGTCAAAGAGGTTTGTGTCACATAGGTTTAGGTCTCATTTGAACAATGCACTTTTAAAGTTCTTTGTAGGGGAGAGAATTAAGTAAATTAAAGTCTGGTGCAGATTACAGACAGGCTGAACTATCCATACTCAGTATTGATTATAGGAGGGATAGAGAAATTATATCCTAAATTAGGTACCTTAATGAGGGACTTATTTAGAAGTTGGTTGGGTGGAATAAACTGATCAATTTTACAGAATGCAGTAGAAAAGGAGAGAGCTCGTTCCTTTATATGTGTAAAACTTTGGATTTTAGCCCTGAGAAACAGCATCTGAATATTGTCTTGACCTATACTATGAATTTACTCAAGGTTCTCAGTGTCAGACATCTACTCTGTCCACATCTTTTTTCTTCACCTGCCTAAACTTGTGAAGAACGATTCTAATTATGATTAATTATTAAAATAAGGCATATTTGTTTAGGTAAGATGCTACTTCCAACTCCCAGCAAAGTGTAGATGAGAATGTGCAAAAGGCTTTATATTAGAAGTATTCTCACAAAAGATCCAGAGTTTATTGAGAGCAGAAGCAACTCAGGAGGACAGGCATTGGTAAGAAGGAGGAAATGCAAAATGAGGAGAATTAACATGACCAGTGGTTCACATATAACCTAGCTGAATCTCATCATGGTCACAGAGATGAGCAGAACAAGAACATTTGACTAAATGGAGCCTCCTAGCCCAGGCCTATGTGTATTTTCCATGCTTTGGAGTGAAGCAAGTTGATTTAATTTACCCAGAAAATCCATTAAAAATCCGTTAAAAAAACACTAAAAAGGAGAGTTTTACACAGGACACTGGTGCCATTATAGAAACTTAATAAATCAGATACAAAATAAAAAAAATAAAAAAAAATGTGTCAAATGTGGATTTGAATTCATATTCCCAAAGATCTTTGAGCATTCAGGGGCTTTCTGAAGGTGTTGGCAGACACTCAAATTCAGAGTATAGGGCAACAAACACACTCAGTCATTCACTTGGTAAAAAAATAACAAAAAAATGGGGAATATTAAATATAGTATGCAATTAAATCATTCAGCTCAAGTTTTTGTTTCCAGCCTGCATGGAAGGCATTTCTTTTAAATATACTCTTCCATGCATGAAAGAGGGCTGACACATTTTTAACTCAAAAGTTTAGCAAAGTTTTTATTTTTCAAACTAACTTCAAAATGCAAACTTTTATATTTAGGACATGATATCTTGAATTCATTTTTTTAAATACCAGTTATCCTAGTAAAATTCCAAAGGAATTACAAGGAACAGCTGCCCAATTCTGCCATCATATTTAAACAAGCTACTGTAATATTACTGAATGTGAATTTCAAGCATGCAGAGCAAATAATGGTAGTGAAGGATTGGACTGAAACATTGCCCAGAAGTTTGTTAAATACCCTCAACCTTCAACTTTTTAATTCTATATGGACTCTGTGAAATAATTTGAAGAAATCTTTGAGATATTGTGCATATTTCATTTTCTTAAGGCCTTTTAAGACTGTTTGAAAGCAGTCTTAGAGCTTAAGAAAAGTTGTTGACAGCTCATTGCTTCAGGAACTTAAGCAGGTGGTAAATTAATAGCTTAGGTGGGGGCTGCCATGAAGCATGAAAAGTTATGTCTGGTGTCAGTCCAAATTACTGTCTTTAACTGCACATAAGGCAGTGAAAAAACATTAGCTATGCAGTAAACATGGGTTTAGCCAACAAAAATAGATTTTACAAGGTTTCCTCAAGCAATCTCCAAAAGGTCATTCCATACATCTGCTCCAGCCATTGATATCATTTTATAGCCATTTGCTGTTCTAAATCTGTGGCTGTAACAATGATCTCATTAGCTAAATCAATGGATTTGGAACATGTTGCAATAATTTTTTTTCCAGTGGAACTCAGAGAAAAAAGTGCAGATATTTCAAATGCAAGCTAAAATATAAATGTAAATATTTCACTTATTGATACTAACATTTTTCACCTACAAGGATATTTCCGGTGTAGGCTGGCTTTCAAGAAAGCAAATGTATTCCAGTCATAGACTGACTGAAGTTTTCTCTGTTTGCAGAAGCTCTGGAAACTAGAAGGAGAAAAAAAGCTATACCTGGTAAAGTAGATGTTCTTGAGATTACCCTCTCCTGTTGGCGTGGAGATGCCCACACATCATAATTTCACTTAGCATCTGGAGCAGGGTGGTATGACAAATTTCATTTTGGGCCTGAGATAGCTCCTGAAGCACACACCATCGTTTGTGAGTGGTAATTGTTGCACAGTACAAATTAAACAGTGCAGACAGTGGAGCTCCACTGCTCTGGGGCAGCCAGTCCATTGGAGCAGATGCAGCCATGGAGCCCAGACATGGAGCTGTCTCAGAAGATTCCAGATGGTGAGGGACTTCCTCAGGACACCCTGTCACTTGTGCTGCAGTGGTTGCATCTTCCACCTGTCACATAAACATAAATCATAGAATGGTTCAGGTTAGAAGGGATCATCTTCTCCCAACACCCCTGGAACATCTTCCACTAGACTGGGTTGCTAAAGCCCCATCCAAGCTGGCCTTGAACACTCCAGAGATGGGGCATCCACAGCTTCTACAGCAACCTGTTCCACTGCCTCAGCACTCTCCTGTAAAGAATTTCTTCCTAATATCTGGTACAAACCTTTCCTCTTTCATCTTAAAGCCCTTCCCACTTGTCCTATTACTCCACACCCTTGTGAAAAATCCCTCTCCAGCATTCTTGTAAGCTCCCTTTAGGTACTGAAAGGCTGCAATAAGGAATCCCTGGAGCCTGCTCTTCTCCAGACTGAACAGCCCCAACTCTCACAGCCTCCTGTCCACCACACTGCTCTCACCCTGTGCTTCACACCTACATACCTGTATTAACTGTGCTCTCCTTGGCCCTTGCAGCCAACACCCCAGAAGGAGCATTCAGTGCATCCATAATTCTTGAACATTCCTTTTGTGGACAGCCTCAATCAGCAGAATCACCATGAAGCGATCCTGCTTGTTTCCAGAACTCTTCCCTCCGGTTTCCATAGGGTGATGGATGCTACTTACTAGGGATTAACTGCAAGGCAGCTGTACTGGATGGAAAGTCAGTGTCCAGATAGGTTTCTGTCTGTAGAAGTGGCCCCTTCTGAAGATGTCACTTGTGCACATGGTGTCCCTTTGTGCCTAGGCATCTTCAGAGGACATCGTCTGTGCACACCTTCAAATGTTCAAAGACCTATTTCTGCAAATGGGTGTCTGTGAGGAGAGCAGCACAGCTTCACAAAGCTTCCTGAGTGTGATTAGCTCATCTGAACATCACAAAGGAAACAAAAGAGCACATCTGTGGCTGATTTTTGTGGAACAAGAACAAACATCAGAATCACTGTGCATATGTGTTGGCTCCCTGGGAGCTCTTGAAACTTCCAGGAGTGTGACTTAAAAGATCAACATGCTTTTAAAGGAATGGAACAAAGTCTGTAAAGCTTTTATATAGGCTGAAGGTGTAAGAATCAGAAAGGTTTAAAGTGAATGCATGAGCCTGTCCAGACCTCCTTTTAACACCTACTGTGTTTAATAAATGTGTGATATCTGCCTTAATATAGAGTGGGAGAAGTGTGGTATAATATTAGTATGTTAGTGATGCTGAAGGTAGTATTTGACAAAAATATGCAGACTTTTGTCTTGAACAAAGTACTGATAGAGTTTTTGTACTAAAATTTCAGATAATGGCTGCTTTACACTAAACATAGTAACCTGAGCTTATAGACACTGTTCCTCATGTATGTGGGCAGGACTCAGGCAGGAATCTGTTAAATCAAAAGTCAAGAAGGATGAGATGAGGATCAGAATATGGCGATCAAAATACCTGTGTTCTACTGTGGAGTCTTATATTAGCTTTCTTTTAGGTCTTGTTATAACCTTTCTTTATGGTATTTTTACAATTTTGTATTTGTTTGCTGTGCTTATACTGAGAAAATATCATGAGATCAACATTTCCATTTACAAGATGGAGTGTAAGAGGGATAGTGTTTATTGTCTGTGGTGAACGCCTAGATGAATAAGATTTATTGAAAAAATCTTTTTAAAAGCCTGGTCCAGTGTAGGCTCCTCTCTCCTCAGATCCACAGGTCCTACCAGGAGCCTGCTTCAGCCTGGGTTTCCCTTGGGGTTTCAGCCATCTCTAAGGCATCCATCTCCTCCAGCATGGGGCTCCTACCTGGGCTGCAGGTGCATTTCTGCATCCCTGTGCCCTCCATGGGCAGCACCAGGGTCTGCAGGGGAACCTCAGCTCTGGCACCTGGAGCAGCTCCTGCCCCTCCTTCTCCACTCACCTGGGTGTCTGCAGAGCTGTGGCTCTGCCACTGTGGGAGATGGACTCAGTCTTGCCCAGCACTGGGCCTGTTTTGGAGCCAACATTGGCTCTATGAGACACAAGAAAGACTTCTGGCAGCTTTTCAGAGAATTCACCCCTGCAGCACCCCCCCACTTCCAAAACCTTGCCACACAAACCCATACATCTGCATATCCTTAGATCTTTGAACATTCACAAGTGGTAAATACCACAAATAAAATAAATCTCCCTAATGGATTATTTATTTCTAAAATACATATCAGGTAGGAGTGTGGCTGTTCTTGGCATTGCTCCTGATTATGGCACAAATGATTCCCTTGCATGTGTATGTCTGTTGCATTTCAGCTATTTAAAATGGTAAATCAGATCTTTTCTCCAACTTAATAATTTTCTTACTTCTTAAACTTCTTGGGGTTTACCACATTATTCTCACCCTATTTTGGCTCTTGAGAATATAGCATATTATCCATCACCTGAGCTAATTTCACTGTCTTTTATTTGTGCACTGAGAGGGGAAAGAATTGTTTTACAGGACAATTCTTCCCACTTTTCAAAGGTGCTGCAGTTTGGGAACTCCAGAGATACTGCTGGATGTGAAAACCCAGATGGAGGTACTGTGAAATCTTTATCTTTGGTCTTTTTCTCAATTACTGAGAGGAGGAAATGCCTGTCAGAACTGAAAATATACTTGTGAATTAGTGAACTGGACAGAAATAGATGATTGCTTGATGCTGCCTTCAGCTCCACATGCCTTGATGTATAAATTTGGGTTAGTAAAGCAACTACTAAGCAGCATCCAAATTATACTTTTGTAATTGCTCCCATACTGACATTTCCAGGCACAAATACAAGATTTCTAAAGACCTATTTTATTGTTTGCAGGAAAAACAGAGAGATAGAACAATGAATCATAGAATTATAGAATAATGAAATCATAGAATCATAGAATGGTTTGGGTTGGAAGGGACCTAGTTCAAATTCTCCTGCCATGGGCAGGGACACCTCTCACCAGAACAGGTCGTTCAGAGCCCCATCCAACCTGACCTTGAACACTTCCAGGGATGGGGCATCCACAACTTCTCTGGGAAACCTCTTCCAGTGTCTCACCACCCTCAGAGTAATGATTTTCTTCCTAGTATTTAATCTAAACCTACTTTCTTTCAGATTGAAGCCATTCCCCATGTTCTGTCATTACATGCTCTTGTAAATTGTCCTTCTCTATCTTATTTGAAGGCTGCAATTAGTTAACCCCAAAGCCTTTAGGTGTAACTCAAAGGAGAAGAGTCATATCAAATTAAGGCAGAGATGTGGCAGATATCCATCCCATGTTGCTGAGCAGTGATTCCCTGGTTCCAGCTTCCAGTGAGATGGAGCCCATCTGACTAAGGGCGCTTATCTACAAATGCAAGTGCTTAGCCCAGCAAGTGACCCTAGGCTCATCTTCTGGTTGTTGGGGAGATAATCAAGATACTTAATGGAGATTATGAGACAATTTAATATTAAAATAGATATTTACATCTGATGAAATCATATCAAATTCTATTGACTATTTTGGTCAAATGTACACTGTGTATAGTGAGTGCTGTAATGACTACATGAAACATAGGTGCTTGTATGACAAATATCTCAAATCGAATGAAAAAATCTATCTAGAAAAATGAAGAAGGGATGGATTTTGAAGTGCTCATGAACACTTGCTTTCTCATTCCCTTTTCACATCACTCCCCCAAAACATCACATGTATTCAGAGGGTGTAAGCTAGGGAGAAAAGCTGAACTGCCTGCTCTCCCAGGGAGCCTGGTACTTGTAGTGCTACACCAAGCTGGTCAGTAGTACAAATCACTGAATGCAAGAAAGAATGAGAAACAACTTTGTCTTTAATGCTCTGAGAAGAAGAGATTGAATCTAGTAAAAATATTTTTACATTGACATTCACTATAACTAAAAGTATAGCAACCTGAAAGTACATCATAGAGTCAGGTAAGAACCATGATTCAGGACTCTGCTTTTGTTTTTACACTCAATGCAGTCCTAGTTTGCATGTATAAAGGCAGAGCACTACAGGTCATGAAAACAATATATGACCTTAATTGATAGTGGTAGACTTAGTGAGGAGCAATATAAGGAATATTTTGATGCAATTTTAATTTTCCATGGTACCTATGTCATGCTGCCTACTATGAAGAGATTTAATTTAACTATTTAGTGTAAACTTTGTCTTTCCCATTACTCTCAGAATCTTGAAATTTCCCATAAGCTAAATAATACAGCTTTGTAAAATCATCTGTTCTAGCATGAAAAATAAGTGAATATAGGCAAAGCTGTCTCTAAAATCAAACAGGGCAAAGTCCTGGCAATGGTATGAGATGTTATCCCTTCATTTGGTTTTGTTGTCCTGCAGGGTCTGAGGATAGACTGGAAAGGGTGTGGCTGGACATGCAAACTCACCAGCTGTAGTGAATTCAGGAATGGGGATGAGCAGTCTGGTAGACATTCCTGAATGAAGGTGACCCCTGCTATGTCATGTGAAGTGGATCTTCTTCCCACCCAAAACCCCTTCTTCTAATGTCAGTCAGTCTGAGTCCCTCTTATTCAGTTCCACAGGAGTTATCTTTCCCTCCCCTTTATCTTCTCTAGCATTTTCCACTGTTCATCTCATACATGTTTAAAATACTGCAGCACATCGGACCTGACTCTGTTCTTATTCACCCCTATGTTCATGCATTTGCCTCAAGAGCTCACAGCTGTGATTGATATCCTAGGCTGTGTAAAACCAACAAAAGACTCTATTTTGATGAAGAGGAAACAGAAAATGGTGTACTGCAGCATAGGCAACATGGACCCTTATATCTTCTTGCTTCACCTTTAATCTAAATATTTTGATTAAAAGCAACTGCACCTGAAGTTACTGTCGGACACAATTTTATATTACCTTTTATAAGCATATTTAAGCAAATGGATTTCATTCTAAATGGACTTGTCAGGAGTGTAGAAGGACAGAGAGTTGATTTCTTGGTTATATTTCAAACAGTGTCCTGAAGTCAATTACAGCAGCTAGAAGACTCCTTGAGAGTCACTGGATCCCCACTGTAAACAATGGGATAAAATGGGACAGCTTCTCTCATCCACAGCATGGGAATAGCAGCAGGGCAGAAATCAAGCAGGTTTCAACACAAAAAGTTGTCTTGCTCATGCAATCCCTGCAAGTTTAGGTTGATTTGGCTTCATGCTGGCTGAAGATAGGTTAAAGCCAGATTTTCCTTGAAGCTGCATATCATTCAGGCTCTAGAGTAGAGAACAAAAAGAAAGAGCAAGCTCTGCATTGCTGAATTTTTTTCTACTACCACTCATAGCCCAGTGATTACTGGAAGTTCATAATTTCTGAAAATGCTGTCTGGCATAATTACAGAAGGCAGATACTGTGGTGGCTAAACTTCTGCTGACATTACCAGGTTCACTGCAGAAGTTAAACATGACATAGCGTGGAACACAAGATGCTTCTGTTAACAATAACATATTTACATTTTGCAATGGAAAAATCAACCAACCAATTGAACCTCAGCATACTACCAGCTTAAAGTTCAATTTGATGATCTTAGAGGCATTCTCTAAACTTCATGATTCTATGACTGAGCATAAGAATTAAAAATGATTGTATTATATAAATACAGTTCAACATCTTATTCTTGATAGTAATAAACTAAGTGGGTACTTAAAACAAAACAATGAGAAAATATAAAAAAAATAGTGGTGCTTCCCTAAATACTGTCCCAGTGCCTGATTTTTGGATAGGTGTGAGATTTAAATATGATTGAGTCAGTACCTTTAATCTCTTAAAAAATTATGATCTCGGACTCTTGCAGCCTGCAGGTCTTAACCAAAACATTGTTACTGATGGGTATCAGAACATATGTATTTATTTTATGTACGTCAATTTTTTAATAAAGAGAGAAATATTCATAATCCCCAATCATGTAAATATAGAGTGCAAGCTGTGTCATAGAAAAGTAGAAGGTTCATAAACTTTATAAAGCATAAAAATATTGACATAATTTTGAAGTCCATGTCATAGGTGAATTCAGTAAATTTATGTTTTGCTCTGTATTTAAATCTGTTTGTCATTTATGATCAAAATGATGATTGTTTAATCTCTGTCTGGAGAAAAGGCTAATGCTATGCAAGCATGTAAGGTAAAACCATGCATGATCACATTTGCATTTGACAACTTTTAAAATGAAGCAGTTTATAATCATACTTGTTCCAAGTTAGGGACTAAGTCTATGCTACTCATCTAGACTCAGTGCAGAGAATAAAAGACACAGATTGGGATCTCCAGAGACAGAAATCTTAAAATGGGATGGATGACCTTCTGGAAGTGATCATTTATCTCTTCATCGACAGTGGTATGATTCTAAATGATAACACAGACAGAAAACTTTTAGACAGTTAAGGTTAGGTAAGATTAATCTCTCATCTCGTGCCTAAGGAAAATAATTCTATACACCCTAAATTTTATCTCTCGTCTCATCAAATCTAATTTCATTTTATCTGATTTAATCTTTTTGTGTCCACATTGTCGCAAACCTAGCTACCATGTTCATAGATAACTTCTTATCTATTTAGAAACACGCTGGTATCAAACACACACAAACACAGTCACAAAACTAATAGTATTCATCTTTATATCCAACACACCCAGAACTTAATTCAGAGAGGAAATACTTATGCAAGTATACTCACACTATAATATACATAATCCTCATTAAGCAAAGTGGTTTTAAAGCTCCTGCCTCTCCTTTCTCTGGTAATTCCCACGCTTTAAATTCTTTCCCATTTCCCAGTGCCTGAGGGCAATAAGATGAGTTCTGTCACAGGAATATAAAATAAAATGCAAAATGTTCTTTGTTACTCATCAGAATTTCCTACATTATTAGATCAACTCTTTCCATCAGGCTGAGGAGAAACTCACCCAAATATAAACCTGGCTGTAGACACTGTGTCCATTCTGACCATCACTACAATACCTGAGCACTGACATGAATCTTTCCAAAATTAAGTGTAGAAAGATTATTACTTGGATGTCGACTAGAAATTATCATAATAATAAAAACTTGCCAGAAACAGGCCAAGATTATAAACAAAGATTTATTCAGAACTAGGTCTTTTATTCAGGTAGCCAAGCTTGTATTAATACATGTATCTGACAAAAGAGAGGCTAATCAAGGTCTGATCTAATGATCAGCAATGTTACAGAGGTGTTAGTCTGGGCCTTCTAGACCTCAAGCTAGAACTGCTTTTTGTTGCTTTGTCCCTCCTGAGATTCTCGCTAAGAAAGTTTTTTTTTTTTTTTTTTTAATGAAAATAAGATATTTTGCTAATTTAACAATAAACTTGACTTCCTGAATTCTACATATTTACATGCAAATGCAGAATGAATTCTTATTATCTCATCTAAATTGGCAACATGTCTTGGGAGAATCAATTCTAATGTAATACAAGCCATTGTCTCTTTGACTTTGCCTGGGAGGTTTTCACCCCCACAGGAGCACCACTGAAAGATTTGCTTGGAAGGTATTTTACCTTCTTGTTAAATTTGAAATTATGCTCTAAAATAATTTGCTTCTGTACTTAGCAGAACACATGAAAACACATATTTTGTGTAACAGAAATATATATGTACATGAGAGGATAACCTGCAGCCTGTTTCAGCTCCCTGATCTGCACTCAGAGCATGCCACTGCTTCTGTCCAAGTCATGTGAATCTGATATTTCTGCTTCAAATCCAGTGACTCTGATAGGGCTGGTACCTGCCAGCAGCAGGAGTCAGGACATTTCAGCCTGTGTGTAACAAATCTGCATCAGAGTCTCGAGTCTCAGCCTACTGCAGCCTGCCTGAGCTGAAGGCAATTATGGCAGTTCAGTTCCTTCACAGAAAGTTCACCCTTGGAAATGTAACTGGGACTCATCTGATCCTGGTAAAGTGGCAAAAGGTGTCTGATGTGAGCTCACTCTCTCTTTCACACATACAATTGATTCTTTTTCCTGTCAGATCACAGCTCGATCTCCCACCCTTTACTTTCTCCCATTTCCTCAACTACAACGAACATGAAAACTTTCTTCTCCTTCAAACTTGGAATCAAGATCTGGGGAAATGATCCTCTTGCTCGAATGGGAATAAATACAGTCCTTATTTCTGTTTGATGCCACAAAGTAACAAGCACAACTAAGACAAAACCCTGTTAAAAAATAGCAATAATAGCAAAGAACAATTAATACGGTCAGAATAAGATTTACATTTGTCCATAGTACTAAAACCAATGCAACACTGTAGTACTTACTAGAAGTAAATAATTCCAGATGTATTTTCCATGATAGAGATGCTGCTCAGAGCTGAGACATGTTTCAGAAGTGAGGTTTATTTTCTACCTGAGGACAATGTTGTATTTCTAGTAAGTGCAAAGCTGGCAATGCTTACAGCAGCACAAAACCAAGGAGCTGCTCATTTGTTTGAGTGCCCTAGACTATACATTAGGAGTCTTGGAATTGTGCCAAACTACCTGGCAATAATTGTAGCAGTCATCTGTGAATAGTGATATTTGGCAGCATATTAGTATTTCATTTAATTTATTGTCTTCCTACCTTATTAGCAGTACATCACAAGGCTGGAAAACTTTCTAAGCTCATATTTCAAAAGCAGAACCCTTAAAGCTGCACCTTAAAACTAGAAATTTGGCTTATGCAATTTTGTTCAGCCATGTCAATATAAACTCCAGACAATATTGTGTTGCAGAGCTCTCATTCAGGCGATGACAGCTCTGTCTCCTCGGTGGCTAAGCTGGCAGTTAAAGTGATTCACTGCAATCAGCCTCAAAGGTTTCCAAGACAGACCCCAAGGTAACTTAGAAAGTTGTAGGGAAGTTTGACAGGATGCTTTATTTTGTTTTTGTTTGGAAATAATGCTCAGAAATCATAGTGAGCAGTGATGGAAAGGAAGGAACATCACCCTTTGTTTCAAACAGGTTGCTTTGTTGGCTTGTGTACACAACCACAAAGCAGCAAATAACAGGGACATCAGTCACACACAAAAGCTCACATGGGTTCATACACACTCAGCAGGAAGGATAACACTTGCTGCATACAATGCCACTCATTGTGCTCTTTCCCTTATTCTTCAAGCATTTGAAGTATTAGAATTGGAAAGTTATTGCCCTCAGCCTTATTATTTGACTGGTCTAAACTTATATATTTATCTACATATCTCTGAGAAGGTAAATCTGGGACTCCTGGTTTTACCTGAGACATTTTTCTCCTAAGGTCTGTATTCCAAGATTCAGTTCAATCACAAATAGGTTTGTCTTGTGAATTACATTATTAATATTGAGTCAGCCCATTGATTATCCCTTAAATGTGGTATGGCACACAGCCAAGATAAAAGCTGGAGGTAATTTAGGGAAGAGCATCCATTGTTCTCTACTAGGCATAAATATCACCAGCTGCTGGTCTTTATATGATAGTCTCCCATCCCAAGTGCAATCTGCAAACATTTCTCTGCATCTTGCAAAATGGATAATAGAGAATAACTTATGTTCTTTCATGTTAGCTTATTACAAGACTAGTAGATCTACTGGGCCAACATTTCTGAAGAAACAGTTCCTGTTATTTCCAACCAGAGACATGAGAGGAATACCTGATTTTGAACACATCGCATTTCTTAAATCAGAAAAACTCCCAGTATATTCTCGAATAGGAAAGTGTTTTCAGGATATTTTATTGACTGTGATGTTTATTGGCTTAAGCCTTAAAAGATACAGATAGGCAAGTGCTAAAACTGGCCACATACCTTCCACTGTGGGGAAGAATTCAATACTTAGCTAGGGTTTGCTGAATAAATTATTCAGACACTTTTTTACTCATTACATAAAAGCAGACTTACATTGTTTTGTGGAATTAATTTTTGTCTTTAGAAGTTTTCATAAATTTTTGCTGAAGTTCCTAACCTTCAAATACATTGATCTGTTTTTAAAGCATCATTCAGAGGAATAAAGGAAACAAAATACAGGAAGTCAAAAGGCTCTCCATGAGCCTGTGAAATTCAGACACCTATACCCATAACCCCAACAAAACCTGACAGACCACCCAAAGCCAACAAAAACCCCATTATAGGTCAAGTACAATGAGGTAGCCACAACAGTCAGTGCTTTCAAGCCTTATGATGGATGTAAAAATTTTTAACTGAGTTCTTCAAATCACCTGGTAATATGAAAAATTGAACAGCTGGCTGCTAAAAATTAAAAATTCAGTGGCTGATCTTTGAAATAGAGCAAATAATTAATGATGAAATTAATGAGTAGACTAGAGGATGCTACATCATTTGTAAGACTGAATCCAAAGGTAATATTTAAAAATCTGCAAAATATAGGTTAAAATTGTCAGGACTCATAGTATCATTAAGGCTGAGGTAAGAACTATAGACTTTAATTTCTAAAACTGAAAAAAGGGTCAAATTCAAGCTTATATTATATTTGTGAGATGGTTGTGCATCCGAGCTGTTCTGTGTAAACATAAGTTGTTGAGACCCCGTAAGACTGGTCCAGAAACTCCCCATCCCATCAATGGCCCAAGTGACACAAAACACCCACCTGACACAAGGCAATGAACTGAACTCTTAGGTGGCTTCACAGCAACTCATCTGACTCATTTCTACAGGACTTTTCCATGTGGGAACTTTTGTCAGTCCCACAGAATTCCCTCTACCCGTTTAGTTCAGTGCTGATTAACATCCTTGGTGAGTAACCTGGTTGGTCCAAGCTCTGCTGGGAAGCTCCTGCTGCAGAATTCACATAACTAAACACAGCTCACATCCTTGAGAATGATCAAGAGGAGTTGCTCCTGCAGAAGCAGAGACAGACAAGTAGTTCAATTTATTAATCTGCGTCTTGTACAAGGCTTAAGATATTCAATAATGGTGGATTAGGTGTGTGCTGGGTTGGGCACATCAGATCATGAGTCAGATGGAGAGAGGAATTCAGCAGAAATTCTGCTTCAGCATATTACATAATCACTTATTCACCCACTTCTGCTCTTTTTTAGACACCTGTCTGTCCTCTTTCTCCCCATCATTTTGCCAGTGAGAATGTTTGAACAGAAACAAAACTCTCAGTGGTGTAGACAAGCATAACATCTGCAAAAGATTACTTTCTGAATGACAGCCCAAGATTTTCATTTGGGCAGCCAAAATTTTGCTCCAAAACAGTTAAAAAAAATTCATTTGAGACTCTGTTCACACATATTGTTAAAAGTCTTCTTTCCCCAGGAATGCATGTCCAACCATTTAGCCAATTTTGTGCAGCTAAGGACAGTACATGTCCTTCCCTGTCAGCCTTCCACCACAGCACAGGCGGCCATGGACATGAATGACACATGAATGGCACAGATGGGACAGGGATTGTAATGGTTATTTTGTTTCTCAAAATGCCAGTATTTATGATCATAAAGAAAACAATTTCCACTTGAAGGTGCAGGTATTTTCAAATAATAGCTATTGTGCTTTTTCCCTACAGAGATTTCTCTGCAGCTTTTCAGGAAGGCAAACAAGGGGGAAAATATGAAAACATGCTGTAAATGGTTCATAGAAAATGAAGAAACATTTACCAATGCTAATTATTACTATGAATATCCAACCATAAGCATGTGTCATGAACGAGACAACAGATAAATTGTATGCTACTGATGGTATCCAGTATAAGCCTTCTAAGAATTCATCTAGTCCCATCTAATTAAATGTTCCTACACATGTGGATGTATTTACAAGTTACTATCTCCCTTTGCTAATGCAGGAAAGCATGAAAAGGTACAGCTGCAATTAGTACTTATGTTTAGAAGGAAAACTGCTCATAAAGAAATAAAGGATGCTTTTACAGGCACTCATCTCCTGCTTACAAATGAGGTTGAAGTTGTTCTTTGTCCAATAATCTAAATAAAGAATAAACTCAATTCCTGAGCTCGAGTGAAACAGCACAATTGACAACATGAAGGGTCATCTCTCTTTCTCCCCAGACCAGGTGACAGCCTCATACCATGAGGGTTCATACTGCCCTACACACTCTGCCCAGCAGAATAGTGTGTCTTGGCACAGGCTGTAACCATGCCAGAGATCATGCTAGAAAGTAGTATGGGTGATTACAGACAATATTTAAGCCCATGCTCTGTTCTACTAACTCACAAATACATGTGTAAACTCCAAGTGATCCACAGCACATTATTTAATCTTTAACTTTCACATAACTCTAACATAAAGAGTGCTTTCCTGTCTTTGCCTGTGACAGTAACCCACTCCTCCTATTTCAAGAGATTAATGAAGCTTTTCTCAGGCTACAACTCTCAGACACTAGGAATAACAAAAAAACAAACCAAAACAAAAACAAACAAAAAAACAAAACAAAACAAAAAAAAACAAAACAAAAAAAAAAAAAAAAACAAAAAAAAAACCCCAACCAAACAAAACACATCTGTCTCAAGAAAAATATCACGTATCCTGAGGTTTTCTGTGAAAAGTTCAACACTGTCTTAATGCTTAAGATTAAAATTGTCCTATATTTTATCTTTTGTACACATTTCCAGTTCCTGAAGCCCATTTCTGCTTATTAAGAGCTTAATAAATTGACAGTTAGATAAAGTACCTAGTATATTTATTTTTACTCATACCAATCATCTCTCAAAGAGAGTCAAAAGAGGCACTTTCCTTCTGACAAGAATGTTGTGTGCCCTTTGTTTACTTTATTTTTGTGGGTTTGTTCTTTTTTTAGATTACCATAATGACAACAAAGGAGCAATAAGTAAGTCCACCTGTATTCTCTGATTTCCCAGAGGAACTGTGCATGACAACTGGAAAACAAACAAAACTCTTGACAGAGAAACAACGCAACACTTGTGAGCTAATGAGCAGCACGGAGATGGGCCAGGCATGCAGACGTGTGCTGCAGCCTAAAAACTGTATATAAAAATAGGAGGGCAGGACAGGGAGGAACTGGTCCTCTTATATCACACTGCTGTGCTACAGAGCCACTTTCAGAAACAGATGCTGTAACCTTCCAGGAGCATGTACTTGTGCTTAAGGGAGAGCTGTGAGGCAGCAGGAGACCTGGATTTCTGTTCACACCTTTTCACACAACCCTTTTTATTGCCAAAGCCACAGCCTGAGGTCTGCCCTACAGGTGGATCTAGTTTGTGTGCAGATGCATTTTGAATGGCCAGGCAGTTACCCTGGCATGCAAATACCTGCTATCCCTTCCTGTCAATCACAGAATGGTTTTGTTTCCAAAAAGGCATCTTTATATTGATTTCTGTTGGCACAGCTTCAGCAGTAAGAGTGGCAATAGAGCTGACACCTGACTGGCAAATGTGAGCTGGCAGAAGCTCCTTAGGTAAAGACAGGCCAAGTCCTTCTGCGACTGGCAGAGTTTCTTTAGTCAGTGCTGTTTACCTGCATTCATATCAGAAATACATTGCCAGTGCAATGCATGAATATTCTGCTCTCAGGAAGGTAATAATACAAACAAACTCCACAGCTATATAAGGGAGGTTATGCTTGAGTCAAAAGAAGTGCCATTTTTGGAAAGAAAGGGAGGAAGGAAGGAAGGAAGGAAGGAAGGAAGGAAGGAAGGAAGGAAGGAAGGAAGGAAGGAAGGAAGGAAGGAAGGAAGGAAGGAAGGAAGGAAGGAAGGAAGGAAGGAAGGAAAAGAAAGAAAGAAAGAAAGAAAGAAAGAAAGAAAGAAAGAAAGAAAGAAAGAAAGAAAGAAAGAAAGAAAGAAAGAAAGAAAGAAAGAAAGAAAGAAAGAAAGAAAGAAAGAAAGAAAGAAAGAAAGAAAGAAAGAAAGAAAGAAAGAAAGAAAGAAAGAAAGAGAAAAAGAAAGAGAAAGAAAGAAAGGAAAGAAAGAAAGAAAGAAAGAAAGAAAGAAAGAAAGAAAGAAAGAAAGAAAGAAAGAAAGAAAGAAAGAAAGAAAGAAAGAAAGAAAGAAAAAAAGAAAGAAAGAAAGAAAGAAAGAGAAAAAGAAAGAAAGAAAGAAAGAAAGAAAGAAAGAAAGAAAGAAAGAGAAAAAGAAAGAAAGAAAGAAAGAAAGAAAGAAAGAAAGAAAGAAAGAAAGAAAGAAAGAAAGAAAGAAAGAAAGAAAGGAAGAAAGAAAGAAAGAAAGAAAGAAAGAAAGAAAGAAAGAAAGAAAGAAAGAAAGAAAGAAAGAAAGAAAGAGAAAGAAAGAAAGAAAGAGAGAGTCATTGTTTGGCAGTGCTAGTCACAGCAAGGGTGAGGTTGAAGACTATGTCTATAAAACCCCTTTCTCCTCTGGGCAAAGACAGAACCTGACCACACTGGGGAAGAAACACTGTGTGTGTTATTGCCCTAGTAGGACTCTGAGGAGCTGCCAAACCATTTTGCCCTGATCTGCATGCAATGGAGTAGCTGGACTGTGAGCCTATAACCCATAATAGCCAAGAAATTCAACCCTCAGAGACAGTGTAAATTCAATGGGCCAATTAGCACCCATGTGAGCTGTTTCAAAGAGCAAAGACAATTATCTACACTTTGCAGCATGTGGTTTAAACCTTCGATTAACCTATGCTTTAGGGGTTTCCTTTATTTTCTTTGTTTGGTTTAGTTTTTTGAGTAGTGTTTTGGGTTTTTTTCCCCTTTTTTTCTATCTTGGTTTTGTTGCTGGTGCTGTTTTTGTTTTGTTTAAATTTCACTTCCACTTCTCCGTAGAGAAAAAACTAAAGTGGACACACACTAAACCAGCTCTATAAAGCTTGGCCACCACAATGAACATGTGGCTGTCCCCCATTTCTCTCAGAAAGCCACATGTTCACAATCTGTCTGTTCTAATTGTGCCATGGGTGTCATATTTGTGTCTAAGGGGCTGCTGTGTGCCTTACTGTGTCTGGCACATGGGAAGAACAGATGAGAAGCCTGTGGACACTGCCAGCCCATGCTCAGCTGTAGCTGCAGAGCACAGGGGCTCTGAGGGGCAGGAGTGTCTGCAGCTGTCTCAGACAGCCACGCTCTGTGTGTAGGACCAGGCTGCACTGAGCCATGGAGACACATACAGAAGGGGATTAAAAGAGGCAGAGAAGGTCAGTAAGATAACTATGCAATTTCTTCCTAAAAGAGACAAATACTGGGGGTTTGAGGAAGCACTAACAAAAACTGTATCTTAGGTCTATATATATTACAAAAAAAAAAAAAAAAAAAAGAAAAAAAAAAAAAAGAAAAATACAACCTTTCTTTCCCTGTTCAGTTATCTAAACCTGAGTGCAGGCTCATGACAAAATACAAACCTGGATATTCCCTTCAGATATTATCAGCATATCAGTTTTGGAGGCCAATGTTTATTCATGCCCTTTGACCACCCCACACAGTTAGAGAATGGAGGTGTTTGCCTTCTTGCTGACATTTCCCTGTGGCAGGTCTCACAGGATTCCAACTCGTGAGGCCAGGGAGCTGAGGATCCTTCACTCAGTGTGATCATACAGGTAAGAAAACAGAGGGGGAAGGTCCCAGTTTTCAGAGCAGAAACACTTTGGACAGGAGGGTTTTTTCCTGAGAACCTATGATTCTTATAGAGGCAGATTTTGCAGATAACTGCATACGACTGCAATAAAAAACGGTAGTTTCTTTAATGTTATATTTATATACATCATTATGAACAACTGTAACTAACACACTGAAGAACTATTTCTTTATGCCTTCTTTCCTTATTGGAGAAACAACATCATAATGATCACAGCTTTCTGGTCTGGGAGCTAGCTCAGAGTAGCTGTTTCAGAAGGGAGTTTATCTCTGTGCCTCTGGGTGTCTATATATGTATTTCTGTCTATCTGGGGGTAGACAAGATCTGGGAGGGGACACAACTGGGAGCTGACTCAAATTAACTTAAGGGATATTCCATACCATGGAATGTCAGCTCAGATAAAAAGGCTAATGAAAGGAGGAGGAAATGGGGGCACTTGTTATTTAAAATATTTGCCTTCTGTAGCAAACCTTACATGTGCTGAGGCCTTACTTGCCTGGAAGTGGCTGAACATCACTTGCTGGTGGCAACTAGCTCCCTCTGTCTTTTTGGTTTTTTCCCTTTCTTTTCTTGTCTGTGTGCAACCTTTTGTTTTCGATTCAATAAATTACTTTATCTCAATCTAGGTGTGTAATTTTCCATCTTATTTTCTCTCCTCTATCCATCTTAGAAAGGGGAGTGATAAAGCAGCTTGGTGTCCAGCCAAGGTCAACCCACCACAAGATAATAATAACATAAGGTGTTGCAGTCAGCAACAGTCAGGTGTTCAGCTTATAAGGACTGTACTGAAACTAGCAAAACAGTTTGAAGAGTGTTTTTTTGTACAGAAACCCTGAATGCCTCAAGCACAAGGCAAGAGACAACAAGCAGAGACTGATGCACAGGAGGCTCCTCCTGAAATGAGGAAGAGCTTCAGTGTGCAGTGACCAAGCACTGAAGAGGTTTCTCAGAGAGGTGTGGAGTCTACCCCACTGGAGATATTCCAGAACCATCTGTAGATGCCATCCTGTGCCTGTGCTCTGGAATAGCCCTGTTTAAGCAGGGAAACTCCCTGTGGCCATTTCCAACCTGACCCATTCTGGGATCTTGTGAAATGTGAGGTAGAATACAGAAGCTATTTTAAAATACATTGAAAAAAAACCAAACCAAAACAAAGCAAAACAAAAACTACCAAACAAAACCAACCCAACCAAAACACTTTTCAAAACAGTCCAGGCTAGGAAGATAGACAAATTTTGAAACTCCACAGAAAAGAATGCCACTCTAGAGGTTCTGATTAATTTCTAGTGACAAACAGACAGAAAACAATCCTTTTTTCTTGCCTAGAATTCCAACTTTAGGATAAATTCGACTTGTGGGAAGAAGTCTGTCTTCAGGATTCCTGAAGCTGCTCTTACTCTTTGAAGATTTCAAGGTAGAGTGGTTTCTGGGCAGCTGCAAGTAACAACTGGCCCAAAAACTCATCATATTTTTTTTCAAATCTGTCTTCCCCAGCTAGTCAAAGAGGCTATGTCTAAGTCTTTGGGAACTTTTCCCAGCACTCAGAGCAATAGACATGGAAAAGCCCACAGCTGTGCAGTTGGACTCCCTTAGCTTTCAAACCCAAGCCACCACTCCCAGCCTGTTTATTAGAAATGATTCCTGACCAGGATAACATCAGAGGTGTGACAGAACCTGTGTGAGACAATGCTGCTCCTCAAAGAAAGAGATCATTCTAACTGGTTAGCAGTAAATTAAAAAAAAAAAATGTATTAACAGTCATATTATGGTATCAGGGCATAATTTCAGATCTTATTTAATTTATTATTAAAGCCAAAATCAGAGACGATACAGACAGTTCCCAGTGCACACACTGGGTAACAGGCAGAGAATGAAAAATCTCAGTTTCAGATGCCTCAGAGCAATGTTAGTATTCTCTGTCTATCCTCACAGATATTCTCAGGAGGAGCCATACATGACAGCAGTTTATCAGGTGGTGAGAAGCTGTCTTCATAACTACAGATTGCTAAGTATCATCTTCACAGAGAAATTCCTGACCAGCAGAGAGAGCAGGTACAGTCAAACTCTAATTTATACTCTTTATCCAGGCATTTGGCATGCAATGAACACATAATATATACCCTTCATTGTACCAAATAAGGGTGTTATCTGGTGAGTAGATAATATCTCTAATTTCCCATGGTTACCTGTACTTCTGAGCCAATAAAATAGTGTTCGTTGCTATTATTGGATTTCAAATCCCACCTGAGTTTTACTTTTATTAACATTTTTATTAATTTGACTGCACTGATAAAGTTATAGGTGAATGTGTTGTCCCCAAAATAGAAAAATAGATATGCTGGTCAAAGGGGTTGAATATGAAATACCCAAAAATGATATTTACAGCAAATGGGGGATAACAAAATTAAAAGAAGGAACCAGTTTTAAAGAATAATTCAAGCATAAAGCACAAGAGCTGCTGAGCAGAAAATCATTCTGCCTACCAGAAAGTTATGGAAGTTCAAATGCCCTAAGAAGGAATGCAGAGAAGGCTCAAGCATTCATGGTGAATGCAATTTCTCCAAGGAGCCTGCACATGTCCCTGAATCATAGAGGGCATAACAAACAAAACAAAACACAGCAATACTCCCAAAAAAGAAGTAAAAACTTAATTTGTTTATCAACAGCTCTGCATGGCAGTGTCTCTTTAAGCAAGGTCAACATAGTCTTTTCTCCAGAGCAATGCTAAGGTAAAAGCTCTTATGGCTCTGCTCAAGGCAGGAATTTTGATCTATGGCCTAACCCTAATTGTGGCAGAAATCAGCAGGAGCTTCTGCTTTTATTTCAGTAGTGGCCAATCCAACATCCTCTTCACTGGACCTTGACCATCTGACTGAAATGTGTAGGACAGGAAGCTCAGGCTTCATCCAGACTCTATCAAAAAAGAGATTGATGCTACCCACCCAAAAATCTAAATTACCTCTGGAATGTCCTATGTTTCTCCATTGATTTCCTATCTCTCTCACATTAATGAGTGTAGGGCAGTTATATCTCTAAATT
Source organism: Sturnus vulgaris (assembly GCF_052056855.1). Lineage (NCBI taxonomy): Eukaryota > Metazoa > Chordata > Aves > Passeriformes > Sturnidae > Sturnus > Sturnus vulgaris. Next base: position 150,599,522 of record NC_142243.1, read on the forward strand.
AGCAAGCTCAGTTATGTGCCAAAAGTTATATGGCCCTTGTGTTTAACCTTGCTTGAATCAACACAAAGCATCAGAACTGTTTTTCCCCTGAGGGAACCAGTCTTACTATTTTTTTTTTGAGCAAACATCTATAGATTCAAAACAATTTTTTAAAAATACTTTTTTAGACACACAATTTAACAATTACGAATAAATTGTGTTTAAAAATTGTTTTACATTTGCACCTAAAAATATCCTGAGTATTGTATAGATAATTCAAACAATATTGCTGGTTAAGTAAATACACCTTTAATGGTTCTCAAGAAGCATTACGACTGGAAGTAGTCTCTCCTATGCTGGTTTTCGTTCTCTAATGACAGCATTAAAATAGAAAAAAAAATATTCTAACACAATTTACCATGTACATGGAGTAAAGTGGCAAATTGTTATGCTAAGACAACTGATACAATGAAGAAATGCTAACCAGTTTGTAGTAACACTGGTTTTACTTCTCTTTCTCAGCTGCTGCATGTTCTCACACTGCTGCTCCATCTGGATTAAAATTGCTTTAATGGCTTGCATGAATAGCATCAGGAGTTAGCAGAGCTCACAAAGTCCCCACTAAGATTGTTGTTCTGCATTTTACTTCTGTTAACAACATTAGATATGAGTTTCCTATGTGTTCTCAAAAGGGTTGTTTCCTGCATGCTGGGCTTCCCACAGAATATAAAAACAAGACAGTGCTTTTCAAAAATTGTTTCATAAGTGATAAATTACACTATTTTCTTTAGACTATTAATCACTGAATAATTTACCCAGAGGATAATGAAGCATACCTCAATAAAAAGTGTTTGGTATAATTGCAATTTTATCCACAAGCCACTTAGCTTATGCTCACTAAAGGTATTTTGGTAGGTTTTTTGTTTTTTTTTTTTTTCCTGGTTACTTTGATTTTCCCTACAATATCAATTCTGAACTCTGCTATCTGCCATTATAACTGAAAGCTCATGAGAAAACTCTAGTTCTGGTTTGCTGGAGTCTATTGTATCATGATAATGATTGAGGATAAAATGCTTTTCTCGGATCTTGATATTGTGATGATTCTTTTTTTAGACAAGCAGGGCCCTTAATGTCCTCACTGAACAAAGTTTAACTTGCTGGCTTAGATACCACTTTAGTGAAGTTGCAACAAAGTTCAGCTAAGTATTTCTTTTTGGAGAAGAAACTTTCCTTCTGTGTTGAAATTAATGTTAAAACTCAATGGTTATGATTATACTAATAAAATGTGTTTGACAGATGAGAGATAATTTTCAGCAGGCTGGTCAGACACTTCCTCTCTCTTTTGTAGGATAAGAGATTCTAGCTGGACTGACACAAGCCTATCATAACTCTTGGCCTCAGGATTAACAAACACACCAATATCTCATATTACTGCTGGAACTGGGGCTATTTGATCCCTGCCTGCTCTACCGTGAAGTTCTTACAGAGCTAAGGAAATCCTAGGTCTTCAGAAATTACTTAGTTTGAGAAAAAATACCCGTGATTACCATATTTAAAGCTGTTAATCTGCTGTTGCATTTCCAGAGATATGCAATCTGTATTCTAAGCCTATTAAAAAATGCAAGACATCTCAAAAGAGATTTTTTGGAAGCTGAGCATGTTGAACAGAAAGATTCGAGAAGAAATACCTCGAAAATAGCCCAATGGTTAGGACACAGGTCCCCAAAAAGGAAAACCTATTTTTCACCCATCTTGAATACACATGGGCTTGAATTCAAGGTGTTTGTGCTGTTTATGCATTTTATATGAGGGACAAACAAATAAACAAACAAACAAACCCAAAACCAACCAACCAAAAAACCCCCAAATGCATTATTAGGTTACTGTGCAGGGAGCAGTGAGCTGTAGGCTCCTGAAAGAAGCTTAATTCTTGACTGAATGGGGAATCCACCTATCAAGACAAATTAAATCTTGTTTCTTTTACTTTCTGCTGTTCCTCTACGTGACCTTCACCTTCATGACCACAGAGCTCCCTCTTGATGTGGGTTCATGTCCCTAAGCAGGACAAGGCCATGCCCTGTGCTTGTGCTCTTGCCACAAGACTGCTCTGCAGAGCACAAGTACTCCCAATTCCTCTGCCCATTTTTTACTTAGTTCACTTCTAACAGTATCTAATCAGAATTGATATTCTGATTTGGGTTCCTCTCCTTAAGTCTGAATTGCAAGAATATTAGTGCCAAGGTTGAGTGTTTGGGAATGTGTGTGCACATGGGAGTGAAGATGTACAAGGAATACTCAGCCCCACCAGAGAGCTTCTAGGGAGTTCTGTGTGTTCCATGTACCAAGGATGAGATTCTGTTGGAGATTAGGCCATCTGACATGTTTGCATCACGTCTTTAATCTCAAATCAATTATCTGGACTTCTCAGACCTTAGCCACAGGTTGCATCCAAAGTGGCTGCTGTCAATGGAGGCAGTGATGTTGGGTGGCACTTGGTTTGATATGAGTTACAGCAGGCATCTTTGTATACCTGTATCTGAATAATTTCAATACACTGAACATCTATTCAATGAAAAAAATCTTGCTGTGTGTGAATGATTTTAATTTCCTGTTTGAGGGCAGCTATTTAGCTCAGAGAGCAAGCTACACAATTTTTTCCTTTGACTGGTTCCTAAGAACTGACACTGGATTTGAACATAAGCCTGAGCCAGTGACAATAACCTTTTGTCACTGAGGTTGCTGTTTTGATTTTTGCATACATCTGTACTTTTAAAATTCTTGGATGCTCACAGATATAAACCTGCCCCAGAGCAAATAAATGCTAGTATTATAAAAATTGAAGTCAGTAATGAAACACATTTGGATTCCACATTGTTTGTTTTTTGAGAGCTCATTGCAGTGACTGCACAGTCACGTGCATAGTCAACCTATACCTTCTGTGGTTTCAGATATTTCTGTTGTGTCTCAGGACATGAGTAATATGCTTGTGCTGATTCAATCTGAAAGCATCTTATATTGTTGTAATTTATTTCAGTTATTCTCAATAATGCCTTACAAAAAATTCTCTTGTGAATAGAAGGTGGAGGCCAATAAATATTTCCAAACATGTTCAAACACTTGGAGGGGGACAAGGGGACAGAGAGGGGAGGGGGGAAAGAAAGACACTGCTATAGGGAAAAATAAAAGGGGGGTGATGGAGAGGAAGGGGAGAAGAAATCTGATCTGTTTTCAACAGGCAAACACAACTTGCATGCAAAGACCTTCACATACAACATTTAACACACTGTAAAATAACATTATTTATATAAACTTTATCAGATGTTTCATCTTTCAAATTTTATTTCACAATTGGTCTTGAAATATCCCTAAGGTATTGTCTTACTTGCAAAATGTTATTTCAATTAGTTGAATATCATTCTTTACAGGATTCAGGTCAAATAAGGGGCAAAACTAAATCCAAACCAAACAATATGTGTCTGCAATAAATTTCTGTTCCTGAATTATTCATACTTAATGGCATAGGTGACTCTTCAAGCATTTTGAATTAACTAGAATTGATTTCTTACTTTTTTTATGCCTAGTTGTACAAGCTTTTTTGTACTTTTACTTCTCCTTAACAAATAAAGTATTGATTCAGCTCCACTGAACATGCTTTATTTAAACTTTGCCCTTTGTCAGCAACTTAGTCCTTTACCCAGAATTCTCTTCTGTGACTTTCTATTGTCTCCTGCTCTGGAAGGTGAAATATACTGGACAGGCTCCTTGGTATGACATAAGGGATAAAATGCAGTCCAAATTTGCTGGGAACAGTTACAATACAAAGCACATACCAGGCACATTAAAGCACTTACTACTCCTTTTCTGACTAGATTCTAATTGCTCCCTGGGAAATTCAACAGCTTAAAATTCAAATAAACAGACACACAAACTACAGCCATATTTCCCCATTTTTTTCCCCTTTGGCTAGTTTATTCTTATTTCAATCTGAAACTAACATTATATGCTGAACTCACATTCAGTTTTGCTCTGCCTCAATTGGAAGGGGAGACAACAAGATGAAAAAGTTCATGGGTAGAGAAAGGGCAAAGAGATCACTTAACAATTACCACTTCGGGAAAAATAGAACTAACCTGGGGAAAATTAATGCAATTTTCTGCCAATTAAAGTAGAGTTTATTGTGGGAAATAAAAACAAACATTAAAACGTTCCCTCTCACTTCTCTTTTTCCCAGTCACACCTTCCCTCTCCTAACTCCTGACTCCTCTAATATCTACCAAAGCTAATAGGGAGTCAAGGTAATCTTGACTTTTTGACAAAACTAAAAGTTTTGATTTCTTTTTCATATGACTTTTCATTGTGCATATACCACACTACCTATTTTCCTTAGTCAAGCTTATAGACCAACAAGAAGTTTTGGTGAATAAGTTTTTGTTTTTCTGTCACATATGAGAAATATAGATGACTGATTATGAAAAGCAAGCTAGTGTTTTGGTAAAATTAAAAATTACTACCTTCCAAGTGGTGGAATTTAATCACACTGGTCACTATTTCACTACAATGCTAGAATCCTTTAGAGCAGTGTCATATACACTGCAGTCTAATTATTTAAATTTAAAGTTGCTTTTATATTTATGGTAGAAGTAAAATCAGATTATTTCCAAATTTAATTATTTGCAAATGCCATAGGGTACATCAGTTTACCAAGTCTAGATGCAGAGTACAAATCCAGCTTTAAGCATGGCTGACAACATTATTTTAATGATAACTGTGTGTCATCATATAAAATACAGATTATTATCATCATTGCCAAACCACAGGAAAAAAACCCTGTGCATTCCATTTCCTCAGGTAAAGATATTAGTTATGTAATGTACCCAGAACATCAGCTGTATTCCATACAAAGACTTTTAACTCTGAAAAACACTAGACATGGACATAAATATATTTCATCAGCAAAAGTTACCTGATTGTAAGTCTAAAGACAAGTGAGGAAACAAGAACATACCACATTGACAGGAGCACAAAATTCCTGTTCTTCACATGCAAACTGTTGTCCTCTAACAAGCACAGCTGTAGACCATTACCTCTAAACAACCCTCAGTAAAAACTGACATCATTCTGTATTTGTACATCCCTTAGTGACACTCAAAGAAGAGCCAGTCTTTACTGAGTGATGGCAGGCATAAGAATCAAGCAGAAGTTTGTTTTAATTGGTGGAATACAGTGTAGACATATGTATAACTTCAGTGCATATATGTAGAAATGTAATAAAATCAGAGAGGTAGCCATTATTCAGTATGAAGAAAAAACAGGATGCATACTTTATAAATTCTTTTAGAAAAGCAAAGACCTGATGTCAGATTTCGGGAGATCCCATGTTGGCCTCAATGAGCTATGAATCAGGATCCAAACAGATTCAAGGTGATTGCTTTTATGCTCTCAGTTCCAGACCTGTGAATTGTGTGAAACTGCAAATAAAGCAATCAAGGAATTGAGTAATTATTTCTTAGTTTTCCTAAATAAATTTAAAGCATGCACAAGCTTTAACTAGTTTAACCATAATGCATGAACAAATGTGTATGAATATTTTCATCATAGTTGTTTTAATGAAGCTCTAAGAACTCTTGAAACTCTAAACTGGCCTCTTTCAGTGATGCCCTGTGACAGGACCAGAGACTGGGCACAACCTGAGACACAGAAGTTTCCTTGATCATCAGGAAACACTTTTTTACTGTGAGGGTGACCAAGCACTGGGGCAGGTTGCTCAGAGAGCTGTGGGCTCTTTCTTGTCAGAGACATTCCAAAGCCATCCAGATGCAGATCTGGGTGACTGTTTCCAAGTGGGTCTCCTTGAGCAGGAGGGTCAGAAAGAATCACCTCCAGAGTCACTCAAAGCCTCAACCATTTTTTAATCTAGACATTAAAGCCAGATTCATTGTTTCCTTTGAAAACTGCAATATGTTTACATTTGTGTTATTACCTGTGAAACAAACATCCAGCCTGCACTACAAAAACTTCAGAGGAAATCCTCAAAGTTCATGACGTTTTTGAAGGAAAGCATGGGCATTTTCTTTTACACCCAGCAGACAGAAATGCAGAGGATTTTTGAAGTTGTCATCTCTCATGGCTTCCTAAAGTAACCACCTCACGAAGGGGGCTTTGTTTCCCACAAATTCCATTTTAAATTTAGATCGACTTGTGGCCCCTATACACCTTGTGGAAAATTATTTAAGATATCACTTAGATTACTAGAATCCTTCTTCTATTTTCCAGTTTAAATGTGCTCCATTTCTTCTCATGTCAACATTGACAGTTAACTTAAGTAGTTTTTTTCCTTCCTTAACATTTAGCCCTCTTGAGTATGATCCAATACCCACCTAATATTCATTCAGCTAAGCTGAAAGATACTTTTCCAAGACTCACATTCTGTACCATCATTTTGTATTCTTTGAGCCTCTTCAGCAGCATTTTTCTGGTCCCTGTTGGAATGTATCACTCTTGAATGCAGCTGGCCAGAAAAGCAGAGATGGAAATGATTCCTCTGGGCCCTTCTTGATGTTTTCTGCAATCTACTTAACAATATGAACCTGGGTACCCAACCTGATTCTTCCACAGCTTGCAATTGAATTTTTGTAGAAAAGTAACACCCATATCCTAGGGACATTTTCCAATTCACTGTTTAGAAAGTAGTGATTAGGCTACACCTGTGTGTGCTGCCTTGGGAATGAAAATGCTCCTGGAATCAGTCTCTCTTCTGATTTCCCTCCATTGTGGTCCACACAAGTGTCCAGTGTGCATAATCTGAGTGAAATCTGAGATTGAGGTTGCTGGACCATGGGGCAGTATGGGACCCATGCCCATGTTACCATGTCACAAAGCCACACAATGCTACCAGAGTCAGGCAAAGCAGCTCTCCCCTGAGGCACAGCAGGTCTGACCTTCCCCTTGCAAAGGAAACTCCTCACTGGGACTTGTGTACATAATGAACTCTCTAATCTTTTCTCTTAAAGGGAAAAAGGGGATTTGTTTAATTTTAGGTTGCTTGTTTATCAAATCACCTGGCGATTTTCACGAGAAAAGCAATCTTGGAGCAGGAAATTTCATGCCATATTAAACAATATTTTTTTGAAGTAGACATTGCTGAGATTGACCCAGCACAGAATGGTTTGCTTCATGGTGATAATACTGATACTCAAACCATGTGTTTCTCAGCTGCTTAATACTGAAGATTTGTTTTCTTTTCTTTTTATATTCAATCATGGACAAGAAAGGAGCAAGACAAAAGTTGTGTGGGCAGTGAAGGTATCCAGAGCAGAGACTGATGAGGGTGGCAAGAAGCACAGTGTAATACTGAGAGCTGGAAAGAGAAGGCATGAATGTGGTACTTATCCCTTTCTCCTTCCCACATCTTTCTCTGATGTTTTGCTATTAGTGAAGTACAAAGAAAATGCTGCTAAAAAGCTGTCATTGGTGTACTGTGAAACCACAATAGAAAACAGCAAGTAGTGGGCAATCACACAGAGTTGCTAATTAACTTGAACCAGCTTAAAATAAACTCTGTGCAATGAAGTTGCAGAGATTTCAGCAAAGAAATTACCCTCCAATGAATATTTCTTCCTTGATGATGGCAGCAAAGTTCAGTAAGAGACTTTTTTCCATATTTACTTGATGAAACTTTTTGGACAGTGCAACTGCTTTCCTCTCAAGAGTCCTAACCTTTACATTTGAATCCATGAGGTGTTCAAGTAAAGGCTTCATTTTAGAGCAAGAAGAAAATTACTGATTTTTTCTTGTTCCCTTCCTTTGGATCAGGATCAGTCTTTCAAATAATAGAATTTCCTAGTAAAGATTTAGTTCTCTTAATCAACCTTTGCAGTTATTTCTTGTTCCATACTTCAGTTTTCAGAATATGCAATAAAAAGCTGATATTTACAACAGTTGGTTGATAATTCATTTTTACCATAATTTTTTCTTAAATTGAAAATATTGGTTTGTCAGAACCTAGGCAAAAAACATGTTTTGGCTAATATCTTCAGTTGAATTTTGAAAAAAAGAAGTTTGGTTACTAAGTATATTTCTTAGGACATTTTCCCCCCTCCGTTTTTAGAAAAAAAATTTTTATTTTGAATTTCTGATTAATTTATAATGACATGCATGCCAGATTTATGGCAACTACTTTCTAATTTTCAAACTGAAATGTTCTGACTTACCCATTTATATTTCTTCCTTTGCAGGGTTTCAGTTTCTTTAACATTTTGCACCTACTGAATATTTTTATTTTTTTTTTTTTCAAATCATAGCTAAAAGTTCATTGCACTTCTTATTTCTGGAATTTCTGGTGTGCTAAGAAAATAAATAAAAAAAAAATAACAATCAGCTCTCACAGTTTCTTTCTCTTTAAAATTGCTGTAGTGCATTTTCCTTGGCTGGCACCAGGTCCCCTGCTCTGTCATTCCCCCTCCACCAAAAGGAAATAAATATTATGGGTTTGAGATAAGGATGAGGAGATCACTCACCAAGTACCATCATGGGAAAGACACATGCAACTTGGGAAATCAATTTATTGCCAATGAAATTGAGCAGGATGGAAAGAAAATGAGAATAGTTGGCTCCACCTCTCCCTTCTTCCCAGGTTCCACTAAACTCCTCTACCTCCTCCTTCCAAGTGGTACAGGAGGATGGGCTGTCACAGAATGAGCCCTACAGAATGAGGGCTCTGTCACACAAGCATAGCTTTTGGTGTCTTCTGACAGAAGCCATCCTTTCAACTCCCCAGTACCAAAATTATTCCACATAAACCCAGTGCAGCTGCTTTAAGATCCATAAGCGAAAACATCTGAGTAAGAACACTGCTTTTGTCTTCTCACTGTGAGAAAAGTGTGTGCTACACTAGGGAGCTCCAGAAGCTTCTGCTCAGGACATCTGGAGATCAATAGCACACGTGTCTAACACACATGCACAGCAAGTCCAAAGCTGCAAAGCACCCCTTGCCATGATCCCTTGCCCATGTTCTTTATTGGGAGTGCTAACATCTAAATTGTGTCCAGGAATTGTCTGGGAGGGTTGCCAAAATCATGTCAGGGACCATTCCCTGAATTTAGCAAAAGGGACAATTAAATTCTGGTGCCTGGAATGGAGGCCAGTGAGGCCTCACTCAGTTCATGAGCATACAAGTTGCTTTGGAGTGCTGTTTGATCTTCCACCATCTTTTACTAAATGCTCCTATTGACATAGTGAGTGGAAGTGCTTTTTTCATGTTTTAGAGGTGAGAGACTAATAGATCACATACAAAAGTATTCTGACCTGACTTTAATGGATAGGCTTTTGTCCCATCAAAATCTGAAATTAAGGGACCTAATTGTGTTACAGGGAGGTTTGTCAGCTGGCTGCAGAAGGAACTGGGACTGATTTAATGTTGACTGCACTGGGCTGTGTATGAACAGTGTGCTACTGGCTGGAACCTCACAGCCTTTAACATCTGCATGTTATGTGGTGATAAATCCAAGACACCACAGAATTATTTGGTCAGAGCCTGCACCTCAGTATTGTCATTGGAGAAACACAATCACAACAGCTAGTTCTGGCAGCTATGGTGAGAATTCCGAATATGTTCTCTTTGTAGCAGTACTGCACAGGGAAGGCTCTGCAAGACGAGCCTGTCTAACCACTACGTGATGCAGAAAATGAGCAGCTCCTCTGTGACTGCCAGGTGCATATTCACACTTCCCTATTAACACTGGCTATTATTTGTTGGCCCTTTTGTGATTTAAGTCATTAAACAGGCAGGGAAATAACCCATCAAAGCTAGAATAATGTTCTGTCAGTTGTTGTTTTTTGTTTTTGGCTGAGAAGCCAGACAGTCATCTTCTAGTGTAAGTAGAGTACACAGCAAGGAAGGGGAGAGGACAAAGTGCTGTGGGACTTCTCTGAGCATCAGCAACCACTTTTATCATCTCCTGTCTCTCCTGGCCACTTTGCCTGGCCTTGACTGCCTGATAATCAGAGCTGTTAGCACAATCACTTCGGTTGGTAACTGCTGAAGTTCAAGAATTCTCTTTGTCTCTTTTTCTAGTTAAAAACTTTTATCAAGCAAACAATAATCAGTTCAAGCATCTTATGATTGCTCTTTTAGGAAAGTCATTTTTCTAGTCACTTAACTCCTCCTTTTTGAGGCTCTGAACATGGGAGCTGTTCAGAGAAGAGCTTCATCTGGCTCCCCTATTATGCATGTTCAGCTGCTATCTTGACATTACCTCCCTGCCAGCATTTCTCACCTGCCTCACAGAGGTGTTATGTGATGTAATTAGTTTTATTATTACTGTAATTACCATAAAATCAAGCTGACAAAATGTGATTGCTTCTCCAGGTTTTTCCCATCACTTTTTTGCTGAGCTTTAAGATTATTTTCGCTGTTAGAACTTTCTCCTGTGCTAGCTCCCTGTTCTCACTACTTCTTTCTTTTGCTTTTGTGCCATTTGGCTATGGGGTGATAAAACCTGCTGACATATTCTGCTGCATCATTTTCTGCAGCTGGCTTGAAAACAAAAGACACTAATAAAACGTTGTTGCTAGTAGGACCCTGCTCCCATTTTATGAGAAGAGAGAACAAATCAACTTTTTTCTGTTTTCTTTTTTTTTCCCCAAGGAAATTGTGCACCATGGGCACGCACACTTTGCACACTCACAAATCCTGGAGAACGAATTGAATGATTTATGTAACATTTTGATCCAAGTTCCCAGGTTCTGTCCCAGTTTCATGGAGAGCTATCACACTGAGCATTTCAATGCTTTACTATTTCATATTTTGTTCCAGGAGGCAAATTCACAGTGGCCAAGCACAGGTTCACTCAGCTGGGAGGGAGCACGACAAGATGTTTCACACAGGAGAGGTAAAAGGTATCATGCTGAGCCAGTCTGTGCTTATCACAAGGGGAATTTTGGAATTGTGTCTCTCCCAAAATCATTCAGGGAACAAAAGGAAGCTCACGGGCTTGTGCTATGCAAAATTTCTTTTTTGCACCGCTGTGTGGGCAAGTGTAACACAGTAGGAATTGTTGTGCTCATCAGGAAAACTCTCGTTGGCTAAATTCCATTTATCCTCAAGGATATCAAGGGCTCAACCCCACCTTTCTCAGCTCAGAGCACTGCAGATGGCCACCTCTAACTCAGGCTCCCCAAACCAATCTGTGTATTTATTGGGAGCTAGCCCTCAGTTTATGTAATTTATCAAAAGGAAAAAGGAGAAAGAAAGACATTTTAGAAGAATAATGTTTACAGCTGAAGTCAAGCAAAATCAAATACTTTAAAGATGATGCTGGAAATAAACTGTTTGCAAATGTCAATTCTTTAAAAATTCTTTTATATATCTGTAGAAAAATTTCATTTTAGCGTGGTGTACATTTTCCATTAGTTTAATTCTTTCAAGTAATTTTGAATGCATTCCTAATAAATAATCTTCATTTTTCTATTTCCATATTACAATATGGTTTGAAATATTATTAAATTAAATTTAACCATCATACATTAGTTATTTTCAGTTTTAAAGATATTTTGAATACATTCTTTTCATCATCAAAAATTAAAAAGTGCTACGAAATCTTTACTTACCATTAAAAGTGACCTTGAAAGTTTTATGTACAGCAAATTAATGATCACCTAAATAGTTCTTTCTTGTAATCTACACTGTTTTGATCCATCAGTTTCAATACTAGAATTTTAAAATCATACTTTTTTTTTTTTTTTCCCGGATTCATTATGGTGAGGGTTTTTTTTAGTTAATCCAAAATCCAACATTCTTTAATAAATATTTTTTTTAATATACTTGTTAGTATCTTCAGGGTACCTAGGTAACAAATACATAACTATGCTTTCTTTTTTGGAACAAAAGCAACCTTACCTCAATTTTCTTTGAAGCACCCAAATTGTTTTTTTATTTCTCTAATATACTCTTCCATATTTCGCTTAATACAATATTTCATTTTCCAGTGAATTTATTCACAATTAACTGCATTATTCTCTCTGAATGTGTGACACACTATGAAGAAATTCCAGAAAATTCTAGTTTGACTCGTCAAGATCTAAAAACCAGAACAGTAGGAAAAAACTCCACAAATGTAAAAGAAAATGTAACTCGGTGTCCAAGTTTGATCTGGAGCAATCAGGAGATTCTCATTCTGAAGAAACTCCTCTAAAAAGCAGGATCTGAAATCCTCGGAAAGCTGAAATCCATTGCAACTGAAAGCTTGTCTTATCATCAACTTGAGTGGAGTGTCTTTTAATTTCTTTCTTCTTATTTTTTTACCAAATCTTTGGGAAATGCCTGTGTAAAGGAGCCTCTTCCACGAGGACTTTTTATTATTTCCTCCTTTTTACAGAAGTCTTGATTAATGCCTACATTACTTGTCCTATCTCTTATCCTGCTGGAAAATGAAAGGTTAAAACTTTGTTGTCTTAATTCCAGGTTCTGAAAGATACAGTTAAAATGGAGAAATGGTGCAATACCATATGTGGTCGGGACCCTGTTCTGTGCTGGAAAGGAATATGGATGGATCAGATTGTTTGCAGGATTTGAAAGGAAAGCCAATGCTCTGCTCTTCTTCCCATTCTCTTTTGCCACTTTTTTATTCACTTGCTGATAATTATATTAATAAAATTAATTTTATCTATAATATTTTGTGGCTTGCAGGCAGCAAACTTAAGAATTTCTGCATCTGAAGTGTATGCCCTTAACTGTTATTTTCCTCCATAGACCTCACCACACCTTCACCGGTTTGGTTCTGGAAAAGTTCCATATAGGCAGTGAAATTAGTGTGAATGTATCCTGGACTTCATTAAAGATTGTGTGGAATTTGAACAGTGCTTTGAGGAAAACCAAATAAATATTCTTTCTAATTTCTTTATGCTTTGCTAAGAGGTGAAAACACTTTAGGTGCTAACTACTGAGCTCTTATTCTAAAAACTGAGACACTTTGGAGGTGCATCTGTGTCAGTGAAAAGCCTTTGATCACAGCCTGCTACAGCCTCTGGTCACTCTCCCCACCAACCTGTCCTTCTGATCTTTGTTCCACGTACTTGAAGTGTAGCTACCAAAATTACTTCAATCTCCATGACCTAAGTTAGCAAAGATAAACTATTTTAAAACTCACCTGTCCCATTTTTACTGAACTGGGTTAAATGAGAATCAAGGAAAAGCTCATCCAGCAGGTCAGAAGGGCTCCTGGCCTTTCTGAGAAGAGCAGGGGTGATATAAATGGTGAACTCTACAAATGGCATGATATGGCTAAACAGGAGAGTAGAAAAGAGTCTGGGATATTCTGTCTGTGAATGAATCATGAACATCATGAATCATCTTTTTCTAGATGCATATATGTGATATTTTGCATTCTATAAACTTTCTTTTCCCTTACAGAGATTTCAAGCAGGATGAGAGGTATTCTGCTACAGGGATAACAAGGACTTCACTTCCTGAGAGTCAAAAACGCAGATTATCACAACTGGTGGAGAAAGAGAGCCTGCAGCTTAGGTGCTTCTGGGACCTTGAGAAGTGCAGTTGATTGCAGAATCGCAGGATGCCCGAGGTCAGAAGGGATACTGAAGTTAATCTTATTTAACAGCCCTGCCCAAGCAGGGCTACCTAGACCTGTTTGCCCAGGACCATGTTCAGATGGCTTTTGAATCTCCCTGAACAGAGAAACTCCACAACCTCACTGAACAGCTTGTGCCAGTGCTTAGTCACTGTCACAGTACAAAGATTTTCTTGATGTTCAGAAGGAATCTCCTGTATTTCAGTTGCACCTGCTGCCTCTGATTCTGTGACTGGGTACCACTGCAGGAACCTCTCTCTGACCTCTTTTCACCCTTTCTCCGTGTATTAATAGTCATTAATAAGGCCTTTTCTGAGCCTTCTCTTCTCCTGGGTGACAGTCCCAGCTCTCTCAGCCTTTCCTTATACATCAAAGTCTGCGGCCCCTTAATCCTCTTCTGGGCTCTTCCCTGGACTCCCTCCTGTGTGTCCATGAATGTTCTGTACTGGGAGTTCAGCACTGACACAGAACTCAGTGTGGGCTCCCCAGTGCAGAGCAGAGGGGAAGCATCTCCTTCCTCAACCTGCTGCCCAATATTCTCATGTAAGACAAAGCAGCTCCTAGATGAAGAAACTGTTTCTTATCTCTTAACATGTAAGATGTGTGTTTTCAACAGCCTGTTAGGCATGAAACAACACTTTTCTGTAGTGGACAAGAATTGTGATCAATGGACCAAATTTCTGTGTTGTTACAAGAGTATTAACTAAATGCTTCTATATGTCACCAGTATAATATAGGACAAAGAAATATCTCACCATAATTCAGTTTGTACTTGGTCAGTGAACAAAATGCTTTTCAAGTTCAGGATTTCTGACACAAACATGCATGTCTGTACATAAATTACCCAAACATACTGTGTTTTTCAGAGTGACACTGAAAACAACTCTCCTGTTCTTGGTCTGAAGACTAATTGCAGCAACTACAATTTATGATGTGGCTTTGAATTAATCTTGCTTTGAGAAAAAATCAAGAAATTAACTAATCTAATCAGCAGTTGACTTGGACAAGACAAAAGGCTAAAAAAAAAGCAAAAAGCTTCCAATAATTGCTGTACCTGGTGCAGCTTGGTTCAGTCAAGTTTTTTTTCTACCTGCTAAAGTTATGGCAATCCAGCAGCTAAGATTTTTTTGTACCTACAGTCAGTTTGGACTAAATATTCTAGATAATATTGTCTTTGGATGCTGTTCTTCTAAAAGAATTTTATTCTATTTTATTCCAAAACTAGCGAGTAAGAAATTTGCCTCCTGAATAAGAATACATATTGATATGCTAATATTGAATTATTAAACTTTAAATGTATCTTTTGTTATTCAGATTATGTTTCATGAGTAAAAAGATGCTGATGGAATAATTTTTCACAATGAAAAATGGAATCAAACTTGTCCTTATACTTTTCAGGAAACTCTAAAGAATATATTAGAACAGGAAAACACTGAGAATCCAAAGTTATTATGTCATTAGGTCACAGTACTTGCTTAATCCATCTTCAAAACAAGCACAGTAACAGCACTAACAATGGGTTAAAGTGTCAGAATGTTGATTTTTATGAGGAAAGAGAAGGGGAGGGCAAGGAAGGGGAAGAGAAAAAGGGAAGAGGAAGGAGAAAGGGAAGAAAAAGAGGAAAGGAAGGTGGAAAGTTTACCCCTTTGAGCCACTTTGCTTCTTTACAGATTGAAAAAAGAGTAGCAGAGAGAGAAATAAGCACATGCACAGCATCCTTCATTGCTTCTCCTTCGGGGCTGCTTTCCCTGGGAACAGGGCTGAAACCATCATCTGTGTTTTATGAGATTGTAGCCTTGGACACCAACCACACTGCTCTGGCTGCTCTGCTGCTGCTGGCTGATAATGTGCAAACCTCTCCTCTAATTGAGAGAGTGCCACTTGACCTTGGATTCAGTAATGGGTAAAAAGTTTATTTTAGACTCTAACTCATGTTTGAGGTGTCAGGGTTTGGCTTGTTGTGGTGCAGCCTCTCCCAGCCCCAGTCTCAGGGTGTGCTGCCTGTGCCCTCTCACTCAGTGATTTACAGCAGCACACAGCTTCCACACACTCTGCACTGACAGAGTCAGAGCACCTAAGGCAAGGGCCCCCCAAAGGATGGGCTCCAGGAGAGGGCAAATGATTCATGTAGAAGGTAATGAGTGATAAGGGCTTCTTTTCTAAAACACTCAGATTTCTGCAATGTAGCTAAATAATCAAGTTGTTTCTAATGAGCATGAGATTCTGAGTGATTTGTGGATATTATTATAGGATATTTTTTCCCCCAAGTCTCCTGGAAAAGCTTCAGTCTGGGTATCCTTCAGAAGTCTTTATAGATCAAAACAAACAAAGAATAAACGTTAGTGCTATAAGGCAAGAAATAAACAACCCTAAAATATTTACATTTTTAATTTTTTTTTCTTTCTTTCCTTTACACTGTCCAGTATGGGCAGGTTGCAATTAGCAGTAAAGTAAGGGAAATACTACATTTTAAATTTGATTACTTTTTAACATACTGATAGAAAAGATGTTGCCTGGCAAATTTCCCTTAAAGACATTGGTATTTTTCTGTGACTAGAAAATGGTCAGTGTAAGCACTAGGTGTGAGAAATGAATTTCCTGCAGTCCATGCTAGCATGTTAACGCTCTTAAACAAAGGGAGTTATAATTCTCTTTTAAAATGAAGATTATTTTCCTAAAAATCACCTCAGAAGTGAAATTGAGTGCAAGAGGATTTCCTGTACCAATCTGCAAATCACACATGTGGGTGTTCCAGCATCTTCTCACTGTGCAGTGGAATGTGAAGCTTATTCCATAACACTGGGTCAGCCAGAAGAATGTGGATTGTCTCAAGGATGCATTTCTGCTTCTTGGGTAAGCTACTCTCAGAATTTCCCTTTACCATATTTCACTTGCTGTCTTAATACACAAAGAAAAATAATGCAGTGGTCAGACTTAAGGCTTGAGCACAGTAGTTTAGTTCCTCACTGATACTGAAAGCATAAATTTGCTGCTGTTAAGGCATTTTGCAGTGTGGCTGTAGATCTCAGCTCTTTTGTTTCAGCAGTGAATGGCAGTTTATTACAGCAGTTCTGAGCAAAGTACACCAGGCTACAGTGAGAGCTAGTGTGAGGTCGCCTCGGTGTTTGAATGCTGTGTCTGGATACATCCATAGACCAGAAATGTTATTTTGGGAAGATTGCTCACTCTGCTAAGGTAGGGTACATCATTCCTCACTTTGCAGACATCTATAGCTGAGCTCTCTTTTGTGGTGAATGGAAATAAATAATCATTCCCAGTGTAGTTCTTTCATCTTACAAGAGTTCTAGAGTAGGGAAGATGAATTGCATTCATTTCTCTTAATTTTCTATACAGAGAATCCTCTTCACCAACTCAGATGGAGAACTCTTCATTATATGGGTCTAAATTAGAGGAGATAAACCCCACAGTTAGGGGGTTCATTTCCTACCTGCAAAATAGGAATTACATTTTCCTGGCAGATACTGACAAGATAGACGTATAATAAATCTTGGTGCATCTTGTATGTATAAGAAGAGAAAAAGGTGGAATAAATCAGTTGCTGATCAGTTAATAGTGCAAAAACAAGGTAAGGTAATGCAAAAAAAAATGAACTTCTACTACAGTGTCTGAGGGCAGAGTCTAAACAACTCCTTTAACAGCAATCTGAGTTTTTTTAAGTGATCTGATCTGCCTGGTTGGGATGGGAGAAATTTAATCTGCACACAGCACAGTGGTCCTCCTGTCCTGAGGGCTTTGCCATTCATCTTTTTTATTTTGCACTAAGTAACTTATTTATAAAATCTGATAATTTGTCCCTTGATTCTAAATTACCATATGTTTGTAACCACTTTCTTTTTCCCACTCACAAAAGATGTAGAAATAAAAGTTTGAGTTAAATGTAAGTTGAAAAGTCAAAATTGAAAAGTTGAATACATACACACACATACAGTCCAAAATCCCTTAGAAATAATAAAAATAAATGAGGTTTGGGGGATTGGCTTTTCTGTTTTTTGGATCCATGTTTTTAGCAATAGTACACAGGAAATCTAGGGATGCCACCAAAGTGTAAACAAGTACTGCTGTAAGTTCAGTCAGAGAACTATAAAATACTGCGAACTACCAGTCTCTTACATGATCACAAATTTTAAGACAACAAAACATCAAAAAAATAATCCACCCTACCTGGAGTTCTAGTTTTTACTCAGAACTAACCTTCACTTTCTTTCACTGTAGGGAAAAAGTATTGCTCTTCCATCGAATCTGTGTGAACTCACAGGAGACTACACTGATCTAGGTTTCACTTTTTTAAATTAAGTGGATGTTGAGTAGGAGACAGTAAAATTGGCAGAAGAATAAAGCTGCTTGTCTAACAGCGACATTTGAGAAGATACTTTTTATTTTGGTACATCTTGGGCTCTGAACTCATTAGCATGATCCTTGGTAAACTTTTCTGACCTGTTTTTTACTTTGCACAGGACTGGCACAACTGCATCTCTCATTAAATCACATCAAATGAGTCCCACTGACATGAACTAGGCACCAGCTTGTTACGGAAAAGACAATAAAGGAAAAATTCTCCCAGCAGATCTGCATGACAGGTCCTGATTACTGATACTCTGCTCTCTAAAAATGTGTAGTCTTGTCTTTGACATACAGTCAGAACCACAATATCAGAGGCAAAAGATTTTCCATGAAAAAATGAGTTTGCCAAGCTGCATGAACAAACCTATTTTTAAGAATATTTTATTTTTAGATATTTTATTAACACTGTTCACGTAGACCATTGCAACAGCAAAAGTGATCAGTGTTTAATTACAAGAAACAACAAATCACATATTCTTTTTCCTCAGTACATTGTACAGGAAAGGGAGAAGATCAATATTTGGACAGATGCATGCAAACTCAGCTGTGAACCTGGAGACTAAGAAAGATCCTACAGATTATGTAGACTGCGGATTAACCCTGATCTCACCACAAGGCAGCACAGAGAGATATGAATGTGATTTTACTGGTAGACTGGCAAACAATGCAAGAAACTTGTCCACACAAAGGATTAAAATCTTCAGTTTATAAAACAGAGTAAAAGAATATGCTGGACAGCTGAAGGAGCAGACCCAGAAGGGCTTTGAAATCCGTGTTTGTGCCTTGTGTCCTTGCAATCAATATGCAGAAATCACATCGAGTCACAATAAAAAATGACGGAAAAATCCCACCTAGTTTTGGGCTAAGGCTGTGTCAGAAGTTTTTCTGGAAAAACCCTACTATAACTCTCAAGGAGGCAAATTTTCAGCTTTACTCCTCTTCTGCACGGAGAGACAGGACACCTTAAGATTTTCAAGTTGTTTGCATGATAAAATAAAGAGGGTGGGCTAGGCAAAGAGGGAAGAATTATTGTAAGCACTGCAGCTGCTGAGGGTCACCCTTGGAAACATCTCCAGGGCTATTCCTGTGCTGGACATCTGACCACTGCCACAGCCAAAAAACAGACTCCCCATAAAGTCAGGGGCCATCAGGAGGGAGTGGCCAAAGAAGAGACCACATTGCCATGAAAAAAATCTGCATTTTTCACTTATAAGTGGGATCAATGTGCATTACCCTGGTGCAGCTGAGAAAACCTTCAACGTAGAGAGAATACAAGCTCAATAATTTTCTCTCTCATTTTAAACATTTTCTGTCCTTAGAGACAATTTCTTCTCATTATCACACCTCTATTCTTACAGCAGTTGCCCATATGACATCTCTTGGTTTCAGTTTCATAATCAATATCAATAATTCCCTACATTCATCTAATGACTAAAAATTTCCTAAAAAATGTCTTATTATTCAATTCTCTGTCAGATTACACAGAGTTTTTCTCTTTGATATATAAAAAATTATGTTGAACTAAAAAAAAAAAAAATTAAAAAAAAAAAAAATAAATAAATAAACCCCCCAAGTATCAAATTAAAACTGGCATGTGAAACAGGGAAGCAGTGTATATATTTTGAAGGACAAATAGTTTTCTCAACAAATTTATGAACTGAACAGACCACTGATTTTAATTAGGGATTTTTTTTATATGTATGTATAGAAGATAGGAATTTCAGTTGTATCACATTGACTTTGAATGCAAGATCAAGAAGTCTAAAAACATATTTATTTGTAACCAGACCCCTATGGAACCAACTGCTGGGTGATCAAAATCTGTGTTTTCCTATCATCAGTATTTCCATATTCTCCTTCATTCACCAAGTGATTTTTGAACTTGTTGCCCAGCCTCAGCAAAAGTTTTTGGATTCATGGCTCAAGTTGAATCACACTCTGATGATTTCCATGAAAACAGGTGGTAGAGGAGAGGACAAAACTTCCCACTCATGAAAAAGCTGAAAACATCACCAGACATCAGAGAATCCACATGGGTGGGGGCAGCATCAGTAATTTACCTTCATTAATTTTACCCCTGACCGAATGATCAGTTTATTACTTCATATTTTAGCTACTCAGTTCTCTGATGATCTCAGCATGACTTCTTCATGAATCATAATTTCCTAGGCTAAATAGGATTTCGATTTTTTGCTATTCCAAAAGGTGTATTTCTTTCTATTTATAGAAGAGCAAATTGTCTAAAGCACCTTTCAAGTGCTCCGTATTCATCTGGTACAAGTCACATTCAGAGTATCAGACTTACCTGCTCACCAGAGACACTGATCACTCTTAAAAAGCCTTTTTCCTTAAACACATGTTTGAGAGATGTGGAAAAACCCATAGAATAAGCAGCTTCATGTAAATCTAAACATTTCATTCTTAGATTCAAAGAGAGAAATGTGGAAAATCTTGTGCTCAGACACATCCCTGATGTTAACTGGATAGGAACCTGCAGATTGATGTGGTGCTGTGGCCAAGCTGCTGTATTTGTATGTTTGAGGTTTGTACAGCAAACTTGAGATTCGCAGGGAAAATAAAATCCAGATAGACATCGTGGGGTTAAGGAATCCCAGAGAGGACCCTGGGAGCTTTGCTAATGGCAGCATTAAATGTCATTAAACTAGTTATATATTAAATCTTTATTAGTTACAATATCTCAACAAATCCATGCTTCATAATGCTTGCCTATCTTTGGCTTACAAACTATCACCTGAAAAAGATATTTTAGTGACAGATAAGCAGTAATCTGGATCCATATCATGTGCTTTGAAGAAGCAGGAAGTTTTATCACCCAGTCAGAACTTCATGGAATTTGAAAACACCAAGGTCCTGGACATGGGTCAGGACAATCCCAAGCACAAACACAGACTGGGTGGAAGATGGATTGAGAGCAGCCTTGGAGAGGAGTTGGGTGTATTGATGGACAAGGATCTCAGCATGGCCTGGCAATTGTGCAGGCACAGCCCAGAAACCAGAGGTGTCCTGGGCTGTATCCAAAGCCCTTGTGAGCAGCAGGTGAGGAAGGGGATTCTGCCCCTCTGCCCTGCTCTGGTGAGACCTCACCTGCAGGGCTGCACCCATCTCTGGTCCCCAGAGCATCCCCAGGGAGGATGTGGACCTGTTGGAGCAAGTCCAGAGGAGGCCACGGAGATGCTCAGAGGGCTGGAACACCTCTGCTCTGGAGACAGACTGGGACAGTTGGGGTTGTTCAGCCTTGAGAAGAGAAGGCTCCAGGGAGACCTCATAACACCTTCCACTGCCTAAGGGGGGTTTACAAGAGAGGTGGAGAGAGACTTTTGACAAGAGCATGTAGTGACAGGACAAGGGGAAACAGCTTCAAACTGAAAAACAGCAGGTTTAAATGAGGTTTTAGGAAAAACCTCTGTACTCAAAAGGTGCTGAGGCCCTAGCACAGGTTGCCCAGAGAAGCTGTGGCTTTCATGCCTGGAAGTGTTCAAGCCCAGGCTGGATGGGGGTTTGAGCAACCTGATCAAGAGAAATGTGTCCCTGCCCATGGCAGGGGGGTTGGAATGAAATGACCTTTCAGGACCTTTCAAACCCAAATCATTCTAAGATCCTGTAATGCACTTTCCCCTTTTATTTCAGCACCCCATGGCAAATTCCATCTCTTCATGATGCCTGAACGAGAGGGTTTGCAGCTGTAAGACACACATAGGGAAGCTGGGTGGAGAGACAGACATCACAGAGAGTAGAAAAGTCAAATGCTTGTGTTTGTAACTGTGAGGATGTCAGGCTCTGTCTGTGCAGCATTTTCTCTCCAGGTCATTGACAGAAAAAACTCATGCAGAGCAGCATGTGAAAAATTGATTTTCTTTGCAACTTTCAGCTGACCTTTGGATACATAGCAAGTGAAGGCCACAATAACAGATCTCTTACCTCCTTTAATTTTCCTCTTTTTCTTAATAAACTGCCTAGGAGACATCTGTTAAGTACTGTCGTATTTTTGTTTGATCGATTCTTTAAGAAAAAATTATCCCAGGTAGCTGCAAGTAAGATTTCTTAGTGTTAATCACAATTTCTACATGCAACTTACCCTTCTGTTTCCTCTCCTATGTTATAATTAATTGAAGAATACGAAATGTTTCAGGATTATGAGATCAAACCCCTCCAAATCAAAATTTTTACTGAGGCCATTTAATACATATTTTTTTTAACAGGAGAAATATAACGCTGCAGAAAATTTCACTATTCATAGGAACTAGTCATGCAGTTCAATAAAAGATAGTGAAATTAGATAAGCTACGGTTTTGGCTGGGTTTATAATTGCTCTTCTGAGCTTTGAAAATGCATTTTGCATCTAATTTCTTACAGTTTCTCGTTGTTCTAGTAAGAAAATTGTCTTTCAGAGTCATTAAACAATATTTTGAATTGAGAAATATTTAGTGTCAAAACCTCAGCTGATGCACATTTCCTTTCAAAGGCATAACAGAGAGTCTGTTAAGATACACAAATATTCAGCAGCTCCCCCTCTTGTGTCTGCACAAGTTGGCAGTGCTGATACTGGGGAGCATTGCTGTGACCATGTAGATGGGAAGGAAAACACAGCTGCTCACAGGCTTGGGAAGTGTAAGGAAGTCAGGCACACAGTTTGGGGAGCTGGAAGAACTATCTAAAAATGAAGGTGTGTTTGTTTTTTGATTTCTGTTATCCAGTTTTCCAATGGAAGAAGAAAACAAGAGGTGTTTCTTTAATGAAAAAATAATACTTAAAGAAAGCAAAATATATAACTTTGATGCTGAAATTCACCCAGCTCTAGCAGTTTACACTCCAATTAGCACATCCATGAGTGTTTTAAAGCTTTTGCTGAGCTTCCTGCATTATTATAAAAGTTATGAATGGAAAATATACCTGTGGCAAAATATTATCTATCTATCTATCTATCTATCTATCTATCTATCTATCTATCTATCTATCATCTATCCTAAAAGTTTTGTGTGAAGTTTCCAAACAGCTTTTGATCCTGTCAGTGTGTTTATGTACAAACGAAGTCACCCCTAACTCACCCCAAAGATATTTGGCATGCTATAAAGATGGAAAAAAATCACAATTTTGTTTGAATTTTACACGGAGTACAGAGGTTTTCAAAATGTGACAGTCCAGTCCTCAGAGCATTTTGGAAAGGGAGAATATATCATAAGTATTTTAGTGCACTGAGATTTTACAGTGGGAATGATCTATACAGGACATCTGGGAAATTTTGTGAGAAGCAACTACTAAAAATACTGTGTAATGCAGTAAGAGTAATAATAACAACATAGGAAGTGCTGTGAACTGTTAGATTTCAATTAAAAACAACAGATTTACCATCTACCTCAGTAGACTTAAATATATCAGAAAAATAAATTAGTAAATATTTGCACTCATTTTAATGTTTGCTATTTGTTAATACGTGAAATATTAATGTCAGCATTTCCTTTGTGAGGAATGAGGGCTCTAAAACAGAGCCTATGTACACTTCAGACACTCTGGGATTTTGGGATGTTAAGGCATTCTTCCCATCCTCCACTCGGCACTCCAGGGAGCAGCCCCCTCCATAGACCCTGCTACATCTGCCAGCCCCCAGCAGAACTTTCAGACACTCTTGGCACATAGGAAATGTCAAATATAAAATGGCAGAAGACTTTCATATCCTGGTAGCGACCTCTCCTTATTTTTTTGCCTTGCAGAACGCAGCGACAGACACTTACAAATTTCCAGAGCATTGTTTTCCATTTAAATACATTTTGCTTCACAGAAAGAGTACTTCAACAGTTTTCTTTCTCAAAGAAAGAGAGTTTCTTTAATTTAATTCATTTAACTACTTTAATACAATATTTTCAACAACTGCCTTTGGAAACAAAGATGCAAGACTGTGCTGAAGTAGAGTTGCCAGCTTGGCAGTTGAGATTGCTATTTCTCTAAAATTTAATCTTTGACAAAAGATAGGGCCTCAAAACAGGTGAGAAAACATAATTAGCCCTTACCTTGATAAACAGATTTGGAAATGTCCTATCCATTTCTTCTTCATAACTGGTGAAAATATCACCCTGTTCTTTTGGACACATCATGTTACTCTTCCACGAGTAGATGCAGAGATGGAGAATTGGATCCCTTGAAGTAGCTTGATAATCTACTGAAACACCATTCACTTTTTCTATCAAATTAGGTTTTTCCCATCTCTTATATATGGAGACCAAACAGATACCAAAGCCAGCAAGAGGTGGGAAAAGGATGGATGAAGCAGGAAAAAGT
This sequence comes from Sturnus vulgaris, assembly GCF_052056855.1. Taxonomy (NCBI): domain Eukaryota; kingdom Metazoa; phylum Chordata; class Aves; order Passeriformes; family Sturnidae; genus Sturnus; species Sturnus vulgaris. Next base: position 150,623,740 of record NC_142243.1, read on the forward strand.
CTCATTCTCCTTTTCCAAGATTTCAGACTATTATCTGTGTTCACCCCATCTGCTCTAATCTAGATGCACAACTTTTTTTCCTGAGTGACTTGTTAGCAGCTCAAATTTCTCACTTTCAGTGGAAAACCTGAAATTTAGGGATCCCAAGAAAAAGTAGGTGCGCTTATTCAAAACGAATGTGGGAAGGTGTCAGAAAGTTGTAACAAACAATGGTAAACAGCAACAGCCCAAGTAACAGCTCTGACAATTACCAGATGCTACAGAGATCATGTTGTTTTTCTGGGGCTGTGCCAAGCAATGCAAGCAGACATAACAAGAAAAATTTCCTCTTTATAGGACAGTGTCTTAACCAAAGACCATCTTTGCTGAATCATTTTTTCCCCCATCAGTTCCCTTTCTCTCTCAAAATAAGGAGCTTCTCTTTTTTTTTTTTTTGCTACAAGAAGAGACCTTCCCACTTTTTCGCTTTATGATGAGAAATCTCTTGTTCGGTTCTCTGCTACAGATAATGACTTCAGTCTCTAAGGCTATTTCTAAAGAGGTTGGAATGGCTCAGAAAAAAAGAGTTGATCAGTCTCCAGACCACCCCAAAGCTGCAACAGCTCAGTGGTCTGGGGAAATAATCATGGCTCTTTCAAAGCCAGCACAGACAAGATGATGTCTATGTTTAAATGACAGATGGAGAGAGGAGTGATTTCTGTGTGGCAGACAGCTTGAACTTCCTGGCTTCTTGGGTTTCAGTGCTTTGCTGGGCACAGATAAAGCCTCCTGACTCTGGTGATAAGGAAAGCCTTGATGTGATGAATCCCTCTGAAGATTCATTCCTTGCTCTGATTTAAGCTGATTCAGTTCCAATCCCTGCAAACCAAACTTCTTTCAAAGCCTACGATCCAAGCCCTGTGACGTTCAAATAGTTCTTCTAAGGTGCAGTTCTTACACTTTGCTCTCACAAGGAGGGTCTGTAAACCTGGGGTTTCTGACATTAAAAGGTCTCCAAAAATAGGATTATTTGATAGTTAATTATTAGGATTATGTAGTGTTTTTCCAAGCCTGGTTCACCGAGAAATGGCAATATTGAGAAACAAAGCATAGGATCCTTATGTTAATTAAACAGGAAAAACATAGTATCAGCTTCTTAACTCTTATATTGGGTTTACATGCAAGGTTTTAGCAACAGGGAGGCTGCAGGGCTGCCTTCTGTTGGAAGAGAGCAGAAGCTGCTGCCATGTCAGACAAAATCAGACTCAGCCAGCTCCAAGATGGACCTGTCACTGCCCAGATTTTGAACCAAACACTGACATCAGGAGAATATTTGTAACAACTTAGTTAAGAAAGGGTGAAAATTTCTGCACAGCAGATCAAAAGAAGACTGGAAACAGATGACAGAAGCAACCCTGCAGAAACCCAGAGCAGTGAAGGAGGGGCAGGAGCTGCTCCAGGTGCCAGAGCTGAGGCTCCCCTGCAGCCCCTGGTGCAGCCCATGGTGAGGCAGCTGTGCCTGCAGCCCATGGGGGTCCATGGGGGAGCAGAGATCCACCTGCAGCCCCTGCAGGACCCCACACCAGAGCAGGCTCATGGCAGGACCTGTGGCACATGGAGAGGAGCCCACACTAAAGCAGCCCATTCTCAAAGGACTGAAGACCAAAAAAAGGACACTTGCTGTAGTATTGGAAGAACTGGAACCCCCATTTCCCATTCCCCTGCACCACCTGGGACAAGTTGGGATGATGTAGAAGACTTGTGAGTGATGTCATGGTTTCAGCTTGGATAGAGATAATTTTCTTCCAGCAGCTGTTGTGGTTTGGGCTTAGTGTAAGAATAATATTGATACTACACTGATATTACAGTTGTTGCTCAGTAGGTCTTACTTTAAATCAAAGACTCTGCAGTCTCACACTCTGCCAGTGAGGAGATGCACCAGAGGCTGGGAAGGAGCCTGGCTAGGAGAGCTGGCATGAACTGGCCAAAGGGACATTCCACACCACAGCATGTCATACCCAGTGTATAAATTGGGGTAGGGGAATTTTTCAGGAGCTGCCTTTTGCTGCTCAGGGGCAGGCTGGACATAGGCCAGTGGGTGGTGAGCAATTGTACTGTGCATCTCTTGACTGTCTTGGGATTTGTTACTTTGTTTCTTTTCATTACAGTTTTTATTGTTGGGCTTTTTAGAATTTTTTTTTTTTCATGAATTAACTGTTCGTATCCCAATTCACATGTTTTACTTTTGCTTTTGACTCCCTTCCCTACCTGGGCAAAGATGGAGTGACTTGGTTCCTGTGTGTATTTAGTTATTGGCTGAAGTTAAGCTACAAGCCTGATAAGAATGTAGGGGGTAGGGAAAAGTATTTTTAGTTTTACTTTTTCTCATATTCCTATATTTTTTAATTGACAGTAAGTTAAACCAATCTCCCCAAGCCAATTCTCTTTTGCCCATGACAGCAGTTGGTGAGTGATGTCCCTGTCCTTATCTTCACCCACAAGCTTTTCCATCCTTTTTTCTCTTCTTTGCTGTTGAGGAGAGGGAGGGACAGTGTGGCTGGGTGGGCATCTGGCAGTCAGCTGAGGTGAACCCACCACACCTCTGCTACAGAGAGGAGTTCGTTAAAAGTAATAAATGAAGAGGTAGATCCAATTTCTAACATAGAAACCCCCAAAGCTGTAGAGGGCTGGATGATGAGAAAGCATTCAAGGGTGGATGAATGCTGGTCTCTCACAGTCTTCACAAAATATTTGACAGTCAGGGAACTATACCAATGGGACCTAATTCAGTACTGCAGCTCTTGCTGTCTGATGTTACTTTGGAATATAGTGATGTTTTTCATGTCATAGTGGTAAAATTATGTTTGTAATCTTCTGAAAGCATCAGATATTAGTCTAACATCTTTCTGGATCCAAATCTTCTCTGAATGTGTCATCATCATGCACAAAGTTGTCCTCACAGTAAAGCTGTGGAACATTAGTGTTTCCAATCATGTTTCACAGATGGGGCATAGGTTTCCTGCCAAGATCAAAGGGACAATCTGGCAGTGCAGCAGCCCAGCAGAGCTTTGGCTCTGACTCCACTGTATCCCAGTCTAGACTGCAAAAGGAACTCACCAGAGCTGTTTTGCAGGAGAGCTTTGCACATCTGTCATTTGTGTACTATAAATGAAATACCAATTTTTATTTTTCTGTATTAATTTGTGATACTCAGCCCACATGACTTACAGTAGCAAATGATAACAACATAACGCTCCTATAGATGTGATAGGACATGAAGAAAGTATAGGAATACTCAAAGTCTAAAAATAGGTTATCAACATACCTTATAACTAAAACAATTAAGTGAACTTTAAAAAAGTTCCTGAATCCAATGCCATGATAACCTTCTCCCTGGGATAATGGCATAAATGTCAAACCCATAGGTTGCTTGGAAAAACTTAAAAATAAAACTATGTATATATATATTTATATTGATTCATAGCTTCTATCTCAGCAGGTGCATCTTAGGTTGTTGTAATATATATAATTTAAGTGTGATAGCTAGTCTAAGGAAAATTACTTTATTGGATTTATCAACAAAGTGTTTCACCCAGACAATGTATGATTGTAGTTTAGTGTCAAAAAGGATGAAATTACTGTTCAAATTAATGACGTGAAAAAAAACAGAAAATAGAAAGCCTGAATATTAAATGCACTCATTAGAAGTTTCTTAGGGCAGAAGCTGAACAAGCTCTAAGTAATGAACAAGTGTCTCAAAACCATAATATTGGGGCTGCAGCAACTGTCATTCCCTCAGTAACCACATCATAATCAACTAAGTAAGCCTGATATGCCAGAGAGGAAAGGAAGGCAGATCCTGCCAGAATATGGGCTCAGACACTCAGTCTGCTGAGCCCCTTGATCTCAGGATTCCAAATTGTTGGCAACTGGACACATGAGCCCAAAGGACCACAAAAAATTGCGTGAAGAACTGAGAGCATCTCACCCTGAAAAAAACATATTAGAAAGAAATTTAATAAATATACTGTGAAGCAGATACTTGCATATGATCAATCCGTCTTATGTAGTTTATTCCCATTTTCACAAAACTTTTCCTCCTTCGGACACCTAGATCCCTGCCTTTCTCCAACTTTGGCCATAATAAATTCTATTCAATCCCAAAATGCTTTTCCCTTGTATCCTATAGTGTTTCCTTATACCTCCAGGCAGCAACCCTCTCAATCCCAAAGGTGCTCCAGTCTTGACTCCTCATGATGCATTTCCCTTCTCAACAGTGGGACTGAGTCTATTGGGAGAACCCCCTGGGAGGGGATCAGACAGGGTGTCCCTTTCTCTGAATCCTTAATTTGTGTTCCTGCTCTTCTTTGTGCCCCTGTGCTTCCCTGGATTTGTGCAGATTGGCTTTTGATGGACTGATGGCTCCTGGAACGGGCCTGGGGCAGTCAGGACTGGGTTTTATTGGGGGAACCTCTCCTGTTGTTCTCTGTGTACCTTTAGGGTGTGCCTAGGGGTTTTTATCACCATGCAACATCATTGGTCCTCTCAAATCTCCATGGTGGACTCTAAAGAGGGTTAGTTAATTCTGCTCAAAACAGTGGGCATTGATAATCATGTTTCTTTATTTTAAATGGTTAAAAATATAGGATATTAAATCTGGCTTACATTAAAGGAGAATTACATGTGCAAGATAGGAAAAGTAAGATAGGGAAGCAGGAACTGATATAGTTCAAAACCTGATTCCAAATTATAAAAGGATAAAAGATCAAAAAGAGTATGAAATATAGCCTGGAAAATGCAAGAACCACTTGCAGTGTCTTTTTTTCTCATGATATTCTATAAAAGGTGTTAAAAAACCACACTTGGCAAATATAAAATCCTCTGGTTTAGTTTGCTCTGCTGCTATCTCTCTGTTTAAACAAAAATATGCAAATATTTGTGTAATGACTGATATGGCTTTTACTAGATGTTTCTAACTATTTCAGCAGCCTAATTGCAATGTGATTTTAACCTAAAGTAATTAATTTCTTATGAATATCAAATAATGACCTATGATGACTTAGCTCTATTTCATTAACATTTGCTAAAGGACTTTCAAGTCCCCAGGTGGAAACTACTACAGAGATTTTGTAAAACACACATTCCAAAGGAGTTTTTCTCCTGTATTGAACTTACATCTACATATTTACACTCACCTCATGCTGTTGTTTACATTTTTTTCTCTAAGGCAAGCTGATATTTTAATGACCTGCATACTAGGATTACATTTTCTAATAAACATTTGATAAAGATGTGAATACGTGTTCCTGGCACATCTCCTGTTCCCTGGGCTGCAGGGAGGGTCTCTGCTCCAGCAAGGCTTTCAAGATTGCTGGCTATAATCCCTGCTCCAAGCCTGCAGCCTCTCCTGCACATCTCCTCTTCCTCTAGCCCCCCTTGGGTCCCTTTGTTGCTGCTCTCTGTTTAGCTCCCTCCTTCTCTACCACTGCCTCCTTTGGTTTTCTGAAGGAAATTTTCCATAGGACTGAAAAACCCTGTTTGTGTCACATGCCAAGTCACATAGCACATCTGAAAAAGCCACTTCTCCACTGCCTGAACTTTAGAGATCATAGAATGGTTTGGGCTGGAAGGGACCTCAAAGGTAAAATCATAGAATCATTGAGGGTTGGAAAAGACCTCTGAGGTCATCGAGACCATCCTGTGACTGAGCACCACCTTGTCAGCCAAACCACATCCAGTCATTTCCTGAACACCTCCAGGGATGGTCACTCCAGCCCTGTGCAGTCCATTCCAGTGCTTGGAAACTCTTTAATTATTTTGTTCTAACCCCCCAACCATGGGCAGGGACACTTTCCACTGGATCAATTTGCTCAAAGCTCCACCCACTGAAATCAAGTCTCTCCAACCCAACCCTGCCTTTAGGTGCTCCTCTGAGCCAGGTGAATCCAGTGGAGGCCAGGAACAAGAACGGCAGCAGAAAAAAGCTCTCTGCTAGAAGATTAAAAAAGAATATGGTGGAATTGGTAAATATGACAAATATTAGAATCTAACACTTGCAACTTCTTGCTCTTCCTGTGGTGATGGTGAAAGGTTTCCATTGTAGGCATCACCTACCAGGTGGGCTCATAGAAAAACCTGAGCATCTTCACTGTGTTAGTTCCTCTGAAAATGGAGAAAGGCCTTGGTGTGAGATAAAAGTAAAAGAACTTTTGCCTTTGTAGAACAAAGATAAGTACAAACCAAAGTCAAGCCTTTATCATTTGGGGGATGTCGATTTTGAAGACAATTCTGTGACCAATTTTCTAGAAACATATGGTGTATGAATGCCTCAGAGAGGATCTAGGCAGACATTTCAGCACAGTGCAAATAGAGCTTCTCATTATCACTTACAGTTTCACTCACTTTTATAATTGTTTGCATTCAGTGAGGTGCAACTTGGGTTTACGTCCCTATTTTTCCAATTAACAAAGTTTAAAAAGTTATAAAAGTGTGTATGTTTATTAAGATATTTCTTGTTAATTAAAACTTGAAAGTGAAAGCTTGTTTTGCTCCTTTCTTCTCACAGTTTTTAGAAAAAATGGCATAAAAGGGAACACATAATATTTTTCCTTTGTTTGTTTTGTACCGAGTTTTGTAATGTCCTTTCTTCAAACAGGTTTGATATTTCCCTTTCTTTTTCATATGTTTATTTTTCTTTAGTATTATTTTGTTTTATTTTATTTTAGAGGTAGAAAAGAAAAGAAAATATATAGGAGGAAAGCTGAAAATAGAAAAAAAAATTAAAAATGAGACATTAGCACATAAGTAAGTAAATTAATTCAAAATTGTACAGATAAAACACACGTTTGAGGAATATGACACTGTATATATTTCAAAACTGGGTTCTGTGCACTAAATATACAAAATGTTTCTCTTTCATCTTTAGAGATTCTAAATACACCTAAGTGATGTGAGTATACAAAGTTCTGGTCATGTTAGCTTCTAAAAACAACGTTTTACATCTTAGTTGTGTCACAGGATCTAGCCCAATTAAAATTAATAAATGAATTTTAGTAGGTGTTCATAAGTGACCAGGTGAGGCAGTAGTTATGGTGACACAGAAGGTGGCTTTCCTGCTTTGTGCATATGATTTTGGTGTGGAGTTGGGTTTTTTTGTTGCTTGTTTGTTTGTTTGTTTTGTTATGTTTTGATTTTTTTTATTATTAATTTTAAGAAAGCACAGTGTTCAAGACCACAGAACGATTTGGTTTGGGAGGCACCTTAAAGGTCACTTTTTTCCAAGGCCCTGCCCTGGCAGCAATACATTCTAGTGCAGCAGGTTGCTTAAAACCCCATCCAACCTCCCTTGAACACTTCCACAGATGGGAAGGGTTCTTCTCCTGGCAAGTTCTCTGGGCAACCTCTTTCAGTGCATCACCACCCTCACAGTAAAGAATATTTCCTAATTTCCAATCTAAATCTCCCCTCTTTCAGCCTAAAGGCATCCCCTTATTCCATCACTCCTTGCCCTTGCAAACTGTCCCTCCCCAGATCTCTTGAGTTCCCTTTCGGGTACTGGAAGGTGCTAAAAGGTTTCTCTGGAGACTTTTCCACGCTGAAAAAATGAGGATGAATAGTTGCTACCTCAAGTTCATGACTTTGCCTGCACTCTATCATGTCCATTTAATAAATCAACTGGGGAAATCATCTGTATGAAGTTTTGAGAAGAAAAAGAACCTTAATATTTTATGTTCGGAGTAAAATATTAACTGCACCTACAAGTTTGTTGCCAGACATTCTCCAAGTGGTTTGTAATATATTACCTGTACTACACATCAGTGAAATCTTGTTCTTTATTGAAGCTTTCCACTCTCATTAAAGAGCATTTTTTGGGTTGAAGAGCATAGTTTTCCAGCATGAGCCGAAGTAGTTTCAGGGATTCTGTGTATAAAACTGGAGTTCTGGTGCTCACAAAACAGCCCCTCTATGCCCTATTCACTTCCATAGCTGCAGGAAAGGTGGGGATAAGTTAGAAGACAGAGAAGAGGGAGTGAAAATGCTGTTATTACTTTAATAGCCCCAGACAACTCTGTAAATGCTTCCCTGCATCTTCCTGCTACAGGCCTGCACTGCAAATTCTCCCCCACAGGATCAGCCCTGCTCTACATTGTCTCTTTCATTCAGGGAACTCAAAGTGCTTTAAAAGACATCACTTTCAAGGCCCATTAAAATCAGCGTGCATCTTTTCCACTAATGTCAAGAGGCTTTTAATCAGACTTTAAATTACTCCCCAGCTTCAACTGAGTTCTGAGCTGTTTCTTTCCCACAAATACAGTTTCCCTGCTTGAATTTCATTTCCTGCCTCTCCTTCTAATCACCTTTTTAGGGCCCTTCTATTTTTTCTCTCTCCTTACAGTTTATTTTGCAACATTTCCCACCATAGTGTCAGCTACAAGGTCTGCTTTGTCTTCCAGATCATTAACAAAGGCACTGAGAATAATCCCAAGTGAAAACTGCCCATGATACCCCACAAACTCACTGTAAGCAATGACCTGCATTCCTCTGTTCCCCACAGGATCAGTAAAATTCAAATCACAGATTCTCAAAATTTCTCACTTGTAGCTCATCAAGCTCATTCAAGTACCTTTATCTCCACAGAAAGATCTGTACACACAGAGACACACATAGATAGAAGTATCTATATCATATTCAAAAAATAAGAAATGTTGTATGGCAGAGCTACATAAAATTCATCTTTTCTACTGAATACAAACCACAGCTCTGTGCCAGCTACCACAAAGAAAGTTAATTTTATCCCAGCCAAACCCAAGATGACACTGCAGGTAGAGAATTTTCTCTCTCTGTTTTGTGTTTCTATGCTTCATATTCACCTTTAGTCAGACAAGAAATCACATTATTATTTGCCACGTTCTACACATTAACTTTCTATGGTACAGATAAAGCACTGCACTTTATTTTCTTAATTCTTTATTTGGGTGGAAGAAATGTATCTATTATTTTGCTGAGGCATATCAGTGCATGTGACCCTCAGAGCATCCTAACATCATGGAATAACTGGCACAGAGAGGTTTGGGGGAGCAGTGATGGTGTTTTGGAGGCATTGTGTGTGTGTGTGAATGAGCTGCCATATGGATATGCAGGCACAGGGGGGTCTCTGCAGGGGTCAGCAGCATAAACCTGGCAGTGCACCAAGGATTCTTCACCTGAACTGCTGGCAGTATGAGCCATCCTGGTGTGAATAACTGCTTTGCTCATTTTCTAATCATCTGCTCTGAGCTGAGAGCAATATCTCCTCGCTAAGTCTGCACTCTTTGTTCAGTCAGTCCTGTGAGAACTTTCTGCATACCATCAGAAAGGGGTAAATTTGGATTTAATCTCGCTCTCCACCTCATCCATTTCTAATTTAGTTATATGGCTATTACATGGGTTGTGTAAGTAAATGGCAGAAAAGTATTCCTGCCATGTAATTATATTTTAAAATCCAAGTAATAGCAGTTACTTTTATTAGCAAAAACAATTATCATCCCTCCTAGCATAGCCTCAGATAAAGAAATTCCTTGTAATGATCTTGTAATGACAGTCTTACATCCATGTCATATTGACATGAATAATAGATTTAATATTAAAAGAAAAATGATTAACTGTTTCTTCATTAAAAGAGCAAGGATTTCTATTTCTATTTTTATATCCATGTACTTACACTCAGGTATCTTGTCTCAGTAGCTGGAAAATATATTAGAATAATATAATGATTAACAAATTCCAGGTTTTAGCCTTTTAAACAATAGAACTCCAGAAGATGATTTTTTTTTTTTTTAATGAGGTGAGCTAATAAGGATTCAAGGCAAGTTTATAGAGATTTGTGCAGAAGTAGACATTGAGTTAACTCCTAGGAAACTGGTGAATGTAAGCTAATGAAAGGCTGCTGGGATCCCAAAAGCAGCAGAAATGTGCCAATAAGGGATTCTTGGCATCTAATGAGCCCTGCTTCTCTATACACCTAATTAACCCTGACAAAGTTCTGGTTATGCAGCTTGTGGTGGCAGAGCCAGCTTCCCCAGCAGGGTTTTAGGAACCTCTGTGGCAGAATCACCTGTTCCACATCACCTCGTTCTTGGAGTCAGAGCCAAGGGATGTGTTACACAACACTGTTTGCATGGAGTTTGTCACATAAAATGGCAGAATCTGATCCGGACATGAGGGATGCAAGGGGAGACCAAGCTCTGATTGTTCAAAAGCATGTTTCAGAGATGGGAAAGACAAACAAAGGGTGAAGCACAAGTGTGGATTTCCAGCTTAGACAGTTCCCCAAAGGCACATCACTGGAAATGGCCGGGACAGTCTTCCTACAGAGGAAATGCTGATGCCACAGTACCAGGAGCAAATTTGGAGTGTAACAACCAAACCTTGGCTTTATCCCTTTGGACAGCAAAACTGAAGTTAGTACTACTCTGATTCTAGCTCAAGGAGAATTATTAACCTCATGTGTAGCTATCAATATTAACTGTAAATTAGTGAACACCATGAAAGTGCTTTGTCCCAAAATTGTATCCTGGGTTGTACCAAAAGCCATGTGGGCACCAGGTCAAGGGAAATTTTTCTACTCCTCCACTCTGCTCTGATGAGACCCCACCTGCAGCTCCAGGGTCCCCATCACAGGAATGACATGGAACTGCTGGAGTGAGTCCAGAACAGGCCACCAAGTTGATCAGATGCCTTTTACATTCTTTAGATTTTATGATTCTATTCATTAGCACATATCAAATACATATGAACTTCTACAACCCCAAAATGCCAACAGTTTTTGCCTAACATAATGAATAATATTGAAATAGCTGAAAAAGATGCTTGTTTCCTTCAAGATATCTCTGTGTGCACATTAATGCAGAAGAAAACTCACATAGTTTGGCTGTTTCCTAGAATAGATAATCTAATATTGCATAATTCAAAGTAAAATGTAGTATATTATTTCTAAAACAGAACAAAGTTGAAAACTGTAGCATTTAAAAAAATAAACTTTGTAACCTTGTAAGTGTCACTATTTTTGTTTTAAGAAATTCTTGTTTAAGTTACGAGCCTCATTTTTAAACCTTCTAGGCACTTTTTCATTTAGGAAATACTTCACTTTCATCAAGTTATCCTGTGTACACATAATTTCATCATTATAATTGTTATTGTAATGGAAACATTTGAAAAAGCTGTAAGATATAGTCACTTTTTTTCATTAGAACTGCATGCATGCAAAGTGCATTCAGTGTCATGAGAATAAGATTATTATAAGCGTATAAAGCACAATATTGAAACATTTTTCCATACGTCACTTATCTATTTTATTTAACCTACAGTGTTATGACTTACAGAAAGGAGTGCAATATATCCATGGGGGACACAGTGTAGAGCTGTTTTAATTCATTTTATTAATACATCAATAATAAAGCTTACTGTGGGGCCAGCATTTCTGGTAGATTTTTTCTCATCTGTAGTAAAAGGTGAAATCCCATCCAGCAAAGCTCTCACTACAATCTGTGCAACACATTTTTGACTCCCTTCCTGACGTGCTTGGTTAAGCAGTCAACTCCCAGTGTCAGTGGAAGTTTGCCTGCTTGTGTGCTGGGAAAGAAAGGAGGAAAATCTTCAAGATATGGCCTCAGGTTATCAGCAGTGAAGTCTCTGCACTACCTTAGTGCCTCTGAACTCTAATTATCCTGAAGCTAAGCAAAGTTCACAGATCTGGCACTGGAGCTGAGCCAAGTCCAGTAGTCCTAACCTTAGCAAAGTTCTTGCTGAGGTGTGGGAGTTCCATTGGATGAAAAATTTCAGGGTCTAGCCTGCTCTCTTTTAACGTTGTGTGTGTTCAGCTGCCTGCACTCAGGAAACAGAGCACTGAAAGATCTCAGTCCCTTCACAGAGCTATGGTTAAAATAAATGTGAACAGCTCCTGTGGCTTGAAATATGAGACATAATTTGAGAGATGCTTTTGAATTATTTTTTGAAACCAGGTAGCCCAGTACTGCAAATGTTTGAAAACCTTCAAATGAGAGCTGTTTATAAAAAAGCTGCTTTCCTCACACTCTTTGGATTTAGATCTGAATGCTCATTTTTGAAAAAATAATGAGGTTAATCATGTCCAGATCCTGGGATCACTAACTCCTAGAAAGGACAAATCAATTGGTGATGAGGTTTTCTTCCTAAGATCAAGTGTTTAAATAAGCTTTAGTTAATGCTGCCTTAGCAAGTTTGTGAAAGGCAAAATATGGGAAATAGCTTTACTGTTCCTCATGGAGGCATGGGGACACCAACGTAAGAAAGCAGAACAACTAGAAATCTTTTAAATTTTGAAAAAATATGAATTCTATTCTCATTACTCTGTCAGGAAACACCTTTGTCTTGGTTTTGATTTGGGATTTTCTAAAAAATATAGTTTAAAAGTATAAATTAAACTTTTATCCAAGGGATGCATAAGACTAAAAATTTCTGCACATCTTTTGAAATTATCTGTTTAGAATACTGTACTACCCCAATTCACTTTTCACCATTTCCACATCTAAAAATATATACTGAACAGCCTCCTGCAGTCCTTCAAAAGATGCTGCCCTCTCTCTGTTTTATACAACACCAGCAAGGCTCCGTGGTGTGTACTTTCTTTTTAACTAGACCTTGATTGCATTCTTCCATCTCTTTCTTGATTTCTGCCTGTCAGTGACATATCTGTCATCTTTATCTGTGACTGAGATTTTCTGTTGCTCACATGATATTTCATGCTTTTGTTGTCTCTGTTTTATTCTTTGACTTCTTGAAATATTTTCTTCTTGTATGGCATTAATTCTTATGGCAGTTTCAAATGAAGAGTTTTGCCACTTCAGCATATTATATTTTCTTGCTTGAATGCTGGTAGTTTCCCTTTTATTTTCTATTGCTTTCCCAAACTCCTTGAGATCTTTCTTAAGTCCTATATATGAGTTATACTCACTTCATTGCTCTTCTTTTTATTGCTTGGTCAAACACCTTTTCAAAATGATGCCCAACTTTTCATTCAGAACTGAAGTGCAGGGGGCTTAGAGCCTCTCAGACACTGAAAAGATCATTCTCATTCAAGAGTAGCAAGAAACTCAATTTTCTCTCATTCTTGCTGCTGTAAAATAGAAAGGAGAATTATTTATCATTTTAATTGAAAAAGGTTCAGTTGCAGTGATCAGTGTCATTTGCAGGCTCACACTTTGGCAAACAGTAGAGGACATGGATACCAAACCTTCAGTCTGTTTAAATATTAAACAGTTTGAAAAGTGACAGAAGTGTACAAACAGTATTGTTACCTGTCTTCTCTGCATCCAAGCACATATTCATTTAAATTTTCCCACAGTCCTCAAAACATCAGGCAAAATTTCGTAATTTAGATTAAAATCTAGTCTCATAACAGCACAAGTTATAGTTATAACATTGGTACTTAGAAATAATAAAAAAAGTCCAGCCTGTCTTCTGTTGTTTTTAGCATTTTATCCTACATGTTGGATTTTATTGTCATTCTTGGTAGAGACCTGCTGGATCTGGCTTGTGAAATTAATGAGAAATAGATTATGTATTGCATACTTACAACTCTAAAATTTTATTCTCAAGAAATAAATATTCTTGATATAATAGAGCAAATGTAAACAAAAAAAAATCCACAAGAAAAATAATAAAGCAAACTCAACCCAGCTATGCCTCTAGTCTAGTATTTCATTATTGAATGATACATACTCATCTTTTATATATAAGATACCATTAAATTTTACAAGCAATTTAATGAGTTCTGTACAAGGCACACCCTCAGATATTTTCTGATAAGATTCTATTTTCAAAAGCATAAGACTTTCCTGACTTGAATCGTTAGCCATAATCTGATTTATGATTCAGCTGAAATGACCCATCTGTTTCTGAGAGCTAAGCAAAAGAAATGCAAAATAAAATAAAACATAAAATAAAATAGAACTCTTACATCAACTTTAATAAAGAAGTACTTTATCTTTTGTAGCATGCACTCTGGAGATCGTGAAAGAATCTTGAATGCCTGTAAAAATTAACTTAAAGTTGGGTATGTTATCCTGAAATCTCTCGTTGCCTGTGTTTGCATTTGATGTTTTTCACATAACTACATTAAAGTTTCAGTGCATTAAGAAGCTGCTACAGATCTAAACCACCACGGGAGGTAAACAAAGCCATATCTGCTGCTGTAACCCTCTTCCAGCAGGAGTTTGACAGCCAGCTGGACATGAGCCAGCAGTGTGCCCTGCTGGCCAAGAAGGCCAATGGCCCCTGGCCTGGATCAGGAATGGTGTGGCCAGCAGGAGCAGGGAGGTCATTCTTGCCCTGGACTCGACAATGGTGAGGCCACACCTCGAGTGCTGTGTCCAGGTCTGTCCCCTCAGTTTAGGGAGGACATTGAGACATTTGAGCGCATCCAGAGGAGGCAACGAGGCCGGGGAGGGGAACACAAACCCTGTGAGGAACGGCTGAGGGGGCTGGGGGTGTTCAGCCTGCAGAAAAGGAGACTCAGGGGTGACCTTGTCACTCTCTACAACTCCCTGAAAAGTGGCTGCAGTCAGGTGGGGTTGGTCTCTTCTCCAGGCAGCACTGACAGAACCAGAGGACACAGTCTCAAGTTGTGTCAAGGGAAAATTAGGTTGGATATTAGGTAAACGTTTTTTACAGAAAAGGTGATAAAGTATTGGAATAGTTTGCCCAGGGAAGTGGTGGAGTCACCATCCCTGGATGTGTTTAAAAAAAGACTGGATGTGCCACTTGGTGCCATGGTCTAGCTGAGGTGTTGGGCTGGGTTGGACTCAATGATCCTGGAGGTCTCTTCCAATCTTGTGTTTCTATGTATGAGTTAAAGGAATGCTGAGAAAAGGGAATCTATACTCATGCAATATGAAAAAGAGAGGTGAAGAGGAGTCAGGGAGAAGTTGGGGACAGAGATTAGATTTTGCTGAAAGAACAGGTCTCTCTCCCAAGGCAGCACACCTGCACATGCAATCTGCATCTGCTTTGGGAATCCAAGCTCCCACTGCAGTCAGTGGGTGCTCAGTCCAGCTGATCACATCTCATGCTTTTCTGGCATCACTCATTCCCCAAAGACATCCATGTTAGACTTCCAGGCATGTCCAATATTGGGATCTACATGGTAGATCCACGTCCTTCTTGGAGCAGCAACTAAATGCCAGTGATGGATATCACAGAGCATGTCAAATGGCCTAGGTGAAAACTTCTTCATTTGAGCAGCTAAAATATCTTTCTTTATTAGCTACTGGAGTGTTGAGAGCTGCTCATCAGATTAGGCAAAAGAGTTTGGATTTAGTAGCCAGAATGTAGACACATAGCACCTTTTGAATCCTGTAGGTTACCCGTGATCATAAAATGAGATATCTATGAGGGATCAGAGACTCCTGTGGTTTTGGAGCAGCAGCTGAATGTAAAGAGGAGCTCTGTGATGTGTCTGAAATGGGATTAGGTACATCTCTTTAAATAATTTAATGGGGCATCTGGCCCATTCCTGGGCATCTGCTCTCAAATCAGCTATATTCACCAACCTCATCTAACCTCACTGGTTATATTCCCACTGGCTGTAATGACACTGTCCATGCTCACATCTCGTCACCAACACATGCATGCAGCAGACAGGTGGATTTGTCTTTACAGAAGACTCTCACCCCAGAAAATCTATATGTTTGCTGACTTTGGAGCCCTAAGGTATCCAGGAGACTGAGAGGGGCATGTACATGAACACAAGGTGCACTTTCTCAGTGGTGTGTCCAATAGAGGATTGTAGGGAGAGGCACGGGTGTAAATAAATCTGAAGAATTTATATCTCAAAAAAGAGATGGGTCAAAATGGGGGACCTGCCCTTTCAGAAGAGGGGATATGCCCATAGCCCACACTGACTGAAAACAGATGTGTGCACAGCTCACTGTGTGTACTGGAACATGGGAACATTTAGGTATTTACAGTTTTATGAACATCTTATAAGTTTCTAATATACTGATCCATCTGTTACAATGCTGTTATTGATCCCTAATGCCTGGTTCACTGTTTGTGAGTTAATTAAATATTATTAACAGATAAAAACTTATTTAAACCTGAATCTGTTTAAATTCCATGAAATGAGCAACTTTTCCTTGGTGCACAAGCTCATAGAAGGGCATGACACTGATCTAAAGGACAAAACATTGTTTCATTGTTGGATGTTTATTCCACAGAAGAGATGCTCAGATCTTAATTGTTTTCCTGTATAAGTTACATCTCTGCAGCAGAAGAAGGTGTAAAAAGGTGTAAAAATTGAGTTCTTGAACTATGGGAAACAACTGAAAAGCAGTTTTATGGGGCTTGAATTCAGCCCCATTTTAATTATTTTGCAGTATGATGATAGAGTTTTTAATTACCCTAAAGATTTTCTGGAATACAGACAGGTAGATACTCCATTTGTTTCTGAAAAGTGTATTTCCTCCTAAGAGAATCTAAATCAAG
The DNA here is from genome assembly GCF_052056855.1 of Sturnus vulgaris. Classification (NCBI taxonomy): domain Eukaryota; kingdom Metazoa; phylum Chordata; class Aves; order Passeriformes; family Sturnidae; genus Sturnus; species Sturnus vulgaris. The sequence continues at coordinate 150,640,219 of NC_142243.1, forward strand.
GTTCCTAAAGATCTCACAACCTGGCCCTGTGAACTGGCAGTGTAAACATCTCAGTGACACAGGGGCTGGGTCAAAGTGTAAATGCAGACAGCATCAATAACATTTCTGGAAAGAAATTTCTTCCTCATCTGGAAGCCTGCAAGTAGAGCTCTGAGTTCACACAGAACACTGAAGGGCCATTTGTGCACTCAGTCTTTTATGATAAATCACTTATCCCTGTCTTTTCATTCCGAATTCCCACACTGTTCTTTGTCCTTACTGTACCTGGTGGTGACACTCTCATCAGGGAGCAGAAGATTAGAAGCTGAACATATGTTGCATTTCACGTTAATAGCTGAGGTCTCTTTAAACAAAGCTGATATGTGTGACTTTATGTCTGCCTTTACCTTTGCTTCATACAGTGCAAAAATGCCCAGGATACCCACAGAGCTTTGTTGTATGCAAGAACTCTATATTCTATAAAAAAAAAAAAAAAAAAAAAAAAAAAAAAAAAAAAAAGGAACTGTGCAAACTTCTGAAGGATAAATCAGAGCTCTTCTGAGAGCTATTTTGTTTCTAGCCCCTTGATAATTCCCTCAGTGGTTACCAAAGTACCTAAATGAATGAGAGCTATATTGAGACACGTCAGTATTAGCTGTGGAAAGTGTAGATTTAATCCAGGAATAAGTGGCACCAACCTATACAGGATTTAGAGGTTCTGTAAAGGACACCAGCTAATCTATGAATAACTCCACAGGAATCACATTCTAGATAGCCTCCAGGGAATCAACTGAATTGGCTCTTATTCCATTCAAACTGAAATTCTGACAGAGCCATGTGAACCCTAGAAGCAGAAAGGATTTTTAAAGAAATAGCAAAAGGAACCACAGGTTAGCTGCTTAATGCTTATATTTCCAGCTTTCTGTCATGTAGCTGCTGCATTTCTCCTAGGAAGGGAAAAGGAGAGGGAAAGAGGGGGCAGAGAAGCTCTCTCGAACAGATGCCAGAACACCATTAGACTTTATGAGATGTCTTGACTCCCCAGTGGACTCTGATGCTAGTTATGGAAGAGACTACATCACCATTATCCTGACCTTCTGTTGTGTTGAATAGAGTGACCTTGAAACGTCTTTGTACTAGACACTCTGTTGGCTGTTTCTTGCCTGGAGAGATTCATGGTTTCTATGAGAAAAACTATAAATCTGTCAAATTTCAGATGCAGGAATGCTGCAGACATGCAATGGGATTTAGACAATGTTCCTGCTTCTCTCACTGGATGCTTGTGTTAATGTAATCTGTTTGCTATGTGAAATGTGAATTTTAAAATGAGAGATGCCAAATAAATTTTTTCCTTCCTGTTTTTGCTTTTTTTTGTCCTTTTTCCCCCAAGATGGAAATACAAGACCAGCAGAAGGATGTAAATTTGCTTCATTTGTAAATAGTGATTTCTTGGTTGATATTACCTAGCTCCTGCCTGTGGGAAACAACATTGGTGTGGTTTTGGGTTCTTTTTCTTTTTTTCAGTTGTTCACATGCTGCACAATAGTTTGTTGATGAAAATCTCAAAGCGTGTTGTACTGCAGAAGACTTGGCATTAACATTCTACTGAATGCTGAGACTACCTCATCTAAGGATATCTATTTCTTAAAAAGAAGCCTGTTTGAATCTATAGTCAATCAAGAAAATGAACAAGTGTATTTAACAAGCAGTAGGAGGATGTTTAATCTACAGTGAAGAAATAAAATTTTCAGTCATTTAAAGCCATACATCTGCTCTGTTCAGCTATGAAGGACTGATTATCTTCTTAATACGAAGTCAGGAGTGTAAAGGTTAAAGTCTTTTGGCATACATTGTAAAATCGGGATTGAGGGGAAAATATTCATGGTGTGCTATGCCATGGCCACAATCTTCCCAAAATGCACCATGGCCAATTCTAAAAGCACCATTTTGTGTGAAATGTATAGCTATAGATACACTTGCAGTACAGCAGATGCTTAATGAGATAAAATTTTTTTCTAACAATTTTCTCCAAAGCAGTGGGCTCAAAACAGGATAGCTCCTGTCACTGATTTCAGTGGCAGTGGGAGCAGTTCACTATAAGACTTCTACTCATTTTTTTTAATGGGAGATACTAGTATTTATGGTCTGAATTATGAGACAAGAGTCTTCAGATGGCAACACTTGCTGAAGGAGATTTTGAAGAATTAATTTCATTTTTCCAACAGCATAAAAAAATCTATTTGAAATAAGAGATTGCATTGCCAATGTCCTGTGATCTGCTTTGCCTTGGTTCACAGAATCACAGAATTTTTAGGGTTGGAAGGGACGTCTGGAGGTCATCAAGTCACACCCCTGTGCCAAGGCAGGGTCACTTAGAGCAGTTTATAAAGAGATGTTTCCAGGTGGGGTTTGAACGTCTCTGGAGAGGGAGACTCCAAAACCTCCTGAGCATCCTGTTCCAGTGCTCTGCCACCCTCAGCATCTCCTTCAGCTGTGAGTGTGTCCCATCAGTGCCTGTGGATTTTAACAGTTACCCCTGTCTAGCTTCTATCCCAATCCTCTGTGACCAAGGGGAAGTCTTCCTTTCTCCACTTTTCCACTCTTACCTCCAAGGCTCAGGATTCCTGAGGCCCAGCCTAAACATTAAAGTTTGAGGCAAAGAAGGCATTTAGTAATTCTGACTTCTCTATGTTTTTCATCACAAGGACACACATCTGATTCAGAAGCAGCCCCTAATGTGTGTTCACTTCAGTCCCAATTTCTCTACCTCTTTAACCACAGTGGCAGAGGCAGGTGAGGAATGAGGACTGCAGTCAGTTCATCACAAATTGTCTCTGCTGCTCCTTCCTACCCAGGGTGAGGACTCCTCACACTCCTCCTGATACAGTCTGGAAGCAGCTGGCATTGGCTGTCAGATGTGCTGGAAGCTTCTGGAAGCTTCTCAGAGAAGCCACCCTGCAGCCCCCTACTACCAAATCCTAGACACACAAAACCTATACAAAAGATATTTTTTTCCTCATGTGCCATTATGAAGAAATTTAATCCTAGGTTACATAGGTAGCAGAAATAAGGAAATCTGTTTATTGCATGACAGATTAGAGTAGGAAACATTCATAGTAAATTCGTGTTATATGTGCTGATTAGGAAAAACTGAAGAAAATTAATTTTGAGCAATCATTTCTAGCTACAGACAAGGCACAATTCTGCCTTAGCAGGACAGCTGGCAGCTGGGAGGATGTCAGTAATTCAGTGCCAGTCTGTAACAGCTTTCTTTCATTGAAATAAAGGTGTTAAAACCAAAATGGATTTGCAATAGGGAATGCAAAATATGAGCATGTCATTGTCTCTGTCGGCATCACAAATGGAAATGTGTATGTGCTTCCCTCTTATTGTTGATTTCTCATCACTGAAGTCTTTGTCAGGAATGAAACCATTTTAGCAATTCTCTCTGGAGATGTGTGTCTGGAATCTTCTCAGTTTCTTTTACCTGACAGACCCTGCAGCTCTCTGTTCAAGATGATGCCCATCTTCTGACGATTGTTACTACAGGCCTACTTTATCCCACACACTGGAATCCTTTTCCATCATTCATTGGTGCCATTTTCTGTCCATAAGTTCAACACTTCAACTTTCTTCTTCCTTAATTGATCTGAACTGCCAATAAAAAAAGATAGCTTTTTGCAAGCTAATCCACAGGCAGTACTAGTTTTTCTCCAGCAGAAAAAAAATGGTCATCTTTGTTCTCTGAGAATCACATTGTGTGTTTCAGGGTTAAAGACTTCTTACATGTATTATCTTTCATCAGTCAGCTAAAATTGTCATTGTTGTACCCACTTCATCAGGTTTTTTCTTGTATCTCCATGGAGATTTTTTCATAATATTGTGTATAATTAAGTAATTTTAAAGTCAAGAAAAGAACTAGCAAATGGGTTTGTTCCATAAAACAGGTGGTAGTGGGGAAAGTGTAGGTCTTTAGAAAGCATGTCATTCTACAAGAAAAAGGTAGGAGGTTAATTATTTCTATTAATTCAATCTATTAGAAATAATTTATGAATAATATCCATAGACTCACATAATCATAGAATGATTTGAGTTGGAAGGGACACTAAAGACCACCCAGTTCCAACCCCTGCCATGGGCAGGGACACCTTCCACTATCCCAGGTTTCTCCAAGCCTCATCCAGCCTGACCTTGAGCACTTCCAGGGATGGGACATCCACGACTTTCAGTGCTCCACCACCCTCCTAGGGAGGATGTGCATAGTGCTGCATTTTGTAAAGAAGGAAAACATAAGCCTGTGTTTGCATCCAGATTTGTACAGTGGACAAATGCAAAGGTGCATCCAATGTTATGCACATTAAGTCCTGCAGAAGATTATCAAGCCAGTTTAAATCCTTTTTTATCAGGGTTTTTACTAAATTTTTCATCTCTGGATTTATGTAAATGTAATAGTGAGTGGGTTTTTTTTGGAGCTGATGAAGATTGCCTTGAGCTGAACAGAATTAACTGTATGATCACTGGGCACAAATGTCTCAAAATTAACAATATTTAACTTTTTTTTTTTCCTTCTGAAATATAGAATGTCAGTTTTTCTAGTTTTTCCACTTCTTAACTGTATATGGGAGAAAACCTCTAGTTAGCTCTATCATCAGTTAAAGTTATTTAATTCATAGTGCTTATCCATTTGATTTTTTATTAGGCAAAAAATTGTCATGGATAAAGTAAATTTTCATTGAATGGAGAGTAATTATTTTATGTAAATATATGGATTTAATATATACAGAATATGTAGCATATTTTTGTTAGAAAACAGAAGAAGAAAAAATAAGAATCAAGGAAAGAAGTGAAATGTTGAAAATAAAGTGAGTTTAGAGTAAAACTTCTGACCATTTTATACATGACTAAAAGGAAATTATGTAATTTACCATATCCTTGCCAGATATAAAAGAGATTCAGGGTAGATCAATATGTCCTGGTGTGGCCATCACTGGCCTAATGAGAAAGTTGCCATTTCCAACTTACCTGAGCAAGTGCTGCCACTCTGTAGTTTTACACTTTTTAATCTGCCTCATGCTCAGCAACCACAGAGAGAATCACTAAATTCTGAACACAGTGAGCTCCCCAACCAGATCAAATAGTCACAAGATCTAAGCATTAGTGACAACTGCATTTAATATGAAAACCAATTCAGAACAACCAAATCTGACTGTTTCATTTGAGTCAAGCCTAAACACTCCCCTAAAATGATAAACTAAACTGACTGTGAGGCATCACTGAGTAATTTTCAACTTTTCTTTGTTAAAAAAAGGCACTCCAGCATCACACTCCATGCCTGCCACTCCCTGGCTGGTTTTGCACCACTCACCTCAGCATGGTGATCTTGCACACTCAAAAAGAAATGCAATGATAATTTGCTTCTTGTAATATGCATTGCTTTATCATTTAATTTCCATGGTTTTTCTTTTAAATTGCACCCCCAAATTCTTCCTTTCTTTAAAAAGTAAGACTTAAATGTAAACATAAAGAGTATCTCTCCATTTGTGAAAACCACTGAAGAATAACTGGAAGGTGTGCTGTTGCAGGCAGATAATTAGCGTTTCTTTAGTATAGATATGCATAGCTAATTGTAAATTAGGACACAAAATACTACAAATTCAGGATTAAAGGTGAATGGTCTATACAGGCAGGATTTGGGCATTTTTGAAGTCTCGTTCTCTTGATCTGCAGCTATAAAGCATGCAAGCTCGACTCAAATTTTACATTTCTCCTTGTTCTTCTCCCACTTGCTTATTATCTGGAGCTTCAGAAATGAGTTTTTCTGGCTCAGCTGGTATTGTAGGAGACCAACAGAAAGGTCCCATTTGATAGGACAATTCAAGGTGATATAACATATTATATTAATTAGGCAATGCAATGCAAGCTCATAGCTCCTGCTGGACTTGAACTGAATATTGTAGTTATCCTCAACCTCTTTGGCAGATTCTCATTTAATTAGAAAACAAAATCTTCTGTTTTCACCCCCTTGACATTATTACAATAAGGTTTGATTTTTACAGATGTAGCTGGGAATAGAGTTTTATTTAAATTGGCAGTTCCCACTATGTTTTTAATTGCAAAAAGAAAGGCCTTGGTGCTTCTTTCCCTTAGCTTTTTCTTAAGGAACTTAAATAAATGGATCTAAATACTCTTCTCTGCTAATCAGAGAGACCAAATTCTTAACTCTTAGACTAATGTGTGATTTTTTTCTTCACGTAGTTCAAGTGCATGAAAGCAATTTTTAATAAAAATATGCTTCATGCATTCGTGTTGGTGTTTAAAATATTCTGTAGTTGCTGGACTAAACCCAGAAACATCAAGTTAAGAGTAAATGAGAAAGCATCTCCAGATTCACCTACTGTAATAATTTTTCCTGATGTCTTACTAGAAATAACACAGACTAAAATATATTTTGAGTGTGCTTTTCTGAATCTATTCAGATATAGTGAAGTAGTTTCTATTCAGATGTATGCTAGAAGCATGCAGAGAACCTTATATTATTAACTGTTAGTTGATAATTTGCTATTAATTAAGATTTTAATGAAAGCTGAATATAAAATAAATTGCATCACCCTAAATAGACTTTTCTTCCATAAATATTCTTTTTGCTGGGGTTTTGAGGCTGAAGAAAAGAAGGCTCAGGAAGATCTTCTCAACATGTGAAAATATTTAATGAGAGGAGTATAGAAAATGCAGCCACACTTTTCTCAGTGACAACCAATAAGAGTACAGGAGATAATAGGCACAGAATGACATACAAGATTGTGTCAAAAAATAGGAAAATACTTTTTAGTCTGTGTGTGGTCAAACAAGTTGTCCAGGGTTGCTATGTAATCTCCATCACTGGAGATATTGAAATTCACCATGGTGTGGCCCTGACCTACCTGCTCTTGCTGCCTCAAAATTGAGCTAGGGGTTAGACTGAATGACCTTCAAGTGGTGCCTTGAAAGAGAAAAACATTGGAAAAAAAATCTGGTTTTTTTAACATAAAGCTTACAAGGGCTGATCGTTGCCTCTGCAATTTTCAATACTTGAAGCAAAGTCATGGAGACAAATGTCTTTTAATAACATTACTTCAACATTGTTGTCTGGAAGAGGAACTCATGTCTGAAAAGGCATAAAAAGTAATTATCTTCTGACCACTCCTGTTTCTTTTTTTCTTTCAACAAGTCATCACAATATTGCACATACCCCCACTCCCATGGAGAAACAAAGCCTGTCCTTGTTCATTTAATTAAATGTCATTTTAAATGAAGCAAACAGAGAAGCAGAGCTCAGAGAGACTGGGGAATCTTGTCTGGTAAGTAAACTTGTATTTTAAAACAATTGTTTGTGAACATATGGGCAGTCCAGCTTACAAGGACTAGAAGATATGCCTGGACATGCTGAGAAACATGGAAAGCATATTTAATAATCACAGCTCTTCAGTGACTCTGTCTCTTCCATTCAGAGTACTTTCTTCCCATTTTCCTTTCCTTTCTACTATTTTTCAGGGGCACAACAGCAAGAGTGATATTCTACAATGTACAACACAGCTCCTGCTCTCCCAGGGGCCCTGTAAAGAAGTCTGAAGTTGGTGTCATGGGCTAACCCTGGCTGGCAACTAAGCACCACAGAGCCACCTTCTCACCTCCCTCACCTCCACACCTTCCAGCAGGGAAGAGAATGAGAAATAAAAGGTTAACCTTTTCAAATCTGCGGATTTAAATTTATTAAATTGCTCAAACAAGAATAATTTAGTAATTAAAACAAAATGTATTAGAGGTAGTGGTGGTAATAATAGTAGTAATATTAATAATAACAATAATAATAGAAAAGATAAAGGGAGAGAGAGAGAGTAACAAAACCCAAGAGTAACAAGTGATGCACAGTACCATTGCTCAGTGCTCACTGACCAGTGCCCATCCCATCCCTGAGCAGTGATCAGTGTCTCCCAGACAACTCCCCCCAGTTTGTATACTGGGCATGATGTTCTGTGCCATGAAATATCCCTTTTTCCAGTTCAGGTCAACTATTCTGGTTGTGCTCCCTGTCCTCTTTTTTGTGCATCTCCTCAATAGCTGAGTTTGAGATACTGGAAAATCCTTGATTTAAAGTAAACAAAATGCAACTGTGTTAAACTCAATCCAAAACACAGCCCTGTACCAGCTACTAAACAGGGAATCAACTCTGTCAATACAGAGCTGGTAATGCATCTTTTCTTTCAATAATGGTTCAGAACACCTGATGAAGCCCATGTGCCCCCCTGGAACCTATTCTAAACTGTCTTGAGCTTTTTTTTCTGATTTAGAAGTCCTCAGCTGTTTCAGTGATGGACAGAAAAAAAAAAAAACAACTGATGGAGAAATAACTGTGTAAGTCTCTGATATAAATATCCCACCTAAGACAGTGATAGCTGTACAGACAGTGCATTTCCAAGTTTGATGTGAGTTTTAAAAGAAACCATAAAAATAGAAGGAACTGCATTAGTTACATTGAAGAGTGAAGATAGATAGATAAATGACACATTTCCAAGAGGAGCAGCAGTTGCTCCTTTTGACAGAGGCATGGACATGTCATCAGCGACCACAGGGTAACAGCAGTTCAGCATGTGATCTGTCCAGATCTGATGCTCATTTTTTGAAATGACTGCTGTGGATCAATACTTTTTATGATTGCAGATTACAAACCTTACTTTGCTTTGGCAGCTCACAGTTCTCACCTCCAGCTGAAGGTAGGGGGAATTACTCCTCCATTAAACCACTTTTCCATCTGCCACCAGGGCAGCCAATGACACTGAAACAGTTGAATGCTGTTCACAGAACAGATGAAAAGCCAAGATTAGGACTAAAGCTGAACTGATCAGAAGATTGTTCAGCATGATCCATGACTATCAAGTTAAACATACTGAGGATTCATAATTAACTTCCTCACCCACCCAAGAAGAACACAGAACATTTTGAGCTGCTTGTGTTAAGTCTGTTGGAGCTCCCTTGAACAGGTTGGACTCAGACTTGGAACATGTTTTTCCTGATTCTGCTGCAACTTCTGCCACCAAAATTGTGCTGCTGTTCCTGCTAACGCAGTACCACATGTTAGTAGATAGATGTAGTAGCAGAACTGATAGATGAGAGTAAGAAAAGGATAGGGTTTTTTTTAGTTCTAGCTGCTTAGGGAGTGACACAACATGGGATAAATAAATTCTGTGAGGCCTGAGAGGAGATGAACTTAGAATAGTACAAAATTGCATCAATTTATTCAGTGAATCCACGAGGATTATTTCCAGTCACACCATGACACACTTGCATAATTTGTGATTGAGCATAAGCTGGCAGTGATTTTTATTATATTTTTGAAAGGGAGAAAATGTCTCACAGTAGGACCAATGCAATAGGATTGTAGATGCAGACATGCTGTCTGTGATACAAAATACTCAATAAAATATGAATATGGATAACTTAAGGTACTGCTCATGCATATGAATGAAGAGAGAGAAGAAGCAGAGAATGACACAAAGAAGTATATTTTTGTCCATAGTGAAGTCAATGGGAAATTTACTGTTGTATTCAAAGCCAGAAGAAATCACCAGACCCTTTCAAAAACAGTTTGTCCTGTCTATGTGGATTTCCACAGACTTTGTTTTCCTCTTCCATGTTACAGATCTTGGCTGAAATGCAGAGACATGGATAAGACTATTAATTCCATAGAGAAATGAGGAACAGAAAAGAGTGACTTGGGTACAGAATACAGGGCATTTTCTTCAGAGCACAATATGTAACAATAACAAAGCTGCTGTTCCTCTCTGTTGCTGCTTATAATTCCATTTTACACTATTCCTAGTGCACAAAACAGTAGTGTATTAGGAAGTGTGTTGCATAAAATAATACATGTTTTGTTTTAAAATTTGTTAGCTGTCTAGGCACACCCATGGCCTCACAGGCAGTTCCAGTGTCGTAAGTGCTGCCAGGTTTTGAAGCAGGGCTTTGAATTTAATCTGAAAGGCCTTATGCAAAGTAAAGGGATGAACAGAAAGATTGCAACTATTTATACAAATATATTTGTTATGTTTTTGAAATTGTGTTATTATATTTTTATTATATTATATTTTTGAAAGTGCCTAATATGCAGCAAAAGGATGTCCCTTTCTAGGTTAAGATATTCTTAACAGTGGGATTCCCTCCATGTCCCTGAAGGTGCTGTTTTATGAACTGGTAGATCTTATTAATTTTTCATGATGTTCAGCCAAATCTTGCCTTTACCTAATTCCCCCTTATTTTCTCGATAAAGGTTTTATATCACACAAAATATCTTGAAGCCTAAGGTGTGTGTAATTTTACTAATTGTCTGTATTCTCCACACTCAGTTGGACCACTGTTCTCCCTGTGCACTAATGGCCTTTTAAAAGGCACATTGGAGCCTGAAAAAGAGAATTTTAAGTATGTGCACTTGACAGAGTGGGTAGATTTTAGCTGAGGGTATTGACGATTTTCACTAACATAGCAACACTACACATTAAGTAACCCCATGCTACTAGTGGAGCAAAGAATTGTTCATAAATGGCAAAAGTAGGCTTGGAAGAAGGGATCTGTTATTTTAAAATCTCAGGTTTTCAATTCCTATCTTTCCATTTTGGTTCTTTTGATTTAATTTTGTTTCCTTTAATTAAGCAACATGATAACTGTGAAACAAAAATAATGTTCAATGAGACAAAAAGTAAATGCAACCTTTCAAATAAAGCTCAAGCTTTCTGCCAGCTCTCTGAGTGGTTTTGTCCTATGCCACTAATTCTTGTGCTCTCGTTGCCTCCCACTTCTTTCTTATTGATCTATTTTGGCTTTCTGATTTCCTTTTTATTTCATTACATATTTCATAATGCCATTTCTGCTCCAAATTATTATTTTTTTCCCTTAAGCTCTAGGTGTTCCATTCTGACCTTACTGATCCAGTTTTCCACTTTGTCTCCTCTGTGCTGTGTATATTTGTTATGAAACATGCAAGACTGCTCCTCTGGAACTTAGGCCAGCAAGAATAGAATGGTCTGTGTATGCAACACTACAGAATATGAAATTTTATTGGTATTTGGTATTAAATTCAGCCTCCTTGTAGGGTCCCAGACAAAGTAAGTAATTATCTGAAAAGAACCCTGAACTCTGCTATCACTGTAGAGACATTTAGAAGACTTTTTGTTGGCAAGGACCATAAAAACACAAAAAATACTCTGGCGAATTAACTAAACAGGTGATCAAGATGCAGTGTTTACATTTTTTTCCCCCACTGTTTAAATTAATTTCTTTGCTCAGTTCAATTTGCTAGCACAGGTGTAGTCAAGAAAATTTTCAAAAGAGACTATTCTGCTTTCTTTCTTGTTAATTTTTTTGAATCAGACCTATTTGATTGATAATAAAACCAAACCAAACTAACCCAACAAACAAAAAAACTCACAGTTTTGTTTATTTTCAAGGGACTTGTACATTGCAATAAAAGAATACTTATATTTCCTCAGGCCAAGGATGTTTCAAAGGTGATAACCTTCCAATGAACACCAAAGAATGAAGCATATAGACCTTCAATTTCTAATTTTTAGAAATCAAAATCTAAGTTAAAATATCTCAAAGTTATTTTGTCTGAAGACTCTGAGAGTCTAATTAGTACGGAAGTAATTGTGAGCTACATTAAATTAAGTATCAATTTTAAAAAATCAAAATGTCACAATAACCAGCTCTGGGGAGGCTGGAGCCTGATGTAGAGCATTTAGAGAGCTAGACATCCCCAAGCCAGCCACATAACAACCAACATCCTGGCTGATAAGGCTCCTAAAGTCAGATATTATTCAAGAACTGCCATGATTTTACATTGTTTTCCAAAGAAACAGATTTTACGGAGTCACATTTTCCATCTGCCTTTCCGGTCATTTTCTGTGTGCCAATCTGATCATACAACTTTGATTAAATGATATGTTTCAGCTTAATTCTATGGAAAAAAAAAAATCTCCAAACTTCTAAATTCCTAGATGTTCTTTGACAGAGAATGTCTAGATATTGAAGAAAGCCCATAATAGGACCATATTCAGACAAAAACTGGATTTTCAATTAAAAAGAGTTTCAAGCAAACATTTTCATTCTTTTTTTTGTTTGCTACTCCATACTTGTCTATCAGCGTAGGGATAATTATTATTCCCAAGGAAACCATCCCATATGATAATGGACAACAATACTCCAGAATGCACAGTTCTGAGTTGGTACTGGAAATGAGCTGAGAATGTACTGGAAAAATGCAGCTAGAACAGAACCAGAGATATCCAGTTGCTTTTGGGTGGGCTGAAAAAGGTGACGAAGAAGGGAAGAGAAAGGAGGAGAATCTTTAATCTTGGTAATGGAGCCAAAAAGGAATATAAAACACAAGCACCCAAGTAATTCAGAGCTGTGACAGTCATCTAAAGTATTTATTATAAAGATTTACAGAACATTTGTCCTGCAAGTTTGGAACTGGTTGCAAACACCCATCTGCCCTCTCACAGCAAGACATTGCAATCACCAGATGAATTGAACAGAAAAACTAGAGAGAGATGTGACATCCTGCCTTTACTGCTCAAGGGATTCACTGTTAGGAAATCAGCTTTCTGTCTTTCCTGCTTTAAAGACAGCTTTTTACTATAACTAAAACAACAATTGAATCTGTGGAGATGCTCAAAGCCAGGTTGGATGGGGCTTTGTGCAACCTGGTCTGGTGGAAGACTCTGCCCATGGTGGGGAGTTTGGAACTAGATGTTAAGATCCCTTATCACTCTAATCATTCTCTGATTCTGTGAATTACATCTCCAAACCATTCCAAAGTAGCAGCAATCTCCATTGTTGTATCATTCTCTTTCTCTCGGTAGCATCTTAATAAGAAAACTACAATGAAAATAAGTCTAGCACTCTATTACTCCTGCAAAAACCTCAGCTTTGTGTTGAATTTGTTGTGTTATTAACTCAGAGATCCCAGTTGGTTAAACCCATCAAGGGAAGAAATCTACAAGTAAAAACACTTCTACAACTTTTTGTATCCACAGGGTATTGGAAATGAGAATTCTGAGCTCTTCCATTCTTCCAAGTTCAGACAGTTTTGAGTCAGTGTTCAAATGAGAAAACTATAAGTTACACCTGTATGGCAAGAAAAAAAAAAAAAAGGTTTTGTGCAGACGTGGATCATGTTTAAACATTTTTAAAGATTTTTTTTTTAGCATGGCTGTATTAGATAATGGAAGGCAGTATAGAGTTCCTTGATATAGAATAAATCCTTTTTATTAAGCCTCAGAATATAGTGCAGTGTCTTACTGATGCCATTTGGGGTGAAGATGGAAAGAAAAGTAGGGGACACTTAACCACTTCCATCAGATAATCTCAACAGTTATTCTCATGCAAAAGAAAAAAATAAACAAAAGAAAAAAACTTCTTTGTGTAGTACTTAGAACACTTTTCACTTTTCTCTAGCATGGAAGGAAGCAAAATCATAGAAGTAAATCTGATGAACACTCAGTCTGTAAAGAAAATTATTCTCTTTAGAAAATCAGTATATAACATAGATTGCTATTGAAAGAGTGGGTTTTAAAGGTCTGAGAAGGTCCTGTAGAGACAGATGAGATTTTGTGCACACCTACCTTCAACTCCAGCCAAATTAAGAGAAAAACTCTTCCCTGTGTCAAGAATTTTCTACACTGATAGTGTACATACTGAAATATACTATGTCTTTTCTTACATATTTTTATTTTTTTAAGCAACAAAACATACCTCTCTGAAGATGGTAAGATTCAACCTTCTGCTCATTTTTATTTGTCCCCAATTAATGCTAACCTTCTTAACACTTAACCTAATCCTTACTCTTACCAATATTAATATCCTTATATTACCATGGGTAGTATAAAAATATTTAGATACTGAATGGAAGTTCCTCCCCCTTCTTTCACACCTTTAAAATTCTTATATATCATCAAATCACAGAATGATCAAGGTTAGCAAAGATCTACAAGAACATGTACTGAATACTGACTTGTTCATTAAACAATAGTGGGAAGTGCCACACCCACCTGTTTTTTGAGCACTTCCTATTGGAAGGAAATGGTAAAAGATATTTTTCTTTGTCAACCTTGCTGGTTAGCATAACATCCTATTAGAAGCTGAATTGCAGCATCAAAAAATAATGATGCACATCAGATGTGCAAATTGCAGAAGAGAAGCTAAAAGGAGCTTTTTGGTGTGAACCTGTGCAGGACTGAACTTGCCCCTTTCAAATCAGAGAAGCTCTGATGTGGATTTCAAGCTTCCTGTCATCTTGTGAACTGCTGCTCATCTTCAGCAATATGTCATCATTAACAGTATGTCTTCCCTCCCTTTTAAGCACTATGCCATCGTTAATTTCGAGCTGCTGCATTCCTCGGGATGCTCAGCTTGAATACAAGTTTAATGAGGTTGAGACACATAAAGTTAGGTAGTTGTGTATGAGGAAAATCAAAATGGAGAAGGAAAAAAAAAATAAGAAAATAAAAGAAAACAAGGGGTGGAACAAAACAGTTTTGCTAATGTGTTTAAGGAATAAATTGAATTTAAAGAAATTCCAGTCCATCTCCATTTGCCTTTATCATTACAGCACCCAAGACTGAATTTGAATGTTTTCTGCTGATCTTGATGAGTTCTGGGGTTTTTTTATGAAGGAGTTGATGAAGAATTCCATGATCTGATGGAATCTGATGAACTGTGGTGTTCTGCCCCAGAACAAGTGATTTGTAAGGGACAGGTCGACCTGGTAGGTTAAACAATTAAGTGGTTAACACGAGCCTTCTACAAATGTCAGGAAATGGTAAAGTGGTATTTTACATTATTTTAAATATTCTATATTTCTGGCAGTGGGAAATAATTTAAACTGATGCATCTGCTGGTTTTCTAGATGTAGAAATAATTCTTTAAGCTCTTTTAAGCAGGATTATTCCTGCACATTTTTATATAATCTGGTATGCTTTGAGCATTAATGGTTAACTAATAGCGATAAAAATATTTATTCATGACATGGAAAACTACCAGCCGGGAGTTTAACTTTTTTTTTTTTTTTTCCCCAGAAAGAGAGAAATGATAAAATAATGAAATAAAATGGAGAAAAAATTGCCATGCTGGTGAAATTAACTGAGTTTGAATTACTACAACAACTTTCCCTGGGCTCACTTTATTTGACTTTATTGCTTTTAGCTCTTCACTTCACAACTGCCTCTCTTGAAAGAATCTTAAACTTTCAATGCTTTGCTGTAGGCTGAGTTGATGAGGAAAGGAAGCTTTCTTCTGCCTTCTTTCAAGAGTGGTCCCCACCTAGCTGCTTCACCATAATAAACATTCACAGTGGTGCATCTCAAATTGTAAATCTGAGGCAAAGGTCGACTGCAGCTTGCCAGGAATGGTATCCTTACATTTCTTTCTAAATTCAACATTTTTATTTACTTGAGGATATTAACGTTTGGTAACAATAAAGGGAAAAGACTCATGCAATACTATTATTAAGCTTGATTTTTAACATCTTCTTTGCTGTGACTACATAAATACATTTTATTTAAATTGAGGTGTCAAAATTAGGTGCTTAAATAAGAATTCTATCCATTTTTGGGAGAATTTGCTGCTGGTAAGAACTGCATAGTAATAGGAGGATTTTGAAGCATTTTAATAGTTGTGATATTATTGTTCACACAGAGGTATATCTCAGAGCCCAGAAAACAGATGTTTCTCTCTTGTCCAGTTAAGTTATTCCTTAAAATGATTGCAGTCTGATGGTAGGGAATTAAAACTTATGATTGTTTGGAGTGTGCAAATAGTCAGTTCATTCATTGTTGTGTAGACCACTCCCAGTCTGTTTCACCTGAGGGATGTCACATCTTGTGGGGACTGAAAGAGGCTGAAGTGTCCCCTCTTCTCTGCTAATGATACAAAGAACTTACAGTGTGCACACCTTCAATTTGAGCACATTAACAGAGTTTCAAAATGAAAGAAGGATTCATGGGTCCCTTCTGTTAAAGTTTGGGAGAATTCCTGTGCTTTTATTTTGCCGTTATCTCCTGCTACAGTTCTCACTCATCCCTCTTGTAGAAACATGTGATAGTCACTCATTTTAGTTATGACATAAAATTTATTCTATCCTTTTTTTTTCCCATTATAGCATTCTGCTGAAGAAAATAAGTTATATAAATCCATCTGGTTTATGTGACAAGGTTAAATCTATTTTACTTCTGTGACAAGATTTTGGTTGCAGGGAGGCTACAGTGACTGATTCTGTGAGATGCTGAAAGTTCCCATTATCAACACAGTCAATACCAGCTGGCTCCAAGATGGACCCATTGCTGGGGCTAAGGCTGAGCCCATCAGGAATGGTGGGAGTGCCTCTGGGATAACAGGTATAAGAGGGGAGAAACACCTGCTGTGCAGCAGCAGCTGGATGGAAATGAGAATTTATGAGAGAAAGAGCTCTACAGATAGCCAGGTGAGTGCACAAGGAGGGGCAGGAGCTGCTCCAGGTGCCAGAGCTGAGGCTCCCCTGCAGCCCCTGGTGCAGCCCAGGTGAGGCAGCTGTGCCTGCAGCCCATGGGGGTCCATGGGGGAGCAGGGATCCACTTGCAGCCCCTGCAGGACCACACACCAGAGCAGGGGGATGCCCAAGGGTCTGTGACCTCGTGGGGAACCCACATTAGAACAGGGTCATGGCATGGACCTGTGGAGGAAGGAGCTCAGCTGGATCAGATTTGATGCCTGGACTTGTGACTCCACAGGGGAGTTACTCTGGAGCAGCCTGTTCCTGAAGGACTGCATCCCATGGAAAAGACCCACGCTGGAGCAGCTCGTGAAGAACTGCAGCCCACGGGAAGGACATTGGAGAAGTTCATGCAGGACTGTCTCCCATGGGAGGAACTTCACACTGGAGCAGAGGAAGAGTGTGAGGAGGAATGAACAGCAGGGATAACAAGATGAACTGGTCATAACTCCCCTTCATCACTCCCTGAGGTGGAGGATTGAGGAGTGAAATTCAAACTGGGAAGCGGGGGAGGGAGTCACTGAAAGATGTTTTCACGAATTGATTTGATATTTCCTCACTCTACTTTCAGTTCTTAGGTAACAAATCAAATTAATTTCCCCAAGTAAACTCCATTTTGACCCTGATGGGAATTGCTGACAGCAGTTTGGACATCATGAGGAATTTCTTCACTGAAAAGGTTGTGAATCATTGGAACAGGCTGCCCAGGTGGAGTCGCTATCCCTTGTGGTCTTCAAGAAACAACTGGGCATGGCACTCAGTGACTTAATTGTGGTTTAATTGACAAGATGGTGATCAGTCAGAAGTTGGACTGAATGACCTTGGCAGTCTTTTCCAACCTAAATGATTCTGTGATTCTTTGATCTTCCCTGCTGTTTTATTTATTCCCTGCTGTTTTATTTATTCCCTGTTGTTTTATTTTCTCTTCCCTGTTTAGATGAGGAGGGGAGTGACAAAGCAGATTTGGTGGGCACCTGGTGTCCAGGGGTCAATCCACCACAATGAAATTTTGGAAGATATTGATGTGGAAACTATAACCACAATAAGATCCATCCACACTATGAGCACAGTGGAAGGAAGAAGGAGGTCACAGTGATCACTCTAGCTTCATCTGAATTGATTTTTCTGCACCTCATGGGGCACAGCATGTATGCACCAAAGTTTTCTTCAGATATATCCATTATACTCTACAGTGAGTTGTTCTTGCTTAAGGCATAAAGCCCTTTGCACTCTAAGATTATTGTCAGAATGCAATCTTTATGTTTCAAGATTTGCTTGGTTTTGGGCTTTCATCATTTCCGAAGTGTAATTTTCAACTAGAAGAACCATTTTCCTTCAGCAAACTATCTTCTTGCAATGCTTGAAGAGAAGTAATAGTTGAGTTTCCATGCTTTTGGGTGCCCAGTGGAATTTAATAAAACTCTGAGGTTTGCAGTCAAAATTAAAAAGTTTTTCATTAGATACAAAAGATGTAAAATTGCCATATCTGCTGTAAAACTGTGTGTCTTATTGTTCTTAATAATAACTTAATAATAACTTAATAATGACTTAATAATAACTAAATATTTCTGCAGTTCCATGGGCTGGGAAAAACTCTTTGTTCAATTTATCTAATGAAGTAAATTGAGAAAAGAGCTTCTTGTAAAGAGGATATCCAGACTACATGTGAAATAACAGGAGAAATGCAAGGAATGATGAAAGATTAAGTACTCATTTGCTCACATTTCAACTGGTAGCTTTTATGAACACTTGACTTATCAATACTTTCTTTTCTCACCTAATTTCCCCATTGCCTCTTCCATTTCTAATCTTTGTGAATAGAGGAACGTGTGGGAAGAAGGAGCAGAATTTTAAAGATTTTTTTTAAATGAGAGAACAAGAGTAAAACTAGAGTTAGTTCAAATTTTTTTCATGTGAATATTTGACTTCATTTTGGTATTGCTTTTTATAATCTAAATCTGAATCTCCATTCTAGCCACTCACTGTCTGTTCATCTTTAATGTATCACAGAATAGTCACAGTCCTGACTGTAGAATAAGCTTATAATAAAAAATAAATTTAAGAAGTTAGCTATATTTGCAGCATTTGGAAGAAGTTTCCAGTTACCCAGTTTGAGAGGTTTTATATTATATATCTAGTGTAAGAACTTAATGATACTTGCCTCTGAAGTTGAGAATATGACTTGCATAAAGGATGTATGGGATTGCAAAAAAAAGCACATGAAACAGACACCAAGCTTTTCTTACATGTCACCTACCACACCTGCAGGAAGTGACCTTATGTCGTTTAGATTTTGCCTACAAAAAATGCAAATCAGACTCAGCAAGAATTATACAAGAGCAGAACAAAGATTATCTAGCACAGAGGAAGGGAAGCTGAGTCCTCATTATAAATTAAATTGTATAAAAATAAAAGAGAATGCTCTATACCCTTTTTCTGAGTCCAAAGTAAGTCATTGTTTCTTCAAAGGATGATTCCCTATGGAAATATGAAGTATAATTTATCTTTTTTTTTTTTTTTTTTTTTTTTGCTATTACAATGTTTTTCAGTTTCTCATTTATCCCAATTGTAAAGTATATCATTCATTGATATGACTCCAAATTTCAATCCCATGCAGGCCTCTCACTAATAATGTGAAAGCTGATAAATTAGTGAAGTAATGACAGTAGATATTTTTACATGATTATGGAAATGACACTAGGGAAAATGCTAAGTATTTGTTATTTTTGGTATGATGGACATACTTTAACTACAGAGCCAGAAAGAAATTTTCCATAATTTGGAGTAGTAAGATTATGGGTTGCAGAACCAAACAGAGATCAAGACATATTTCCTCAGAATTACAAAATGTATGAAATACATCTAAAGTAATGTGACAACCAGGTAAAAAACCTCTTTATCTCAGCATGAAAAATAGTAGTGAAAGGGATGTTTTTTCTGTATCAGACCTATACTGTTCTAACACCTGCAAACATTTCATAAGTCGCTAGGTTTTCCATTCCTCAGTGCAATTTTTTAGAGCTCTGGCTTGAATGAAACCATTCTGTAAATTGTATGATACAGTAGCTGCCGTTCAGGATGCTCTGGAGCAGGAGCAGTCTGTGATGTGGATGATGACTCAAGCAAAACCAATGTGGTTTATCCTAAAGGGAGTTTGTTTTCCTTGCACGTTCATAAGATCAGATGTGACCTTCAGAATTTTATAACACAGAGCTGTGTCCTGGTTCACCTCTCAATCCACTAGACACATCAAGGGTGGAATAAAGTTCTAGCTTTCATTATCTGTGGTGTAGATGTCTCCATCTGAATTAGGTATCCAGATTCTTTTCCTAAAAGGCTATGGGGAAGGCAGCAAGATTTATGCAAGATCCATCTCATTCAGGAGTAGATAGCTTCAGCAGATTGGATGAAACATCCTCCACAATTTCTTATTTCACTTTATCAGGGGTATAAAGGCACCTTATTCAGATGTTCTGATGTAAAAGCCTTCAGAGAATCCACCTCCAACACAACTAAATGCAGAATCTACCTACAAGATAAGCAAAATAAATTCTGCTCTTATTGCACATCAGCTTCCATGGGAAACAGAATTTTATTTGAAAAGACAGTAAATTTTAGACCCAATACCAGGAATTTAAACTCAGTAGGATTTTTCCACAGAATAATTATTCCATGATTTTTGGTATGTTCTGTATCTGAAAGTCTGAAAACATGGGCCATGCATCATTATGTAGATCAAATTAGTCTGAAGAACTTAAATAAATTTGAGGGGATTTTTTCAGCAGCTTGCAAACTGATACAGAAAACAAATTAACTAGGCTGAAAAAATATAATGTAAAATGTTGTTGCAAACTTACTATACACATATTAACTATAACTTCAAAATTTATGCTGTTGCTGTTTTTTTACTGTTCTTCACTTCAAGATAAAGGTCAGAGGGCCACGTTGGAACGTCTTGTTGAATAATCTAAAAATCTGTAATTAAAAAATAAAGAAAACATGCATTTCATTTTATTTTATGTATGCTTAGATGGATTTAAGATGAGTATATTTTAAGTCATTATCAAAAAATCTGTTTCACTCTTCTGCTTTTTCATCCCCTTTTTAAGTTCCTTTAAGTAAAAATAGGCATTGCATTTTCATGCTCAGCAATTGTCAAAGAATATGAATCACAGAATTGCAGAATCAGCCTGCCTGGAAGGGACCATAGGGAGTGACCCAGTCCAGTTTCCCTGCTTAAACAGGGTCATCCCAGAGCAGGTAGCTCAGGATGGCATCCACAGATGGTTTTGGAATATCTCCAGTGGGGTAGACTCCACACCCTCTCTGGGAAACCTCTTCAGTGCTTGGTCACTGCACAGCGAAGCTCTTCCTCATTTCAGGAGGAACGTCCTGTGCATCAGTTCCTGCCCTTTTACTTTATCACTTGACACAACCGAGCAGAGTCTGGTCCATCATCAGGGAGCTGGACTTGATGATCCGTGTGGGTCCCTTCCAGCTCAGGAGACTCTGTGTCTGTAGCTGGGAATTTCTGGGCATAATCATGCTGAGAATCACTTTGGAAGAAATCTCAATGAGTTTTTGTATTTTCCTTTTGTCTGAAAATTTTGTGTCTGTTGTAACAGTAGCTCCTGTTAAGATGATAACCTTTGAAGATTTACACATTTTTTTCATCTACCACTTTTCCCAAGACTTTTGTTTCCTGTTCTACTAATTTTTCTGCTGACACACTTTTAGTTTTATTTCCCCAGTTCCTCATTTCTGTTTCTTATTTTTAAAGCTCAGTAATAACAGTATTTCAAGATCCATATGATTTTATGTTAGATAAATATTTACCTTGCCTTGTTTCTTTCTCACCCACCATGGCAATATTTTTAAGGAGTTTGACTCTGCTCATCCTCTTTGATCTCTGCTTGATTTTGCAGTGTGATGTAAAATGATGATGTCTTTGTTGTCCTTTTCAGGGGTTCTTTTCATTTGCTGTGAGGAGACGTGACTAAAAGATTTACCGTAAGTGTCCAGAAGAGCTGCCTCCAAGAGTCACCCACTAAGACATGATTTCTATTTGATTTCTCTTCCTCTAAGCAGTATTGTAAACTTCTCAAACAACCTGTACACTAGAAGTCATGGAAAAAATAAAGATTCTCCTGCTTTATTTTCATCTATCTAGCAGGGCTGCAGAAACAAAAAGTTCTTTTGTTTAAATCTCCCTAGGAACCACTATGTCAAAGTGAGGACAATGAAAGAAAATGGCTTTAATTGCTTGGGGTTTTTTTTTTGTTGTTGTTGTTTGTTTGTTTTTTAACCAAAGTAAAAACTTTTTTATAAGGGATTTTCTTCATGAGAGAAGAAACGTTGACTTTTCCTTAAGGCTGTAGGTTCCTAGTAACTGTCTTTCTGAAATGACAATGTTCCTTTGTCAATTATTCAGGTGATTTGCCATGTAGTGCAATCCAGAAGTCTTTCACTACACACACAGACACACACAGACACACAAATTGTTCGTAACAAGATCATATCAAGATCTCATATATTTGCTCCTCACAATTTGCTTTTTGACACCATGTTCTTTCTAAAACCTTTCTTCCCACCCAGATTTCTCATCTGCCTTTCTTGTCTTTCCTAGCTTTTCTCAGCTGGGGTTTTGCTCATTCAGTTTGGACACCCACATTTAAGTCTGTGTCAGAGCTGGGAGGTTTCAGTTTCCATGGTGATCAGTGGAGTTCAGGAAGTAAATCAAATAAAATATAGGTAATATAGACCCAGATTGTTTATCTAAATATCTTTGCAAGACTTTATTAAATTATTTGCAAATTATTTGCTTAAACTCTAGTATTATTTGAGAGTTACCATGTACTGGCATAGACATTAAGGGTTGGAAAAAAACTGCTTGAAGAAAAATTTAAAAAGAGGCAAAAGGTACAAGAGATAGACTGTATGAGATTATGCTCCTTGGATGTTGGAAACCTTCAGGTGGTCAGTGCTGGATGGATTTCTCTGTCAGGTGATGCAGAATGCTGGGCAGGAACCCGTCTATGCTGCAGGAAGGTGAAGCTCACATCATAAAATATGTGGGAGACCATTTCCCAGTCTTGTACTCTCCTCTCTATACCCATTTGTCCTGTTCTATTCAGTGCCCAGTATTTTTCTTTATTAGCAATTTTTGCATTATCTACCCTCCTTCAAATAATCAGACTTACTTCCTCTCCTGTTAGCATTTAATCTACAGCTTGAGCTTCATTCTCTTTCACATGACCATGAATAATCAAGCTATGGCTTGAGCTGCCATTGTCTGCAGTGCAGCTGCTGGGTTCACAATCCTGCTGGAGAAGATGGAAATGAGAAAAAAAAAAGCTAAAATACCTAGAAAATTAAGAGGCTTTAGCATTTCTTGGAAGACCACACCTAGCACTTCTTCTAACAGGAGGGGGAAAGAGGTAACTCTTACAGGGACACCCCATGTATTATGTTCCTAGTCATCTCTGAAGCAAGGAGTCAGGCAAAGGAAAAGTGGGGCTCTTGATCTTGTATCTAATAGATGCAAACAGTTAGCTAAAAAATATAAGTACAAACTTAACCTGAGGATGATGTCATCTGGGATATGTGGTCCTTGATGGCTTGCATTTTGAAGCCAAAATCAGCAAAGCAACTGTCATCACAATTTACTTTGCTTGATCTACAGTTTTTAGATCTATACATGTCTCTTGTGTTTATCTCCAGGATTCATGCTTTTAAACATTTTATTTCTCATTTCTACAATGGCATTTCAGAATGCCATTAAAAAGAATGATTTTTCCTCAAAGCAAATTACAAAGAGCTGGGAATAACATACTGAGAGGAAAATAAGGACATGAAGTGGGAGAAGAAAACAAGGTTTATTTAAAATGCAAGGGGCAAAACCAGCTTTCAATATGAGGCATTTTTCCTACATATAGTTACAAAGTACCAACCTCAGTGTTAAAGAATGATCACTAATCTGAAATACGTTGTTTTCCCCCCACAGAAATCTAGTTACAGTATTTTTATTTATTCTCTTGGGTTCTTCAAATTAGGGTAAGTCATCCATAAAGTCTCATGTATAATTCATGCTAAGACTTAGTGCACTGTGTATTTGCCCTGCTTCAGTAAAATCACATTAAAATTTGACTTTCTATATCGAGTGCTTATTTGTTTAAAATTTTAATTAGAGTCATAATTATGTCTAGTGTTCACAATAGTCAATTTTAACAGTAGACCTGGACAAAAACAATTAGATCAGGATGCCTTTTTATAGATTATTTTTTTCCTCCCCATTGCCCTAAATTAAAGTGAAAGAGCTTTGAGGAAAAAACACATATATCCTGTTTTAAAGATACAATAACATAAAATGAAATTAAAATTAAGGAAAGAGTCACTAGATATTAATGGGAATTTCTGGAAATACAGTGTATTATCAGGATCTTACTTGCATTCTCAGTAAATAAGCAAATAATAACTCTATTGAAAACATAGCAATTTTACTGGTAAGAATGAATGGGAAATCTGTAATAAAACAAATTCACTGAATCTGTAAAAGCTGTAAGGAAGGATCTGTGCTGCTAGAAAGCAAAATTAGTAAGATTATTTTTTTTTCTTCAAATATTAATTACGAACTAATTAATATCTTAACTGAAGTTAAGAGATACTGTAATTATCTCTCCCATAACAATAGCAGAACATCATAATAGGAATTTATTATTTCAACTTCTTATTACACGAAAGTGATGTTCAGACTAATCAAATACATACCAGGAAGTTTCTAGTTTTTGTCATCCAAGTCAAAAGCATCCTCTTATCAGGTTTCAGAGCCCAGAACAGGTTTCTCATAGTAGCCAGCTGAGTTATTCAGAGCATCCTCCTCCCTGTGAGACTATTCAAATCAAACATTTCACAGAGCATCTTAATCAACACATTCAAGCCTTTCCTAGGGGATTCTATCCTGCATTCAAACGAATGATTACTCACTTAAATTTAATCAGCTGTTGACTAAAATATAATGCTTGAAAATAAACCCAGCAAGCTCGGCATGATCAGCAGCTTGACCACTGGGTTATTAACTGATATCTGTGGGTAAGCCTTAGTGCTGAGTACAGAAGGTGTGGGAGAATGCCAAAGTAGAGTTTCCTCTGGAAGATTATAGCTGCAGATCTGGGTTTTCCATACCACCCTGAGTCAGCGAGAGGCAGATTTCACATGTGCTGGACCACAAGTTTTCAGGACACATCTATTGAATAAGAGGGACAGTTGTTCCTGTCTGACAGCATCTCAGAAGAAGTAGGTGATGCTCCATTTATCACACAGACAAAATCCATGTTGTTCCCAACATGTTCAGTTTGATCCTTATTCCTAAACGGAACAGGCACAGGGATGACTGTTAGGGGCACAGTGCTGAGGATTAATGGCATGGCAGACCATGAACTGAGCAAAGCCCTTGGAATGATCAGTCCCTTAACTTCTGACAGCAGCCAGCTAGAGCCTGAGCACAGGACAGGGCCAAGG
Organism: Sturnus vulgaris; assembly: GCF_052056855.1. Classification (NCBI taxonomy): domain Eukaryota; kingdom Metazoa; phylum Chordata; class Aves; order Passeriformes; family Sturnidae; genus Sturnus; species Sturnus vulgaris. The sequence continues at coordinate 150,665,273 of NC_142243.1, forward strand.
GAAAAGGGAATGATGTTTGTGTCCAGCTGTCTGGCATTTTGTGTCACACGTGCTCTGGAGCTGGAGTGCTTCTGCATTGGCTTGTGCTTAATAGCCTTTCACAGACTTTTTCTTCATGAGAACGCTTAATCATTCTTTAATTCAATTTTATTTCTGGCCTTTGAAGAGTCTTACAATGCTTTCCTCAGTTTAATTATTTTCTCTTTGAAACAGATTTCCTGTCATGTTCCCAGTTCAGCTCAGTGCTCTCATAGTGACACTATGCTGCCTGCACTTATTTAATAACATTTACAATTTCCATTTCCCTCTTCCAAACTGAAATCTACACAACTCCTTCAATGGTAATTCTTCTGTATAGTTGAGAGTATTTTAATTTTTTTTTTCCTCCTTGTGACTTTGTTTTGACATTATCTCTTTTGAGATATGAGAGTATACAATATGAATGCACTGTATAAGAATAATTAAAAGAAGAAAAAGAAAACCTGTATTCCTTTCTAAAAAGGTCCTGCATCACCTTTGTCCTCATTAATCAACATCATCATTTGTTAATCAACAATAGCAAAACTGAAAAGCCTAAGGTCACCAGGAAATCTAAGTTGGTTTTCCATTGCTTGCAATTTTTTAATTTAACAATTAATTCTCACCTGAACGAGATGCAATTTTTTGCTTTTCTGGGTCTTCCCCATCAGCTGAAAAAGCAGAGATCTGTATTATTAAAGACAAATGCCCATGTCTTCTGCTATAAAAATGCAAATCCACACTTTAAGGACCATTTAAATATGAAAAGCCTATACTGAGTACAGAAATTTTTTACGAATAGTAAAGAGTGTCCGAACTTACTTGAAATATAATTTTACTCCCGTTAAAAGTCAATGAAGTCAAAGAAGTATCTCAGAAAATTGACTGAATAAAAGACTAACACATTTTAAAGCTTTGCTGAGAACATTTCACCACAAAGACAAAGACAGTGTGAGTACTGAGCTAAGGAGAATTAGAGTGCCACAGCGTTTGTCAGCACAGATCACTCCCCAGGAACCAGAAGCATTAACAAGGCAGGCTGTGTCAGTTTTGAGCTAATCAGAGGTTGACAATGAGAGGATTATAGAACTGAGGAAAGATCTTGTTCTCTTCCCTCTTCCTCAGCATTCTACTAAAGACATTTGCTAAAGCAAGGCAATTCAGGAAACAGCAGCATCCCTTTTCAGATGGAAATGTCAAAAGAACTTCAACATTTGTTGTCTAGATCTGGTTGTAAAGCTCTGACAAGGGATTTTGTTAACATTTTCCTTCAGTGATTACATTGGTTTGTTGAAAATGTTATTGCAATTTCAAACACTGTCTTCCCTGGTAATCAACAAATACCTTTAGACTCTGGGAGAAGAGATACAAGCTGATATTGATTTAAATGGAGAAATAATGGTACTTAATTTTATATTTAAGTTACTTAGTATTGATTAATTTGCTTGTTGTGAATTTATCCTTTTCTTTTTCCTTTTCTTTTCTGATATGAATTTTTATTTCTTAGAAGACTATGTTAGGATTATTCCTATTCACCCATGTACAAAATTGTTACAGCTACACATGGAGCACCAGATTAGACTATCCTTACAGAAAATTAATTATCATCTGAATTTTTTTTCAATTATTTATGACACACTAAATTGCAAACCATGACAAAATGTGGAAATAAAGCAAATATCATACTCTAGCACATTTCACGTCTCAGCATAGACAATCACTGAATTTCTCCTGAGAGGCATGCAAAGGACACTTTAAAGTCATTCTGTCAAAGTTTGTTGTGTTATTGCTCCTTTTATTTCCTGATTTTTTGGGTCAAATTTTTCTTCACTTAAAAGTTATTTAAATTAAAACTTCATTTCCTTTGGCTATTTTAAATTATTTTCACTTACCCATCACAGAAAAATGTTACGATTAAACTATTGCTGTAAGTATTGATGTCTTTAAACTGACCAGAAATAAGAAATGCAATTACTGAGATATTTTAGTTGCTTATTCCTGACAACTGGGCTCCTAATCAGTTAGGGATAACAGGGGAGACTCTGGAGATTAAAAAATATTTCTTCTAATATGACTTATGAGGAGATTGTGGGCGACACACTCTAGTTCTAGACAAGATTCACTGGAAGACAGCATGTTACTCTTGTGCTGAATTAGCAAATCTAAAAAGCAAACTGTTTTGTTTTACAAAAATGTTTCCTGCTTTTAGATAGAGGTCTATAGAGATGGATAGACAATACCTTCAGTGAGTTGGTGTTACCTGCAAATCAAATTTCACAAGCAGGCAAACATCAGAGAGAAATCTCATAGCTGACTTTAGTCAAAGCTTAAGTCAAACATAGGTTTCAAAGGCCGACTAAGAACAATTCTCCATGGAAAGGTGAGAGTTTTCACACTTTTCCTAAAGACTTTAATTCTGCCTATTCTTTTGCAGAGACAATTTCCTAACTTTCACCAACAATGGTAAGGAAGATAGATCCCTGTAAGCTAACCATGAGTCAGACAGAAGGTTGACAGGAACATAGAAAGTGAATAACTTACCTCAAATATATACAGCTGGCTCCCCACCAAATCTAGATTCCTATTGTGGGTGAAATAAGGCAGTAAAAGCAACAAGGTCATTCACTAAACCTTTCTCATGCTGCCATTTAATTTTTAATTATTATTATTATTCCCCTGTATTCAATACTTGCAAATCCTCAGTGCTTATCCCATTCACATGCAGACACTCACCTTGAGGATGCTCTTAACATTCAAGGCTAAGTCTTCAGATTGTCAGCAATTTTGCAACCTTGCCAGTCCTTCAATTTCTAAGGATGTGGAGCCCTACTCCTGCCTCATTCTGATAATGATCCTTTAGAGTCATCAAAGTTTGTAGCTGAATAGCATGACTCAGAACAAATATCAGTCAGGGAAATCATGTGAAATGACTGTCCAGAACAAAGAGAATAAGATTCATATTTCCTACATTTAGACACCTACCTCACTGCAGACATCTGTGCCAGAGGTAGGGAAGTCAGGTCCTTTACTGCAGTCAGTAGAAAAATAGGCATTTTCACGATGAGATTCCCATCTCCTGAGGCAGTTGTTTCTGGCACAAGTTGTGTGAATGGGTACCTGGAAATGTCCATTTCTCTATTAAAACCCAGCAAACAAAAGAGTTTTGACAGGTAGGTCAGACAAAGAGGATCAAACTTAGGCAAGGCAAGCCTTATCAAGAAATCTGTCAATGACAAACTCAATGACAGAGCTGCATTCTATGGTGACTCTCAAGACGACAGGCTTGTCATAACATATTCAATCTGTTAACATTAATGCTGTTGAGAGGAAATATTTAATTGCAAAGACTCTTTCAGCAGCAGAACTCAAACTGTTCACAAATGCTACTCGTGGATTTTATTTTTCTGGAGCTACAAGAATGAGGAAACATTTTAAAACACAAAAATAAAAACTAAGGTACATTTTGAAAAAATGAAAAAGCACTTCTTCTTTTGGTATTTTATTATATTTGCCTGTTATTAGTGATTAGCTTTTTGTGATATCAAGGCAAGTGGTTTATTATGAACAAGTCCACAGATTTCAAAAGCTTAATGCGTTGGAATAGATATTACTGCACTGTGCCAAAATGTGCATCCAACACACATCATCCATTATCCATTTATTTGTTATTATTCTCTTTAATAAATTTCAGTTATGTAGTCAAAGAGCAGAGAAAATTTAACGTATCTGACAACTGAAAACACAACATGAACAGTAAATACTTTGATGTGCAAATTAAGATGAAAATTATCTGTATAAATTATTCCTGTATTCTAATAATTCACTGAAAGGAAATAAGACAGGTTCTCTTACAATTTGCTTAAGAGACAGAGAATGAAATTACAGATAACATTAATAATAAGTATAAAAGAATTAATTTTAGTTCTTCTAAATATTTCATAAATTGAGTTTTTGAAAGGTTAAACTGAGATGCGAAACATTATTATGTCCATTCATTATTGATTAAATAGTAACTGTGAACAAGACCAAATTCTCAGTGTGCTCAACACTACAAAACCGCCTCTAATGTGTTGAGATGAACGAACCAGAGACAATCTTTACAATCATAAATATCCATTTCCGTGGTATTTTTCTAATGGTGTTGTGCTTTCAGGTAACGTCATTAAGTATCAGTTGCTTTCTTATTGCAGTGATCAATACTCTTAAGCAAAGACAAGAAATGCTTTAGAGTTTAAATTATCACAATAGTGTTTTGCTCGTATGAATAATTAACTTCTTACCAGCAAAAATCACATCTTGACAAAGAAATAACATTCAAACTAAATATTTTAAACTAATATAAAATATTGAATGAGACTTTTAAGACAAATATACATAATCGTATTTGATTTCATCTGAATCTAAAGGAACTTATTTTCTGTACAATTTCAAAGACAACACCAGTGAAGTGGAACCAAATTCTGAAGCCTTTGAGAAGTTGATGCATTTTATTCAAAATCAATTAATTAATGTGTTTACATACAGGTAAGGTAAGAAAACATCTGTGGGACCAGTCATTATCGTAGCATAAAGGTTACTTTAATAAAGAATAATAGTAATAGAGATATATGTTCATGTGCCACCAGGATCAAAAGGATGAGAAGAGATTCACTATCTGTGAGTGGGTAAGATAAAATACCCTGATATTTTGAATCCTTGAGAAGAGGCCTTTTTGAGTCCAAACTTTTCTCTCTCCTGTCCTGTCATCTCATTTCCACAATGCTTCAGTCAGCATCAATTTTGTCTGAAAAATTATATTGTGTTTAATATATTTATTGAAAAAAATCAATTATTTTAATATTATTCTATTTTTATTTCTACCATAGAGTGTTACTCCAGCAAGAGTTACATGTAGAGTATTTGCTCCTCAAGCTGTCACAAGCTGGAGCACATTTCTCTCCAGAATTTGCAAACCACTGTGTCAAATAAAATCAACATCATTCATCTGTTTGGTGAAACCTATATGTTTTCCAAGAACACTGCAAGGAATTTTTACTTACTCAGCTCTGCAGTTTTTAGTATTTTATTGCACACTTTTAACCTGCACAATTCTATAATTCTATCTCACTCTCTCACTCTAGTCCTTTTATTTTTTGGGTTTTGTTTTGATTTTTGGGATTGGGTTGTTCTTTGGTTTTGTTGGTTGCTTTTTTTTTTTCTTTTTAATTTTTATTTTTACTCTCATGTTGTTGCTTGAAAGCATTTTCAGCAGGAATAACTTTAAAACTGCAGCTTCAGCAGAAGTCCCAAGACAAAGATGGCACAATGAAATGATGAAGCAGGCCTTTCAAAAGGATGAATGTTGCTAAACAATTTGTTCACATACATCTTTGTCTAGCTGCTTAACTTGCTTTTAGAGGGGAAGAGTGACCCAATTTTCTCTTCATTTGTATGCCTCTAGTGCACTGATTCACACATCATAGAATTTAAATTAACTTCCCTCGTACTGCAAGCTAAAATGCAGTCTTATCTGAAAATCCATTTCTTCTTAAAATATTAATTCATCACATATACCAATGTCTTTCTAAAAAAATATATATCCCTAAAATGGATATAATGGATCCATGTCCTGTTATTTCAGAGAAGTTAATTGAAGCATTGTTCTGGCAGCAAAAGCTGCAGTATAAAACCTGGAGTTTTGGACCCATGGTGCAAAACCTATGGAAAGATGAGAGAGTCTTCCTTAGGCAGGTACCAACGTTTCACAGGATCCTGGGAGTCTCCTTGAGCTGTGAAAGGCATTTGGGGTGAGTGCTGGCAGAAAGACAGCTCAGAGCTGGAACTGATCAGCTTCCTGCTCTGAGCAGAGAAACGTGAACAGAGAAAGAAGAAAAGGCACCTGTAGCAACAGCACAAAGGGCAATTGCTTTAAACTGAAACAGGATATATTTAGATCAGGCATAAGGAAGAAATTTTGCATGAAGAAGCACCGGAGCAGGTCACCCAGAGAGGTGGTGGTTGCCTGTAAACATGCAAGTTTAGATTGAATGAGTCTCTGAGGGATCTGATCGAGCTGAAGTCCCTGCTCATTGCAGTTACATTAGGCTGGATGACTTCTAAAGGTCCCTTCCAATCAAAACTTCTCTATGATTCTATGAATCAGACAAGACTTTTTTCATCAATTTTGTGCATCTTTCTCCTATTATTCTTATCTTTGCCTTGAGGAACACTTGTATGTTATTACAGCAACCTTAGACACAGAAAAAATTAGTTTATTGCATAAAGAGTCACATTTGGCTTTACAAGAGAGAACACTCAGATTAAAAATTGCTGTTTCTCTGTTTGCTCTTAAGGTTACAAACCAGCAGAAATAGTCAAAGATGAAAAGCAATGAAAGGTCAGAGCTACCCCAACGTTGTTCAGATTTTATTTCAGATTAATTTGGAAATTTAAGCTAGATCTTTCCTGAAATGAAGTAGTTAATTGTGATGAGTTGACTTAAAAAGAAGAAACTCAGAGAGAAGTTCTTTTTAAGGAAGTTTTCTCTGTGGGGGTTGGGACAACTTCAGCAGCCAATGGGAGAAAGTCGGTTCGCTCCGTGAACACACATTTCAAAAAAGGTAATTTGGAACTGAAACTTTTTGTCTTTTCAGTGTCTGAGCAGGTAAAATCAACCCGAGCTTCCCCTCTCTGTGCAGGGGGAGGCTCGGGAGGCCGCTTGGGCCCCGTTTGCAAACGAGGAGACCCAATGGCCGGGAGGAGGAGAAGCTCCTTGATAAAACCTTCACGGCTTCCTCCTCCACGGGCCCACAGCTCTGGGGTGGGTGCCCGGCTCCTGCTGCTGGCTCGGAGCAGTTTTGGAAGGGCCGGGCCTGCCCAGCCCCTGATGGCCTGGGGGAGGCAGCCGGGCCTGTCTGCGAGCAGGGGCGGCCATGGGCAGTGTGAGCTGCAGCCCAGCCCCAGAAAGGCTCATTGACACCTCAGGCCCCTCCACCCAGCACGGCCTGGGCCTGCCCAACTCTTGTAGGTGTGTTAAACTTTAACTCTTTTGTGCTCAGATAACATTTGCAAAACTTCCGGCCTTCCTTTTAATATGAAAAAAAAAAAAAAAAAGAAGATTTCTGAAGTCAGTAAAGCAAGAGCTAAGTTTTTTAATTAGAAAGAAAATGAAGAAATGCTGTCAAGATAGCTGAAAATCCTTTTGTAAAATTGTAAAGATGAACTGATGTACTGAATATTCCTATAAACCATAAAAAAAGACATGGGGGGTTAGAAATGTTCCATTTGATAAATGATTTAACCAAAAAACACCTATGAACACCTATGTTGAAAATCGTTATGCTGAGGAAGGAAAGGGACCTCAGTTTTCTGAAGATAAAGCTTGAACAAAAAAACCCCAAACAAACAAAAACAAAAACAAAAAAACAAAACAAAACAAAAAAACCCAACAAAACAAAACAAAAAAAAACACCTTTGCTGTAAAACATTTAATTCTTAAAAGTAATACCCCATAAGACAGACATGGCCCACATCTACAGCTCTGGGAAGGCTGTGGAGTTGGGAGGAGTGTCACGATTGCAGGTTCCCAGGCAGATGCAAATCGTAAAAATAAAACCACAATAAGACTGTTTTCTTCCTTCTTGTAGAAAAATCCCTACACCTTCAAAAAGTAGACGCTTCTCTCTCTGAAAATAAACTAAAAAAGACTAAGTTAAGAACTAACCAAAATACTTATTGTATGTTTATTTTGTTGTTATGAAAGTTGGAAGAGGGAAGAAAAGAGTGGTCTAAAAAAAATCTTATTCTGAATTTGTTTTTTCCCCCTCTTTGTTAGTGTAGTTTCTAAATTTCTTTTTTTATACTCTTAAGTTTTAAGCCTACCTTGCGTTTTTGCTCCTAGTTCTGTCTCACAACAAAAAAATAAATTTATTTAAATTAGCAAATCAAAACAAAAACATTAATCTATCCTCAAACACCATTACTACAAAAGAGGTCAAAAACAAACTTACATCTTCATCTGAATATGTGAGAAACACAAGATAAGAAGGCAATGAATAAAATCAGTAGAATGATCATATGAAGCCAGATATGTGGATGATAACATATTAATGAACTCTGTTTTACCTGGAATCCATAAATGTTTTTTCCAGTGCTGAATCAGTGCATCAGTTCCTTCCTATGTTACTTTGCATGAGTTTCTCTGAGTCTGTTCATAGACCTTTTGTTCTAGTCCGTGTTATCAGCATTACAAGACTCCATTTTAGGGTTAAAAATAACGAAAGGCTATACAGAAAGAAAAAAAAAAAATTTCTGCTTGTGTTTTCTTCTAGAGATGGAAAGGCAATGAAAAATTAAGAAAATATTCTTTAAAGTTGTGTCCTAAACACTGTTAATGTCATATTTCACCTCAGCTGAAGTAAAACGTGTCAAATACATAAAAGGAAAGAATAAGAAGCTGCCAAAATGCTATTCTGCTGGACAGAGGAATATTTTTCCTAGACCTCTTTCTATAACGAAACTCGGAATGGAGGAGAACTGTGAGACAGGAATTTGCTGTCATTTTCTCCAGTCAAGCAGAGGAATAAGGTAAAACTGACTCCTCTAATCAGTCCTGTCTCATTCAAATCATCTGATCGTCTTTGGTTCAGAGCACAGAGCCTCTGCAAGAAAACACACAGGGAGAAGATGTCATTTTCAAAGAACAGCTTTCTGCTTGCACACCCTGCAGCAGATTAGCTTCTTGCAGCTAAAAGGGCACTGGGGCTCTTCAGATGCCTCTCCCAGCCCCAAAGCTGGCTGTGCTATTCCCTTACTATCAGCTTTGTCCTCTAAGAAAAGTTTTTACCCAGTCCTTGAGAATGGTAAATGATGGAAGAACGAGAAGTTTTATCTTTATTCTCTGCATGAACACCTGGCATAACTTTGTGTCCTGTATTCAATCAGAAACTACTGGCGTTAGAAATTTGAGCAATGTATTTTTGTCACCTATGTTTTTTCAAGATGCCATTATTGCTGAAGGCAATCAGCTTTAACTAAAATGCCTTTAATGAGAGAAAGAATAATATCAGAAGAAAAAAGGGGGAAAAATCTGTGTTTCGGGATAAGGACATCTCAGAATAAGTTGTCAGGAAAAGTGAAATCTAACTTCACACATCTCTGTAAAAAGCATTGACTTAGGCAGTCATTAGGATTTATACCAAAGGATCTTTAAGTCATCTTTCAGGAAGCAGCAGGGCTAAGTCCTGAAAGAAACTATATCAAAGAAACATGCTGTAATGCAGGGACAAATTATCTTATTTGAAAATGGGTATAGGATCTTCCTACCTGCTGGGCTTAATTTAAAAGTATAGTGATGCATTATGGGAGGGAAAAAATAGAGCAGAGAAAGAAATAATCTGTTTGGCTATATGTTTTTGTTCTGATTTATTTTCATTTCATCAATAACTGAAATAGCAGGAAAAAATGTTAGGGCAGGTCATGTCGTCTCTACATTCCTGGAATCATTTTTATTAAATGATCCCTTAAACATGCTCATTGGCCTGTCTGGAGAGACTTTGCCAGGTTTGCTTTCAAGAACAATGTCACAGTGTCTGTTCCATGGTTGTTTTAGGTAAGGAATACTCTTCCTACTGAGAACTATTATTCCTTCATCTATGACCAGTCATTGGGTGTTGAGGTGGAATATTTTAGGACATATAAAAAATCACTAGACCATCTGTATTTTAGCTAATGAGCTGCAAAAGAGGTACTTCTAGTTGCCAAAAATAACAATTGTCTCAAAACTCAGGGTGCTTGCCTTCAAACATATTTTACAAAAATATTTTCCTTCAAGTCAGGGACTGCCTTTGAACATTATACAGAGACAACCAGCTGCAAATGGAACCTAACACAATGCATTAATTAATGCCCTGCTGAAATGTGAATGCAGATCAATGGGCCAAGAAAGAGAAATGTGCAGTGCCTTCTCTTTAGGAGTTTTTCAGTTGTGTACCTTGAGGAGCAGCCATTTGCCAAGTGTCAGTCACACTCTGATGTATCACACTCTGGTATGAGCCATGCTTTACTAGCAGGCAGTGTCAGTAGGAGCTGGAGGTGCAGGAAAGAGGATGGCATGTGACTCAGTGAACCATAGCTAGTCTAAAAGGACAAATCTGAAGCAAGGCTTTCACTGAAAAATTCTGATTTTTCCAAGTGGAAATTTTAAGAACAGCAGCCAACACTGGAACGCTCTGGGAATTTTCTCAGCCTCACGATAGAAATGATCAAAGCAAAGGAGTCTGAGATTAACTAACTACCCAAGTGCCAGTGTTTTCAGCCATGAGAGACCTCATTTCAAACTTCTGATTAATATGATTCAGATCAAAGTCTCCTTCATTCTAGCTGAATGCCCTAAATTCCATATTATAAAGTAATTCTCTCTTTACCTATGTGAATTTTTAATTATTCTATATGGAGAAAAAATCAGAGAAGTTAAATTTAAAGTATAAAATGCTGAAGAGAGCCTACACCACAAACACCCCCAAATATAAGGCCTATTTTTAATGAGAGACTTCACTGTTGGCTTTCCAGCCTGTTTTAGCATTCTAGAAATCTAAGATCTTGTCCAAAGAAGAGGCAGTTTCACAAAATAAGGGCTTTGGTTTCATCCTGATATAGAATGTGATTTTTTTTTTACTTTGATGGAAGGGAGGTGAGTTTGCAGTCCTGCTCTAGTTTTATATGTTTTTTTTTAATATGTCTTTTATTTATTTTTTTTAAGATAATCCTGAAAACGTTAAACAAAACTGTGCTTATTATTGCACACCAATTATTTATGACTTCAGGCAACTTTGTGAATTACCTTTTAGTTTAATCTTGGGCTCCCTAGCTTTCCTTCAATTCAAGTGCTAAATTGAAATAGTTCTCCACTCCTGAATTATCCTCAGACTCCAATATCTGTGCAGCTTGGAAAATATTTCCTGAAAAAGAAGGTTAGTAATTGTCTGTTTAACAAAATAAGTGGTTACATCAAAATATTTTTTCCTGCTTCTTTCTTTTTTCGATCGTCCCTTAAACCATTTCCTTTAATCAGAGTTAGCAACCAGGACATGCAAACAGCAAGCTACCTACTTATCAATGGGGAGTTCTAACTATACATTTACTTAGGCATTCAAGCTACATGGCAGGTCTCAGCTGCTTATTGATTTTAGTGCATTAAAATAGATGGTTTTGTTTAGCACTGAAAAAGTGAACAATTTTCCTGACACCAACCACTTGTTTAATAGTCTTGGAATAATCTATATTTCATTAAAATGATGACTTATAACACCCAAGCACTCTCCTGTCTTCTTAACTATTGATTTAAGGCAGTTTAACACTTCTGCACCATATAATAAATTGGACTGAACTAGCAGCACTTTGTTATAAAGTCATTCTTAACTATATAAACACAAAATTGGCATATTTTAGAGATGTCCCTCAGATAAGTATCTGGGAAAGGATCTTTCCCACCAAAACAGAGTCAGTACATTTTTTTAAAAAGCCTCATAAAACTTTTAGGTAAGTAGAAGTTACCACAATCAATATTCATAGCATGATTTATAGGAGAAAGAAGCTTTCCACTAAATCCTGACCGTAAACCCAGTACTGTAAAGTATTTAGTACAGTAATCCATCTCATAGATATTTTAAACTGGGCATTAATGGTGCTCAAAAGTCGAGTGACAGTGAATCAGCTGTATTACAGAGTAGTTAGGAACTTTATTACTGGAAATGATTCAAACATACCTAAGCCCTTCACCCCTTTATTCTCCAGTCAGTGACTTCTTATTTTCCCATATTTTTTCCTGATCACTTTCTTAGCTCCTCATGTCACTAAAGCCTTGCTTTGACATGGCAGAATAGATTCATCCTTCTTGAGCTTATGAGAAGGCAAACGGCAGAGAGAAGCAGGTTTCTTACTTAATCTGGTTTATGAGCTGCCAGCAGGTACTCCCCTGCTATTGTCATTCCATTCCAATTCACCTGAAGAAATCAAAACAGATGCAGTTAAGAGATTGCAAAATTATTTTCATTTAAGTCTTCAGTGAAAATGCAAAAGAATGCACAGGAAATTCCACTGGAGGAGATAGTTGCTCCCACACTTAAAACAGGATGACAATATTCCAAATATGTTGCTCTCTTCCCTCGAGGATTCATGTCTTAATTCAATAACAGGATTTAGTAATATTAAAAGGGTAGCTACAAATCTATTGCTCTTTCATAGGACAGCTAGAATTGCAAAGGAGAAAAATATTCACTACAGAATAAGGCAATATTTTGCAGACACAATTTTGCTGCTTCTCAAGATATACAGTTATTTCCTCCTTTTGCCCATCTAGAAAGAGAAACAAGGGGAAGAAAACAGCTAATTTTAAGTAGAAAAATGCGATAACTAAGTAGAGAAATGTTCAGGAAGAGCCAGATGTGGTTTGAAACCTTTTTCCTTCTAAATTGGACTTCAGTATGATGACAGCCCTGAGAGACAGTGGAGTGATATTGTGAGCATTCAGAGTGATGCAGAGTCCCCAGGCAGGTGCAGAGGAGAGCCACTTTATTGCAGAAACCAAGCCTTTTTCAGCAGCTAGCCCATTATCAGTTACATTCCATTTAAGTATAACAAATGTAATTCAACCAAACACCATAAACTACAATGTGAACACATAATTCTTAGTGCTTTTCTTAGTAATGACATAGTCCTTTGCTGCTTAGCCAAAGTAGCAGGCCTGAGCCATGATTTTACAAGGTAACAAGGCCCCTATTTGATAAGGTTTTATCTATATGCAACATAATATTATTATTATTTTAGCTTTTCAGAGAAGAACATGAAATGTGCAGAGACATGAAGTCAAGCAACAATCGCTTACTCTCTGATGTATCTGTAGACAGAAATTATTGTTGGGCTTTAGTCACCCAACATACATTTTCAACTTTTCTGGGCAAGCAAACACACACCTTTCTCCTGTGCAAGGGAGAAACATCAGCAATTCTTCCACATGATCTTACTCTTACACGCACATATTTACAGTAAGTTTGATGCTACCCTACTGCACAAGCTGCAATCAGATAAACAGTGCTGTTCATATTATGCAGTTTGGAAAATTCTGGAAAATTAGTCCTGTGACACAAGAGCCAAGGAAACACAGAAAGAAAACAAAAAAATGGCACAATCAGTGTGACTCACTGATAAATTCACTCCAATACAGGTTTTTTACATCCATCAGCTGATAAGAACAGAGCAATGTGATGTCCCAGCCTTAAGGGAATACTCAAGATTTGTAGATGCTCGTGATCAAAAGAAATTACAAAAGTTAGAGGGTCTGCAAAAGCTTACAAAGTTTTATTAATAAACTATGAATTTACAATGGAAATTAATAGAAGTCCCTTATCTGTTAGTATAAGTACAGAGCAGTGGGTTTTGGATAAAGGGATAGGGTGGGAGGAAATAGAGAGGGATGGATTAAAGTGGGGAAGAGAGAGTAAAGGGAAGAATGGAAGAACAAGAGAGATCACCAGTCCTGGCTCCAGCATCAATCCAGCTGATGGGGTGTCCAAGGTCCCATATAGCTTTTATAGATATTTTCCAAACCCTGGAGATAAGTTTCTTGCTTTCTATGAAAATCAGTTCTCATGCACAGTTCATTCTTCTGGATTTTTCTGGAAATGGGTTGGAAAGTTTCAGGGGTCTTGGGTAGCCTTGACCCCCCTTAAAGTCCATGCCAAGTTCTCTGCCTCATTCCTGCACTTGCAATGTGCTATTATCTCCAGGAAAGGAAGCAAGGGAATTTGTTCTGGATATGTGCTGCCCTATCTCCATTTGGCCTCTGCTCCAGCCACATCTTGTCCTTTCTCACAGCATGTTCTTATCAACAATCCTTGGCTGGCTCCAAAACCACCCAGCTATCAGTGTTTTGGACATGAATATTAGCTCCCTTACCTTCCAGGCTTCAATAGAAGTCCACAACCAGTCCAAATTACCCAAGTGGGTTTTATGCCATTCATAGACATTACAATTATGACCCCTGTACTAATGTAATGAAGTTATTCAATATTACTTCTTCAACCAATCACAGTGAGAATTAACAAATTCAATTCATATACTGTAAAGAAAAACATGTGAGGTATGTATTACTGAATTTAGCTCATTAAATGAGGTATATATTAACCAGAGGAAAATAATATTGTGTATGCACATCTGAAACATGACGGTAAAATATGAAAAAAGCAGGCAAAGCATTCGTCACTAATGTGTGCAAAATGCAGGCATACAGTGCTCTGTGTAATATTATCTAGTCACACAATATGGATTATATACATACATAGACTATATATGTTATAAAAGTTTTTTGGCCATTTGATGGTGGTAACTTTTGCTCTACACTCTCATACTCTCTCCTTATCATATTTGTTTGTTTTTTCTCATCTACCCTGTATAATCTGCTATGGTTTCCACTCATTCTGACCCTCACTGTCAGGAAAATCAGACACCTCTTGTCCCTCAGCAGGGCTCCTTTCCCATTTGTGTGGGGCCATATTTTATTTGGTGAAATTCTGAGGAGTAAGGAAATAATTGGACAAAGTTTTATCTGTGCCTTGGCTCTGGTTAAGGAGAGGAAAGAAGAGATAAGAATAGTTTCTACTTCGAGATCCTTGCATTTAGAAGTCTGTGTGAGGATGTTGACACATGAGCAAGGAATCTCAGTTTCTGTCATAGCCAGTGGACAGCCAGGGTTTGATTCAGTTCCCTAAACATCCATTTGGGATGGGTAGTTTGACTGAGGGTCTACAGGAGTCCCATCTGACTCTGAAGCAGCGTCTGTAGGGCACACAGGTTATCTCAGAGCAGTTCAGGTGGTAGCACAGGACTGAATAGCACACCTAATTAGTGAAGCCTGGGGCACAATCCCAGCACCCCTAAAATAAACAACTACAGTTGTCAGAATCATTATCCAGACTCCAGTGAGTGAATAGAGTTCCTTTGAGCAAAGCTGGAACTTGCACATCTGGTACAGAAATAGGTGCCTCATCTTAGATGTCTTAATCTCTCACTGAATCTGTTTTTTGTATGAAACAGGGCCTAGGAACATGAGGATTTTGTGGATGATTTTGCAGTTCATGCTACCCAAACCCCTTTCTCCATGACCCAGTGCAGTGACCTGAATGAAAGCATATGTCAGCTCTGAATAATCTCCTCCTGGACCCAGTAGTAGGATAACTATAATAGTATTGTGTTCTTCTGGGGCTCATATGTCAAGTTTCTCATTCAGAGCTTGTTCAGGTGCATCTCACATTACACTACACCTTTCTGATATACCCTGAATGCCTTTCAGTGGTGTGTTAAGTGATGTAGCTAACATCTGCCACATGTAATTTGTCCTCTCTTTTTAACTCCCCAAGGGAGGCATTATGCATGCAGTGTAGCATTTTGTTTTAGTTAAGAATTCCAGCTTGCTGTTTACACATAAAAGATGCTGAGGCAGAGTTGCTATAAGATGAAGGTCTCTTGCTGTGAATTCGGAGCTCTGAGTTTCTACCCTGTTTTGAACCTTCACAAAAGTCTGACCTTCTGCTTAGCTATTTGTGAGTGACTTCCCATGAACCGTAGTCAAAAGTGATTTACTACTCACAATGTTTTCTCTGTTTGCCTGACTGAGAACACTAATATGCCATTAATTAGCAGTTTGCTGGAAGGTGGTAAGACCTTTTGACTTCTTGATCCATCTGTGACAGTTGCTGTGCATACAGTGGGAAGGCAGGAGCCAAAATTGTGAAAGGAAGAGAGAACAGCAAGCTTTGTTATGATCCTAATTTTCTGTCACGGCTTGTTCCATGGTATCATACTGGGTTCGAAAACAACTCTGCAAAATGTACATTTTAAACAAAATCTTCACCTTTTTTGTTTTCCACTTTTTGCTAATATTATGCGTAATATTAAAACTCATAGTCAATGCTAGAAGCAGAATTTAAACAAATGGTAAATGTGGTAAGTACAACAGATCTAAAGGGAGAAAGCCCACTCTTCTGAGATCAACAAGTCAACTTAGAGATTCCAGGAACACCTGCATATTATGTGAAATTCATTTCTGATCCATTTCAAACTTATTCTGCTACACATCTAAATTAACTGGAATTTAGTAAACTCATGTATAACTTTCAGGAAAGTGAAATCATGTAACTTGGTGTTGGATCCTGTCTTACCAGATACAGCTTTCACAGATTAATAGAATGGTTTGTGTTGAGAGGAATCTTAAAAATCATCTCATTCCAACTCTCCTGCCATGGGCAGGGACACTGTCTACTTGACATGGTTGTTCAGGGCCCCATCCATATGTTTGTGATTATATATATGCATAGTCATACCTGAAAGGATGAGGTTCCAGTGTCTACCACTTTAAACCTTCTTGGAAGTTTCTCTTTTGTACCTATGCAAGTTCTTTTTTCCCTGCATCCCAGCGAAATAATTTCCCACTAATGTACTGTTGTAACCTCTTATTTCTGCCTCAGAGGATGGTTTGAGAGGGAAAGAGATAAAGAAGTTTATTCTTGTCTTTTTGCATATGATTCATGGGCATTTATAATATAGTTTGCTGAAATGATAACTCTGTCCTTTAGAATGAGCTGACATTTTAAAAATAATAAAAGTTGAATTCTCCCACATCCACACCTACCTGTATTCCAGGAAAAAAACCCCTCAACTTCTGCAGTTAAGATTCATATCAAAATTAGACCACATCAACTCAGAGCCATTTGCTTTCTTTAAGAATTTATAATCAACTCTTCAACTGAGTGTAGGCAGCAAAATCGTTATGCAGGTCTGCTCCATCTCTCTATACTGAACTTCTTCCTACCTTTTAACCTCCCTAAAATGGGAAGGGAGGAGAAAATACAGTCAAGGTCTTCTGCCTGCTTTTCTCAGCATAATGAATCCTCCCCCATGTTCATTTAGTTCATCCCCACTATAAAAATGACTTTTTCAATCAAAGCATTGTACTCCTTCCAAAGACATTAAGCCAAATGACAGAACATAAGCTGGAATGACAAGGACAAGCCAGCTCAGTGCAAGGTAAGGGGAGTTTCTAAAGTGAATGACTGAAAACAAATACATACCAGCACTTTGCTCAAGGACTCTTAGCAAATTGTTCCTACAGAGAACTTGATCTTGAATCAGGATAGGAGAAGAATTAGGTAATGAACCAGAAAACTCCCATTATGTTACTTTGCTTTTCTTGCTCCCTTGCCATGAGTGTTCTGTTCCTTATTTATGGGGTTTTGTAACTTCCATGTGCTCAAAGCCCAGAGAAACTTCGTAAACTGGAATCAAAAAGTGAAGTTTAGTCAACAACAAAAGGAGGGAGTTTGGTATATCAGAATGAGAGTCATAGGAATAGCCATAGGGAATAGGTGGATTGACAAACAGAAAATCAAAACTGCCTTTAGGAGGAATGTGCCTTATACCTACACACTGCCAGAATTAGGAACTCCTTTAAAGACCTGAGGTAAATGCCTACACAGAAATTAGAACTTGCATACCAATACTGCTGGCTTTTTACCAGGTGACATCTCCCACATCTTCTATTTGCTCTGTCCTAAATAGATGATAAACTGATTTTTTGGGCGCCTCCTTCACATTAGCAAACATGGTAGCACATCTCTATAAATTCAACAAGATTTTATTTTTGCTAAAAACCAGAAAATTCTATTTCCTTTTACTACTATAAAGCATTTTATTATCAAGTGTAATATATCAAACTTATTTTTAACTATAATTTGTCATATTTTTCACATGCTTCCTCTCTTATTCTCACACAGAAATCAATTTTCCGGATCTTTGTGTGTTCCTCTTTCTCTGTTTTTAAATACCACTTCAGAAAATGTTAACTGCTTTCAACCCAATTTACTGTAGCTGGAGTTCTCAAACAGACATTGTATTTCTAGAGTTTTCTTGAGAAAAACGCTCAGAACAGCAACAACAATGAAACCCCCCACACTCAGAAATAGTTTTATCTTCTTAGAAAATAGCATCAGTTGATCAAAAGATACAGATCTCTAGGAAGCACAGGATTGATTATATATAGACAAATAAGCTTCCCTGTAAACAGACTGAACCAGGGCTTTGACCAGGTTGTGATCTTCAAAAGTACTTTGTATCAGCAATCTACGAATGAAAATACCAAATATTGTCTCCTTCTCTGAATTATTTCTTTTTAATCTCCATTGCACTCATCAGAGATATGCACAGACATTTGTCACTTTACAGATACAAGCTGAGACCCCGATTCTGTCCTTGAACTTCAGGACTGTCTCCTTTAAAGGAGACATTTTTTTCTTGAGCTACATAAAAGCAATCAGAGTAGACAATGCGTGGGAAAAGGGTGACACTTTGTGGCTATACAAGAGAACTAAGGTCTCTTCATCCTTTTATGTATCATTAATTTTGTGTCCATCTTCCTGATACCATTAAAATGTAAAGATGACAAAAGTAGAATGAACTTTGGCCAAGATTATATGTATTTATTTTAAAAACAAGACAAAACCTTCAAACGAAGGACATGATAATGATTTTGAGGACATGCTTCAGAAAACACAGCTAAGAAAGTCATTGTAAGGGTTACCACAAGTTTTCTTGAAAATCCATCATATGCTATTCAGGCACACTAGCAAAAGTCAATTTATGAAATAAGACTTTGGGGGAGATTTTGCCTCTCCCAAAACCAATTTAATGCCCTTCCTTCCTAGGGAATTTAACTCTCTTTTCCCTCCAATTTAACTCCCTTCCTTCTCTAGGAGTAATTTCCTAGAGAAAATTATTTTCTAAACAACTTCCTATGAGCTCAGCCACTTTCACCAGATCTCTCATTTCATGAAAACTAATAGAAGGATCACTCCTTCTGCAGAAAGCTTGGTCAATAATCCATAATTGCTAAAAGCCATCAATTCCTAAATCCAGATTTAACTTTGAATAAAGGACAAATAAAAATTCTGTTGTTGAGTTTAAAAACAATGTACAAGACAATGAAAGTAGTGAAGTCTAAAGAAGCCTATCAGTCCTGTACTGAACAAATCCAATGTTGAAAGCCTGCACCTTGATCTTGATTGCCCACTATTCTACATTTGTAGGAGTTAAAGAATGCCAATAGTGTGAAAAGGAAGAGATGTGCTTTTCAGCTTCCTGCACTCTCCACACACCTTCTTTTGAGCTGCCCAGTGCACGAAATGCTGTCTGTATGCACCAGGGTGCCCAGATATTTTCACTTTTGGCACTAAACAGACCTACTGGTGAATCCTACTCTACCTTACCTGGTAAGATCAACCTGGAATGATACAAGGAACATTCACTGGGTGCTAACTGTTATGAAAAACATTTCAGAGTAACTTTCCAGTTCCTTGTGCCATTGGTAGGGCCATTTGATTTGTCTGTGGTGCAGCTTTACTGAAAATCTCATTTCACTCAAGTAATAGAACCGCCTTCTCATATTTACATACATATATATATGTACATACCAAAAAAAAAAAAAAAAAATATTTGCTGTCAGTGACTCTGATAAAGAGAGAGCACTCACATTAAATTGATTTTCATGGATCTGTTCCTTCCAGGAATAGTACTTCATACTTCTTTGCTTCACAACACCCATGAAATTAGTGGCATAGTAAGTCCATTCTACAGGGATAAAAACTTGGATGCAGAGTGATTTTTAATGCATTTTACAATTAACACTGTGGAAAGAAGCAGTAGCTGGAGTCCTACTTAAAGAGCTGCCTTTTAGCAGATTGTTAACTTTTGAGTAGAACTAAAAGAACATTTACATATTTATTGAAAGCTAGACTGAGTCCTTGCAGCAGCGTTGGACACCAGGCAACAAAACGATGCAGAGCAGTAAATCAGGGGAGAAGCAGTCAACCCCTTCTGTATGTACACCCATGGAAGTGCTAATATTGCTGAGAAAAGGGAGATTATGTGCCATTCAATCCAGCTCCCTTCAAGCCCTGGCTTTACCCTGCTAAACCTGTGGACTGGCTGATTTCCCGGTGCTCCCTCGATTTAGTCAAAGGAGGAGAGGAGGTCTGAGACAGGAGTCATTCAGGATCCCAGGATTGTGTCTTTTTTCAGTGACTGTGCTGAAGTACAGGAACATTTGATGTAGGTAGCTGAGTGTATGAATGGCTTCAGGCTCTGAGTCCCAGTTTCCCAGAGGGATTTAAAAGACCATTTATTTCTCTCTTTGCCCTGAAGCATGATTAGTTACACACCAGCTTCATTCCTGACACAGGCTTTTCCAATCATATTTAAGGACCTCCAGAGATGGAGGTCCTCACATTTCCAGGCAATCAATCCCAGATTGGAAATATTTTTTGCTGTGCTGCAATTCACATCAAAACTTTCCACGACTATATTTAGGTGTCCATAGTGCAGACATGTCTTCTTCTGAACAAGATATTTAGGAGCCCATTGCAGTCAGTGGAGAATCAAACAATTTTAATTTCAGTAACTAAAGAAGCTGTTCAGCCTTGGTTTACGGGCTCATGTTTATTCTTGTCCCAGTTCTTGAAGTTAATATTAAATAACTGCTCACTTCTAGGTCCAAAACCTGAAGTTCCATCATCCCTAACACAGTACTAGATCTGAAAGAAAGTGAATTAATTAGTATCTTCTAGAGGCTTTGAGAATTTCTGCTATACAAAATAGAGTTTTCTATTTTCACCCTACAATCTTTTTGGCTCATGTTTGACCAATACTATTCTCTAACTCACAGATACCTTTTTTACAGATCTGCTACAGTCATACCCCATCCTGTAATTGTATGCTTCATTTTTTTTTTTTTTTCAGTTTTGACACCTCTCACTGTGTCGGCTCACTTAATCTCATTCAATCATTTCTTTCTGCAAGAGTGTTTTACCAACTTTCAAATTTACTTTCAATTCTATTAATTTCTTTTAGTGTGAACCTCTCTCAGGTTCATATGATCAGTAAAGTGAAAGAAAACCAGCACTTTTAAAAATTGTTTGCACAGTTAGTGAATACATTGACCAATTAAATGTCAACTTTCTGCAAGAATCCATAATATATTCCATGTATTCTTTCTTGTATATACTCCACAGATTCTTTCTCTTTTTACATTGATAACTTCTTTATATGAATGGTTATCAGACTCATGTGGTAATGGTTCCATGTTTCCATTCCATGTTAGAATCATCCTGGAGTATGAAATAAACCTTTCTAAAATTAATGTTTGTTTTTCACTATTTACTTTTACCATCTTTATTCAGAAGACTTATAATTTTATCTTGAAAGAAAATTGTAGTGGTTTGAGGTAATAACATAATTTGCTTTTGTTGGTTGCTATTGGTTTAGCCCTTCAGTTGTTAAGGTAGAAAGAGTTACCAAAAATATGAAATTATTTAACTGAGAATTTATCAAGTGTTTGCAATTACTTTTTCAGTTTTGTTTTCCTTATTCAAAGTAGAAAACTGAGAAATCTTATCCATTTATCACAACACTAGTATTTCCAGACATCTGTTAGTCATTGACCTTTTACAGAGAAACTTAAGAACGACAAGAACTTGAGTATCAGATGAAGATTTTCCATGATGTTTCACTTACTGCTCAAAGAATTTCGTCTTGTTAACCTTGATGTTTTAGACATTGCACTCGATATTCTTTTAGTCTTTCTAACTCTATGTACATGTTCATTTTATTTCATATTTTTAATATGTTTGTTCATTTTTATTAATCTCAGTTTCTATTTCTTGATTCTTTTTGTATCTGAGTCGAAGCTTAACCCCTTTGTTGCTTCGTTGAAATACTGCCCTTCATGTGCAATGGAATTGTTTGCTAATGTAGCTGTTTAATCTTTTTTCAAAGAAATGTCACACTTCCTTCAGTCATCTCCCTTCAATTCACTTTTTGTGGAATTATATCTAGAAGTTATCAAACACTACTAATGACAGAAAATCTTGGTGCACAGGGCTGTATCACTTACTATTTTCATTTTCCCTTTTTTTTTTTTTTAAGTCAAAGCTCTGCTGCAGTAAATAAATTGCATTATTTAAGTTTTCAAATCTTTTCTCATGTCAAGATGTTCAGCACACTGATTATTTGCTTCCTGCCTCTGACATTCTAAATCTGATGTAAACCAGTCTAGCCTCATTTTCCATGAAGTAAACTGCTCCCAAAACAAACTGCTCATGGGAAGTGACCATGCAGGGGTAGAAGGTGCAAGTCTTCATCAGATCCCCCCATATGTGCAGCCTTGTACCCAATGTCATTGTTTGACTCCAGGTTTTGATGAGGGGGCCACATACTCTCCCAGTTTTCCATCCAGCATCCAGCAGTAGTTCTCTTCCATGTGGCACTATTTGTTCACAGTCATTTCCATTTGTGATTTTGGTAACTCCAAAAGCACATTAAGAGGAAAAAAAAAAATTGGTAGTGTCTCACATTGAGGATCTTGGGATTTCAAGTTCTGGACAAAAGGGTCTTTCTGAAATCTAAAATATTTGAGCTGCCTCTTTGTGTTTTTTCTCAAAGACAGTTGCTCTAAATCTCACACGTCTGAAATAATGAAACTTTTTCTACTGTGTCACAAGGACACAATTTTAATCTTCTGTCAGAACAGGCATATCCATTCTTGAGCTCAAGGTTGCTGATGAGGACAAAGTACATGCTATGCATCAAGAAAGTTAGAATTCAGCTTCTTTTTTGGGGATTGACTGGGTATATATGATTAGATCTTAAGCTTATAGTCTTGTTTGATCTACTCAATTCCCAGAATATGGTAGCTATCTTTAACATCTTGTGTTACTGGGTGACTGACTAAAAGCAATATGTCCCAAATATTTTAAAGCATCACTTCCCTTTCAGAAAGAAGTTATGGACCGTGTGATTGTACCATTTCAAAGAAAAAAGAACACATCAAGACATTATGTTTTGTAAATTAAATGAGTGGAATCTATTTCAAATAATGGTATTTGAAAAATTTACCATTAAAAAATTAAAAATTAAATTTAAAAATTAAGAAAATGAAGTCCCAAACCGAAAGCATGGTGTGGCTGTCCAAGTAAATTCTGATTTGGATTGCTCTGATTATTTGTACAATCTATCCAGAAGTGTCAGATTATTAAACTTTGCTGGCAAGATAAAAGATATTTTTTGATTACAAATAAAACCCCAAAATAAACAAAATAGAAAACAAACAAAAACTAAAATAAAAACTAAAACAAACAAACAAACAAAAAGCAGCTAATTTTTTTCCTTTTATTTGTTTCTGCACGAGTGGATACTTTATGTTAATAAAGTGACAAGAATTCCCATGTCACATTATGACTCTGAATCATCACACTAGAAATTATGATAAATACAGGTAAATACAGGTGTTTAAATTATGTGGCTATGTCTCCATATTCTCCTTTGAGCAGTCTTCTAAGCTAAATACTTTTATTTGGAAGAAGTTTAGACCAGTGGTATTGACCACTTTAAAAATATGCCAACACTTGCCCTAACAGTGACAAGCAATGTAAACAAATAAGTAGCAGATACTTAGCTGCAATGTTGACCAAAAAGAATTATGTTTCTAATAGCAGATTTGCCCGCTTTTTTATCAAAATTTCATTAAATATGTACTGGTAAGATTTATCTTTTGTTAGCCTCAGGCTGTGTTTCCATGGCAGCCTCATTGCTGGTCATTGCATTTCCCCTGCCAGCTGTACATTCTCGACTTTTTCCTTGCAAGACTTTCTGTAAAGGTCTTATGGCTTTATAGTAGAGAATAAAAAAATTAAAAATAGTATCTTCCTGTAAGATTAATGTGCTGCCGTTACTCAAAGAGTTCAACTAGAACAAAAAACGAGGGAAATGGATGGGAGAATGAGCCTGGAGCATGTTCCAGAGGAAGAGGGCAAGGACTATGGCAGTCAGGAGTTAGAACTGCCACAGAAATACAGATTCAGAAAACTCAAGGAGTGCAGGTCAGTTGCTGACATTTAAGTACCTTGTGTCATTTAAGATTCTTGCACAACCTCCCTAACCTCCAGAGATGTCACTACATCCCCTGTGAGTCCTGCTGCTGACCGAGTGTGAACATCTCCTGTGCTCCAGGCTCTCTCAGAGTCAGCAGCTGAGTCAGACCCCGGGTGTGCAGACTGTCCTCTGCACTCCCAAAATTACTGTTGTCTTCTGCAAGAACCTTCCAGGCACCAGTGCTGCTGCAGAGGTGACCATCTACAGCTGGTACACCCAGCTGCAAAAGTCCTTTCCATCCCAATTTCTGTTGGGTTGGAGCAGAGAAGAGTGGAATCACCATCCCTGGAACTTTTCAATAGCTCTGTGGCTGTGGCACTTGCTGGCATGGTTTAGTGGTGAACATGACAGTGTTCTCTTAATGGGTGGACTTGATCTTAGAGTTTTTCTCCAGCCTTAATGATTTTGTGATTCCAAATATCCTTGCACTAAAATAGAGTGCATTATCTAACTGACCACGAATTCAGTTTAAAAGAATTTATAACATTAGCAGCAGGATGCTGCAATTTCAACGGCATATACTCAACACTGTTTACCTGGTGTGCAGAGCTTCATGCTACCTGCCTTAAAACACTCATTTTGATGTTTTTGAGACAAAAAAAATATATATATATTTTATTTTTTCCCCCCTCCTTTCAGTTTTATAATGAGCACTCTGACCACACTCAGACTAAGACATTTAGTTTTACATTATAAGTGAATGTAGCACAATCTAATAATAGTCTAAGGAGTGGTCTAAGCAATTAAATATTGTGGTATTTAAATACCACAATAAGCAGTGGTATTTAAAGAGATGAGACCTGTGCTCATTAGACATTGGGAAGAAATTATTTCTAGAGATTGTGATGAGACACAGGTACAGGTTGTCCAGAGAAGTTGTGGATGCCCTACACTTGGAATCATCCAAGGCCAGGTAGGATGGCTTTGAGCATGCTGGCCAAGTGGAAGGTGTCCCTGCCCATGTCAGAAGGTTGGAACTATGTAATCTTTAGGGTCCATTCCAACCCAAGCCACTCCATGATTATGTGATTCATGTTTGCTGTGTTTATAAGGAATTAAAAAAGCATCTCAGGGAAAAAAAGAACAAAAAAGCACAAATAAAACAAGGGAAGGAAGGTCCATCAGTTGCTAAACAGAACATATTCAGAGTGAAAATCATCAAAAGGCTGAAATATAGAGCAGAGATATATCCTGGCTCTAGGAAATTTAGATTAGCTTGCATGTTATTGGAAAGAAATAAAGTGGATTTTGATGGATTTATTCACTGCACCAAAATCATTATTAAATGCATATAACATTTCATCACTCTAATTCTCTCCGCTTTGGAGTAGCTTGCACTGTGATCATGTTATATTTTGACTCCTCGTGCATAGTCTATTCTAATCTATTTTACTTCCTCAGGAGATCTCTCCCTTTAATTCAAAGGAAAGCATTCTAAGAGAAAGTCATGTAGAGTTTTTCCCAAGGTATAACCTTCCTTTACAGGTCTAATCTGTTTTAATTCTGTGGCCTGCTCCTACATTTCAACCATCAAGCTAATTATAGTCCCATTGTACCTTACTGTATAACCCTGCAAGAGTCCGTCACACTCTGCCTGGCTTCTGACTTTTTCTGGCACTTTTTAATCCTCTGTCTGCTCAACTTGTGAGATCTGAGCCTTGATAGGAGGTCACTCCCTAGACAGCAGACCTCTGAGGAGTGTTCAGGTGTCAGAAGAAACCTTTGCTGTCAGTTGTGAGCAACCTTGTACTTTTCTCCATCACTCAGAGTCTATTCTGTGTGCACAAACCCCCTTCCTTCTCCTGAGCTCTGCAGTGGGATATACGAACTCCTCAGTGTCAGATCCCACACTTCAGGCCTGTCAAACCTCATGCACTAAGCACCCAGAGCATATTCCTGCCTTTTTTTCCCAGTCCCTTACTGCCCTACCTGCAGCTCACACCATAACTACCTGCAGCAATCTGACCTCTTTCCTGCCCCATATGCCCATATCTCTGCATCCAACTCACACAGCAAGAAAAAGGTATTGGCTCTAAATAGTCCAAAATTACTCTGAGGAATTAAACACAATGGATTCTTTCCAGCCATATGATGCTATAATTCAGATGCTGCCAGAATCTCACGATAGAGCACAGCTTTAGCTCATTGATTTAGTATGGGTTGTGCTTTTGAGAGATTTACATTAATTCTTCTGCTATGTCCATGCAACTTCTTTCTGCTTCATTTTTAATGTGGCACAGGACTTATATGACCTGAAATAAAGACCACGAGATGTGCAATCACGTCAAGTGTTACCTTGCAAAGTGGCAGAGAAATAGTTGGTTCCACATAAAATGGAACAGAGTGGAGTAGGGACTGTGCCAGGCAGGATGTGCGAGTAGAAGAGAAAGTACAGCTTTAAATGTTGGAATAAAAGAATATGAAGTAGACATTGGCAATGTAGCAGGCCTGAGCAGAAGAGCTGTGGGAAAGGACAGATCACTGAGATATACAGGCTTATGGTTTCCAGGATATTAAAATTAACTATATCAGAACTAGATAAATTGAACTAGATGACTTAATTGAATTGATTGAACTAGATAAATTGACTATATCTGAACCAGATAAAAGAAACTGAAAGATGTTCATCCCATTGGATATAAATATGAAATTGATACCCAGATGCCAAATTAAAAATAAAATTTAAAAAATGCTAAATCTATTACAGCAGATCTAGACACATCAGTGTAAACAAGCAACAACAAGAACAACAAAAATCAGAATTAAAGCATTGTTGAAATTCAGCTGATATACTGGTACTATATATCAGATAGAGATAATGGAAGATACTGAAAAGCAGGCCCAGTCTTTGTTTTAATTTTATCAAAGTCAAAAATAATAGAGTTTAGTATGAGAGACAGAAGGTCATTAGATTTCTTTTTCCAAAAGCAATAATTAAAATCATAGTATGAGAAGAGGCAAGACTGAAATGTGTAAGGGACAATGTGTTGGTGGCCACATGGGAGTAACAACATTGCATTGCTCATCACAAATGGTGTGGGTTAAAAGGGAATTTAAAGACCATTTGCTTCCAGCACCCCTGCCACAGGCAGGGACACCTTCCACTAGACCAGGTCTCCCAGGGTCCCATCCACGCTGGCCCTGAACATTTCAGGGAAACATCAGGATTCACATGGAGAGGTGTAAAATAACATAGCTTGCAGGTATTTCTTTGTTGTGTAGAATATAAGTGGCCTTGCTCAAGGGAGTTATTTCACAGATTTTGGAGAAGAAAGAAGAAAAGGTGTGGCAGTCTCTTGACCAGTGGTGAAGGGGAAATCAGTGTGTTCCCTTTGTCTGTCAAGACTTCCATCTTGAAAAGAGATGGAGGCAAAGCAGTGTTCTTTATTAAAAATGAAAAAAAATAGAAAGCTACTTTTATTAATCAAGCACATGGCAAGTCATATAGCAATCCTAACTACTAGAAAGTAGAAATAAAAACTTTTAGAATTAATTTTACACTAGTACTGGTAACACTGAGATAGCTATTGCTGTGTGAGAGCTGTTCTATGGATGTTGATGCACACGTTTGTTGGTGTATGTTTTGCAACTAGGAGGTTGCATACTAATAACTTTACAACTTATTTATCAGCTCTGGATGATTTTGAGGTGGCATTTTGTTAACTCATGTTTTCTCACATTTCTTGGAATATTGTGTACATGTGAGAGGGAGATTTATGGATAGGAATAAAATGTCAAGTATCTGTGAAAATCAATATTCACATATTTCATCAAGAAGTGGGAGATACTCAGGAAGTATTTTCATATGTATATTGTGTTAAAGTATTTTAACTTCAATGAGTCAAACTATCCTGAAGCAGGGTTGTTCATTTATACAATTTATACAATCTCATTTAACTATAATCTTTTGCATCCTTCAGTAGTAACCAGGCCATTTTTAAATTAAAAAACAACAACAACAACAACAACAAACAAAAAATAAAAAACAAAAACAAACAAAAAACCCCCAGTGATATCAGCCTTTGCAGTTTCATCATAACATAACATTATTTAACACAGCATTGCTGTTTCCTGCTATCAGTGTTTCTCCTGTGAAGGAGGCTGTAATTATAACATAATTAGGTCTGTGGTTTAAATTGTTTAGTTAGCTGCATATAGCATTTCAAGACAGTATTCTGTTACAGGAGGCTTAAGGACTTGTTTACATGCCTGCTTTGCAGATACCAACTTTCTGTACAGTGAGCACACAATCAGGCCTGACCTTTCATCAGACTTCAAGTTCATTGTGTCTTGTCACTCTTTTTGTGTAATCTATTCATAATCTGCCCAGGTTATCCCACTCTGTTGTACAGACACTCTGATGTTTCATTTTATTTCTGCCATGTTGAATCACAATTCAGTCACAAGTTCTGACTTTCAAAAATCATAGGACATCCTGACTTGGAAAGGACCCACCAGGACCATTGAGTCCAAATTCTGGCACTGCATAGGACAACCCCAAAAATGCCACCATGTCCCCAAAATCATCCAAACTCCTCTTCTGATTCCCATTAAAATGTACATCACAGAGTGTGTTTGATTACCTATGATACCACGGCAGAGTGTTACAAAATGTCTGGACCCCTCATACAATTGTTCAAATGAGATTCCACTAAACATTTTTTTTGTCCATATTTCAATCCTGCCAGATGGGAATCAGCAAAGAAGTGATTGTTGTCATCACTGATGTCACACAGCACATAGCCAACCTAAACTCAAACCTTCTTATTCTTGATAATGAGGAGTAAGCTATGGAAAAAAAAAAAAATGAAAGAAAGAAAAAAAGCAAATAGCAGAAAATCAAGTACTGTATGTTTGTGTGGGAGGCAGTTGAAATTCAATGTAAGCAATGCATAGTCATCTGAAAGCACTGGACTAGTCATACCCAAAAATATGGGCTGTACCAAAGTGATATCTCTATACAGAGGACTCTCAATGTGGAAGCTCCTTCTCTGTAACTTGAGAAAGAAGAAATTGCAATTTTTCTTTTGTCCAACAGGAAAATAATTGTAAAAATCTTACATTTTTAAAAGTGTGTGGATTTTTTAGCAGAAAATATCTACTGGAACACTTCAGTTTTCAGTCAGTCAAGGCATTTTTATGGAAAACTTTTCCTTTAGTAGCTTAGTATGTACTAGTCATATAAATAAAGGAAAAAATAAAATATCTCCTATGTGATTCATCATTTTGTTGGAAAACAAACAGCAACTAAAGTTAGAATTAAAAAAAAAAAAAAGTTCCTGGTCTCTTGACTAACAGTTTAACTCTGGCCTCATCTTTACACCTTGGCAATATGTTTTAGATAAAGAAGAATCTTTCACTTGCTTGCTATAGGATAAAATATGATTTCCCAATGTTATGGCCATTCCACTTGAATTCACTAATTTATTCACACACACATGTACAAACAAAGCTTCAAAAATTATACAGAGATAGAATACAGTTTTTAAGTTTACAAAGAATATTATCTTATAAACAAGGTAAAATCAAACTCCTGGGAATAAACACCTAGGAAGGAAAACTGTCTGACAGGTAGAAGAAGAAAGAAGCTGTTTCTTTAGTCCAAAGCTCTTACTAATTTTCTCTCTGTTTTCACTCTGAGTTCTCAAGCTAGCTTTGAACCAACAGTTCAGTGGTAAACTAAACCATCCAGTCACTGCCATCCAATTAGACCTGATTTATTCCTTTTTTGAGGTTGTGGTTTTTTGTTTGGTTTTTTTTTTTTTTTTTTTGGTTCTTTTGTTTTGTTTTGTTTTTTGATGTTTTTGTTGTTGTTGCTTGGGGTTTTTTTCTGTCTTTTTTTGGTTTTGTTTTTTTTTCAGATTTTTTTGGTATATTATTTGCAGAGGGAAATTACTTTTAATCAACTTAGTTAACTGTACCTTGTTCATGTGGTTTTTTGTTTTTTGTTTTTTAATTTATTCTCACATGATGTCCATCTAAGATGTTCCAATACTGTCAAATCTTGCTTCCTATTTCCTACATTGGACTCTAGATTTCACTAAAAGAATACTTTGAATTTATCAGTGTCTTCATGAAAGCCAATGAATCATGATTTTTAAGTTTTTCACCAGGCTGTTTTCATGCTGCCTTAGACTTGGCATCTCCTAAAGGAAACTCTCTTCAGAAGGATACATTGGGAAAAAAAAAAGGTCAGACTAGATATAAGGAAAAAGCTTTTCCTCACAAGGACCATCAAATATCAGAACAGATTGTCCTGTCAAGTCATGCTGTTGGCCACCCTTGGAGATTTTCTAGAGTGGACAAAGTTCTAAAAATTTTTTTTGGCCTCACATCTGACCATGCTTTAATCAAGAGGTGGACTAGATGTTTTCCTCAGGTCTCTTCAAAGCTGAAACTTCCTGTGGTCCTGCAAATGAGGGACAGTAAGACCAGGGACTGACCTCAGAGTTCTTTTTACTGATTCTGCCTGTGTCCCATGAGGACAAAATACTCTCTTCATCTAAACCTATTGATTATTTTGAGACAAACTCAGTGGGAAATGTCACATTTTTTCTGTTGGAGGCTGAAGCACACGATAATTTGCTAGTAACTGTGCAGGAGTGTGTATTTTCCCATTGTCCATCTCAAGATAAAAGTCATATTGGAAAAATCTGGAGTGAAACAAGACATCAAGATGGTCAGTGATGAAAGAGGTGAAGTTTTACTGAAGGGCTGTCTGGAACAAAGAGGTCTAAGATGAATTCTTTTCTCTCAAGCGTGATACCAGTGCAGAAAGCTTTTAAATGTCTCTACATTTCATAAAGCCACGTGTAAAGCAGAAACAAGGTATCATTTCTTTCAGCCTAACACAATGAGACTTTTCATTCAGGCTGTGTTCATCCACTCGTTTGCAGAGTGTGTAGTATATTAAAGTCTGCCCCATTCCTGTCTAAGCACTCCAGATGCTGCTGTAATACTCAGACAGGAGCTGGGGCAGAAAGGAATATTGGGCTCAATTTAATAGACAAAAACAAAGTTTTAATATGACCCATCAGTCTTCTCTTGGTGTATTACAGAATTTCTGATGGGGAAGAGTTTAGAAAAATTTAAATTTCAGTACCAGCTTTCTGGCTATTAAGTGTATTTTGGTGCTACTGTTGTGAATGCTACTGAAATAAAGAAAGAAGGGTAAACAAGGAGGTAGAAGGCAAGATGGTCTACATGATCCTCTTCCTTCCTACTTCATCTAGAAGTAATGACTATTTCTCTCAAAATATTCTTTAAAATTCAATTGAGACGCTTTTTTTTTTTTTTTTAATCAATAAATGCATGTTAATATCTGATTAAACAACACGGTAACTTAGTGGCAATATGCCACAATTGGACAAAAAAATCTGTGGGTATTTCAGTATTTGCTATTGCTATTTCTCTGTAGTTTTTCCCAGTGAATAGATTAATAGCACTGATCTTCTCCATCGGGGCCGAGCAATGGAAATCGGTCAGAGAGCTCTGTGACCTGGAGATGACATTAATTATCATTAGAGTCTAAGAATTGCACTGACAGGAAGAGGGATGCTCTAGTGTAATTCCAGAACCAGCACCTTTCTTAGATCTTTTTAGACACCTTCAACAAATTTTCCTCTCACTCTGAATCTCTCACTGCATCCTTTTAGCACTTCACTTTGTATCATCCATCAGAACAGAGATGACACATCTTTCTTCTCCCTTGCCTTCCTCTGGATGACCTTCCTTTTCTTTTTCTCCATGAACTAAGACTCCTATGAATTTCTACACTGTTTTATTGTGAAAAGATAATCTTTAGCAGGCATTTGGCCATACCTTTCACTTATCTCTAATGGTCTCACTACAGAACCCTACTCTTCCTCTCCTGAAGTGCAGAGTGGAGATTATTCAGTGCCCATTTGTATCCTCCTTAAAATAAGTTTTCTTCCCACTTTCCTAATCACTGCATTAGTAAGTGAGGAAGTTTAATACAGCATAATTGTGCTGCATAAGAGTGGCACAGGCCCTAACCAGACTGTAGATTATGTTTTGGAGCTCTAAAACTTTTGTTGGGTCAGGTCTTTAAAGAACAAACTCCTCAAATGGATATTGGTGTTCTGCCGAGTGTTATTTTGTGTCATAAACCTCATGGAGTTCAACAGGGCCAAGTTCAGGGTCCTGCATCTGGCTTGGGGTGATCCTAATATCAATACAGACTGCAGAAAGAATGGACTGAGAGCAGCCCAGTGTGAAGGATTTGGGGATACTGGGGAAGGAAAAATTGGACATGACCCATCAATCTGTGCTCACAACTCAGAAAAACAACCAAGTCCTGGCCTGATCCCACAGTGGGGACAGCAGGTGAGGGAGGGGATTCTGTCCCTCTGCTCAGGTGAGATCCCATGTGCAATTCTGCATCCAGTGTTTTTCCCAGCCCAGGGAGGACATAGAACTCCTGCAGTGGGGTGAGAGAATGATCACAAAAATTATCAGAGGGCTGAAACACCTCCTCTGTGAAAACAGACTGAGAGAGTTGGGGCTGTTCATCCTGGAGGAGAGAAGTTTTCTAGGAGACCTAATAGTAGCTTTTGAATTTATAAAAAGGATTTATAGCAAAGAAAGATAAATAATTTTCTACAAAGCTCTGTAATGATAGAATGAGGGGTAATGGGTTTAAAATTGGTAGAGGATAGGTTTAGATTGAACACAAGGAAGAAATTTTTTACAGGGAGAGGTTGCCCATTGAAATGGTAAATGCCTCATCATTGGTAGCATCCATGACCAAGCTGGATGGGTCTTTGATCAGCCTGATCTAGTGAGAGTTGTAGATGCCCATGACAAAGGAGTTGGAATAGATGATA
This sequence comes from Sturnus vulgaris, assembly GCF_052056855.1. Lineage (NCBI taxonomy): Eukaryota > Metazoa > Chordata > Aves > Passeriformes > Sturnidae > Sturnus > Sturnus vulgaris. The sequence goes on from NC_142243.1 coordinate 150,698,146, forward strand.
TTTAGTGGCTGAATTCAACCCAAACCTTTGAATGATTTTCTGCATTTGTAACCTCAACAACAAAATACTTAAATATTCATAGAATTATGTTGATACTTTGCCTATAACCACACTAAAATAGTATTGAAGAGGCTACTAAGACATTATTTCTTGGTTTTGGGTTTCCTACAGTGTTTAATGAACCACATTAAACCTTCCAGAAACTCAGATTATTAGACAGATGCACCTGAGTTGAAAAGGTAAAATCCACATTTAATTGGGGACCTGCATATCAGTACTGTTTATTGCGAACCCTCTAGGACAAAATTTTCAGTTTATGCTTAGATTATTAGAACACTGCTTACTGCTACCTCAAGTAGCCAAATCCAAAATGTTTCACATAAAAAACACTCTGTAACTCGTCCTCTGCATTTGCGTTCTTTGGATTAACAAGTACTGCTGATGTGTATAGAAACAGAAATCCTCAGAGTCCACTTTAATGATTTGCATATGCAATACCCCACTAAAATCAAATACATTATTTTTGCACTCAGAAGTAATCTGATATCTTGCTTCTTTGACCTATATTCCACGTGTGTTGTTTAGTGTATGCTGTCACAGAGCCAAAGCCTGTGGTTAGTACTTAATTAATATGCTTCTGTTATGCACTCATTAGCACTTCAGTTAAAATCTCCAGATGCTGGAGATAAATAGATCCATGAAACCAATTGCAGTACATGTTCCAAACAGCCAAAAAGTTGCATATTTCTCTGTATAGGATAATATTCAGTTAAAAGCTCACATCTCTCAATACTGGAAAAACAGCTTTTTTTGTTTTAAAATGTGTTGTGGATAATGATGGATGGGTAGAGGAAGAGAGAAGAGAAAGAAAAAAGAAAAGGAGTGAAGATGGCAGGTCTTCAGTTTCTTGAAAGTCCGGACTTTCTTTTTGTTATGTTTGTTATAAGACAAAATAACATCTTAAATCACTAAGTTCCAATTCAATAGTTTCCATTAAGATTGCAGTTATGCAGCAAAATATAGCTAACCTTTGAGTTATGCAAAAAATACTGTCTTATTTGCCTTTTTTGATGTTTATTTATTTTTTTACAAGGTTTTCATGTCATTTTTAATTAGATAGTTTCATGAGTGTGGGACTTTTTATGGGCTTAAGATTCTAAACTAATTCAACAGTTGATTTCTATGGTTATTACTGGAAAAGTATCCATTAGCTTCAGAAATGGGCTAAGGCTTCCTTGTTCTAGGTATTGCAGAAACACAGGCAAGGAGACATCCTTTGCAAGAGGATTTTACTGAATGAAATGTAAGAGCTACAGGTAAAGATGTAGAGATTCAGACTTTTACACAAGAATATGTTGGTGATTTCAACACAATAATTTTCCATCTCCTTTCTGAGCTTCATGAAAGATTTAGGTCAGAAGGGACCTTAAAGATAAACCGGTTCCAACCCATGGGCAGGGACACCTTCCTCTAGAGTTGGTTGCTCAGAGCCCCATCCCACCTGCCCTTCAACACTTCCAGGGATGAGGCAGCCACAGCTTCTCTGGGCAGCCTCTGCCTGTGCTTCACCAGCCTCACAGTACAAAATTTCTTCCTAATATCTAATTTGATCCTCCTGTCTGTCATCTTAAAACCATTCCCCTTTGTCCTATGACTCCATGCCCTCTCTCCAGCTCTCTTGTAATCCCTCTAGATACTGGAAGATCTCATGAGAGCAGAGCTGAGGGGCAGGATCCCCTCCCTCACCCTGCTGCCCACACTGCTCTGCATGCAGCCCAGGATGGAGCTGCTTTTCTGGGTTGAAAATGCACATTACTGGGTCATGTCCAGCTTCCCATCCACCAGCACCCCCAAGCCCTTCCTGGCAGGGCTGTTCTCAATCCATTCTCTGCCCAGCCTGTGCATGGAGTGCCATGTGTAGCACCTTGCCCTTGGCCTTGTTGAACTCCATGAGGTTTGCTCAGTCCTTTCCTGCCTGTCCAGCTCTCTCTGGATGCCATCCCTAACCTCCAGCATGTGACTGACTCACAAAGCTTGATTTCACCAGCAAACTGCTGAGAGTGCACTCAATCCCACTGTCCACATCTTCAGCAATGTCAAATAGTGTCACTCCCAACACCAAAGCCCAGAAACACCACTCGTTTTTTGGTCCTTTGTCATATCTCACAGACAATATGGATGTGGTAGATGCCTGAAGCGTCTCAAGAAGGATCAGCTACCTTTAACTAGAAAAATAGAGTGTTCAGAGAACTGTTCAGTGTTTAAACTTTCTGCTCCTTGTCTTATAAGACCACTGAGCTGATGGACGCTAGTGAAATAAACTGAGTGAAATCTCGTTTGAGGTGGGATTAAGAAAACTGGTCTCTTTTCAGAGAGTTATGAGTTATTTTTTTCTCAAATCATGTCAAGATATCTGCAAGAAGACACGATCCTTTTATATAAAAATTTTCAAGTACACACCATTCAGTTTGACTCATGCATTAACTTTTTGAAAGTTGTTTATCATTAACTCTGTCAAGGAAGAGAAGGATGACTTTTCAAATCAAAGTGTGTTGAATGAGTCAAAATATTAGTTTTTTAGATGTTCTTAAGGCAAGAGTCAGTAGGAAAAATGCTGAGCATTTATGATCTGAGATGGAATAATCTATTCCTAGTGCCTTCAGACTAAACTCAAAGTGGACCTGCCTGTTCCCTCTGACACAGAGACGAAAAAGAGGGTAGTAAGATGGAGTAACAGTTTTACTTTGCGTAAAAAGGAAGAAACTAGTCTTTGGAGGTAAAAATTTGAGGTATGCAGAGTTGAGCAGACATTTGTCCAACCCTGAAAACCACCACAACACCAAGACTGAACTCAGCAGATTACTGTAAAATACACCACATCACTTTGAATGTGCTGTTTAAAAGCAACAGAGACAGAAGAGTGCTAAGCCTCAGTTTAAGTGGAAGTTTCAAGGACAGCTGAAGGAGAGGGATGTGTGATAGTAAAGATTTTTCCATATATATTAAAAGTGAAATGAGGTGTCAGAGAAATATCAGGATTTCTGGTAGCTTTTCCAAAGCTGCAGCTTTGATCTGTGTAAGGCTGATCCTTCTCTAACTTTTTCTTTTTCTCTAACTCTGCATTCTTTCTCAATTAGAATATTTCACCCGGCTTGTGATTAGACAGTTCTTCCCAGAGAAGTTATTTTTATATTTAATCCACAATGTCAGGTGACTGAGGAAAACGCTTAAGGGAATTGATTACCATTCGTTAACTCTATGGTTTGTTTTTTCCCTTGGTCATTCATTCTTGCAATAGATAGGCAGACCGATATATTGTTTATTGTTAATCCATACAAGTATTCTAGCAATGTCTTGTACACTGTCGTTGTCTCTACAAGTTACACTTGCTAGGCAGATCAGGTCTCATACAGGCATAAAAACATATATCTAGTATCCTTTGGTTTTCTTTGGTATCCATGCATAATTTTCAATGGGAAAATACACAGATCGAAAGTAACTTAAAAATGGGGAAAAATAATTTCTAGGTTTAGCCAATCAGCAACTTTAAAAGTCCATTTTCCACTGTAGTTCTACATTTTAAAAAGTCATAGCTCATTTGGGGCTTCAGTAATTTCCAAACAACACTATCTTAACTCTAGGTCAAGAGTTCTTTTCAAGCTTTTCCTCTTTCAGACCTCTTTTCTCTGACAAGTGTTCTCAAACTGTATTTTCTATCCCAAAGGTTGAATTATGCTTTGGGCTGGGTCCAGTGAGCCAGAGCTTCTCCAGAAGGTTATCAATAATTGACTTGCAGCTCCTACTCCTTTGTCTGATAGCACAAATGCACTGGAAATGACTGCAGCAAGGTACAGCCAGGAAATCAAACCTTCCTGCTAGTGATGTGAAAAGTGTCAACCTAGGGCTGCAGGAGCCTTTATGTCATAATTTCTGTGTGACAGCAACAGTATAGCCTACTTCACATTGGGATAAAAAATGGATACTACTAATGACTTCTGGCACAGATAACCTGTAGTAAAATGAAGATACATGCAAACATGTATATATATATATATATATAAATATATATGTATGTATGTATATGTGTATGTGTATGTGTATGTATATGTATATGTATATGTATATGTATATGTACATGTATATGTATATGTATATGTATATGTATATGTATATGTATATGTATATGTATATGTACATGTATATGTATATGTATATGTTTATGCGGTGTACGTATCATGAAATCATAAAATCATAAAATTATAAAATTGCAGAATAGTTTTGGTTGGACACGGACTTTCAGGATTATGTAGTTCCAGTCCCCTGCCATTGACACCTTTCAATAGACCAGGTTGCTCAGAGCTCCATCCAACCCAGCCTTGAACATTTCCTGGGGTGAGGCATCAGCACAGCTTCTCTGGGCAACCTGTGCTTGTGCCTCACCAGCCTCTGAGAAAAGAAATTCTCCCTATTATCTGATCTAAACTTGCTCTCTGACACTTTGAAACCATTCCTCTTTGTCCTGACACTACATCTTTCCATAAAATGTCCCTCCATCTTTCTTGTAGGTTCCTTTCAGTTACTAGAGAACTGCAATTAGGTCACTCCAAAGCCTTCTCTTTTCCAGGCTGAAAAATCCCAATTTTCTCAGCCTTTTCTCACAGGAGAGGTGCTGTGTCCCACTGATGATCCTGGTGGCCCTCTGGACTCATTCCCACAGGTCAATGTGCTTCTAGATCTGAGGTCCCAGGGCTGGATGCAGCATACTGCTGGCTCGTGGAGTAGAGGTGCAGCATGTCTGTGTGTCTGTACACATATATGTGTGTGTGTGTGTATATGTTAATTATATAATAATGAAGAAATATCATTCTCACTTCCCTCTCTGTGAGCCAATTTGACTCAGAGAGGAAGACACTGCTCAAAATGTATCTTGAAATTAGACATTTAAACTATGTTTGTTCTCTTGGGATGTGAATCAACACCTCCGTGGTTAGGACACTTTGGGAAAGCTCTGATCTCCACAGTAAGACAGGAGCTCTGGGTATTTGGGACTGCTCATTAAAACAAAATAGCTTTTTAAAAACCTGTTTTTCGAAATAAATTTTCCTTTAAGTCTCTGATGTCAGCAGATTTCTCCCTGGTGATAAGTCCACTAGCAGCTCAAAAAGAATAAATAAATAAACATGAAAACGCCTGGCTGCTAATGAGAGCCCCAGAAGCAGGACTGGAGCTTGATACATCACCTCTGCTGCTTGATTTCTGTGGGAAGGTTCCAGCCCTTGCATGATGTCAGCCTGAACGTCTGGCTTCAATACCTGAATTTTCATAAATTTTGCAATCAGTTCTGGAGTCCCAAAGGGGCTGCAAGGACTTAAAATCCAGGATTCAGGGGAGCTGCAGTTGTGCAGTGTGTGGGCAGCCTCCTGTTTCTCTTGCCTCATCACTGCGTGCTGGAGCATTAAGCTGCTGCTGCACTCTCCAGATTGATGGCAGAGCCCTGCCACGCTTCTTCAGGGTGCACTTGTGTTAATTGAGATAAATATTCTTCTGCAAGATGCAGCTGGTGCTCAAGGAGTCCTGGAAGATACATTATCTGATTTGAGGAGGCCGATTTCTCATGATTTATTTTCATGTTACACAGTACCGAGGGCGAATTTTGGGTTCTGTGTCAGTAGTATCTATAATTTTGGCAGCAACCTGGTGCTCCTTGTCTCAACAAACTTGCTTTCTAACCCACCTGCCTGTGTTGTACTCATGACTGCAGCTCTGTGGGTTAAACTCTTTTTGTGTTCTGAGCTTTTTGCACAGAAGAACAAGCACAGATGGAGAGTTGTGCTTAGAGAAAGCATCAAATATAACTGTTCTTTCCTTGAAAATGGAATAATTCCCTTGTCTTTAGTCAAGTTAAGAGACATATCAGTAGAAGTGCCCTGTGCTCTTACTTCTACAAGTGGCAATATTCCAGCTGATGACAAATAACAAAAGGAATTTTAGGGTTTGTTATTCAATGTCAGCCTGTCTCCTGCCTTCTGGCCCCTAAATCCTCTCTAAGTTTCCTGAACCAACATGAATATGGATCATATACCTTTGGAAAGAGGAATCTGTTTCTGTCCTTGTTCATCAGTCTCTCCCTGTTTCTTCTTCTAACCAGTTCTAAAGCTTGACATTCTATGAACCAACTTTCAACAAAGAGTGTAGAAAATCTAGGTCATGAGAATTAACATCATCTGAAATTCATAAATAATTGGGAGAAAAAGTTCAGTCAGAATAGCAGGAGAAGCAAGCAGATTTTTTTTTTTTCTCTCTACTTTGATTTGGCATTTAAAACACTAAAAGTAAAGGGGAAAATAATATTCCCAAATACTGTGAAGCACATTCTGTTATTTCTTGAAAATACACTTAACTTCCCAATGTTCTTCTTTCTTCCATGAGAAACAGAAACTTAAAAAAAAACATTTAAAAGCCAGTATTTCAACTAATGAGCTGCTGGAGACTGAAAAACTCTTTCCCAACAGTATTGGAGCTTGTGTAAACACTGGTTATATTAAAGTTTGTCTTCCCAAATGTGAAGTCAGCTGTGCAATGGTCTGTGGGATGAGTAAGAGCCCACCTGACCCTTTTCATGACTGTAATTGAGAAGTTGTTCCCCCATTTGAGTGTTTAATCTTAAATTATGCAAAGATGCCACTTACTCTTTAGTAATGCATAAGCAAGGGAAATTCAACAGATGGTGTCACACCAAGCAGCACCATCTTATTTGAAACTACTTTAGCAAAAATTGAATTTGGTAGAGGCAGACACATTTTGGGGCATGGCAGCTTTAGTTTTTGTTATTGCTGTCTTAAGGTTTCTTTGTAGATTGAATTACTAACTTAACATTCACACAATTTCCACAGTAATTTAACTGTGCTGCTGCAGTGCAAGTTTTCTTGCTCAGAGTGGTTATAGTCCATTCAAAAAATAGAGGGATCTAGGAGATCACATAAGAGTTTTATTTCAATGAAATGAAATTTTAAATAAAAAAAATTATTTCACTCCATTTCATATTTATTTAATTTTGCACAATGCCTACTGAATAAAACAGATATTCAGATGAGGTCTTGGCCTTTCAGGTGTCCTTGACCTGGGTCTGCCTGGAACAGCAGCTGTTCCAGAGCTGTGTTTTACATTTGTGACCAAAAAAAGCACTAATAAAACACTTATGGATTCGATATTGCTGAGCCCTGTTCACATGCCATTAAGTGCTGTGTTTGTCACTTTGCCCCACACTGAATTGACTGGAGGTGAACAAGATGTTGGGACAGGACAGAAGCTGAACTAAAGATGTTGAGGGAGGTGATTCTGTCCCTCTGCTCTGGTCTGGTGAGACCTCACCTGGAGCCTTGTGTCCAGCTCTGGGGTCTCAGCACAGGAAGGACCTGTTGGAGCCAGTCCAAAGGAGGCCACCAAGATGATCCAGAGGGACAAAGCACCTCTCCTATGAGGAAAGGCTGAGAGATTTGTGTTGGTTCAGCCTGGAAAAGAAGCAGCTTTGGGGTGACCCCATTTTGGCTTTTCAGTACTTGGGAGGGAGCCTACAAGAAAGGTGGAGACTTTATTTGCAAGGGTCTGGAGTGCTAGAACAAGGGGGAATGGCTTCAAGCTGAAGGAAAGTAGATTTAGACTAGATATGATGAAGAAATTCTTTCCTGTGAGGGTGGTGAGGCATTGGAACAGTTTTTCCAAATAATCTTTTTCTGTCCCATGCCAGGAAGTGTTCAAGGCCAGGTTGGATGGAGTTCTAGGCAAGCTGATCTAATGGAAGTGCACCTGCCTGTGGTGGGGGTGCTGGATTTATTTGATCTTTATGATCCTTTCCAACACAAGACATTCTATGTTTCTGTGATTCTATGATATTCCATACCATATGATATAAAATCATAGAATAACCTGAATTAAAAGGAATCCAAAATGATAATTGAAGTACAGCTCTGGACATGCATGTCAGCAAAAAGGAAGAGAAGCTGATTTAGGAAAGTTAGCCATCTATTGTTCAGGAATTGACTGGGATTTGGCCTGCTCAAGGGAGATTGTGAGCAATTAGCTTTGAATGTTACATTCGTTTGGAATACAGAGTTAGTTTGTTGTGAATTGGACATGGTTCAAAACCTGTATTTTGCCTTCATTTGAGGCCTATTTGTTTAGCTTTTGAGGTAGATTTTTAGTGGTACCATTATTAATGTCAGCACAGACAGTTCTCCATGGCACTATTCCAAAGAGAAAGAGAAAAACATGAAAAGTAAAAGTCTGTGATCTACTGGATCAGAGAATATCTATTGAACAGGGAAAGCAAAGGACAAGATTCTAAAGCTTTTAGACCTTCTTATATATTCAATGAAAGAGAAGGTTTTGAAATTATCATCATCCATCAGGACTGTCAGAGGAAAGAAATATATTCTCTCCTAATTACAAATGAGTCTGGTGTTTACCAGATTCCTACAACGGAGTAATAAATACTATTGATTCACTCTCTGAATTCTTGAAATTTTTGCTCAGATGAGTATCATGAGAATGAACAAAGTGATTCTTGATCTTCTGGGTTACTTTTGAGGAACACAATGGTAGTGAATGAACCACTGGCCATGTCCATCTGTCATATATTCAGGAACAGCTGAAGCTCACTAACAAGCAAGATTGAAATTCAAATTATATTGTTCAGTGCTTTTACTGACATTCAAACAGGCTTAAAGAAGATGTGCTATCAGACAATTAGTAAATTCTCTGTCTTGTATTTTTTTTTTTTGCCTGAATCTGCAGTCATGTCCAACTCATAAATATAAATTTGTGTGTGTGTGTTCCTTTGTAGGAAGTCCCTTCATCAGCATATTCTTTCATTTTTGGTACAGCCACTGGCTCGCTCCCAAAGAAGGTCTATAAAGGACAAGGCTACAGCTCTGCTCAGGGAAGGGTCAAAAATCTTCCTTGGCAATGAAACAGCTGTGAGTATTGGTAGAGCAGCCCTTTGACTTGGAGCACAGTTTGACTTGCTTCAATAACAAATGTCCCAAATAATTCCCAACCAGCACTCAGGGTTTAGCACAGTCCAGGGATTATTTCCAATAAACACCTTGGATAAAGGCACACGAGTGTTGAGAGTAATGGTGTTTAACAGGTATAAACAACAGGAGGGACTTGGATTGTTCTATGGCAGTTGGCATTGGTGGCAGATAAGAACATGAATTAAGAGTGTTTAATTTACAGAAGAACTTTAAAGTCATCTCAGAGTCCTTTAAAGTCATTCCTGTTTCCAGAGGACATAGAAACAAGCTGTGACTGAGCAAAACTCTGTAGGGTCTATGGTGGATGTAATGGCATCAATGCAGTGTGAATCAAAGGTGTTCTTGGCTTTCTCAAAGGAGACTTCAGCAACTGCTCCTGATTTGAGGTCAGATAAGTGAAATCATTGTAGCGTCTTATCATATTTTCTGTGAGTTTGTTTTTGGGGTTTGGGCTTTTAGTTTTAGTGTTTTTTGGTGGTTTTTTGTTTGTTTGTTTGTTTGTTTGTTTTTGTTTTTTTGTTTTGTTTTGTTTTTTTGTTGTTGTTTTTTGTTGGTTTTTTTGGTTTTTTTTTGTTTTGTTTTGTTTTTTGTGTGTGTTTTTTTGGTTCTTTTTTTAATAAATATGCGAGAAAAAAACATTTCTGAGCTTTTCCACTTTATTCTGCTGAAACTGACCCTGGTTAAATAAAACCCCATTAAAGCATAGTTGTGAACACTTATAAATTTTTAATTTTTGACACTTTAGTAGCATCTTTTTTTAAACAATTTCTGCTATTTGCTTGATTAGTTTAGTCTGCTGTTTTTGTGGTCAAAGAAGTTAATATTGAATAAAATGAGCCTTGTAAAGGAAGAGATAAACAAGTTGACAGTTTTTCTGTCAATGTGAATGGACACAAACTGCAGGTGCCCTTATCATTATTACTTTTTATATCTAAATGCTGCTATACAGAACATTGTGTATTTATATTTTAGCACATATTTTGTTAGACAAAATTTAATGAAAACTAAAGTTATTTCAGCAAAGGAGAAGAAGAACCCCAAATCATAATACCTTGTTTGATCAGCCTTGCATATATATTTTTCTATTCCATTAAATAAATAGTCATTCTCTTTAGATGAGTGAATAATTGCATATTTATTTTAGTTGAATTTGTGTTAGCATAGAAGGAAAAGTAACCACATATTTGAGCAAGGCTATGGCCTTGGTTAATGTGAAAGCAGGTTTCTTTATCTAAAGTAATCTAAATTGGAGAAAGGTTGTAAGTCAAGTAACAAAGGTTCCTGACAAAGCTGTGATAGACTTAATTTCTTTTCTCATTAAAGCATGACACAGTGTCCTTAGCAGACAGTCACTTTTTGAGTATCTCAGGAGATCAGATTAATATGGAGCTAGTAGGAAAGTGCTTAAATGGACTCAATCAAGACCAAGTGAAATTCATCGTAGGATTATTAGAAAGATAGAAGGAGAAATTACAAAACTCTATTAGTGTAGAGATCTGTCTTATTATATGCTACAGAAAAAAAGAAGGAAGGGGCAAGAGGAGGAGGAGGAGAGCTAAAGTGAACTTTCCTTTTTTTTCTTGTCAACTTTTCACCACTTTTCTAGAAGACCTTGGAATAATGACTATTGCTTTTTAAAAATTATTTATTAAAGTAACCCCTGGACAACCCTAAACCCTCCATTTATTCTACTGACTAAAATATAAGCAAGTCACATAATCTCTTTGTACAGCTCCTCCGTGTTAAACTGTACTACCAAAGGTACCCTATCACTCAGGAGGTGCCATCAAGACATAAGTAGGATATAATGGTATCTAGGACTTGCATCATCTTCTGACCACAGGTAAATATTGTCTTGATGTGTGTAAAACTGTGTAAGGGTGGAGAGAAGTGTGCCAAGATCAGTTATGTTTAACACTTCAATTAACAGGTAGGATTTTGGCTTCACAAGAGGTAGAAGTCTTCTGTTACAAGACGACCACATGTTCTTTTACTTTGCAAAGCAGATTTGTACATTTTTATAGTATCATTATCAACTACTTTACTGATGATTATATTAGAAGAAACATAAATGCTCACAGTTTTATGGTCATAAGTGCAGCAGGAACTACTACTTTCCAAAAAATCTATTTTCCATCTACATTTTGCCACTCTTTAATGAACTTTAGGGCATTTTTCTTCCATCCCAAATTGGTTTTGTGTTTCTTTTTGATCTTGATACTAGTATGAACAGGGACAATGCCTCTGTGGTATAAAGTCATAATAAAATCCATAAAAAAGACTTGAAAGAAGTTCCAGAATGAAAGACCAGAACAAGAAAGTTCTCATCCATCTGCTTGTGCACTGAGAGGTAGACCATAGTTTTGCTACAGGATGTCATCCTGCTCTGTTTCACAAATCTATAAACTCTCTCACTAAACAAATTCCATTTGTTCTCCTCAGTACCCTTTAATTACCCAGTACTTTTCCATTAACTTAATTATTTAAGTACTTCTCAATCCCATGCTGTTGCATGTACAGATGCTATGTGTATAATACATTAAACCTGGATAATTGACTTACATTTAAGTGTCACCAGTTGTGTAATGTTCTGCGTTTGGTTTATGTTCATGACACCATGAAGAAATTAAATGCTTTGTGTTGGTAAACAGACCTGACTTTTATTGCTGTTCAGAGCTGGAGCAATTTGGGAAAAACCCCCACTACTGCTATTAAAAAAGCATGGATCTGTGGAAACAGCAGCAGTGATAACCACTTGATCATCTGCATCAGTGTTGTCTGAAACTGTAAATGCTTTTCTGTTAAAACCATGGGAAAACAGCAAGGACATTTTGAGACTGACATTCTCCTGTATTTAAGAGTGTAGCTACTTATTGAGCCAGGAAACCACTGCTCTAAGGAAGCTCAACAGAATTGAAACATTAGTGGCTGCTTATTTCTTAATTACTTGAGGTCCTGAGTGGCCTGATGAAAAACAAACCAACCAGAAACTCTTTAAAGGCAAAAAAAAACCCCATCCAGCAGCCTTTGAATCACTTTTCTGAGATTTTTTTATTACTTTCCATTTATCTTACCCAAGTGTTGAGATTAGGTAGTCTCGGGATAAAGACCAAATCAATTTTAAGGCCTTATGGCAGCTGAGATCTCAGGTATCAAATGCTGTTTGCAAACACCTTCACAATATTTCTCAGTGAAAAAAATGCACTGAGTTTGTGACGTTAGGTTTGAAGTTCTTAGTCAAGAATGTCTAGCAAGGCTGAGAGCATTCAGGGCAATTTCCATCTGAGACAGGTCATCCCTGTGCAAATTTGCCATAAAAGCACATTGATCAGTAAAGGCTGGGCCTTCTTCTCCCATAGCACAATCATTCACCAGGGTCTCTCACAGTGAGATGGTTTAATTGTCATGGGGGGAACATGGTGTAGCCTAACCCAGTAGGAACTGATAAAACCCACTTCTATCTTAACAGAGAAAATGAACCCCGATCAAAACACTGTGTTTATTGCTTTTTTTTATTGCACTCAGCAAATTGAATCCTGAGATTAGATATGCAAAGCTTGTACAAGAAAAGTATGCTTAGAAAATAGAATAAAAATTTTTATGTCTAACTGAAACTTACACATGAAGATTCACGTTCAAGTTAGGTTAAATATTAGGGAATAGTTTTGTCTGAAGAAATTTTAAAAAAATAGTAAAAAAAGCCCATACTCTGTTCCATTTAACACAAATAAAAATAAACACCTAAATTAAGAAAAATAACCAGTCTTAGAAGATTTTAAAATTGAAAATTGAAGTTTAGAATCAAAAGTTACTTTTTATGTATTTTTATTCTGCATTTCTCCAGGAATAAGCACAAGGGAAGGAGTGTGAGTGTTTGCCTTTCATTTTTGGGTAAGACTGGTGATCAATTACAGCCTTGACTGTTGTTTTTAAGACTCTGAATGTCCCATCCCACTTATCTTCAGCCACCTGGGACTGAGTGTATATTGGTAAATAAAACAGCACCATGCTATAGGCTCAGGTTCTAGAGCTGTGTTTATCTTGAAATAACATCACGTGCCAGCTAGTATGTAACCAAACACTGCTCTGTTGGTTCAGAATCTATCAGGAACCAGAAACAAGACCCAAAAGGTCAGTAATGCACCAGGCTTGGCTCTTTACCCTTTACACAGCATCTAACACTGACCTGTCAGGATGTGCACTCTCAAACACCACCATCTGCTATGCCCACAGGGCTGTAACACACACTGTCAGCTTTGTGGTGTGAAAACACCACAGTGAGGGGTTGCTATACAGCTGTCACATTATTTATGGTACTTTGAACTGGGGAAAAAAAAAAAAAAAAAAAAAAAAAAAAAAAAAAAAAAAAAAAAGAGAAAAAAGGGGTATGAAAAAATGTTAATGTTTCTTTATGACTCTAAAGCGGCAGTCAGCATTTCCAGAGAAGATCTAGTACAAATTACTAAGCATTGAGATGGCTTGTCAGTGTAAATATGCCTCTGAGGCAGAGAACTATCCCTATTTAGCAGCATATATGGAATAAGAATGTTATTTACCCAGTTATCACAGTAATTCTGTCATAAATGAGAAGAGAGGAACTCCTAAGCAATCATATATATCCCACCCATATCACAAGTATATCTCAGCATGGGATTTATCATTGCCTAGAGCTCTCTTCAACTGGCTAGGGCTGCCTCCAAGCTGACACTGAAATTTTAGATTGACAAAATTAGCAGAGACAAGTCCTCTCGTTTTGAGCAGCCTCATAATGTTATTGGATGGTTTCCACTTTCCATTCATATAATGAAAACTTCTTCCCTCTCCCCACATCTGTAAGTTCCTACTATTCTCTGCATGAGTTACCTTTCATCAGGCATCATTAGACCAGATTACCCTCTAAGCAGAAAGTAGGAGTCATATTTGTCACATAAACCCCAAATATACAGTACTCCCATATTGAGAGGAATGAGATGTTTGCATATATGTCCTCTGTGCGTAGAACCACCCAAAAGGCAGATTTTTTAATCAGTAATCTGTATTTAAGAAAGTCTGACATTTTAAAGAATTAGCAATGAAAAGTTAAGCAGTGGCTTGCAAGGATTGCATGGTAAATTAAATGCAGCCTTTTTTCTCTGTGAAAATCACCCACTGATGAACACAAAACCTCTTAAAGTGCTTGAAGGGGAATGGAACTGCTTCATAAGCCAGGTTTACACATGATTTACTTTCATTCCAGGCTATGACCCTTCTGCCCAGTGAGAATAAGATTTCTTCCCACTTTTGTGATTTCATTGACTGCTATATAATTACTCCATGAGCCAATTTAACCATTTTTTTTTCACAGAATCCCAGAAGAGGTCAGGCTGGAAGGTACCACATGGGTCATCTGGTCCAACCTTTCTGATCAAGCAAGCTCATCCCAGGGCACATGGTACAGGATTGTGACCAGACAGTTCTGGAATATCCACTGAGGGAGACCCCACACCCTCTCTGGACAGTCTGTCCAGTGCTCAGTCACTGCACAGTAAAGAAGTTCTTCCTCATGTCCAGGTGGAACTTCCTGTGCATCAGTCCCTGCCCATTGCCCCTTGTCCCATTGCTGGGCAATGCTCTTCCTGAGGCCACCACAGTGAGTTTGTTATCTTCCATTTCATTTGTTGTGTTGTTGTTTCCAAGCCCTCACATGAGAACTACAGGACTCAGTGATACTCAGCTGGGAGATAAGGAGATTCTAGTCATGTAGAAATATGGGAATGGCAGTCTGCACAGTGTAAATGAAGCGTCCTGTAAAATGAAACATCTTTTTTCTTCACTTTGAGCCCATGTGTAAGGATTGAGAATATAATCATATTATTGAAATCAGGAGAAGAAATTGCACATCTAAGGTTTGACTTATGACGAAGATTTAAAAGATTACATTGTTCTTGCTCTGTTTCTCAACTTCTGATGCAGTGTCTCAGGCAGGTAAACTTGCTCCTGCCCACACATACACATATTTCAAATGCAGATGAAATTGAAGAAATACTGAATGCATATATCTGATAGTAGACACTGGGTTTGTTTTTTGTTTGTTGTTTTTTTTTTTATCAGCAGTGGAATAGAAAAAGAGGCATAAATGAATCATAGGTGTTGAAAGACAAAGCGTTTGAAAGACTGAAAAATATTCAAAGTAAGGACCATATTCAGTCACTGATTAAATATAGAATAAATCCTGGGATATGAAAGTACTGCCCTGATATAATCCAGAGGCCGACTTTTGAAGTTGCTCAACATATTAAGGGTTTATTTCCGTTATACATCCTGCTTACCTTTGTGGTGCAGACTGTGAACAAAAAAATAGCAAATGACAGTTCATTATACCCAAGGACAGAAAATAAACCTGCTTTGTGAAAAGAGCCAAGTCAATATGAGGTTTTTCATGCTTGTTACTGGTATTTCCTAGCATTTTTCCTATTCACTATGGTGGCTGTTTTTGAAGGCAGGACCCTGGGGTAGAAAGGATGCTTGGCTGTACAATCTTACTGAGAGAGATTAAGAATGGGGAAGGTATCAGCTCACCCTTCTTATGACATTGAAGTCTAACTAAACCTCTGTCATTGCTCTGGGACTCATAAAAATCCTTTCATGTGGAATATAATTGTAGAGGATGGGAAAAAAAAATGTTTTTTGTGTCCCATTTACTTTCCCTGATCTAAAAATATCCCAGAAGAACATTCTGTGCAATCCAGTGGTGCAAAGAGATACTCAAACTATCCCCATAGCATAGTTACACTACAAGGGAGTTATATTCCTGGTTGTAATCCATAACTATTTTCTTTCCAGCTACTCATTTCTACTAAATAAAATATTATCCTATGTAGAAAGGTTCTTCATGGTTATCCTTTTCACTCTGATAGCTACCCAGAGGCTCTGCTGAGGATGTTTCCTCTTGACTGGAGCATATGGTAGAGCCATTTGCTGCCTTGAGATTGCAGGACTTTGAATGACAACTTGGGGCTCCTTGTTTTAGATACAGGGTCACTTGGTCATAACACCACTCACAGACCTGACTCATAAATCTGTTTGTCAAAGGTCACTTTTTTTTTTTTTTAATTTGTCAAAGTGTATTGGGTTTGCAGAGGGTGTTTTGGTAGTGGAGGAGCTGCAGGGGTGGATTCTGTGAGAAGAGACCAGGAGCTGCCCCCCTGCCAGACAGAGCCATACTCAGGTGGGCTCACCCACCAAATGTCCTCTACCAGGTGAAGGTTTCCACACCTGTGGAGGAAGTGCCACGACAGCCCATGGGCTGCTTCAACCAGATGCATCCAGTTATTTTGTTAATTGTTCTTCACAGTATAGCTTGTGATATTCTTCATCTAAAAAATATCTAGAAACAGTAATCAACAAGATATTTTTACTGTCCTAGTCTTCCTGTAAAAAGTTGTTATCTAGTTATTTCTTCAAACCAGCCAGTGACGGGTGCCAGATTTCTCCATCTCTGAAATCACTACCAGCACTGTTAGCTAAATTGCTAAATTCTTAGTCTTTACTGTCTGGGTAAAGATTTAACCTTTGAGACATAAGCCATCTAAGACAAAGAAGGGTTCAAGTTTTGAAATTTTATTTTGTCATGGAAGAAAAAAAATTGCATTCATTACATAGGTTGTATGAATGCAACATCCATCCCATCTATCCCATCCATCCATCCATCCATCCATCCATCCATCCATCCATCCATCCATCCATCACTGCTACAAATCTTTTCAGTAATTTTTTTCATTAGACCATTTACACATGGTGTAATACAGAGAGAATCTATTTAATAATTAAAATTATCATATACATCCATGACACAATCTGTATATTTACATAAAAAGGGAGGTCCAAATAGAAATCAATGGCTTTTCTGGAAAGGTTTTGATTCTCCTTCATTGTATGCTGAAATAGTTAAGCTATTTCTGGGGAAACCACTGGCCAGTGAACTAGATCGTAATATTTTTTCTAAATGAGGCTGCTCAATGGGAGAGTTAAAACTCCTATTTAAATGCAACACTTTAAGCAACTACTCATAGTCCAGAGAAAAGATTATTTAAACACTTTCCAATGA
The DNA here is from genome assembly GCF_052056855.1 of Sturnus vulgaris. NCBI lineage: Eukaryota > Metazoa > Chordata > Aves > Passeriformes > Sturnidae > Sturnus > Sturnus vulgaris. Next base: position 150,715,267 of record NC_142243.1, read on the forward strand.
AAATATTTTGCTATAACTTAATGTAAACATTCTGGTACACATATGAGATTAATTATGCTCTGTTGTACACATAAAATTTGGAGCTGTTTTTTCTTCAACTGTGTCTTTCCTGCCAACAAGTTCCCCAACCTGAGCTAAGTTATGCTGCCATGTCCTGTGTTCATGCAGCAGTTTCTCTGGGGGAAAATGATAATTTGATACAAAAACACAGGAATGTGAGGGTGGCAGTGACAATGGCAGAACCATGTCTCAAAACAGGAGTCAGACTGAATACCATACACTCATCATACCCTAAAAATATCCCTAAGATATTCAGCTGAATATATGAATGAATTCATGATTACTTCATAATAAGCTTGTTGCATGTGTTTTTATACCTCTAAGCCACTTTACTGCTTTTGCAGCTGTTTGTGACTGCAGAGAGTGACAAGGTGGAATGTACTTATTTCCTAGTGTCTCAGATGTTGAAAGACTTGCTAAACTCATCAGAGTATTGGATTCTTTTCTGAACATCATATCCAAACATATGTGAACATAAAGATTCCCCCCATGAAAATTGGGAATGAGAAATAGGTTGGAATTCAATTTTCCCCAAGAAAATTTGCTTTCAGAGAAATTACGTTTCAAGATACCAAAACAGTGAAATATTGAAATAGTGATTTGTGTGGCATATTAATTTTTTTTCTAATTTTCTCCTTTTATTTTAAAAAAGTTTAATGATACATTTAATTGTGACTGCTGCATCCTGGAGTACAAAAGACTAAACTATAAAACTAAAGTATATCACACGAGAAAAGCAAAAGTATGTAGAGGTGTACAAGCAGATGTGGTGTCTTGAAGAAAGTCCTCTGTCCCACATGGCAGCCAGAATTCTGTCTAGATTGAGATGTCATTGTTGAAGAGAAATGTGAGCCGGCTGGACTCAGGAATTATAATTATTATTATAGGAATAAGAACAAGAGTAATCAGAAATTCATAACACATTATAAGGAAAGAATTAAGTAAGTCAAATTAAATGAGAAAAATCTTCAGTGATTAAAAACATCCCTGAGAAATAGAGAGGAAAAAAATCAGTTCTTGTATTACCACAGATAGGAGAAGAAACAATGGATTAAAATAGAGGCAGAGACATTAGTAGTGAACATTAATCAAGATCCTAGGTGGGCACACAAAAAAATATTGCCCATAATGGTTGCAGGCTTTTTCAGGGGCTGGAAGTTTTAAATTTAATTAGAATATAGTTGTGTATAGAATACTACAAGGATATCTCTCCATAGTTTAGCAGATGGACAAAAATCTACTTGTTTTCTATGATTTCCTAGTGAGTTTAAGTACCACTTTAAAAAGTCATCTGGTTTCTATGCACGGCCTAGAGGTGATAAAATGCCTAATATTAGTCCAGTATGATATGTTGAATCCAACTAAAATAGATTTCACTAAGTTCAGCAATTTTTAGCAGCACGGGAGATTGGAATAAAAAGTCTTTAAATGTATCTGTTCAATGACCTCTTAATCACTTGTAAAAAATCTAAGCAGCTTGAAGAGGTTTCATTTCATGTTTATTCAAGAGTCAGAAATTCTAATTATCCTTGTAATTCTGACCAATAGGAAAAAAAATCCAGGAAAATATATAAAACTGTTTTCTTAGAAAATTTGTACATTTTCATTTTCTTTTATAGATTGTTATTGCTTTACTGGAACACAATTTTTTTTTCCTAATAATTTGTAATGAAGGAAGAGTAAGATAGAGATACAAATACATCCTGAATTTCTAGAACTTATATTCGAGGGAAGGGCAACTCAATAATCTCCAGAAATAAAGAAAATGTGCTAATAACTAATAAATTAATTATTAAATTATTTTGGAGGAGATTAAAAAATAACGTCTAACAATATTAAAATATACAGGTTCTATTTAATATAGAGAGAATATTTTTTTGCATTTTGTCATTTATAAATGAAAATATATGTAAGGAAAATAGCTTCCATGACTTCTAGAAAGGTTTCACAAATGTTTTGTATTACTTAAGCAGAACATTATTTAACCAGATACCAAAAAGAAACTCCTCGATTACCAAAACCAGTCTGAATGCTATCACAGGCAACCACAATATTCAATCCCTTCACTTCATAGATAAATACCTGTTTTAAGATTCAAGAGAGCTTTTATTCTCAAGTTTCTTGCTGAAAAGCTTTTTAGGACCTCACAGCTGTGATAGTTAGAAAATATCTAATTTCCATTCCAAGTATATTCATGGCCAATAATAAAGAATAACGTCACTTTTTGTTGATGAGATAATAAATGTGATTTCTCTGTAAGAGGACAAAGATCAACAGAACAGATTGTGAATCCCTTCAGACAACAACAACAACAGAAAGAAAAAAAAAAAAGAAAAAAAACCTCAAAGTAGATAGAAATTAAATTTACCATTAATTTATTAAAAATAATATTGTTAATTTTCATAACATTCTTCATCGTTTTTCTCAAAGTCTTATTTTTAACAGTTAAACTTTTATAAGATGAGATGTTTACCTATGATAATACTTTCCACTCTTTATAACAAGTCATAAAATATTCTTCACAGGAAGAAATTAAAACATCTGTAACTTGTTCCCAGTGAGTAATGAGTAAGTTATCTGGTTATTTACTGCAAATATTTGTATCAAGTGTTGTCTGTTCTAATAAATTGCACATCATATTGCTCATGAGATGCCTACAACTCCGAAAGCAAAAATGCATGTAAGAAGGAAATTAAATTCAGAAGGAAAATATATCTACAGCAAGTAGTAGCCATTTTTAAGCCTCTGCTTCCAAAAGGTTTGTATTGGTTTATATCAGCTAAAGCCAAAGTTTGCTTTTCTGTCTTCATTTATATCTTGCTGCATAATGAGTACATCATCCTAAACTTTAGGCAGCATATAGAAAATGGAGAGAGACAGTTCTATCAATCCCTGGCTTCATCTTGCTGTCCACCTAATAATGAAGTGTCTCTTCCAGAAAGAATTCATATTGAATAAGGATATTTGCAGGGCAGTTCACATTATTTCATTATTTGAACACTTTTATGAACTCATATTATTAATTGTGGCCTTAAATTTCCATCTCAGAGCTGTTTTCTCAGGTGGTCAAAGCACAGGGCCAAAACTTTGGAGATATAGATTTTTCCCTTGCCATATAATAGCTTTCATTGTTTTAAATTAAATAAAGGACATTTTTCTTTTGTCACCTGTAGATTTCCTTCATTATTATTTTGTAAGGGGCAAAATTTGCAATATATACAAAATGTCTTTTTCCACTGTGTTTCCCTAGAGTAAAAGACAACAGAAATTACCTTAATGGAAAAGCAAAACATTTAGGTCCTAAATTAGACAGGAGAGATTTAAGTCTTTAGTTTTAGATTCTCCATTGATGCTCAATAAGGCACCAGTGTTGTAACAGGTGCTTTCCATATTAATTCCTGCTTCTGTTCAGAGCAACAGCTGCCACATGAAACCTTATTCAGGTGGCTGAATTTGTGAAACAGTCAGGTAATGAACTAAACCTCTTCATGGTGATTTTAAAACTTTGTGACCTTGACTATTCCTAGCTTACTCTGTGTGTGTGCCAAATTTTTGATACCTCTTCTTGTGTTCAACTTCAGGTCCCTTGCATCACTTTTGTTATTTCAGAGAGGTTTATAGCAGAATTTATAATTTCCTAATTCAAACAATATGAAAATATTAAGAGGGTTTTTTTGTTGTCAACTTTTTTCCACCCATGAGGATATAATACATGATGTGCTATGTAAGGATGTTTAAATACACCTTTTTAATGAAAATAATTGAGCATAACTATCATTCCTCATTTCAGGGTTTGGTACTGTTTGCTGGTTGGTTTTGATGGTTTGTTTTTTTGGTTATTTGTTTTTTTTTTTTCAAATGTCTCTTTTAAGAACTCAGTGAAATAGTTGAAATCTAGATATTTTGCCTCAAAAATATAAACAAATTATTAACAAATTTGGTGACAGCATCAGGAACAATCTGCATTTCAGTAACCTCAGAGGAACTTTGACTCCCAAATTTATCCCAAGATTATTCACTAAGGAAATGCTGATGCTATCTTTGAAAAGTGGTCACCAAATTGTATAGTGTACATTCTATATTATTCAAATAAATGAGGGTGTGAGGATAATATCGGTATTAGTCTTCCTATGAGTGCCAAAACATTCACACAGACAGCTTTTTGCTATTCCAGGAATCACTCTAGCACTTATTATAAGGATATTATAAACTATAAGCTGGAAATTCCATTCTCAGGTTCTCTTCCTTGTACTGGAGAGGAAAAATATGCCCAGCCTTGATAAGAAGAGTCTAGTTTTCCCAAAATTTTTGAGCCACAAAAGAATAATATGGTGCAGGGTAAGTGGAGGCAGTGTAGCTTTTACTGAGATTTGTAATCACAGAATCTTTTATGAAGTTGGACTTTTAGATTCTCTTTCCTTGAAGAGATTTTTTCCTCCTTTCCTGTCGCTGGTCCTTTTTATGGACAGGTATTTGGGTTTCCCTCCTAGTGGACACCAAGGCACAGAGGATTTTTGTGGATGTTGTTTTTTGGAAGAAAACAGCTGTCTGGAGCCTGCAGTCAAATCTGGGATTAGGGTACTCACCTGGCCATGGGTCAGGTAGATAGTCTCAGAGTCTAAGGATGGCAATTAATAATTACCACAAATATATTTGTCCCTGGTATGAAATAACTGCATGGTTTTGCCAAGATGGTATTATGGGAAACTTTACAGCCTCATCCCACAGCATTCAAAGAAACATTAAAAAGCTTTCCTTGTACCTATTCTGCTATTTAAAGCACCGTTTTTACCCAGGTGATAGAAATGAGAGATTGCTGGGAGCTGCAGTTTCCAAAGAGTGAGTTAGTGTAACCAGCTCCCCAGCGAGCAGCAAGAGTCTGGGTCACTGACACTGAACAGAATTGCATCAGCTGGCCAAAATCCAGCTACTCACTGGCCTCTGATTTTGTACAGTCTATATATTAAGTCAAGAATGAACTGTGGTGACCTTCCATTTTCATCTTTGTATAGCACAGATGATATGAAATAGAAATTTCTCCTCTGAGTCTATAATGTCTAGTTAAAATAAAATGTATATTTAAAATGAGAAAAAAACCCCAATCTTGATTTAAAGGCTTCAAGTCAGGGGAATCCTCCTCACCCTACCATGATCCCTGGTAAAAATAAAGTGTCTTGCTTCTAGCTCATGTAATTTCAGATCCAGCCTATCCACCTACCCATTTATTTCACTTTGCAAATGTTCACTTCATTGTCGAGTGTTCATGGGTGAAGTGTAGAGTTCAGGCTTTTGAAGTATTTGCCTATAACTCAAGTTTCCTAAATATCAATGAAATTTCAAAGTTATTTTTAAGCCTTTTGTGACTGGCCATTTTTTTAATACGTAGACATTAAATCAATTCCAGAATGATTTCACTACTATTTCTCTACTCTTACTTGATGTTTTTCAGTTAATGTATTCTGGGTTCAAGTCAGTCCCCTTTGCTACAACAGCAATTTGAAATCTTGATTCAGCTAGCTACTTCCATAATTTACAAGTTGTTTCTAATACTTCACTCCAAGACCTTGTTCATCAGCTTGCAAATTTGCAAGTGGTCTGCAACATGGTGTATGGCTTTGTTCTTTTTCCAAGTGATCCATCTTGGTTTTACACATTTGTCAAACATTGCATCATTGACATTTATTACCAGAATGAATAGGATGCCACCTCTAGGTCCTAATACAGCCTCAACATTAATAATTCCTCACTGAAGCTGCTATATCTTTTAAACAGGTCCACCTCACCTATTATCATAAAATCATAGAATCATAGAGTGTTTTGTGCTGGAAGGGACCTTAAAGACCCTCCAGTTCAATCCCCTGCTGTAGGCAGGGGACCAGGATGCTAAAAGCCCCATCCAGCCTGACCTTGAACACTTCCAGGGATGGGGCATCCACAGGTTCTCTGGGCAATACCATATTATATTCCACAGGTGTTCATAAGTAAATGCCTCTTTTACACGGCATTAACTGTTTCTTCAAACCGTCACGTTGAAGGAACATAAAACACGAGAGACAACTGGAGACAAGGTACCAGCTGGATGTGATTAAGTGCAACAATTCTTCTCTTGTCAGTCCTAGCAGTGGTTATCTGTCAGGACAGCTCTAACTATACCCTAAAAAATTTATTACCCGGACTTTCAACTGTACTAAGTTGAATCAAAAAAACAGGAATTTCCAAAATCCAGACACAAGAGTGTGTGTAGTATTTTTGCATTTCTTTCACTCTTAATTTCTTTTTTATTCTGCATGAGAGAAGTGAAGAACAGAAAACCCTTCCCCAGGAAATTTTGTAACATGTGTTTCTTAACAATGGTTGCTTCCTTTGCAATAACATTGGCTTCTCAGAAGTCTGTGTGTGTGTGAAGCATTCCCATGGGAATCTCATGAAGTTTGACAGGACCAAGTACAAGGTGCTACACCTGGCTCCGAGAAAATCCTGATATCAGCACAGGCTAGGGGATGACATTAGGAAGAAATTTCTCACTCTCAGGGTGGTGGGGCCCTGCCCAGAAAAGCTGTGGATGCTCTGTCCCTGGAAATACTCAAGGCCAGGTTGGATGAGGTTCTGAGCAGCCTGGTCCAGTGGAAGGTGACCCTGCCCAGGGCAGGGGGTTGGAAATGGATGATGGTTAAGGTTTCTTTGAATCCAAACCATTCAGTTATTCTGTGATTCTAAGCCGAAAAATGAATGATCACATTCTGCATCCTGATATGTGTTTTGTCTGCAGAACTCATACTCCATATATTTTATTTATTACAGAGGATGAGGGCAAATTTTGTGAGAATTGCTTGTTTATACAATGATGGCCAACCACTGAAAAGTGAAATCCCCTCTCCCTTTCCCCAGCTGTCTGCCATTTCTCATCTAAGCCATCTCAGTATTTCCTGACATTTTCTGTTTTCTGCTTTAATATGATTAAACTTGTGATACATTGTTAGAAGGTTTAGCCAATGGCAGGATTACAAAATGCCAGGAACATCACTGCTAGTTCCACTCCAGCTCTCCTTAAATATCTTTCTTTTTGATATAAATTGCACATGATCTGTGGATGGCAAACCAGATCCTATCAATTCCAACAACTCTTGTGAAAGCTGAGAGGTTAATAGTTCATTTAGGATTTGACAAAAAAATCTAGCCAGTAATCAAACAAACCTTTACTTCGAAATTTTCAGTGGTGAAAATAAGCAATGCATGTTCCCATGCTTAATATTTAGGGCATACCCATGATGTCAACAAATGAATATAATGGAATATATGCACAAAGTAAAAAAAATATTTCCTCAGAAAATTATTCCTGCCTTCTCCAACTGCAACACAAAACATATGTGTATATATCTACACATATATACATAAAACCACTGTGTATTCAGATGGATTGACTAGTTGGTGGGAACTGAAAGGCACCACTGTCTCCATCACTGAAGAAAAGAAGGTACACTATGAGAAGTTTCCCAGATGCTTTCATGTTACTAGTACCAAGTAAAAGGCATTAGTTGGTTACCTCAGACCTAATTCACTCCCTTTCTCCTGTGCCTTCTTCTGCTGAGGTGGGAGCTCAGTGAAGTCCTACCTGGCCACCTCCTTTAGGCCTGCCAGCATTCAGGGTGCCTGATCTAGGAGGTTTTGCATGGCATGCTGCCAAATCAAACCTCACCCACTTCACCTATTGCTATCACTTTTTTTTTTTTTTTTTTTCTGAAGAGTCACCTCAATGGCAATGTGAATTTATTGATTGCTCAGTAGCCTCCAGCCCTGAAATGGATATACTCACACTACTCTGAGAGCTGTCCTGAGCAGCAACCCAATCACATCCCTTTTTGCTTTCATTCTTTTCACTTTCATCCCTTGTTAGCACTCCTTTGCATCTTTTTTTTTTTTTCTTTTTTTTTTTCCTCTTTTTCTCTATATCAGACCACTTCTCTGGTCAAAAATGTGCATCCAAACATCTTGAATTTAGATGACCCTACTCTAGTCTCTTCCAACCTTACCCATTCTGTGATTCTGTGATTCTCTAATTCTGTGATTCCATGATTCTGTGATTCTGTGATTCTTTGAGTCCCTGATTCTGTAATTCCCTAATTCTGTAATTCCATGATTCTGTAATTCCATGATTCCGTGATTCTGTTTCTGTGTTTCTATTTTTGTGCTCAGGAAGTGAGACCTACTCAAGGAGAAAATTAAGCCATAATCAGTTAAGGGATGAAATGAAGAAGGGGTCACTGTATCACTTGACCCAATAATATTTGACATCTCCAGCAAATAGGAGGGTGGTGAGATGGTGGGAGACAGAGGGCAGGAAAGATATTTGACCATAAGATTAGAAGGCTTGAAAATCCCTCCCTGTTGAACGAAAGGGCCATTATGGGAACCTGAGGCTTTTGTATTTGCATGATACTGAGGCCAACTGCGTGGGACAAGCAATTGTGAGGACTGCAGGGTGTGGGGTTATGCCCGGACATCAGAGCCTTTTGTAAATTGCAAAGGACCTCAGGTTTAGGCCAAGAATTCTTCCAGCAGTGAAGCCAACAGGTACTTACCTGAATCCTGCACCTGGCTTTCACAAGAGGGGAATCCTTCATGCTGCCATGAAAGAAGGAATGGTTATTAATTCAAAACCAGACGTTTTACTGTTATAGCTTCACCAGTCCCCACTGCTTGTAATAAAAAGGAAATTCAAGCTTCTCTGCTAATGTTTTATCTCTATGGTCTTGTTCTACATGCCAGTGATTATCACCAGATCCTGCAACACGTCAGAATGAACTTTCTCACCCTGCGGTCTTTGATGGGACAGATAAGGCAGCATGTCAAAGTACTCTTAAATAATGGGTAGTGATTGGTATGAAATTACTTCATCCCACATGCTCTTTGGCCACTACATGTGATTAATCAAGAGTGTATGACTGCCAGAAGACTTGAAGACCCTGTCAAAATGGTCTTTAATTTCTCTGGAACATAAACAAACACAAAACTACAGCAAATACCCACTGTGTTTATTTTTTTAATGAAGAGCAATGTCTGGTGAGATCATAAATACACAGAATGATAGAATCATAGAATGATGTGGGTTTGGAAGGGATTGTAAAGATCCCCTAGTTCCAACCCCACTGCCATGGGCAGGGAACCTTCTACATCTATTTAAAAAACCTCCAACCTATTGTGTTTCTCATAGTTAATCTCACTCCAGCCTTAGAAAATCGGAAATTAATACAGGATTAAGTATCTCATGCCATTTACTTTATTTTATTACCTCTTTTTAAAAATATATATTCTATCAAGAATGGTAAGCATACTTAGTCAATACAAATCATCCAGCTGGCTTGGAGAGTATTTATTGAAAAATATTATTTTTCCCTTTAATTTATTTCTATATATACATAGCCAACTGCTTTCTAGTAAAATGTAAAATGAAAAACAAAAAAGAAGGGAAAAATCAGACCTTCAATAAGATTTTGCAATTACTTTTAGTGCTGAATTTTTCTAAAGTGTCAGATGAGGAAAGGGACAGCTTCCGAAACTGGGCCTGGGAGAATGAGATCTGCTGAAAGATAGAGAAACATGAAGTGGGGGATACACACACAACTGAAGGGGGTTGCTCTTAAGGAGAACTGAACCATTCCAGTTTCTTATTGCTTCTGAGCTGTCCTGTCTGGTCCAACAGACAGCAAGCTGGATGAAGGCAGCTATGACATCTTCCAAGTCCTACAATTTGTTTATGATCATCTTATGTGCCCTTAATTTCTTGAGTTAAACTAGAGATAAACACATAATTTTTATAGCTCCTCCACCCAGCTCTCCCTCCTCACATCCAGTTGCTGTTGCAGTTAGGTCTGTGACTCATAAAACATGCTGGAAGGAAAGTGTGAGCTGAAAAAGAGGTGAGTGGTAACAGGAGACTGAAGAAGATCTGAAGACAAGAGCAGTCTGAGCAGACTCATGCCAAGGTGTTAGTGATTATTGGGAGAGAAGATGAGCTGGCACATGGCTGTGAGAGCGTCCTGCTCTTCCCTTCCCCTAATATTTCTAAGGCCATCTCCCACATTGCATCCCAAAACTCTCTCCCCATTCTACCTCTGTATATTTCATTTTTTTACTATTCTGGCTTGTCTAATATAGTCAAATTTCCGAAATGATGCTCTTTCTAGTAGTGATGCCTGCCCCTGGCATATCTTGGGCTGTCAAATTTTCTCGAGTAAAGCCTGTCATCTATTTTTGCAAAGGAAAAAAATATGCTACAAATAGCAGGGGAAAAACACCCATAAAAAAGTTGAATTACAGCTATAGAAGAAAACATTCAGCGACTCCTTTAATATTAGGATGCCACTGCCCTTTAAAAACCCTTCTTCCTGCATGCTCCTCATGCCCACTATGAAAACTATGTCTGGATGAAATATGGCATACATATAAGTCATATGACAGCCTTCTAGATATGGTATGAAAAATGAGATCACCTCAGCCTTAATGAGATCCAGGATATGAAGGACAGAGACTGAATATCACTGGATCATAGAATTATTAAAGTTAGAAAAGATATTTCGGATCATAGAGTCCATCCCTCAACTCTTCACCACCACCACATTCACCATTAAACCATGTTCTCAAGTCCCACATCCACAAGATTTTTGAACATTTCCAGGGAATGTGACTCTGACACTTCCCTGGGAAATCTCTTCTAATGCTTTATAACACTTCCAATAATAATATCTTGTCTTAGCTTCCCCTGATGTAACTTAAGGCTGTTTCTTCTAGTCGTGTCACTTGTTACCTGGGAGAAGGGGCCAACCCCCACCTCAGTACAGGCAGACCATGTCCCACATTTTCCCAGAGCCATCCCAGGAGCCACCAGCCCACCAAAGTCCCATCTGCACAATCACAGGTGGGAAGACAATTTAGAGTCTCAAATGAAGGAGCATCCTGTCCAGCCACTCTCTTTGATTTGTTTGTCCATCCAGGTGCCAGCAACAGGAGAAGCTGGCACCCAGGGGCAGCTACTTGGAAAGATGAATATCTGAGCTCCACTGCTGGAGCCATCCACCTTGTATGGATTTAGATCCCTAAATTATCACATAGTGGGCCTCCTTCCTGCTCATCCAGAGAGCAGGATGAGGGTTTGATGCTGTGCGTTCATGTGGGTGCCCTGTGTGTGTGACCTGTGCATCAGCCAGGTACAGCTGTGCATGGAAGGTGTCCAGGTGTGCTCTTTTCACCTGTGCCCATGGGAATGCACAATCAGACTCACTTGGACCTGGGCACGTGGAGTTGTGTCAGCCTTGCCTCTCTGGGGCTGTCACTCTGGCAGAATACATTCTCCTAGTACATTAAACACATCTACTGAATGTTCTGGTCCTGCTGCCTAAAGAAGTTTAGGATAATTAATTAATCTGGAAAGAAAACAGAGTTCTTTTTAACAAGTGGGGGAAAGACCTCTTTGTGTCAACAGATCTCTGGCACAGTCATAGGTTCAGTGAATATGAATCAACTCACAAGTCATTGTGGATGCCCTTATCTGCAAGTGTCACATCAGCTCAAAATTGTGTTTGGATACTGCAGCTGCCTGTCTGTCTGCCTAGATGTCAGATGTCAAAACATTATCAATTTTTGTCAAAAGGTGTTGGCAGCTGCCATGGTGGAGGCCCCTGATCTAAAAATACTCCCACATCCTGTGGGATATATCAAACTTTTCCCTTCAGACTAATTGGAAGCAGAAGTCAAATCCTTTACGTCGTAACATTTCCAATGAAGAAGGGAAGCTGCTTCCTAAAGAACCTGTGGTTTATCCACAACTTGCTTTGGACCTCAAATGGGCTTCTCCAGTTTCCAGCCTGAAGGATTTATAAAGGAATCTTTTGACAGGAAAGAGTAAAATAGAACTTACTATTGATTTTAGAGCTCTTAAAGACATGGGGGATTTTCAAGAAGGGAATTTCCATTTCATTGAGAACTTTAACAACATATTTTGCCTTTTGATTTTATTTTTTCTTCCTATGGTGAAATGAACATGGTTTTGTGCATCTACATTCCTTCCTTCCTTCCTTCCTTCCTTCCTTCCTTCCTTCCTTCCTTCCTTCCTTCCTTCCTTCCTTCCTTCCTTCCTTCCTTCCTTCCTTCCTTCCTTCCTTCCTTCCTTCCTTCCTTCCTTCCTTCCATCCTTCCTTCCTTCCTTCCTGGTTTGGATTGGAAAGGGAACTTCAAGCTCGTCATGTTCCAACCACTCTGCCATGGGCAGGCACACAGGGACACCTTCCACTAGACCCGATTTCCCCAAGCCCCAGCAAGTCTGGACTTAAATACTTCCAAGAATGAGACATCCACAACTTCTCTGGGTAACCTGATCCTCACCACCCTCACAGTAAAAAATTTCTTCCTATTATGTAATATAAACCTACTTTATTTCAGTCTGAAGCAATCTCCCCTGCCTGTAATTTCAAGCCCTGGCAAAAAGTCCCTCCCTGTCTTTCCTGTAGGCTGCCTCCTGGTACTGAAGGGCTGCAATTTGGTCACCCTAAAGCCTTCTCCAGGCTGAATAATCCCGATTTCATCAGCCTTTCCTCATAGGAGAGCTCTCCCATCTTCTAATCCTTTTGGTGTCCCTCCTCCTCTGTTGACCTCACTCTAAGAGATCTTCCTCTGCTGGGGACCCCAGAGTTGGGTGCAGCTCTGCAGGTGGGGTCTCACCAGAGTAGAGTAGATAAGCAGAATCCCCCTCCCTTGATCTCTTGCCTAGAGTGCTTTGGATGCAGCCCTGGACACGTTTGGTTTTTCAGGCTGCAAGTGAATATTGTCAGCTCGTGTCCAGCCTCTTGTCCACCAGCTCTGCCAAGTCCTTCTGGGCAGGGCTGCTCTGATCTCTTCATCCCCCAGCCTGCAGCGATACCAGGGGTTGCCCTGGCCCAGCTGTAGCACCTTGCTCTGGTCCTTTAAGCCTCACATAAAGCACTCCTGGTGTGGCCTCACCAGCTCTGGATAAAGGGTAGAGACCCCTCCCTCAGGCTCCTGGCAATACTTGGTCTGATGCAGCAGAGCATTCCATTCACCTCCTTTGCAGCAAGGGCACTGTGCTGGCCCATGTCCAACCTGGTTTAGCAGAGCCCCAGGTCCTTTTCAGTCAAGCTGCTTTCCATCTGTGTGTCCTCCAGCAAATCTTGGTGCATATGCATGTCTATATTCAGTCCTGAGGTCATCCTTCTTACCTGGTGAGAAGACGCCTAGACTCCATGAAATGCAATGGTTAAATTCCCATCATTTTTTTTTTCACTGTCACTAGAGCCAGGATTCCTTCCCTGTGGTTGTCCCATATAGTTTTTAACCAAAATCCCCATTACTATACATGAGGTATGTGGTCCCATGGGATTCAACAGGACTCGACATGACTGTACCGGCATGTAAATAGCAGGATTACTGTAATAATGTTTAAAGACAAAATATGACACAGTGGGAAATAGCAACAAGGGAAAATGTAGAGACTGAAAGAAGCAGCAAACACAGTGGTGATACAGCACTTCCCAGCAGTGTCCCTCTCACTGCCAAGTCTTCTGCTTGTTTAGAACCCTGCGTGTTACTTGGTCAAAAGGAATCAGAAAATCCGTGTTAAGAAAATGGTAGGCATTAAGGAATGTTTTCAAATTGTTCTTCTCAATTTAGGGGAACAATTTGGGATTTAGAACCTCTAGGGGGATCTTTTTCTGATGCCCTTATGCACTATTTTCACTCCAAGAGTGAAATGAGTCTCACTTATTTCCTTGGACAGAGAAAATAACTATTTAACAAGAATAGAGCTAAGTCAACCCCCTGTGTATCAGTGAATTAAAGAATATCATAGCTGATTCTTTACAGATGCTCTAAATTCAGGAGAAGGATGCAAAAGGTTCATAAAAGGCAATGGGGAGTTTCAAAATAAAGACTTTGGTGTTTTAAAAAGCAAAATTTTTTCCATAGTATTAATTTCACATCAATTCATTTTAATGCTTTTGATTGCCCTCAGGAGGTCTAGCTGAAGCAATGGAAACTAATTCTAATCACAGAAAATTTATGTTGCCTAATTTTGACCTTGCTTAGATAGCAGAGGATTATGTGTCTGAGTTTTGTGACCAATCTAGGACAGGCTCTGAAAATGAAAACTAGGAGAGAACACAGACAGAGAAATTTATTCAGGAACACAGGAAAATAAGGAGAAAATAGAAAGTAGAACAAAGGCAAAATTATACAAGAAAATTATAGCAATGTGGAGGTCCTAAAAATAAGGTAATATTTTGAGTTCATATAATCTAAGAAAAAGTGCCTTCAACATATAGGAGTGAATAATTTTCTTTCAAGAAGAAATTCCACAAGACTATTGAATCACCACAAATAGCTAGATATTTCTGTCCTTCCTTTTTATTTTGTGTTTCCTTAATTACAAGGCATCAAAGAGTTTGCAAAGCAATACAAGTTTGTGTGACCTGTGCTGGGAATAGCCAATCTCCATACACATAAGGGACTCAGTTCTTCTCTTCTGCTTGGTTGGAGGCTGCAGCAATATCCTGTCACCTTTGCATCATCTGTAGAAATGAGGATGGGCAATTCACCCAGATGGAGTAAAACAACCAGTGTGGTTACTGTGTACCCCCAAAACAGCATGGAGTAGACAAGGCAGATAGAACTGTCTGGGAAGGGGATTAGCCCTGCTCTTTTGATCCCTGAAGAATCCAGAGAGGATCCTTTCATTCTCACAGTCCATGCCTGGGCACAGTTAGGAGGCAGCTTGGGAAGCAACAGCTCCCAGAGGAGAGATGGAGCTGTGGAAAATAAGGTTTATCCTGTCTTTCACCTGTGCTTTGCAATTGGCTCTCAGGGCCAGAGACCAGATCTTGCTCCAGTTCTGCAAGCTGAGACACAGAAGCTTCCACTTTAATCCAGACCCATTTTTGTCACAGCTGTGTGGCCTCTTGGAGTCCTTATGCTGTGCCCTTTACTTCTTCCCATGAATTTGCCATTTCATTTATGTCAGCTTGATTCTGGGCCACTATAGAGACAGAATACAGATTAACAGATGGCTGTTTTCTGTCAGGAGCTGTCCTGACATAGATACCCATCCCTGCGTCTGATGTGCCTCAGAAATATTGCTTTCAGGTGGAATCACCCTCATTACTCTCTCTCCTGTAAACACCATTCCCCAGGACATGGCCACTTTTACTCTGTGAATGTCCTCTCCTTGCCTTCTCTTCATTTTCAGGGGACTTTTTTACCTTCAAAACTGCATTTTCATTTGTCACCAGATTAAAATAAAAGAATGTCCTGACTAAAGAGAAAGACCTTAAGTGAGCTAATTTTAAAACTATCATCTAAAAGATTTGCTACAAAATGGTGTTTCAATCCAGAATGTCGTGTATTTCATGATGTAAGTAATAGAAATGATCGTGCGACATATTTTGTGTTATAAAATCTTATAGCACTGCATTTTGTGAGGAAATGTGATTTAAAACATTGTTATCTTTCTAATGCCTATGAAGTTATTACATAGGGAAATAGATGTGAGTAGATATTGGAGTGATTTTCAGCTCATTTCTGAATCATTCTCTCATGCTTGAGTAAAATACTTGGACATCTTTGATGTTTCCAGCAAGAAAATAGGTACTAAATGTACTCATTACAGGACTAACCCTTTTAAGTCAGCTCCTCACATTAGATATGAAACACTGGTTCCATGAAAAGACTCAGCTCTCAAGAAAATCACCATTGGTTACATGTCTGTTGTGGAACGTGCCCAAAACAGTTTCATTCAGCTTATTGTACTTATAAACATATAAAAATGTAAACGAAAACGTAATGTATCACTTTTTTTTCCCTCAGGTAGCTTAATGCATTTTTTTTAAAAAAAAGATATTTGTTTTTTATAGCAAATTCATCCTTTACTACTCAAGTTAAAAAAAAAAAGAAAAAAAAAAGTGGGTTCATGGAATACTTTCTCCTACAGGAATTTCTTTATTAAACACATTGATCTGTATCTTTCCTGTTTCTTTGCTAGTCAGATACCACAGCTGGGATGCACATGAATCTGAGTTAAGTCACTCGGATGAACAAATATTCTGTGAGCACTTTTTCAAGGATATCAGTGTAAATGAGGTTATACTGCACAATCCAAATGGTCTCTGAAAAACCATCACCTTGAGTATCAAATTCTGTTTATGTGTTAACCTCGGCATTTACTGCATGGCACACAGAGCCTGTGCAGCTGCAAGTAGTTTAAAGTCAATAACTCTGGAATATTTCTCTCTATTTTAGTGGAGATCAGAAAGATCAATGCACTGGCTGTCCTGTGCTATTCAGTTGAGTCTTACTTAGGGCTTGCAACAAATTGCATTATGTTATGCTACATCTTCTTTTCTTGGGGTTTTGTTGGTATTGGTGGCTTTTTGCCAGAATTTATTCCAGCAGTTAAAGAGCACAAAAATCTTATGGACAGAAGTAGATTTAGATTTTTTTCTTTCAAATTTCACAAAAAAAACCCAATGACAACAGGAAGAAGAATAGCATAATGCATGATTTCCTTTTGAGGTGTAATTTAAATCACCAAACAAAGAAGTAGAAGACTGAAATTTGGTGACACTAACAGCACACTCTTTTTATTCAACAGCCCAAAGCTAAGGTACCAGGGAAGTGCTCATCTTCAGTATAGAAGTTTCAATCTACCAGTTATCTTCCCAAATGGGAGCTTTTAATCAGATTTCATAATCAGATTTACCAGCCATTGACTAACTGGGGACTACTGTGGTGGGATGAAACCAGGGTATCACTTTATTTTTTATGTTGCACAAAATATTGAAAAGGAGAATAAAAATGGTACTCAATGGTAGTGGCCAGATTTGAATATTTCTGTTCTTGCTTCAGTGCAGATTGAAAGATAAAATTCAGCATGCAGCATTTACACTGGGCAAACACAGAGGACATCACACCAAATGCCTCGGAACATGGTAAGATGATATGAAATAATGTTCTTATCTCTTTATAATTTTGTTCTTGGAAAGAATTTTCTCACCAAAGACAATTCAAGTTTCAATCACCACCAAGAAAATGTCTGTTTAAATTAGGGAGCAGAGGTCATAGTTCACTAAAATATTTTGAACTGAATGTCTGAGCCACCAAAACTTAGATTAAATTAAGATTCTAAGGGGGAAAAAGACTGAGAGTACTTTTTTTAAAAAAAAACATTAACTCCACAACTGGTTCAAAAATGTATTACCCATATTATATGCCTCAGAGTGAATAGAATGGGATGGAAACCCCGAGTACAGAAAGCTGTTTACAGGTATGCCACCCACTAGTCATAATGAGAGACTGAAATGATGTAGAGAGTGACATTCATGGATTTATGGTAAGTGACAAGCAATTTTGAAGTGAAAGGTCAAACTGCCAATCACTTATGGCAAATAGCCATTTTCAAGGACTCTGGTGTTCATTACTTGCAGACATTCTGGGATGGAACCCAGGAAACACAGGATGTGCAATCATCTTAGGGGTTTGATCTTGGGTTATTTTTTGAAAGAAAAATATTTAATGTATTTGGTCTCAGAAGAGGCACTGCATTACAGAATACACTGAAAGAAAAAGCTATGTACAGGAGAAAGTCTGTCAGGAAGTTCAGGTTTACTTTCTCCCTCTTCAGTCACATCAGCTAAGAAAAAGATATAACAAATACCAAGTTCTCTTTGTGTTATGCTAAGTATAAATATTACCACTTTAAAATTAAAAACATATAGGTGTCTAGTAGATAAAATAATTTAAAAATATTTCATAATACATTCTGTAGCCTGCACAGCCCTTAGAGCATTGGCTGCTTTCTATGCCCACTGTAGTCCCTAACTAGATTTGTAGGTACTGTGGGCAGGTGGAGAAACCAGACCAGTGACTCAAATAAAATTGCATTTTATTGTCTCCATTCTAATAAAAAAATCTTGGAAGAAATGTCATATTTGTCCTTCAAATAGAAGATTGTCTTCAAATTCTCCATTACTTATTTTGACTCTCTCACAGCTATATTTTTGAGATAAATCAGAGCATTTCCTGTCTTCTGTACTGCTGACCTAAGGGAAAATATAGCAGTTATTAGCTAGGAATGAAGATGACAACAATTGTCATCATCCATTGCAAATCTGAAATCTCTATGGTGAATTAATCAGATCAACCAATCTCTCTTCTGTATGTATTGATGACATGTCCCAGGGTTTTGGGCTACAATTTGTTCTACAATTGATTTGGAAACACTGTTGCCAGATATTATTGAAAATTCTCATAAGTCTGTAACTTATTTTTCTTCTGTAAAAGAAGGAAATAACTCATGAACAAAATAGTCCCAAGTTAAAACAAAACCAAAACCAACCAACCAACCAAACAAACAAAAAAAAAAAAAAAAACCCACACAAACAAACAAAAGAAAAACTCCACCTGTGGAGTTTCTTTCTTTCACAGTCACATTTATTGCTTCTTATCACCCTCCCTGTCAACTGAGTGCAAGTATTACAGATTATTTTAGAGAGCCTTTTATCTGAAAAGAGTAATGTGTCTCAGAAACTTGAGGAAAGGAGCTGAAAAAGAGTTCTGTGCAGTCAATACTCTTGAGCTATGTGGAAAAGACTGTGCCAGACAGTGAATGTGTGAACTCTTAACTCCCCACTCCTCCATTTATAACACTTAACCAGCATCACAGCACTCCACATGACTGACAAACAGCCACAGCAAGCTTAATTACTCACCTTTGAATCTACACCGGTTTTTTTTGGTTGTTTTGCTTAGCTCTTCAGACCAGTGGGAATAAGAAGAGCTGCCACCCCTCTACCCCAGGTTCCTCCTGCCCAGCTGCTGGAGGGACCTGGGGCCTCCCCCAGGCAGAGCTGTTGCTTTCTCTTTTGCAGGTCCCACCAGCAAAAGATCTGAGCACAAGGTGCAGAGATAAACACATAGAGAGAGACAAGATGCTGCTTTCAGAAGCACACACACACAGGACCCAAAGAGCACATAACCATAGCCAGCCCAGACCTCTTCTCCCCTTTGGCTGGCACAGACAGAATTCAGTACTGAAGGCAGCTATAGCCCACTCACATGGTCTCATAAACCAATGTCTGTCCCTGGATTGATGCTTTAGAATATGGAGAAGACACTCAAGTTGATTTTTCTATAAAATAATCTTGTGGCTCATAATTTTGTCTGATCAGCCTAATGATCTGTGTTACTTCTACTTTCACCAGAAATATTTGCCATCAGACCTTTACCCTGTGACTTAGCAGTTTGATCAGGAAGCTGCCCATATTCTTCCTTTTCATATTCTGTTACTTCTACCCGAGGTTAGGATTGTCTAAAATTATTTTTTCTTTGCTTGAAATTGTAAAATTTATGCTGTATTAAAATTATGGGCTAACAGCTGCAATTAATATTTTTAACCATTAAATGTTAGTTCTTTTCCTGACATTTTGAACTTGATTATGCAGCTGTGTCACGCAAAGGAGACAGAGAGGGTAAATATGCTTTAAAAATAGGTTAGCTAAGTAATATCCTGGTTCCCCAATGGGAATATTGCAGAATAATAAATAGACTTCCTGTGGAGGCCTAAAATGGGATATGACCACATCATATCCAAAAAGACTGCCCTTTTTGGAAGGAGTTTGAGGAAATGTTTGTACTCAAAGTTTTGATCAGTTTTGATTTTGTTGCAAATGCCACTTCTGTTGTAAGAACGAAAACGTTTTGATATAGAATATGGGTGGTATCAATTTTAAATTATAGTTTCTTGAGAAAAACAGGTAAATTCGTGTTCCCAGAACAGATCTCTGTGTTGTGTGTCCTAGGTACACATGAGCAGATTTCATTCCAAGTAGACTATGGCTATACATACCCATAGCTACATGATCTAAATGTGAGTTTCCATAACACAGACAAATACTTAATTTGAATATTTAATCTATTGTCCGTGGACGCTTTTTCCTTACTCCTGCAGGTACTTTATTTTAAATCATTTAGAGCAGGTGTCTGAACACAGACACAGGAACCCTTGTGACTATGAAGCAATTTGGCTCGAAAAGATCTCAGGCAGTTTTTAGTTCAATCTCCTGTTCAAAGAAGGCTGAGCTATGGGATTGAACAAAGTCACTCAGGGATTAATCCAGATGGCAAATATGTACTTTAGGAATACTGCTGGGATTCTGTTGACAGTTTCTGCTGTCATACTTGAGGAGTTACAAAGAATTACCAGTCAATTTGGAAATAATGTAAGTGCAGCGAGAGTATGAATCCAAAGAGGACCAAATCTTGGTTTTACGGAGACAGAGGAAATTTAAGAATACATAAGACAACTTCTGGGACACAAAACCACATCTAATGCAATAATAGAAATTTGAACACTCACAGAAGACAGAAAGGTCATCTAAACCTCAGAGTAAAGACAGCACCTTAAATTTGTCAGTTTGGTGCCTGACATATAGCTAAATGTTACTTTTCATGTATAAAATATCTTTCTTTGAATCAAGAGCATTTTACAAGGTAATCCAAATAATATACTTGGCCAAAATCACACTACTATTTAACTTCACCTAAACCTCCCATTTGTTACCGTTTATCTCCCTTCTTGGAATAATTATTTACCAACTAAATTGTTTCACAGAAAGTAAGAAAGGTATTTTCATTTTGTTTGCTGTATATAAATATATAACTTCAGGCAGGTTCACATCTGTCTTGGAAAGCAAAGTATGTGTGCAATGAGTATGATTATCTAATCAACGAGAGGAAGCTTAAAGGATAGTGCAAAGGGCCTTGAAGATACTGTGGGATATTCAGAGCTCTCTATTTTAATGTTCCTACCCAGTGCATGCTCGGGACACCACGTTGGCCTGGCACATCTCTTACATCATTGTGGGTCACTGTGTTATCTGGTTTTCAGATCCTACCATCACAATCAGGAACTGATATATCAGTTGCTGATGTGTTTCCCTATCTTATCTTTCTTCTTATTTGTCTATAGTTACTAGCCTTTTCTTCTCCTACAATTCTCATGTTCAGATACCTCACATATAAAGAATACCAAAATAAAATCGTAGTAGAGGAAATATAGCAAATGGAAAATTATGTGTTCATTCTGAGCACACTACCAATCCCCTGTCTGTAGTAAGGGAAACAGATAAATTGTTCTGGGTTTGTGCTTTCATTGAAATATAAAATTTAAAAACTGAATTTCTGGATTTACGTGCAGTCAGTTGAATGATAAAACTTCCTTTGGCGCCAAATAGTAAAAATTTTGTAGCTTTCCCTCACTCTCCCTGTTTTTTTTCTCTTGCCATTACATCTCTGAGGGCACAGTTTTGGGTGTAGCTTTGCTCTCAGGTCCTCCAATTTCTTATTTGGTTTCAAGAAGGTAACAAGAGTGGATTGTCCAGTATTATTGTTTCTTAATCTAGGAGACTGGGTAGATTGCAGAATCTATGATTTGTCTTTTGCACACAGGAACATGTGAAAATCAGAAAGATTAAATATTCTTAGTGTTTGATAGTGTGATGGATAATGCTATAGATTTTATTGAGTATTATTTTTATTTTTCCTTGCCAACTTTGATTTTCTTTTTGAATTTTATATTAGTGCTGGTGATTTGAACATTGATATGCTGTCCTCAGGTTTATGAACAGAAAAGTGTCAAAAGAAATCTAAGATTAATAAAATAGCACAGTGAGGAAATCTCTTCCACATATATTCCGCATAGCTGATTTTTTTGGGAATGACCATGTTAAACCACCCTTGAACTGTCAATATTCCTTGTTTTCCACTTCAGAGATCCTGGTCAGAAATACAGAAATATTGCTCTCACAGTTTGTGTCCTTTTGATGGACAGGTCAGCTGTCAGCATTTTCAGAAAAAAAAAAAAAAGTAATTTAAAGAAATTCTATTCAAAATACACTTGAATGATCACAGCCAAGCAACATGGGTCACCCAAATATGCATGTAAATCTTTTCTCAAATAGTGCTGCTTCTTTGTGGGGGCTGCCAAGCTGCTTGTGAAAGGAGCACCTTCACTTCTGTACTGTACAAACTGGCAAAAGTCAACATGGCATTGATTTTCCTACTGCAGCAGCTGTAACATGCAGTGAATCAGAGTCTGCAACATGGACGGCAGAGCTGCTCCTGCTGTGGAACAGGCACCTGGGGATGGAAACCATGTGGTGAACCTGTGTAAGTCATCCTGCCTCTGAGCCACAGTCAACTCTCACAGTATAAAAACCTGGCTAAAGCACGCAGTTCATAGTTTGGGAAACTTCTGACCAATGGATATTTCAAATTGCAGGAAATTGCCTTTTAAAATTATTATTATTTTTAATTATAGTGTGGTGACATGAGTCAGTCATTTTGAAATGATCTTTTAACCTTATAAAAATGATTGGCCAAATTTTATGCACTGATATATTCCTGTATGCTCAGTGAGTAGTCAGCATAAGCACACAGATTTATGTCCTCAAATAAATGAGCCAAGTAGACACTGATAATCATGATAATGATGCCAGTAATGCACACACCAGAGAACTCTAAATGCCCAACTAGTGCAGAAACAATCCTGATTCATAACAGCACGCTTTGAGAAGTTTCATTCTTCTAGCAGTTGAGGCATATTTCTACTGGTTAAATGCAAGATGATTCTAACAGATGTTGAATTCCTTCCAATGAACAGCAAACAGCCTTGAGCCAAACACCAGTGACACCAACAGGTGACTGTATCAGTCCAGATCTGGGTGTTGTGCCTTTGAACTGTGCTTCTTGGATCACATCACTACAGTCACTAGGCCATTTAATTTTGCAGCAAGCTGCCATCAGCACGTCCTATTGCACTGAATTCCTGTTGCCATCTTCCAAACTCTGCCAGACCCCATTACTGATTGAGCCTGAGTCCTTGTTGGGTCATGTAAGCATCAAATTGTGCACAGCAGCTTCTCCAGTTATGAATTGTATCTTGGGTTTCTACCAAGCATGTCAAAAGCTCTGGTTTATCATTTATTTCTACCCTTGGACAAGCTTTCCATTAGGCAATCACCAAAAAAAACCAAAACAGGCTAGTCTTTTAAAAACTAATATTTTGTAAAATAATTAACACCTACAAAATAGCAGAAAAAGTCAACAAAAGAACTTCCAAAATGGTAAAGTTTATTTTATAGCTCATATTCTGTGATTTGTTGTATCCAGGGCCATAGGACAGCATTCATCAGTAAAAAAATTCAGTCAAGATTCACATAGCGCTTGCAATGAATGATTTTAGAGTTTTTTCCAGCCTTAACAATTCTATGATTCTGTGATTTAATACTCAACTCATTATTGGGAGCACTGAACTTTTGTGGATGGAGGCATCCTGGATTTTTTTACCATTCACATTACAGTCCACAACTCTATTGATAAAAAAAAGATGAAATTAAGTACAGTTGTGGAGGGAAGAAAGTTCTTAAATCAACATTGTGATCAAAATAAACGTACATACATATGACTTCATATTCAGGGAAGACTTTTGAGGTTATAGATGAAGTTGGAATTCACAAATCTGCATATTATTCTGGATCTGGGAAAATAAAGTGATAAATTAATAAATTGTTGTGCCTGCCACTCCTAGTTTGTCCCTGTACAAGAGAAAGGCAGACCAGAAGAAGCTTGCTTGTGCTTTCCTTTTCAGGATTTTCAACCTAGATCACCACACAAAGTGACATATATTAAGGTATAGACTTTTCTAATATGAAGTTTTCCATCAGATATTGCATACGTGGCTACTGGGAAACGTTGCATGTAGAGCCCAATTCCTGTTATCCTGCATGGTGCCTCATCCACTTCTACTGTCTCTTGCCTGTCTTTGGTGTGAAGGAAATTGCTGTAAATTTCCTTTTCCTCATATGGGATCCAAAGTTTTTTCTTCACTGAGGCAGTATGAATGGACTTTAGCTGTTATTAATAAAATCTAAACAGTCACACAACACATCCACTCACTTGTTCGTGGTGCTCAGTCACACACACACATTTTTACTTGCAGTTATCCATTTGGAGGGCAGCTCAAGTGCAACCTCAGAAATCTCAGCCATGATTTGACAATAGAATCTGCCCTCTCAGAAAGGGTGAATTGTGCTGATTTGCTGGCAGCTACTTGTTCATCTTTTAGAAAATGTCCTGCAGTGCTCCCCATCCCCACATTTGTCCATGAATCTCCGGAGCCTTCGCCCACAGCTGCCTCCCCTTTGGGTGCATTCTGAGCTCCATAACCCAGCTGTGGCCCTGTACAGATTGAGCAGGCTCGTGGTGTGCTGATTTTGTCAGTTCTTGCAGATTAAACAGGAGTTGTATTTGCAAGGACTGCCAGTCCTTGGGAAATTTCCAAACACAAGCTTCTTGGCGTCTACCTCTCTCCTGCTAGGTGTTTGCCAGTTGCTACTTCCACATCCCAAACTATTTATATACACAGAGACCATTTACAAAAATGCATACAGACAGTGACTTTCTCTCATTACCACTTCAGAGGCAGAGTCATGTACTACACTATGAAATGTGGGGGGAAAAATGTTGAGTAAATCCAGTACCAGTATTTCTGTGTTTTAACATTCCTAATTTTTTTGTTTTCACTTCAGGCTTGTTCCCATACCAAAAATACATCTCAAAGAGAGTGATACAAGAGTTAATACAATTTGTGATAATTTTAAATTCCCTGTTGGTGCTTAATCCCTTACAACATTTACAATAACAAAATCACCTCCTGCGATGCAATAACTAAAGGACATTCTCTGTTATGCAAAGGACACTCAGCTGTTCTCTTTTAGTTGCTTCATCCTTATAAGATGATGTGATGCAGATCTATGCAGGTGTTTTGGGAAAAAATATTAACTTTAAAGGAGATTCTGACCTTGGCTTAAAACAAGGCTGGAATTCATAGATAGTATTTCATTAACTCTGAAACTCATGGCATTTCAGTGTAGACACTTTCTAAGAGGCTCATCTTTAATTATAGCTATGGAGTACATTATGTATTATCCCCTGTTGAACACAGGACTGCATAGCCTGTGCTACATTGTCATGCCTGCACTAAATAATGTGGACTTTCATACTTGTATGTCCAAAATGATATTGTTCTCTGATTGTCCTGTGTGTCTGCCTGTTTTAGAAACAATCCCTGGTACTGTTGTGTCGCTAAGTGGGAAGAAAAAAAAAAAAAAAGTCAGGAGTAACTTATTTGCAACATGAAAAAATTTAAATAGAACAGTTCCTTTCTTGCTCGCTCTCAAGAATTATTCAATCTAGGAAAAAGAAGAACATCTGCTGAATTATTTTGCAGGGAGAAATACAGAGTTGCTGGACATATCTTCATTTCTTAGAGCTCAGTAGTGTACATATTGGAGTTTGAAGACTTCTGTTTTATAAATAGTGTATGCTGAAGATATGAGACAGAAGGAAAATGAATATATAAAACAAGAAAATGTTTAAAAAAGGGTAATTCAACACTCTCAGTAACCACAGAATTCCCACATTGGCTCAAAAGAGATCATCTGGAATTTACTGTTACTCTATGGAGATTGCAAATAAAATAAGGTTTAAATGGATTCTCCATCCCTATTTGAATCTTTATAATCTGTACAGTGTTATATAAGAATGCAAAAATACTGAAAAATCCTGCAATGATTAAAACACCAAATCTAGGTTTCAAATTCACATGGTAAGTAAAAGATTCAGATGTAGATTCCTGCTGTTACCTTAGGGAATTCATTTGGAAGGAAACCTACCAAACAAATTAGAAAAACTCATGTACTTACATTCAGAAGTATGAAATTAATCTTTTTCTATTCCTATGTGACATAATTTCATTATGCACTTCTACTGCAACAGCTTTCCATGTTCGTCAGAAAGAACTCTCCAACATTGATTAGTTAGACAGAATCTGCAGATAAACAACCTGCCTCTGGGCCTCAGACCTTTACCCAGAGCAAGAAACTTCCATCAACCTTTTTTACCTTATTCATCAGTAAATATTTAATGTAGAGATAACCACCTCATGAAATTTGCTTCTGTAATTTGACCCTAAGAACCTTAAGACATAGACAAATGTGCAGATATTGAAAACCTCAGAGCTATGTGTGTTAAATTCCACTGTAACTTCTGAAATTTTTGGGCTAAATTGTATGAGGTACTCAGGCAAAAGAATTCTGTTGATTTCCCAGCTCTTTATCCAGAGATTTGTGAACGTAAATGGCCTTACATTACTATTCTTTCCACCAAAACTGTGGTATATCCCACACAAGGGTCTGTTGTGTTGGCTGTGAAGGCAACCATTTAAATTAAATGCCACAGGTAAGAGATTGACATATTCAAGGACAACCACTGATGTTTAACATCTTTTTTGATGACATGGACAACGGGATTGAGTGCATCCTCAGCAATTTCATGGATGGCACTGAGCTGTGTGGTGCAGTTGACACTCTGGAGGAAAGGGATTGCATCCAAAGGGACCTGGGCAGGCTGGAGAGCTGGGGCTGTGTGAGCCTTGTGGAGCTCAACGAGGCCAAGAGCAAGGTCCTGCAGCTGGGCAGAGCAATTCCAAGCACAAACTCAGCCTGGACAGAGAATGGATTGAGAGCAGCCCTGAAGAGAAGGACTTGGGGGTGTTAGTGGATGAAAAGCTGGATATGACCTGGCAGTTTGTACCTGCACACCAGAAAGCCAAACGTGCCATGGGCTGCACCAAAAAACTGGGAAACCTGATATACTGGATAGCCTTCCTGCCATGGCAGTGAGGGTAGAACTGGGTGATCTTTAAGGTCCATTCCAGCCCAAATCACTGTATGATTCTAATTGCTTGGGAGTAATTGCCAGTAGCTCATTAAAATTTAATGTTGTAGGCACACAAAAAATTTCTGTAAGTATAGAAAAAATAATTAATTTTCTAGCACCTTTTTGTCATCCTACCTTCACTTAATGAAGATACTGTTCTTTTCTTGATAGCACACAAAAATTATTTCTACTGAATTTAGAATAACCTGAGTAAATATCATTCTAGAAATATGTTCTTAATATATTAAGCTGCAAATTTATTTCCTTATACTAATATGTATGACACAGATAATGTGCAATTTAAAGAAAAAATGTATTTGTTGAATAACTCCTCCTGGACATTTTAAGCTTTTAAAGGACTGTGAATACAGCACAATTGAGTTACCCACTGAATGTCTGTTTTGATGAACTGAAATTGTGCAGTTCTAGATCAGTGGAAGAAATTCCAGGGGACTGGGAGTGTTTGGAAAACAGAACAGAGGCTTTCTTTCCGTTCAGTTTAACAAAACAGATTAGATGAAGAACTAGAAATGAATTGAGAGACCAAAAATTATATATTTGGAAATGATAGCTTTCTATCTTAAAAGATAGCATGAAGCTAATCCATTTGAAGGCATTTGGTCCCAAAAGTTCATTTTACATGGAGAAATCTTCACTGTGATAGGTAGCCCTTCCTATACACCTTTGAGATTCTTCAGTTAGACAAATTTGTCTCAATAGCCAAACGGAGGTGATTTTGTGTGTCCACAGGGTTATAGTCTTTAAATAACAAAATAAAATGCAATGATCAAGGATTAATCAAAGCTGTGTAAAATGGCCTGACCCTTTTCAGCCATGCAGGCACATTTGGGACTGATTAGAAACAAAACAAGCAGCAGTTATAAATGGCTTATGACTCTTAAACTCAACAGAAAGAAAATTAAAAAAAACAAAAAAAAAAAACAAAAAAAATTTAATTTATGTGATATGCAGCTATTGACAGAGTGCCCAGTTTAGGGAGAATCTGAATTCCCCTCTGTTTAGCAATTATCAGCCCCAGCAACTCTTTCTGTGTTTGCATTTCCAGGAGTTAATGTGCTTCATTTCTCCTAGGGAACACTTGTAGACATCTACTTTGAAGACTGATTTCAAAGGTCTGAACAGAGCTACCTCTCCTGAAGTCAAAATCCCTACAGGGTTACAAGTCTGTGGTATTCCAGCTCTTGCCCACATTTCCAATGCACTGCTCATTCTAAGGCTCCTAAAACTCTTCTTTTAAATATGGAGAGCTTGCTTCTGGGTTTTGTTTGGAATTCACATAAATGTTTAAATTAAATACAGGAAATTCAAACCTCATTAGTAGCTTTTTTAATCTCTGTTTGGAGAAATCATATTAATTGGCCTATATTTGCATAAACATGACATTGATTATCCCAAAATCATACCATGAATATGAAAATATATCAAGTTTGATTGGATCCTACAGCAAAGAAAATTAAATAACAAATTCTAATCATTTCCAGCAGCTGAATTTGGAACCTCTTTGCAAGTTTTCAATTTAATCTAAATATTTGATCTCTTGCTTACTTTTGCTAATCTCTAATTCATTTTCTGTTTATGTCTTCATATTATATTTACTGTCAGAATATCAGCTCCTTATCTCTTTGCCAAAAGGTTATATTCTCTTATGTCTCCTTTATAGAACAGGTCTCCTGGGGAAGGTTAATAATACAAGGCCTCTAAATGCTGAGGTGTTTGTGTTGTTTTATTAAGACTGATAAACAGAATGGTTCATCATTATTAATGGCAGTTAGAAAATAATTGTTTCTCCACATCCTTTTTCTTTTTTTTCCAGAAAGAAATTATTTGTATGCAAAAACATTATTCTTTTGTTGTCCAGAAAATCAAGACTTGTATTTTATCTTATTCTCTATCCTTTCTTGGCTTTTTTTTTTTTTTACCTTTTCCAATGAAATGTATGTTCTGCTATCGTTAAACACAAGGAAAAGGACAGAAGTGACCAAAGAATAAAAAGACATATTTGGTTTCCCAAAAAAAAAACCCCAAAAGTAAAGGTCAGAGTGAAGGAGAAGAAGAAAGAAAGAAAGAAAAAAGTCTTAATTTCGTAGCTGAGTCTATAAGGAAATTAGAATGAAATAAAGCCTCTCTATAGCAAAAATAATTGAGCTGCAATCAAATGCACTCAGGGAACTCCCACTACTGATATCACCTTGTCTTGAATAAAAAAAATAATTTCAATTTAAAACCTCTTTGAATTTTATATCTTATACGGTCCAGAGGCATCAGTTAATATTGAGCAAGAAGCTACATATACTGAAACGATGATATAGACAGAGGACAGATATTAAATACTCCTTTTTCTAGAATACTACCGTATTTTTCAGCCCTAAAAGAATATTTTCTTAAATTTTCTCAAGTAGAAAAAAGTTAGTAGACGAAGGATTTATTCTAAAGATTCTGTTTATGAAAATTTCATTCCTAACGTTTCCTTATGAACTAATCAGTAGTACCACTTCATTATAATTAATAAGCAATAAGCATATTGTTTGAGGATGCTAAATGTTTAAGTTTTTGGTTTTCCTTCTCTCCCTTGTTTTTCAGCAGCCTAATGTATCTGCCTAGATATTAACTAGGCAGAAAGCTTTTGGCTTTATTGTTATTACTAACTGCATTCAGTTTTGACTAGTCCATTAAAACACTTTAGATAATTGATGCATTTACTTGCAGCTGTGGAAGAGGCAAATATTATTCCCAACAGAATTTGACCCAGTAAAGTTATTGCTCTGTTCTTCTGCACCTTCCTAAGTAGAAACAAAATTCTGGTGCTTAAAAATAAGCACATTGAAAGTGTCAAGGACCATCACTTCCTAAAGTTTCTGGATTTTTACTCTTATTATATATCTTGATTAAATTTTTTCTTTCTCTTTCTCTTCACACACCTTCATTTGAATTCTGCCATCATGTGAGCAAGAAAAATTATGCTTCACTAAGAGCAAATGAAGTTCTACATTGAGAGCATGAGGGATCATAAGTTCACGATTCTGTTTTCTGCCATAATGTTTGCAATTATGGGAAAATAATTTAGAATAAAAGTCCTTAGAGGCACTGAATGCCTCAAATTACTGAGCAGAAGATCAGAACCTCTGAAAATCGAATCCCTACTCACTTAGTACAG
The DNA here is from genome assembly GCF_052056855.1 of Sturnus vulgaris. Taxonomy (NCBI): domain Eukaryota; kingdom Metazoa; phylum Chordata; class Aves; order Passeriformes; family Sturnidae; genus Sturnus; species Sturnus vulgaris. Next base: position 150,745,337 of record NC_142243.1, read on the forward strand.
CAACTTAAGCCATCTGTAGTGATGATGAAGTACCTGTGAATTTCGATAAAAGACTCAATGTGGAACTTAATGGTGATTGACAAAAGTTGGACATGTTCATATAGCACCTATGGTCTGTTGATATCATTATTCCAGCTCCCTCTTAGCATCACACTCATGTACACGAGGCAACAGTAGGAATCTTCCTTATCTAAGGAAGCCCATCATGGCTTATCTAAGCCATGGCAATAATTACTCCTCTTTGACCACTGGCAAAGGAGTTGTCTGGATTTACAAAAGTTTTGTGGAGAGTTTATGGGGTTTTGCACCTCAAGCTCATTGTGAATTTTCACACAATTTACTTAAGTCCTGCTGGAATAAGCCAGTCAAGCAGATAATATCCTTGAACAATTCAGAAATTTGCAGTTTCCACTGGAAACTATCTTACAGTATCAGGACTAGCTGTGGTTCAGTGCAAATAAACATTATTGATGCACTATAGGCAAGAGTCTATGTTTCTAAAATTCCCAGCTACTGCAAATTAATAGAGCTGCAACATTAAATAGCCCTACTGTGATTTGAAACACCTGAAAACATGACCTTTACTTTTATGTAGGTATTCTCTACAGAAATCCTTTGAAAATGAATCTACTTGAAAGTCAGAAGTTTTTGCTTAATAGTCTGATGAATTTCGCTCTGGGGTTGAAAGAGAGAACTGGTGTAGGAGTCCTACAATGTCTCAAGAAGGAAGAAGGAATGCACACACAGGTTATGTATTATATAAACATGATGAAGTAGAAATGCAAGCAGAAACTGTGCAACAAATCAGTCATTTCCCACTGCTCTTTTCAACTGTAAAAGCATAACACAGACAATGAGGGAGTATATGATTTCACAGTGAATAAAAATTTGAGGCAGACACAAATATTTGTTTGTAACAGAAGCGATATTTCTACAGAAAATTCCCACAGTATTAAAAAAAAAAAAGACTCTGGAGATCGGTAGAAAACACTCTAAATTGATCTCGTCCTTTCATTGCACCAGATTCTCTGTTCTGGCTTCTGTATTGTCTTGACTCCCTCTTCTCTAAAGAAAGAACCAGGTAATTAAGATGGAGGGGCAGGGTTGGGTTTTTTTTGAATTTGAGTTCTAGAGACATGTTTTGCAGCAGTAGAAGACGAAGAAGCATTTTTTGATTGCATGAATCAATACTAATCATGTGTTTGGAAGCTCAAATATAGGAAAGTATTTACACAACTTCCCATTCAGTCACCCTTCTGAGGATCCCTGTCTGTCAATGGCAAAATGCTCTTTTTTAGGAAATAAAGAACTCATATGAACATACAAACCTCAAATATATTCCATATAGTGGTTTATTTCCTGCTTTTAGAGCCCCTTTCTGATCGTTTTATGCTACCTTTAGAGTGGAGAAAGTGGAATTATATCAAGCATCAAATTTAATTCTAATTTAATCCATTTCCCTCTATGGTGAGTTACAGAATTTTGCTTATGCAAAAACAAAAACAAAAACAAAAACAAACAAACAAACAAAAAAACCCCCACGAAAACAATTGAAATTTGGAAAAGACAGCAGAGTTGTGTTTTGTTAGGTTTTTTGATTGCATATTTTTCATTCTGATAAAGAAATATGCAAAACTTCACAGAAAGGCAAAAAAAGAAAATGATTTGTCATAAAGCCTCCCAGTCCATCTGCAAGGAAAGCAATTTCCACTGCTCTAGGTTTACTTGTAAAATAGTTCACACAGCATTAATCATACCACCTGATTCTCATCCCTCAATTTCCTGGGGTCAGGAATATTCATCTCATATATCAAGAACAAATAGCTTTCTCAGACACATGTTTTGGTCAAAAAGATTCAGGTATTTGTATCTATGAACTGTCAGCCTTTGCATCTCTTATCTTGTTTTCTTTCACTGCAAAGGCATTGTTAGGAGCATAAAAGTGGTTCAAATTGGATTCTGTTCTGTTTCAGTTTTGGAATAATGTAGTCAGTGTTGATATGAGTTGCTGAAAATGAATACCTTATTATCCAAAATTCTTGTTTCTGAGCTTAATATTAGCTTAAAATAAATGTACATTAGACACAAGAGGAAAAAACCCCAGTTAAAGCTATTTTGATATGGTTACATTGCTTAGGAGTATGTGACTGAAAAAAATAAAATTAGGAATGAGTGAAAAAACCCCAAAGTTCAACCTTCTCCATAACTTATGTGAGAATTAAGTCATGCCTACATAGGGACACAACATTCACCTAAAACAGACTTCAGATGAAGAGGCCTGAAAAGGAACAAGTTAGCTCAGGCTAGCCTGTGATCTTATTCACATCCATCTAAATGTAATATCTAGTCAGAGCAACTACACTTATTCTAAAAAAAAAAAAAAATTAAAGCAGAATTTGCCTTCTACCCCCTGCACAGTTCTGATTTCAGCTCAGATCAGCATCCAGATCATAAGCACCTTCCTGCTTGCTGCTCCTCTCTGATGTTTGTCAGTGGAGCTGCCCCTTTATCTTTCTGATGTAAATCCCACAAGTTAAAGCTCATTTTCATGGGCCAACCTTTCCTGTCATACCCATGCTGCCACAAAAGCCTCTTTTCATGCCCAAAATTATCTGAACTCAGATTTCCTGCTTTATTCCCACCACTGGAACTGCTTTGTTTTGATCATGGCCAAGTCAGTAAAACCCCTCAAAGTCAGGAGAAGCAACACATCTGTTCATTCTCTTCTCTGGCATTACTCCAGGCTTTTAACCACCTAGGTACCAAAAATTATGGGATTGCCACTCTCAGGGATATTGCACTGTATTTCAGACATGGTGTTGAGGCAGCTGCTTTGTTTGGTCCTGGCTGTGTGGCCAGGGCAGTACAGAGATAACAGCACAGCTGTAAACAGAAAATGAACAGCAACATGGAAAGCCCAAGCAGAAATTTGTGCCGTTAATTTGTCAAGAATAATCTCTACAGAAACCTGTATCATAATTGTAATGATAAGTCTGTACAATACATTGCACTGTTCTTCTTTTTGGTTATGCATGCAAGTAGAAGATTATTGAAAAGGAATGAAAATGCTTTTGTTGCCAGTTATACTTTCTTGGAAGAAAAATAAATTAATTGCAGACACCTGCTTGATGCCAAAAAGATCTTCAGGTATTTACTTTAGAAAATTTTATAATGGATGTTTTTGGCTGCAGTTCAGTTTAGCTGCTGATGGAAGAAACAAAAATGTGTAAAAAAAAGATGTACTTTAGAGTCTCATTTTTATTCAGGTAGGAAATTTAATCTTGAACAAGCTTGAGAGGGTTCTATAAATTATTTTAGACACAAAGACCACTTAAAAGCAAGGGAAGAATATAAAGAAGGACTCTTGTTTATCCAAGACGTAGAAGTAGCCATAAAACCTCCAAATGGAAAAATAATTTTATAAAAAAGAAGAAAAAAAAAGAACAAAAAGTGCTCTGGTGGGAACACACTGGTGTGAGCTGCAGACTGCAGGATCTAAAGGAAAACTCCTCTGCTCCATGGCAGAGCTCTGGGAAAAAGTGAATAGGTTGAGGAATACCATAAAATCTTAGCATTAGAGAATGACTGAGGTTGGAAAAGGCAAAAAACCATCAGGGAATCTGAACAGGAAGGAATGATAGGTGATGTGGAGCCTGCCTTGGGCATAGCATGAAAGGATGGAGTTGTTGAATCTTGCAGGGCAGTCTTTGGGCTGTTTTGTCATGCTGAAGAAATCCTGCAAAACCATGCTGAAAAGAATAAAGGGGTTTCATCAAGATGTTGCAATTCCCAGCGTTAGGAGGAGAATCTAAAGAAACTAGAATTCAAGGCATTTTAAAACACCTGAGACATTATCACTGGGAAACTCCATTAATTCCTCACCTCAGCTGTCATATCCCAGTTAGAGCTTTCAGGATCTGCTCTGCTTGAAACTCTTTACCTGGACATTATCTCAAGGTTCTGATGAGCCAACAGATGTGTACTCTCTGTTAGATGTCTGTAAAGGGTTCTGATACAAAAAAAACAGAAGATAAAACCAGAAAAAAATATGTTTATATTTTATTATTTGCCTTCCTTTCATAATTAGTACAGGAACCTAGGCAACTTGACACTTAATTTCATTTTTAATCTGTATTTGCAGAAGCTGAGTTCATATTCTGAAAATTTACAGCATGGTTGATACTGTAATATGAAAAATAAACTACAAGCAAGAAATCCTTCAACAAAAGAGAGGTGGTTTTTAATATTATATATATATATATATAATCCTTCCATAATTTTACTTCTACTACACAAAAAAATTACTTATAAATATGGGATAATTATCAGATATGCTAGCAAAAGGTATTCAGGAACACTCTTTAAGAAGCATGCAAACAAAATTGAAATAAATTCAAAACTTTTGTTATGAAGAATTGGCAGTTTGATGTTGCAACCTCAAATAAGAAGTGTTTAATCTTTAAAATTACCAGTAAATTATAATAATATAATGTATATATATAATTGCAGTAAATTATAATGATATATAATTATATAAAAATATAATTTCCAGGATATTTGGCTTTAGATAAAGATTCTATGTGAATGTTTATATATTAGTGAGGTTTTTTTAACATGTCATTTAAAATGTTATAGCAAATTAATATTTCTTTTTAATTGGCTTATTATACCAGCTGCATTCCAGGCAGGACAACTTGCTTATATTAGAAATGCTTTATTTATGAAATCACAATTGTTGGATCTCAGAAATATGGAGTTTTTGAGTTTTCTGTGCTTCTTGGCACAGGCACCCTGGAAAACACTGCACTGGACTTGAAACCTTGGAGAAGATTTGTAAATGTAAAAAATGAGTTAGAGATCACAAATGTGTAGTAGGTTAGATGTGTGTATTTTCACTGTGTGATGGGTTTTAAATTTGAGGTTTTTATGTATAGTGGTAGTTAGGGGACAAGATGGAGAATTTTGGGTGGTCTTTCTTCTTGTTCATCTTCTTCTCTTCCTGCTTCTTCATGGAAATTAGGTAGATAGCTTTAGATTGGTCAGTTGAAAGTCGCTCTAAGGGTCATGGGAATCTATTACTGGGTTAAAAATATAAATAATATAGGTGTTAAACTTTTATTGGTCTCTTTAGCTTTAAAAGGCCTTGAAACAGGCTCAGCTTGGAGCCATTTTTCCTACTACTATCAAGGAGCTAGAAGTGCTGTTATGCTTTCTATACATTTTGATAAGATATGATAAACAATCAAGTCCGAACACGAAAATCAGCCTCAATTGCCTTTTTAATAATCCTGGATCCGAACAAAACAGATGAGACTGAGACAAACCACTAACATAGTGGTGCAGAAAAGCCCAAAACAAGTGTGGATGCAACTCTGTACTAACAGAAACATCATTGCTTCTCTACACCAAAGTATTCCCCATAGTGTTAATAAGAGAGTTTGTCACTCCAAAGAGGGTTTGCTTTTCAGAGTCCAGAACACCATAAAACACCGGTAGGATTTGGGTGATTCATGGTGAATTTCTCACTCCCTGCTGACCAATGCTCGTCCCTGAGCAGGGGCTGCCACCCCTGTGGCCACCTGTCTCCGTGTTAATGCTCAGACGGGAGGGAATATCCCAACTTTGGTCACTGGGGTCTGCTGTCCCCTCCCAGCTTCTGGTGCATCCCCAACCTCCTTGCTGGCAGGGCAGCATGAGAAGTTGGAAAGTCCTTGACTGAGTGTAAGCACTCCTCAGCAGCTACCAAAATATCACAGTGAGCTCAACATTATTTTTTTTCCTAAATCCTAAACACATCACTTTTCCAGCTACTGAGAAGAAATTAACTCCATCCCAGCCAAAACTAAGATGCAATATTATCTGAGTCTCTGACTTCTCATCTAAAAGCCATATATTTGAATTTTTATTTATTTGCTTTTTAATCTGAGCTGTGGTTTAGCTGGAAGATTTTGAAATATTATTCTGTAGTGACATAATTTATAGCCTATGTGTTTATGTTCTAACCAGACCTGAGATTCCAATTTCCTTTAATTCCTGTCAATATCAAGAGCCATAGTCATCTGAAAAGAACAGAAGATAAGTTGTTTTACTTGGTAGTAACAAATAGATCTCCTCAATAAGCTAAATGTCAAAATAAAATTGAATGGGCTGGTTAAAACACTATCATGATGCATAAGCAAGTCATACACTGAGGAAACAATACAATATTGAAATGCAAATGTTGTATTTTAACTACTGAAATCTTGAAGAGTAATTTTAATTAAATTAAAAAACATTCAAACAAAATCATTGAAACTTTTTCTTTCATCCTTTTCAACAAAATCTGATTAAATAAATAAAAAAAATTCATTCCAGTTCCAGGTAGAAATTGAGACAGATAATCCAAAGCAAAATAAATCAAACAACTTCTCTTAAATTACTTTAAAGGTATTATGTCCCTAAGTAATTCAAAGGATAACATCAGAAATTAGTTCATTAACTCCCACCAGATAAAATCTTTCCTAAGAACTGTTCTGTTACTATGGGGATCCATTGCTCAACCCTTTGTTCATTACTAATTTCTGTGAAATCTCATTAGCCATCGCTATAAAAATCATTCTTTTATCTTCCAAAAGAATCAAGGGGTTGTGGACTGGATTGGTCTGTCTGCAGCACTGAGGCCAGTGCAGTGTTCCATGAAGTCTCAGTACAAAATGGCATTTTGGAAAATGAATTTTCTTGTCTCTGTAATACTTCCTGAAAGGCTGCTCCCTAGTGTGGCAACCCTGGGATTTTAGGCATTTTGTTCTGATTTCCAAACACAATGTTCTCACTTGCCATAGTGCCAAGGTTGTGTTTCATCCACAGCTCTGTCTTCCCTGCCTTCCCATACACTCCCACACATCCCACTCTCTAACCTGTGTTTATAGATGGCAATCACATCCCTTCTTAACTTTTATTATACAAGGGTAATCAAGCCAAAATATTCTCATTTACTCATGGAATACAGGCTCTTCATTCACTTGATTATCCAAGGAATATTTTTTCCTGCATTTCAATTAGTATTTATAAAGCATGTTGAAAAGAATTTACACACATTTTCCAGAAGTATCATGTTTGAGATTTCATTCTGACATAAATAATTTTTACTTCCTCAGTAAATATTTGTGATGCTGCGTTACACTTGCATAGCTCATGGCTGTTACCAGATGTGTCACCCTGTAGTCCTCCCTGTAATGCAATATTGCCATTCCCAAAGGTGTTGAGTAGATTAATCTGTATTCAAAACCCCTAAATTCTGCCAGTGACACTTGTCAGGAAGCAATTGATCAGCTGGTTCTTCTTGTTTCTTCATTTATCATTCCTCTATCCTAGAAGTATAGAGAACACTGATTTCATTTTTGATCCCTTAACCTCCAAGTACCCTGAATAATCTCTTGACTGCCCTGAGACTGTTTATTGCATCTTCATTGCTGTCTACATAGAAAGCAACAATAGATATTAATCCAAGGGCCATGTCAGGCGTGAAGTTTTTGTCAAGAATTGGGTTCAGTTGGTATTTTGAGCTTTCTGTTCTCCTCAGAAAGGATCTCCTTGGACAATGACCCATCTTTATTCCTTTATGGAAGTGTTTTGAATGCATGGCATAGGCAAACTTAATCTTGGGGTCACTTCCAAGCTGTAAGAAATATTTTGCACGTCTTTGTTTGATCCTCCTTGCTGAGTCTTGTCCTTGCTGTACCAGGGCATTGTAAAGGTGGAGATGTGCCTGCTGCCCAAGGCAGGAACTTGTCACAACTGCCTCCTATCTCTTAATTCCTCAGCCTACTCACCTCTCCCTGAGCTCTGTCGTGGAGCAGAGGAGTTCCCCTCCCTGGGCTCAGCCCCACAGCCATTCTCACTCTGCAGCTGTGCTGCCACAGGAGCAGGGCCCACCCTGCAGCTGGCACTGGGATGGCAGCATGGTCCCAACAGCTTTGTCTGGGCAGCTGCCTCAGTCATTGTGAGGGTAGAGAAGACCAAAAGCTCAGAAATATTCCAAAGTTCAGAATATTCTTCATGAACCTTGTCAGAGAAGATTGCATCTGAAATGAAAAAAAACCCATATATTGAGGATAGAACTCGTCCTATCTATTTCAATGTCTACTTTAGGATGAGACAAATGCATGGCAGAAATGTACATTGCTTTCTTTTGAATGCAAATGTGGCCAAAGTAACTAATAGGTCAGGTGGTACCTCCTAGGTGTATTGTTGAAATTCTGTAGCAGTGAATCACTAGATAATGAAATATTTTTTAGTTTTTGAGGTCCCCCAGTTCCTTACAGTAAATCGTCATCTTTCTCTTGTCGCACAATGCTCAAAATGCCCTAATCTTTTTGAAATTAAAGGATTTTCTCTCTTTCAATTTTGCAGCCTCTCTTTCAATTGCAACTCTTGAATCCTTTCCTCAGTAATTGAGGCAGTTTTTCAGTGGCTCTTGGGCAGTGTATTTCCTTGTGGTTTCATGCTGTTGTCACATGGTTGTTATGTTCATTGCCTCACACCTGCAATCTCAGACATCCGTGCAGTGGTGGGCTCTCATGGGGCATGGCTGCCATAGCTGGAGACACCTGCACCTGATCAGACACATCCATTCAGCTCTAACAGCATCATAAACGGGAACGAGCTGTGTCAGCAAAGCCATCTTCATTGTTAGCACTCGGTGCACGGAAGAGAACATTGAGAGGAGGATGCTCCTCTAAGTACAGCACTGCTACTCTCTGCAGCCAACTTCCCTTCCCTTCCCTTCCCTTCCCTTCCCTTCCCTTCCCTTCCCTTCCCTTCCCTTCCCTTCCCTTCCCTTCCCTTCCCTTCCCTTCCCTTCCCTTCCCTTCCCTTCCCTTCCCTTCCCTTCCCTTCCCTTCCCTTCCCTTCCCTTCCCTTCCCTTTCCTTCCCTTTTTTGTTTTCCCCCAAAGGTAATTTTTGGAATGTCTATGTCATCAGCCATACACACTGTGGGTAGAGTTTTGAGCAACACTCACTGTTGTCTTTTTATAATCTAAATTGCAATGCATCATTAAATTGTTTTACCATTAATTTATCAATAATAGATCACAAAACTGTCACTGATAAAATTATTGCTAAAATCAGTAATTCTCACGAGTTCATGTTGAGATCAATTCTTCAAAGTCATAGAAGAGGAACAACTAAAACTAAAAATAAAAAAGAAAACAAGATAGTAAATAAAGTTCTTACTATGAAAGTGTATAAAGTAATTGGATAAACCAGGAGACAATGATGAGAGATATAGCAACATGGAAAATAATATAATTTTCCAAGTATAACAAAGCTATCAAAGAAGATATTTCCTATTTCCTTCATTCTATTATAGTGTCTTATCGTCTATTAAAAAAACGGAGCAAGCAAGTAATCAATAAACCAAACCTACTTTGTGAAGTATTTAATAAATTGCAGGTTGTGCAGAATTAAATGTCACATCTTATTCAGTGCCATTGGTGTGAGAATTTCTCTGTTCATAAGCTATATTCACTGCTAGGCTATTTTAACACATTTAGAAATAGCTGGCCATTCTTGTTTGGTGAAAAAGTATTTTAGTCTTCAATTATTACTTCTAATGTGAGCAGAGGCATTTTTGTCTACTTCAATAAATTATGATCTAAAATTATTTTTTTTCTATGTAATTAGATTTGATTAATCAAATCTGAAAAGGATGAACTCTCCTACATATTTTATAACATGTCTCTGCTTCTAAGTTGATCACAACTTTTGGTCCTTTATTGTGTAAAATGACAAAACATTTTTGATGCTGGGTATTTGAAACCTGAGGCGAGAATCAAACTCAAGAGGAGCAGATTTAAAATTATTTTATATTTTAGAAAACTTATTAATATGTCTGAACTAGCTTTGGTTTCTTCTTTTGGCACTCAGAACACACTACATATTTGTAAATCATTAATCTCTCAACCTTAATAACAACACTAGTTCATGTTTGGAAAGTCCATTTTCATCAGGCTAAAGCTTCGCCTGGAAAACACAGACTATTAGAATTAATTAACATCATATTTACAGAAAATCTTCCTGTTTGGGGTTTTCCCCTCTCCCTTTTTCCTTCCTTTTCCCTGCCTATGTTATTATATTGATCCTTACACTTGGATAAATTCCTAACTGCTTAATGCTCCCTACGACCATGCCTAAGTTGAAAGCACCAAGTTCTGGGCTCCTGGATCTGAACACATCTCCTGACTGCCTCATGCATACGAAAGTGAAAATTCTATGTCTCTCATTTTCATTGTGAAGGAAGCTCAGTTTTTGCAGAGAATCTGTATCAATTTCTGTCAGACTCTAAATCTTGAAAAATGGATTCTTAAAGGTAGTCAAACATAAAGTTGAATTTGAACAAAGTCAAAGTACCAGGAGTAACCACTCAGTATTTCCAGAACTTCTGTTTCTCACCTGTGCAGTGTCAAAAATTAGCATTTAATCTTCCAATCCTCAAGATGCATCCAGGCAATACAGTGTTATAACTGAACATTTTTTTATATGTAAAGGTGAGCATTTATTAACGAGGAAACTAGATATCACCACAAGAGTTTTTAGAAGACTGTTAAATCAGATAAGCTTCAAATTTTAAAGGAATTTTTACTATTTACATTCATTAGATGACACTTTGTGCTAATGGTTAATCACTATCTGTACTTCTCATTAAAACTGTTAGTCTTTTACACTTGATCTGCTAATTAGCTCTGACTATGCATTTCCATGGAAATGATGCTTTGTGGTGCTGGTGGCCACAGCCCTTGATGGCTCCTGCTCTCCCAGGTGCAGGATGAAGAGCTCTTTGATGAATTATGTCAAAACACAGGCAGACACTTTCCCAAATTTCCTTTGCTTTTTCATGTGGTTTTATACTGCTCTTCCTCCTCCCAGTGCAGGGAGATGGGAGATCTCATCTGCTCCGAAGTTCCCTTTCTCATTTGGGATTTTTCAAATCATGATTTTGTTTAATGGTCAGAGTGTCCTTCCTCTTTGCTGCTTCTTATGCTTATTTCTTCTGTGATACCTATTCTCATGTTTTCTCATGTCATTTTTAAGGCTGTTCATATGCACCTTTAACTTGTGTTTACTCAGCAAGTAAAGAGCATCTTCCTCCTCCAATATACTCCTATAGAAAAAACTTGCCATTCATTGAAGTAATTTGGTTGTTTTTCCTCATACTTTCTCTTTTGCTAGAAGAAGCTACCATAAGAGTAGAAATTTGGGATAACTTTGTCCTGAAAACCACAGTTATTTTGTGATGGCTAAAAAATATTGAGTTATGTGAATGGAGAAGCTGCATGACTGCTACTTCTAAAGAGAGGATTTAAACTGATATCCTTTTTGGCTTGTTTTCTTTTTTTTGTCTCTGTCACTGGTCTTTAATTTTCTGTTGAAAAAGCCCTTACCCTTGAGAAAACTGCCTTGGCCTTATAGTCTGTGCAACAAGGTGTTAGTCTGAGATATTTATAATATCTCAGTAAAAATAATAGGTGAAAATGAGAGATTTGTACATGTTACAAGTTATATTGTTATAATAGAACAGAAGTAAAAATAGAAATGGAAATAGAAATAATAGAACTAGAAATAGATCAGTGTCTTATAAGTGGCACATCATCTCTATTGCCTAACAAAACAAAATTTAAACATTTCACGTATAAATTAGTTTTTACTCATCACTTAAGAATGAGTTAATATGCAAGGGAAGTTACAGCCCTTCCAGCACCCTAGTGAAATTTGTGAATAGATGTTTGTACCTGCCATAGTGCTCAGACACAGAAGAGCAATCTTTTTATCAGGTAAACTGGGAAGGCACAGCAATGTAAAACTGTGAAATCTTGTGTTATTTACTATTTTATAAAATAACTTTTTGTTGAAAGTCTGTTTTCTGGTGTGTGCAGAAGATAATGATAAAAAGAAGAAAAAAAAACAAACACAGGAAACTAATAGAGGGTGCAGTGAAAGCTTTCTTTCAGCTTTGCCAAGCTTACTGAATTTTATGAATGAAAGCCTCCACAATTTTGTCTTATTCTATTTTGATTTCTGGGCCTGCAGCAGGATTAGCAGGTGGGATGTCCTGAAAGGATACTGAGAAACAAGGGTCCATTATGAATTTCTCTTTTTCTTTATGTTTTTTGTTAACCAAGCCCTGTGTTACTTTGTACTTGTCTTTCACTTCCTACATGAGCAGTATGTCTTCAAGAAGTGAATGAGACTACTATTACTCTTAAAGTTAGGTACAACAGTGTTGGCAAGAGCACAAACTGCCATTACAAATCTGTCTTCTCTGTCCTGGCTACATTTTATCAAAAAACAAATCTATACTTTATTTGGTGATTTTTTTAAATGTATAACTAGTGTGCATATAACAGAATATTAGGGGTTTAGTGTATGAGTTACACTGCAACTGATGGAAATGTGTTGTAATAAATCATCCGATTATCTATTTTCTTCATGTGTGAAAAGCCAGTTCTTTATTCACACAATTATTTTATATAGTTTCTACAGACTTCATGTGCAACTCTAATTGGTTAATAGTTTTCTTTCCGAATACTCCATTAATTAAGAAAATATATTTTAGTTGTCTATCAAATTTCTCTATTCTTAGTTAGTTTATATATTTTGTTCACTGATTCCCATGAGACAGATTTCTTGTTTATTGCAGGTGCAAACAGTTCTCTTACCAGAATAGTTTGTTGTGTTAATTGTTTTCATGCTTTTCACATGGGAATTTGCAAGCCACTTAACTGCACATAGAAGTGAAAACCTAGCTATTAATTTAGCAGAGAGCAAGGCCTGATTTTATGAGGCCTTTCTTTTATAATTTATCTACCTGACTGCAACAGAGATGAACTTTACTTAAAAATCTGCTTAAATTTAATGATATTTATTTATTAACATCGCTTCCAAAATCTTGTTAGTAAAACTTTAAACCTGGAAGGTGGGTACTGTGAAAACAGCAGTAGTACTTCAGCCTGTATCACTGTAATCTGAAAGACATTAGGTTAACTTTAGATATTACGAAAAAATTCTTTACTGTGAGGGTGGTGAGGCCCTGGCACAGGTTCCCAGAGAAGCTGTGGATGTCCCATCCCTGGAAATGTTGGAGGCCAGGTTGGATGCAGCTCAGAGCAGCCTGGTTTAGTGGAAGGTGTCCCTGGCAGGACAATTGGAACTACAGGATCTTGAATGTCCCTTCCAACCCAAACCATTCTGTGTTCCTACAGTTCTGTGATTATGCACTTGCCAGAGCAATTCCACAAATCTGTCCCCTGGTGTAATCCTGCATCCCAGCTACAGCTACTCTTGTTCCTTCTCACTGATTCTCCATTCATTATATTGGGATACTTGACATTTCAGATATTCACCATCTCCTGGCTCAGGGCTGAACTTAAGAAATCATTGTGTAAATAATTGTTCTTATTTTGAGGAAAACAGTGACTTTGACACAAAAAAAAAATGAAGTCCTTGTAGATCAAATGGTGCATGAAGGAAAGGAACTGCTGATAAAGGTGTTTAAAATGGGAGAAAACTTTGATAAACCAGCAACTGTAGCATTTTGAGATCTACCATTTTTTATAGGGCATTTTTTTCCCTAAATTGCCTTTCTCTGAAGTCTCTCTCTTTTTAGATTCTGCTCAGTATGACTTTGACAGAGTCAGACTTTCAGACAGCAGCACAGTGATCTCCACTAGGAGTTGGATATCTCAAATCCAAGATTCAGGAAAGAGAATGAATTATTCTGATCTGACCTCTAATACAGTACAGGACACCAAAAAGAATGGTAGTGATTATATTCCTGGCTAGAAATTAAACAGTGCCTGGTCTTAATATTGTAGCCAGGATTGTCTCTCAAATGGTTTTGTCCTGTGATAACTAACACATTCCAAAAGAGCTCCTGGACCTTCCTCAGAGATGTTAAAAATCCATCCTAGGTTTCAGTCTCCTCATTTTGATCTGATTAATTTTTTCTTTTACAAAGACCTCTTCCCATCCTATTTAGGTATAGACTTCAGTGTTTCTTTTTTTCTTTTTTTATATTTTGTATCTTCTTTTTCTAATCTGAATCCATCTGACCTGACAGTCTTTCAGTCTTTCTCTTTTTATGGAAACGTGTCGATTTTAACAGTCAATAAGATTAAAAAAAATAGTATTAGAGAGCTCAAATATCAGTATTCTGGCTTCTGTGATTCTTCAGCTTGAGAAGGGAGTCACCAAGGGGGTCTTGGCAGCTTGACCATTTTAACTTTAAAAATTAGTTTGGATGAAACTCTATAATTTGCACTGCTGGTAAAAGCCTCCCATTTTCAGGGAGATCATAATAAACAGTCTCTCAGATCTGTATTACAAGGATATTATTCTCCCACATAAAATTATTTGTTCCAGCATAGTTTTTCAAAAGTAACATTTCTACTTAATGTAATGTTTTCAAGCAGAGTTAAAATAATATTAACACCTAAATAATATTCCCCTCAGCTATTTTCAGATGTTTACTTTGTCACCTAGTAGCTCTTAGAAGCAAATCTTGAACAGCCCAAAGCTGTACAAAGTCCAGAAATAACATGCAATGAATTATTAGCAAACAGAGCCAAGGAGTTTTGACCTCTGAAATCACTTAGACAGGGGAGTTGCTAGAACTTTGATTTTTCTGTCATTTAACTTCTGTACTAGATCTTTATCACCTCTTGTTGTTTCTTTGAGCAAGCTGATCAGTCAACTGGGTGACTGCAGGTAGAATTGAATATTTCATTCAAGCATGAATGTCATACCTGGGCAAAAACCAGAAAGGTTACTTGAAATTCATAATAACTCCTTTGAAAATTGTGTTTGTTACACAAGAACATTTTCTGTCAATATTCGGCAAAATTCTTACATCCACTTTCATGACATCCCTGTATATAGATAAACATACATAGATAAGAATAGCAAGGTAAAGGGAGCTGTTTGCATGCTTACCATTTCTCACTACAATTTAAGTGGTGGTTTTGTGATACATTAAATGTAAATGTGATGTAAAATGCAATATCAGGGAATAGTGAGCTTAATTCCTCAGATTTTGGTTGGGGCATAAGTTGGTATCTCAAGATAATTAAGTTTTCATCAGTCATGTTGGTAACACTATCTTAAGAAAAATAAGACCTTTAATGACTTAGAGAGCTACAGAGAGAAAAAAATTATCTACAAAAAAGAACAATAAACTTTGCAGAATTTTGCATTTAGCTGTGAGAAGGGTGGGGATTTGGATCAATAGCACAGTATAATATTCCAGTTCCTTTCAGTCTTTTTTTTTTTCTTTTTTTCCCCATAATTTGTACTTGACCTACATTTCTAATTTCTATAAAAGAATCATTTTACTGAGAGGAGCACTGTCAGAGCCCGAGGTGGTGTGAATCCAGACTGAGTGCACATCATGTAACAATGAAGCTTTATCATGCCAAATGCATTTAGGCTGAATACAGATCTATTGAGTTTTAAACCCATGAATATGATCATAATTAACATTAACCACGAGCTTTTATCTGAGAAAAAGTCAACAATCACCATCAGTTGAAATCTCTTCACGAACAAGAAGATTAATTAGAATAACAAATCTGAAGACAGAGATCACGATTAAGAAGATTCAGTTCTAAGAAAACAAGAAAAAAAAGACAGTCAACTAATAATATTACTATTTTATCATCATAAGTCAGGGGATAACAAGCAATTTATTTTTATTTGATTTAAAAAAATATTTTTATATTTACTTATATTTAGCTGATGCCACATTTTTATCAAAGTCCTTATTACATCTAAATTTGTTTTTCTGTATGCAATTGAACCTGCTTGAAAGTCTCAAAAATCCCAGGAAATTGTACAATAGAATGAATTATAAATAATATTAAGAAAATATTATATAAAATCACTATTTTATATATTTTAGTAAAATTTGATGTCAGTGTTCTGTTGTAATTGTCTAGTCCTTCTATCTAATGGTCAACTTCTCTTATTTTTGCTGAAGATTTTCTCCTCACATACACATATTACAAAAGCATTTCAGCCTCTGCAATGATATTAAAATCTACACATATATATATACAAATGATTTATACGACCCAATGAAAATGCATTAAAATTTCCAATATGACTATGTCATAGAAACATGGCTGGATATATTAAAAAATAAAATTAAATGTTCTAGTTAGCGGGATCTAAAATCTAACAAAGTTTCATGTTTTCAATTTAAAAACAATTTCTTCCAAAACTAGCACCAAATCTATAAGATATATGTTCGCACTAAAAAAAAGTTTAAACCAAAGACTTCGAATAACTTTTGCATTTCTGTGCTTTTTCTATGTTTTACTGTGAATAATTGTTAGTTTGCATTCCATATTAACATTACACAAAAAGGTCAATTATTTAAAAGATTGAAAAAAGTTATGCTTAGCAAAAGCAGCATAATTTATTGGTTTAGACAAACTGGAAATTTGCAGGAAAAAAAGGGTAAAAAAAAAAAGTCTTCATCATATTCTCCATCCCTTTCTGTGTTTCTTGGCTTTTACAGAACTTGACACAGTGATTTCTCAGTCCTTGATGAGTTATACTGGGGTCCCAGCACTTCCCAGATAGTCACAATACCTCACAATTAATGACATTGAAGACCTTCTGTGAATGCTCCTTTCTCTATAATTGCTCAGCCATTTAGGTATATTCAGTATTATTTAATTTATTTTAGTTTAGAAGAAGCTTGTTTAACTTTTGAACTGATTTTTGCATTTTGTAGTCTGGTGGAAGATATAACAGAGATTACTCAGAGAGGTGTGTGCCCAATACTACATGATAAAGCCCTTGTGTCAAACTGTAAAATGTTCCTCAGTTCATTGATTCCATCAATCAAAATGTGAGGCTTGTGAAAAAAAAATAAAATCAGAAAATGGCAGAAATCCATGTGATTGATAGCAATAATGGTCAGGGTGCTCTAGCAGGCTTGGATGATGCCATTCTGGCTCCAAGTGGAAGACAGATGTGTGTGGACATTTATAAAATGATTTCATGAAGATAATTTATAATAAATCTTCACAATAGAGCTTTGTTAAGATAGCCAAGTGCCAAGTCTTCAACCAGAGAAAAGTTAAAATAATGTTCTTGAACGAAATGGGAATGAAGTGTACTAATAAATCACAAAGAATCCTGTTCCATTGATTTGGTTCTTTTGTTTGTTTCTTTGTTTTAGAGAAGTTTGAAGCTGATCCTAAACTACACCAATGTCCTAATAAAAGCATCAGAATGCTAATAATTCTGTGCTGATCGAACTGCCTGCCACTGAACATGGCAATGACAGAAAAGTCACTGTATTTAATTGTCAGATTTATGTCATCTGAAATGGCAAAACTAATAGAAATAAGAAGCTAAGAAATAAACAAATGCTGTTGTTTTATACTTTATTTCCCGTGTAGTCTTTCATTTAAAGACCAAGAGCTATCAATCACACAAGCCAAAGAATTCTGTAGGGCAAAATCAAAGCTAGGGGAAATTAATTCCCAATAAATATTTGTTAGATGTATTGAAAAAGCTCCTACATATGTTATGTAAGACATAGACTTTAATTTATGTAGTTCTCAAGAGTAACTGTTTCCCACATCTTTTGTTATTCTGTTAATAGATGGAAAAACTCATCTGGGTCAAGAAAAGGGACAATGTCTGTGCTTTTGTATGTTTGCATGTTTATATCTGTGTGAATATATGAATATATATCTACTTAGATACACAAAACTATTGGTAGATTGAAATACTTATTCACAAAAAGAGTGAGTTTATGAAGAGGACTGATATTTCAACTTTTTTTTGCGCTTTTTTTACTTAGAACTTACTTCTTATTCTGCATTTTTATTTATTTTTTTTTCCTTTATCCTTTGGCTGGATTCATTCTTCAGGCTAACTGTGTATATCTTTCCATTGTAGTTAGATACAGAAGCAGTTGTTTAAATTGCTGATGTGAGTCAAAACAAGCATAATATTGCTGATGATCACTGAATTCTTGATTAATCTCTTTAATTTAGTCACCATGGTTGTGTTTATCTTACCTTTTAACTCACTGCACTTTCCACCTTCTTTAAGCACCTCACATTGGCAGAGGAGGAGAATCCCCTTCAGTTGTGCTCTCTGCAATCACAAAATGTTTTTTCTGAATGTTTCTCCATCTTGGTCTGCCCATCAACTCTCAAAAGGAAATCAGAGTGATAATTTTGTTGTGAGGCAATTGCTTTGCACAATTTGCTTCCTGGTTTTAAAGAAGTGGTTCTCACATTGGTCAGATATTTGGGGGAACAATCTGGCTTGGATGAATGTGAAGTGTAAGCATCTAAATGGAATAAGTTAAGTGAACTCTCCAGCTAACACTAAAAAAGAAATATTCTCTTATAATAAGAGTTTAAAAAATTCAAGCAACTTCTGACAGCTCTAGAGCGGGTCCAAAGAGAAGACCTTTAGAAGTCAAATCTAAATTAAAAGGCACTGAGTTAATTTGAGAGATGTCTACATGCACTTTGACTAACCTTATGGATATTTTAATTTATCTGAGCTTTTGTTCTTTATCTGTGGAGACTGCAAGACTTTTGGGCAGGAGTGCTGTTTCAAAGATATATAGATCCATGCAGTGGGGACAATCAATTTCTAGGTCACCTTTTGTGGATGATTGTACTAGGAATAACAATTTTAATTCAATAAAATAGCAGAAATTGGTGGAGTAAGAGTTATGATATTAGAAGAAAACAGTTTAGCTTCAGCTCTATGCAGGTTATTGATGACATAGGCCAAGAATTAACCAGCCTCATACTCTCACAAATCAGCAGAGATAAGATATATTTTTTGTATAATAATTCACTGACACTTGCCATTGTCACCTCCTTGAAAGCCCAAAACACACAATATCTACTTTTGATTAAGCAGATATTCCTGTTTTGAATCTAGAATAATAATTATATGGCATTTCCCTTTGTTATGAAAAAGTGCAATCAAATATATTCTGAAAAGAATTAGTCTGAAATTTTATTTCTGAAAATAAATAAAGTGTCTTGCAAAGGTTAAAACTATTAGCTGGAAGACTCTCTTCCTCATATAAATGACCAAAGGGATAAAGATAATTAACAGGAACAGATAATATTTGCTGGCTGTTCCTTTAAGCAAAGCTTCTAGGGGCAGCAACAGGATAGTTTAAAAATTCAAATATTGAATTTCAGAAAAAGGCTGAGATGGCCATTACCCTAGCATCTCATATTGGAGTGTTCAAGAATGCAAAGGCACACTGGAAAGACTTTTTGCTTTGCAAATCACTGCCAAAAACATTTTTTAAAACACTCTGGAATGGATCCAGGGTCATAATCAAAAGGCCTAAATTATGGGCATCTAGTGCTGTTTGAGATGCCCTGGAATATCAGAGGCATCCTCTTGGGAATGGTAATTCCCCTGGGCTGACAGGAGACATAAGGCTTTCAGCAGAGCGAAATACAGACAAAAGAAATGCTCTGTGGATCTTGCATTCCACCACATCTCTGTATTTGGAAAACTGAATCGTTTTTTAATATATCTGCAACAAAGACATTTTAAATCTAATTTACCACATTTAGTATCCTGCAACACCATTTTTTGTCAGGAAAGAGAAAGGGCACTTCTAAGGGTGGAGTTTCTCTGACTTATCATGATATGATATGATATGATATGATGTCTAATATAATGATATGATATATCATGATTTAAACTCAGACCTAGATGCCTTTGCAACAAATATTCATATTGTGTCTCTTGAATCATGCCCTGTGACATTTACAGCTGGTGTCTGGTGTGTGAAAGTTTCAGAGAAGATCCCAAAAAATGACACAATGTGTAATAGAAGTCAGAAGGTTTCATTCCATGCAATCGTTAAAAAGAGGCCAGGAGATTGCCAGAAAGGTAAGATCCATCTGATTTAATGGACGCAGCTGCAGGGAAAATGCAAACAGATGAAGGCAATAAATGTAAACAACCTTTATGGTTGATGCATTGTTGGTCAACACAGTAGAGACAGTCGAGGATGTAACTCATTCCATTCAAAAATCCGGGCTGTAAATCATTATAGGAATTGCATCATGAATCCTTTCGAATCTGTCAACATGAACTTTTTGGACCACAGAGGGGGACCAGAGCACCTGTGACCTCTCCAGGTGTGTGCTGACACAGGCTGTTCTCAGGCCATGTGAGCAGAGCATCTTCTCAAAGCTTCACCGGTGTCTTTGGAGTGAACAGACTTTTTTAAGCTAGGCTTTAATACTTACTTCATCAAAGCATCCCTTAACCAGGATGTAGCTTCTCTTTCGAGAGAAAACATAATTTCAGTTATCTACCTTGCTGTTTGATTGCTTTTATTAGTTAGAAAGGAGAGGGGGACAATACAACACGAATGTTTCTACTGACACAATAAAAAAAATGATGCATTGCACAGGGATCCGTGAAGGCATAATTATATCTGTACTAAACAAGTCTTATTGTTCTTCAGCTTCCATTGTTTTCTTTCACAAAACAAAATGTGCTGATCCATTATTAATAATATTTATTCATGGTTACTGTTACAAATTTCCTACTTTTCATTTAAAATGAAAGTTCTCATAAAAAATACAGAATATTACATATTGAAAAGTGTTAGAAGTTTTCTTTCTAACTTAACAGAAGAAATTAGGAATTTATTTATTTATCTGCTATGAAAGAAGATCTTATCAATTTCAGACATAAACAGCAAAAACTTAAATGTTTTCTTTTCTTGTCATTGCTCTGAAAACTTCTTTGTGCAAAACGAATTTTTGCAAGGATATAAACTTTTTTATTCTAAATTAACATACTGTCATTCCATCACAGTTTCTTGAATATTTTGTTTCTGGATTCCATATTTTTGAGAGACAGAACAACACATTGCTTACCACTCTTTGAGAAAGAAATATTTTGGCAACTAGCCTGATGAACTTGATTTTTATTTCATTTAATATTTTATTCATGTTTTAATAATGCCTTTCATTAAAGGTATAAATTCATGGATTTTGATTATTTGATTATGCAAGTAATAGGGTATATGTGAAATACTCTAAATTGATGCCATGAAAATATTCTGTATGGCATATTGAAATTCTAATTCAGGGTCTTTGTATTGAAATTCTAATTCAGGGTCTTCGTATTGAAATTCAGAGAAGAAACCCTGAGCTTTCTAAAGTTTGAGTTCTATCAGTTGCTGCCTCACCTGACCCAGCTGTAAATGGACATCTTACCTGTCAGGCTGAGCAGCTAGTGAATGCCACATTGTTCCTTTGAATGTTGTTGGCCACCAGAATTGATGTGACATTCTCAAGCTTGCCAATGCACTGCCTCACTCAGACTGGAAATTTGAGTTTATGAATTGTGGCTTTTGATGTTCAACATGCATGTACAAGGGCCACTGAGTACTACTCTTGGAGATAAATAGCATTTTCTCTTGGATAAAATGATATTGTCAAAACTTTTTTTATTTAATCCATAAGGCTATTACTTGTAAAAGAGTTTCAAGAATCATGGTTAAATATCTGCTCTGAACAATGTAATACAAACTGTCACTGTGACTCAAATAGAAATGAAACTAAAATAGTCGATATATTTTCATTAGGCTGGACCAGAAGACAAATCTTCAGACCACCAGATATCCCCCAGAGCCTCAGAAGAGCATGGCAGTCAAAAGACCAGTTCTGTCAGGAGTACCAAATAACTGATGTTTGATCAGTTTGTTACTTGACTTTGTGTTTTAGCAAAGTTCAGTCAGCACGGTGTAACTGCAAGCAAAACCTGTACAGACAAGTTCAGTGATATTTTTATTTCAGACTGAACTGGCAGAGGCTGCAGACACTTGATATAGCAGTGGCAGAATACACTGTGGTCACAACAAGGTGCTCTCATTTCTTAGATGTCCTGACAGGCCATTCTTTAACACAGAGTTCTGAAGGAAATCACAGAGTGATGACCTGTGTCATTTCCATACGTGGCTCAAAAGTGAATCCTTCCAAGGGAGCTTAATGAGATTTTTTTCCTTCTATTTTATCAAACCAGATTTTATCTTCCCTTCTTATAGAAGAAGATATGTGTGCAGATCTGGTGTCATCATGAGTAGCGTTTGGAGTCACCTTGGAATCAGAAGTGAACACTCCAATTTTTCTGTGAATTCTCAGCACTTCTTACTCCCACTGAAACGCACATCACATGTGATAGGAAGAAACACACTGTGACATTTCATTTTTTATGTAACACTTGGCAAATTCTTTGTGCCATAAATTAGTTATACCAAATAAACTAAAACAGTGATCCACATGCCAAACACTCGGACTTGAAATATGTTCAGTGTTTGGGGTTAAAAAATGCTAAAGAAAGCAACTGAGCTTTCAGAAGGCACATCCCCAAACTAGTCTTTGACTTTGAGAAGGGCCATTCAGTTTCCTTTATGTAAAGCACTCCAAATATTTACCCACTTGGAATCACTGCTCACCTCTGGAAACTACACTCAGATCCAAACTCCCTCCAAGGCCCATTTTTTATGTGCAGGTGTTGATAAATACAATGAGCAGAAAAACAAGAAGAAAGAAAACAAAATTACTACAGTGATGTTTACAGATGTCGGCTTCAAGACAAATGTGTTCTTGCATTAAATGAAAGCCAAAACATGTGAAATAATTATGAATATATATGACAGAAATCATAGAGGAATTCCTCTACAAACAGATTTTTCTATTTCTCTTAATCTTTCAAATATTTTTTTGTGAAAGAAGAATATTTTCTGGCTCATTTATAGACTGAATAACAATGTATAACTTTCAAGAATGTAATTTTAATTAATGTATTGATGGGTGCTTGTGGAATATGAAAAATAATAGTGTTGAAAATTTTAAGGATGTCAAAATCATTTTTCTTTTTCCTTTCAACTGACATATTTCAGAAAAATCCATAGGAAAAACAAAAAGGAAAAAAAGTGATTTTGTGCTTAAGTTACACACGTAGAATGTTGCAGAAGCCAGGTTTTGTCCTTGAATCACATTATGCAGTTCAGGTATTCAAACATCAATCTCTCATAACGCATAAACATGCCATGAAAGCAAATAGAGACTGTTCCATCTTTCTGCTCAGAAGCCACCAAAGAACCTCTGAGCCACAAAAATTCCACCAAAAAGTACCTCTGACACACAGAAATTCCATCAAGAGTATCCATCTATATTAATTATATGTGAGAAATGTTTCTTTCGTTAAAATAAAAATATAACAAACAAAAAAAAAAAAGAAAAAAAAAAATTAGTTATAGTAGTGGTATAAGTGCAAGAATACAAATCACAAATCTGTTCTGTGACACTTGACACAGAAAAATCAGAAATATTAGTGGCTATTTCCTGGGAAAGAAGACAAAACAAAGCCCAGGATTCAGAACCCCTTTTCTCAATTTATGTAGAGCTGGTTACAGTTTTTCAGGCTTTGGAGAGCTCTTTGAGAAGGAAGGCACAGACACATGACGTCCCCTGCAGTCTGCACATTAACCAGGAAGCACCAGGAAAGACATCCCACTGGGATCTCATTAAGGGATGAAGGGATGACACAACACTCCAAATGGAGATATCACCATTTCTGAGGAGATATTTCCTGTGAGAGGTGTGGAAGAGACAGGTAACACACCAATGCCTACCACGGGCACCTTCAAAACAGCTCCATGGACATTGTGTTTCTTTAGGAAAGGCCTCAAAATGGATATGAGGCAAACCTGGCCACCAATATGCTGAGAGAAGGATGTGTGATGCCAGCTTTCTTGGAGGGATTTACCTGCAAAGTGCTCAGGTTGGGTGGTCCTCGTGACCTGTCCTGTCCATTCTCTCTGTGAAGACACTCAGAAGGATGACAGTCCTTCTGTGAAAGACCCTTCTGAAAACAGACAGAAATAGATTGTCACAATAGCAAACAAAGTTTGCAGGTCTTTTCACGTCAAGGAAAAAGAACAGCTTGTTAGCTTCATTTTCTTTACCATCCACCAGGTCAGGGTTCCCAAAGGAATGGCAGTAGGTCTGAATCCCATCTTGTCTGAACTGGTTGGTAGCCATTAATCCAAAGCCCATCAAAAGGTGTGAGTCCTTTGGTTTCCTTTACCTCTAGAATGTTTTTAAGGTTTATTCTTGCAGTGCTATATTTTAACACTTCTGCTTATTTCACTGTCTCCTGTCCCTGACCACTATTCTACTAGAAAACCTACCTCGAGGGAAAAGTGCCTTTCTATGGCAGACCCATAAAACTGGGATATCTTTGTCTCTTCAGACATGTTTATGAAAAACAAAGCTTTTTGAGATTACTCATGCAACTTCAAGGAAAACCAAGCTAAGTAAACGAGTAACAGCCAATTTGTATTTTGAATATAAAAGGCAATTTTTATTATATAGCCTTTGAAATGTGAATTATACATTCTGAGATGAGTTAAACTAACATCTCTGGGAAGAGAAGATTTATATTTGTCTCTAATATATACAGTTAGTGATTGATTGGCATAAGTACTTGATTTCTCTTTACTTTTCATTTTCTTTTCCCTTTTGATTCCTATTATTCTGCCATCAGTGAAACTGTGGCAAGAAATACAGACAGGTAAAAGCAAAAAATGAAGTTCGTTTAGTGTCTAGCTTTGGAAATAAATGTTAATAATGCCAATTTAAACTGCTACAGTTACTGCTTAGCATTTAAGTGACAACACAAAGACAGGCTTACACTGTGAAAGAATCTATATGAAAAATGACACAAATGTTTAGCAACTTACCACACACCAGAAAATCCCCTTTCAGCTCTTACAAGCTTGGTGACACAAAGTCCTTTTATGTATTTTTGCTACTTTGATTTTTAATATTTTGGGGGAGGAGAAACTCAAATCTTGTTGTCTTTTCCCTTCAGATCATTTTGCTGAAAGCTGACAATAATTCCTCAGTTTAGCTCTGTCAACATTAATTCCTAATTGCCTCTCAGAAATGTTTTATTCCTAATGAACTATTTCAGGACTTCCATTCCTACCACTAATAAAAATATATCAGGAGTAACATTAAAAATATAAGAAAATTACCTAAAATGAGTGCAAATATGACATGTAAACTTTTTTTTGTGTTCAGCCTGTACCCTTCACAAAGGGTCACATTTATTTTTTGAAGGGCATACACACTTCTGTAACATAAATAACCAGTATTACCCATTTAAAGAATGTGTATTTCCATCATTACTGGGTCTGTAAGAAAAATATTTTTTAAATGAAAACCCAGTCTATCTCCAAACCCCTGTTTTTCAAAGAATCAGATACCCTGCTATTAGAAGCAATTTTTGCAGGTGTTGAGACAACACAGTGACAGAAAACAAAAGGTAATAGGTAGTCTTTCTAAATCAATATTAGAGAGTTGTTTCAGTACAGTGTCCCACAGCTTTCAGGGAAGAAAAAAAAAAATCATCTGTTTTGAGTTGCCAAAATAATAAATTGAAGCAGGAGGTCTGACCAGTAAGCACAGAGCTGTTAGTAGGGGGTGACAATAGCACTTTAATACAGACATTAATTCAAATGATAGTTTTGACTTGGAACTGCAGATTGCACCCTAATAATTTATCCCAGACAGGGCGTGAAATGCTGCAATGGCCCTTGATGGTGTACAAGGAGGTAGTGAAGCATCTTGAAAAACTGCTGACCAAACTATCATTTTCATGGATTTATATGGCCATGCATAAAGACAAAGATGGTTACCAGAGCAAAGTTATAAGAAATGAACAGGTGGAATAGGAGTTTATAAGTGCAAATATGACTCTGGTCCTTTCTTATAAAAAATAACTTTTTTCTTTTTCTATGAAATGCTGACGACCAACAGAAACTGAAATTTCATGATAATTAGATATCCAGTATAGAGCTATTACAAAGTTCTCATGTGTTTTTCATGCATGGGAAAGGCAGAAAGATGCTCCAGCCCATACTGGAACACTTCTTTTACCAGTGCACAGAACATATTCTCTATACAGATTTTTTAAAATAATAGAAATTGATTGAGATCAATAATAGATGGTTTCAGTAATGCATAAAGATATAAATATGACTTCCTTTAAGAATAAGCAGGGCCTTGGTATCTTTTGAGATACCGATTTCTTCATATGGGGGATAAGAGGATGAGGCAATTCAGATTCTCTGAGCTATAAAACAGAGTATTTGATAAGAGTGGTCTGGGTCCAATGCAGCAGCCTGGAACTGGAGCACAGGCATTTAAACACTAACTGGGTTTTAACCAAATTCCAAGATAGGCAATCTAGAAAGGCAAATCTAGCAACTCTCTATAAAGACAATTTAGATTCTCAGTCCACTCTCCAGGAGCAGAGGAAGTTTGTACACCAAAAATTATATTCAAACAAGGGAGAAGCCAAAAGTACCAAGATACTTCACACAATTTTTCATTTACGGATTCCCAACTTTATTTCAAATGCATTTACCTGGCTGTGCATTTGATAAAGTGCCTTTTAAAGAGATTGTTTTGTAACACAATGCCATTTGGATTACAAATTCTTCCAAATTGCCATTCATCTTACAATTCTTAGTTACTGGTTTAACTGCATTATAACTAGCCCAAATAACAGGTTGAGTCATGGTGCTAGAGGATAAGCCTTTGCTTTGCAGGATAACTGAAATATTTATCTTTGTCAGATAGATATGGCCTATCAGCTCATCCCTGATAAGCCATAAATGGGACCATCTCTTTGAAGTAAATTATTACCTGTAAAATACCTAAAACCTAAAACACTTTTTCCTTGTATGAATTCAATAAAGCCAACTCAGATGTTAACTTTAATGAGACTTTTTTAAAACTGCAAAGCTCCAAATACATAACTGCATTTAAATACATTTATCTGAAGTGCTAAATAATTAGGAAGTTTTTAGTTTCTAAAAGCAGCATGATTAACAACAGTGAGCACACATTGTTAAAGGCAAAAAATACCTGAGAAAAAGATTAAAGATTATGAGAATGTAGATTCCCAGAGACGAAAATAAAATTTAAAAATACTTTAGGTCTTTGGATTTTTAAGTATTCATTTTGTGGAAATCACTTGAGATTCTTTTTTTCTTTTTTTTCTTTTTTTCTTTTCACATTATGACCCTGCTTCTACTAGACATTTAAACACATAGTATAATTTAAATGGGTGTATAATCTAACAGAAGTTAATAAGGTTCTTGGTTTTTATTTATTTATTTTCCACTAAGGTGGCAAAGACTTAGAGGATTTTTATTCACTCTTTTTAAATTTTTTTGGTCATACCTACTTCTGCTTCCAATTGAAACATGTGAGATTTAGCTCCAGTCTGTAATCAATTATATTTTGGTGTCTAAACTTGACAAGAGTTTCTAAGCTTCCACAACATTAAGCAAAAATCACATTGCTATGTTCAGTAGAGTCTGGAGAAGTATTCACCTGAGTAGATGTAATGGTTCAGTTTTCTTCAGAATTTATTTTTGCTTTGGGAGTTAATGCAACTATCCGGTAGAAAGGCTTCCCATGCTTTCTGAGAACCTTGGAATACCATACCTGGCCTTTGGGTCCCAATTCACAGAGGAATAAGATCACAGGATCATTAAGGCTGCTCCAAGATCATCAAGTCCAACCTTTCAACCAAACACCTTGTCAATTAAACCACAGCACTGAGAGTGCACAAGTCCATATGTATTTATTACTCCTTTCAAAATTCTTATTTGGAAGTTTAAATATGTAAGCAGAATGTATGCAGGGTTTAAAAATATAAGAAATCTGCCAGTTTGGACAACCATAATATTAGACCTGTTCTTCAGTACAGAAAAAAAACAAAGCTCCTACAAAGCCTGGAGGAAAGAGCTAGGCTTAGGAAGGGTTTTTCATATTTTTCAGAATGGGTAAAAGATTTCACTAAGAACTGAGGCTTGGTTTGAAAGGAGATATGTGCACAGGGGATTTTTTTTTTTTTTTTTTTTTTTTTTTCAGTTCCTGATCTATTAGAAAGGCTTATTAAATACCAAAACTGAAAAGCAGTCAATCACAAGGCAGATATTAGTAGGAAACCACATTACTAAAATAATTGATAGTTCATCACATGTTACTTGATGTTACTATTGATGCATTTGGCAGCTGGTGCCTTTAATTTTCTCTCTTTTCTATTTTTCCATTGCATTTAAAGCAGGCTTTCAGTATGTTAAAAATTGCATTTTAGTTTAAAATAAACAAACAAACAAACAAATAAATAAATAAACAAGTAAACAAGTAAACAAGTAAAATTTTAGGGAAAAAAAGAAAAACAAACTACATGTCTTTTTTATCACTAGTTTAGTGTAAATATAATAAAATGAAAGCAGCTCTTTCTTTTGAGACCATTATTTTTTTAAGAGAATCCTGGGTTCTTTATTATTCCCTAAGTTTACATTTGATGGTGTTCCCTTATCCTCTACACTGTATTCTTGCAAATTATTTTGCTAGCATTTTTTCTTCTCTCTCTGAATATTTCTAGCCTCCTTTGCTTAGTTGCAGCTAATTAATTTTCCTGCTTCCATTGCTCTTGCTCTGTCTGTAGTTTTGTACTCAGACACATCCTGCGAGCACTGGAATCATCCCCATCCTTGTAGCGTTGTCATAGATACACACAGAACCATTTATTGTTGGAGAAATGCACAGAAATAGTTGCCCAGTGTTCTGCTCTTTCCTGTTTATCTTCTAATTCAGACTGGTGCCATTGGCCATCAATAGCTCACTCCTCTTTCTCCTGTCACCTCTGGCAATGAGGGAACATCTGTGCCACTGGCAGATGTGGCCAAATGAGACAGGGCTCGTTATCCCCTGCTCAGAGACCAGCCAGAGGGCCAGGCTGGATCTGTCTCTGCAAGGGCAGAGGGACAGCCACTCCCATTATTACAGGTCCCAAAACCTGAAGATACTGAGTTTTAAGTTTTGAAACCTTTGTATTTTTCATTATCTGCTGAGGGAGGGCAGAAACTAGAAACCTAGAGCACTGCCAGACTTTGTTGTCTCTGTTGGAACCATGCTGTCCTGCAGAAAGGACTTCAAAGTTGTTTGTTTTTGTTTTGTTTTGTTTTGTTTTGTTTTGTTTTGTTTTGTTTTGTTTGTTTGTTTGTGTGTGGTTTTTTTTGGGTTTTTGTTTGTTTGTTTGTTTGTTTTCCCAGAAGCAACAAGAGCTTAATGGTTAAAACCTTTCTCTTCTACTTTAGCTGGAGTTACCCCACATCCTAATCTCAGCTGCAAATGCAGAATCTATTTTACTGATGTCTGTTATAAGTTTGTTTTGTCCATTTAGCCTATATATTGCTTAGAGTGAGAGTGAACACATTTTGGAATTATTGTTGTTGAATTAATATATTATTGTAGTAGTAGTTGTTGTTATTGATATTGTTATTATTATGTTTGTTATTATTACTACTATTTTGTTCCTTTATATGATTCATTAGTCTTAGTATAACATAAGTTAAAGCCTTAAAAATTTAGGTCAACATTGGCAAAGATCCTTTACACCCCTGCATAAATGAGTTTTGACTTTTATTTATGGACAAACCTCCAACAACTCCTCAATTACTGCAACTGGTAACATACCACAGCTGCATCAGAGGAGCAAAAATTTCCTTTGTAGCTCTGTAGAAAGAAAAAAAAATGCTAAAAATCTATATGATAAGTAAGTCCAAATTCTTTGGACATAAAATTTTAACATTGACTTTCATTATAGGGCAAGTTTTTACTCTTTATTGCAGAAAGTAATTTAATCCTACTTGAAGAGTGCCTTCATAATGAGAAAAGGGTAAAAAGATTTCTGCTTAATGGCAGACAGTGACTTCCTCTCAGATATATTTCTATCTTCCTTTGATTCACACAATCTTAGGATATTCTTATATTAAAAAGCATTAACTTTTATAAATTTCAGTGCAACATGTTCCAGTTTTAAGCTTTGTCCCATGTAAAGCCTGCAGCTTAAACAGAAAACTCTCTCTCAAGCTGCCAGAAACTCCATAACTGCACTAAGAAAACAAGAATTTAATTTGTTTTTAAACTCCTGAAGGACTGCCTTTCGTGTGCATTTGAAATAACTAACTTCTGTTTCTCTGTAAGCTGGGACTGACTGGAGTCTTTAGATAAAATTGTTTTGCCTAACTTCTGAGGTAAGTATCCTGTATCAACAGAATACCATGCTCCAGGAAGAGTTACTGTAGAAAATGCCCTCACTATGGAGCCACTCTGCAGTATCTATATATAGGTATAAAAGCTTGCTGCAAATGAATAGTGCTATAGAAATGTGAAATATAAATAATCATAATAATTAATGGGTTGTGTTCTTGCTGCAGCTCTCAGTTTAAAAGCTTATCTCAGCTTGGGCATTTCACTATCCTACATTTTCCTCTGTTATTTCTTAACTGCTCTGTTAAAGTTATCTGAGTTTGACTGTTCAGGACTGAGACATTTTCTCACCAAATACATTTAAAAGGAAAAAATAAAAACATTTTGATTAAATCTATTATAATTTTTTCAAAAAGTTATTTGCTTTGTGCGAACTGTTCTGTAGCCATTTTCAAAATCCCTTTTTATATAGAGTACAGGATTATCCCCTCTCCTCCCTTTTATAGATAGGGAAACAGGTAGACTGAAGGGAGTATCTGCAGTTCTCTAGAGGCACTACAAATTCGGAAACAGTATAAAAAGAGGGTCCAGTTTTCAGAGCTTTTAGAACTTGTAGCAGTTATTAAACTATATAGGTGCTTTTGAATATTATGGACAACTTGAATTAATGCTCTTCCAAACCTGCTTATCTGCCTGAGTATAGCCATGGGCAGTTTAATTCTGCTGATCTGGAATTCCTGGCATTGAACATACACTCATCACACCAATCTGCACCCATGTGCTCAGAGCTAAGAAGGTGCCCACACTAGAGCTCGTGCTCAGGATGCACAATTTACTGCACCTTATGTACCATACAATCTAATATACTAGAGAAGGCAATGTGAAATATTGTGATGTTTCCTTAAATCTATCTAGGAACATGACCAGTGACCCAGGCATATGCAAAAAAAAATAAAGTCTGCTCTTCAATTCCACTATGTTTTTTTGGCAAATGTACTTGATCTTCCATCTCTACAGAAAACAAATTAAAAAAAAAAAAAAGGCTTTAAGCCCAACCTCTTAGTGTTGCTTCATGCCAACTAAATTTACCTCCCTCAGTTTATTACATCTTTTTTTTTTCTTGCACCGCTCTGCCCAAAACTACTCTCCCTTTTGCCATTGATTGCTATAGCAACCAGAAAAAAACAGGAAGTAGATTTCCATATTTGCATTCATGAAGAGGAAAAACTGGGCTGTAGTTTGAGCCAGGTTCTCCCCAAAACAGATGTGTACTGGGGTCTAAGAGCACAGGATGAATAGCAGAAAACCCCTGTGATTTGACTGGAATTTCAACTGGAGCTTTGGCGTTATAGACACTTAGGAATTAGAAAACTCCTGTTGCAGTATTTCATGTGCTGAATTAAGCAACTCAGGAAGCTTTTTAGCTGAGAGTGAGTGTAAATCCCATGAGAGGGTAGAAGAGGAGTCAGAGGCAGCCCTGGAAGGTATCAAAGGGCTGGATGCAGCAGACCAGTGGTTACTGACAACATTCCCAAATGTACAATATTTGGAAGATGTAGATAGAAAATTGGAACTGAAATGATCCACTTTTGGTACCTCAGTAACTTGCCTGTTATGCTTTAATTCTTTAATATAATCTCACAACTGGTGACTTGCTCATTTCTTTCATATTTTCTCCTGTGCTAGATTTTAGACTTCAGATACTTGGTACAAAATAACTTGGCTTTCTTTCTTTTCAAAAGTATTGCATAAAAATAACATCCTTCTCTGCACTCAAGAACAAAGAAAATATTTTCCAATAAATTTTTACTCTAAAGAAGGCGAAAATCAAGGAAGTATAGATTATAAAATGTGAAAACTTTAAAAAAAAAACAAAAGTAATTTTTCTGTCTACTTTTTCAATGTTCATTTAGAAGGTGCTACCACAGTGCCACAGTGTTAGGACGTACTCTTCTGTCAATCTAGGGGAAGATTCAGAAAGGAAAAGATGACTTCGTACCTAGAATGCCTTAATTGAAGCAATAAAAAGTACAAACTATAAGGATCTGTTATTAGGAGCTAATAAGAACTTCTGGTAGTGGCTGGGAATTCAACATACAGATAGGGTGATGAGGATCTGGAGGATGTCCTTGTAAATCACGGGGTGACTGTGAGTCAGCAGGGCAACATATCCATGGAAAAGGCAGATGGGATCTAAAGTTGGCTCAGAAAAAAAAAATCAGTAGAGATCAAAAATCATATTTATCAAACAGCTCTGGTAAAACTTTGAGAGAAGTAGTCGATACATTTCAGAAAATATGATCTTGAAATGGAATAAATAAATATGAGCCTCATCAAAAACTAAAGAAATTAAAACCAATAACAACAGTAACAATTTGCATTTAAACAAATAGGCTCAATAACATTTAAGAATATTTAAATTGTTTATACTCTTTAATATTTGAACAAATAACTCAATAACATCTAAAAAAAAATAAGGCCAGAAGAAATTCTCATCCCAAGAACGTAGACATTGGGATTGGACAGGAATTACTGACAAGAAATAAAAACTGCAATATGATAAAGGCTGGCAAAGGAAGTAGACCATAACATTGGCTCAGAATAAAAATAATGGGAATTTCTGGCTATTTGAGTACTGAGGTTCTGAAACAAATTCAAAATAGGAGAGAGGGAGTAAAAAATGCTTTGTGATGTATTAATCCTCTGTGAAATGTAATATATTTGACTACCACTGAATCCAGTGACTGTTAAGCAGCCATACACATTCAAGAGGAGTTGTATCCATGTCTGGAAAGGATGGGTCCATTGCTTGCCTATGCAAGAGAGAGCTGAGGTTCATGAATCTCATACAGGGAGCTCGGACAATTACTTTGTCAGATTGGCTGGATCAAATATATCATGGATGGTGTCAAAACTTGGCACAAGAAGCTGAGATTCTGAGATTTTTAACCCTTTCTGAGTCCCTGAGATTTCTTCTCCCACTCCTTCAGTCCACTTGGGTAAGTACTGCTGTTTCCACATCCATCTATTCATAGGTGGTGTTAACTTGTCATTTTCTGTCTGCAGATAATAGGGATTAAAAATTAAAATCAAACAGGCAAACAAAGCAGGATTTTCTGAAACAAATTGCTGCTTTGAACATAGTATAAGTCAGTGATAATGGATTTTAAACACAATAACGAGCAATGGGTTTCATTATCAGGTGAGAGAGGAAGAATATTTTGATCTTTCAAGGTTTCTGTGTCTCTGAAGAGAACTTTTAAGAGACTTCTTCAGCAAAAGTCAAGACTCTTCTTGAGACGTGAGAAATTAATCAATCAGATGACCCACTTTCTACTTAATGTTTATGGTTTTACCTTGACAGTTGCTAAGACAAGTTAGAATTTTGAGTTACTGGAGAGGGGAGTTCTCTCTCAATTATTTATTGGCTCTTCACATGAGCATATTGATCAGTGCCTTTTCTGAGAGCAAGAGGGTCTGTTCAGGCTGGTCCCAGCCATGACTCCTTCTCATTCCTGCTGCCCAGGACATGGTCGCCTGCAACCATTTACTGTCCCACTCCAAGCTCCTCAGTTCTGTGTCCCAGCAGTTAACAGATATCAGGTATTTCAGTTATGTTGACTAAAAATAGCATGAGGACTGAAATTAATAGCTTTGTATAGATATAGATACCTTTCTAGACATAGGTATATCAGTACAAAGGTCTACTGGTATATCAGTATATAGGTATAGATGATATATCACACTAGAGTTGGAAGTTTTCAGTGTCCCATCATGATGAGACCTGACAGGCAAAAGAATGACCTTAGAGTTGTGTGGTTATGCCATAAAAAAGACAAAACCACAAAGAAAAGCAATTTATCCAGGTCCCAGACCTAGTGAGGAGCTGACTGAGAATAACACCTGTATTTCTACAACTCCTATCTCTTATTTTCATTCTGGGATCTGGTCCTCTTCCTTTTTTTTTTTTTCCTCCCTCTTTTTTTCTTGGACTCCTAATCAGACCAAGAAACAAACAATTAAATCTACATTTCAGATTTACAGAAGGAAAAATAGTCTTCTGAATAAACATAATTTAACTGCAACTTTTTTTCCCTAGCTCCTAAAGCTCATGCTGAAGACTCACCACTTTTTGTGTCATAGTGTATATTTAATGTAGGAAATCAGTCTGAGATATATTATTGGTTTAAGAGAATCCATGTACAATTACTTTTTAAAAATTACAACATACTTCAGACTGTAATAACTGTGCCTCTTTATAGAAATAGGGGTTATAATCTAGCCATTAAAATTCCATAACCAGCTGCTTCCAGCTATTCACATGTGTGAAACACTACACAGCTTCCAATTTATTTTTGGGGGTTTTTTTTAATAAATTTACCACTTTCAGGCTCCTACAGAGAGTAATTTCCTTGGAAAGTGTCTTCATCTAAATAGTAGCTAAGTATGCTGAAAAGAATATCGACAAAGACAAATTGTACCACATCTCAACATAATCAAATGCTTATTTATTTATCTGTTGAAAACCTGATCAAGATGGAATGAGCTGAAGTTCTCTCAAAGCAAACTAGAAGAGAAAAGTGAGGGGAAGCTCTTGGCTGACATGAGTTTTAAAATGTACAAGCAAGGCTGATCTGCATTGTTGCAGTCTCACACAATAATCTGTGAAAACAGAATTGGACAGGAGTCTGTTGTGAACACAGGATGAATGGTAGTGCTTTTGGTTGAGTAAAGGATCACCAGTAAGATCACTTCATAGATTTTTAATATATTTAGAGGACTGATCTGATACCTGGTGTCCAGGGTGGCTGTAGCTCCAGTCTTTATGATGCATAAGACCTGATCTTATCCAGGTGTTTTCTAGAAAGAGTTACATTATTTTATATATGACATTATATTACATTATCCCCAGGCAGGATTTGGGTGGTATACAACATAAAAAGATGAACCTGAAGAGTTTGACATTTACATGCATTGAAATTCTCAGTACTCTGTATAGAAAGGTTGACAAAATTCCTACCTCTTTTGATAGACTTGAGAAAATTATTCTTATAGCTATTTCTGAGCTAAGAACATCACAGGAAAATAAATTCATAGGCAAATGAATTATCAGACATATGGACAATGTTAATTTGAAACAAACTGTGTGTTTTACATAAAGTTCACACAAAATGCCAATAGGATTCCAGCTTCACCTTGGAATGACACTTTCAGAGCTGGAACAGCCAACCTAACTGCTGTGTTAATCACACTGATTTTCTCCTGCACTTTATTTCAAACAGTGATATGTGAATGACTGATGCCCATAAAACAATAGAAAGAAACCCATGAAGTGACTGCAGGAATACATTTAAGATAAAAATAAAATATATTCTGCCCCCACCAAGCACATGAATTGAATCAAAATGACAGGAAAATTAAGAACAGGAAAGATATAATCTTTCAGCAATTGTGAAAGGCTTTTTTTTTTTTTTTTTTTTTAATGTTCTGGCTTACTGAATGCCACACTGGTAACAACTATCTGAAACTATTTATGGTTTTTAGAAAATATATAAATTCACGTTATTATTTTTTAAATCAAGATTAGGCATGTACCTGTAACTAGACTGGGTTCACTAAAAAATGACCACTGAGTCAGGCCAAATACCACTACACCAACTTTACTCCACTTTTCAACATCTGGAAGGAGCCCTGTAGATGGCAAAGGGCTCAGAGTTTCTGTTTGTACTCAGCACCACAAATTCTCCTCTCTCTGGAAGAAAACAGCTCTCTACAGCATCTGTTTCTAGGCATCATTAAAAAATATATATATTCTTGAGGAAAAATACAAAAATAAAAGGCTTCATCTCTTTCTGCATCTTACTTTAATGACTACATGCTATGGAAGGGAAGTCATGTGATGGACCATTAATAATTTGAGGTGCAATTTGTGATGTTATCTCCCCTAAATTTGTGTTTCTTTTTTTCTTCTCCACTCTAGGTAAATCCACTCTGCCACAAATGCACTCATGTAACATTCATCTGGATTATGTGCTATAAATTCAATATTTACTCTGTACTGCAAACAAATATTTTTTTCCAAATTAGACCTAATGTAAAGAGTATCTTGTGCAGGGTCAATAAGAATCTCTAAGTGTTACACATCCATTAGTGTAATTGTGTAATTTCTAAAATGGACAATCAATTAATCCTGCCTTCATTTATTAAAAATCAAACAAAAAAACCCAAATAAATAAATAAATAAATAAATTAAACCCCAGAAGCAATGCATAAAAACCTTGAACTCGTTTTGATAATCTTGTTAACTATTCTTTCCCAGATTAAGACATTTGTAAATTGGTTTCTAGTATTTCTTCTAGCAGCAATGTTTTTTTCAGGTGAAATATTTACAAGATAGGATAATGTTTGGGTAAATGCATGGTATTAAAGCTTGGAATAGATAAAACTCTTTCTTAGTCTGGCAAAGGATGATTGCATAACCTGTATAAAGTAGCTTTATTCCTCTGTCCACCAGTTGCAGGTGTCTGACTACCACTCATTTCAGTTACAGCTATGCAGTCATATTAATTTCAGGTTTTCTGCATAATTTAATGTAATTTATCCTAAGTTTTACAATAATTTTTCTAGCTTTGAATGTCTGAATGAGAACCTGCAGGACAGGGACTGTCTCATATTCTCTATATGCTAATATATATATTAATCCTACTGTAATTGGCTTTCTAGTGGAAAGAGACTTTTAGGGATACATTTGTAGGAATGATAAATACCAATAATTTAAAGAACTTAATGAAACTATCAATTCCAATGACGCATTGCCATGCTAAAGAGAAAAGTTAAGCCAGGGAAACATTTACAAATCAGGACATTAAATGCAGTGTTGAACTTCCATAATGTAATACTGTGTAACAAGACTGTGATGGAGAGCTGGTGTGGCAAAGTACTCATTAACAACAGTGACCAGTTTAGTTAGGAGGAACATAAAATTCACTAATTTCAGTCTTTTAATAAAGCATGGTCATAGTTTTCATATTTTAGTTCTGAAGGTAAGAGACATTATTCCTATTAAGACCACATTTATTATTATTATAATTACTATTATTATTATTATTATTATTATTATTATTATTATTCAGAAATGTTGAGGATCAAAAAATGAGTTGTATTGAAACACACTAGTGAAAAGGGAAAACAGATGCAGATACAAAAAGACTGGTAAATCTGTAATTCTGTAATTCTGTATTGAATTGTCATCAATTAAGAAGTGAAAATTATACCAAACCATCAGATAAACTGAATTTTAGTCAGTTTACACAGTCTTATTTAAGGGTTATCTT
The DNA here is from genome assembly GCF_052056855.1 of Sturnus vulgaris. Classification (NCBI taxonomy): domain Eukaryota; kingdom Metazoa; phylum Chordata; class Aves; order Passeriformes; family Sturnidae; genus Sturnus; species Sturnus vulgaris. Next base: position 150,782,821 of record NC_142243.1, read on the forward strand.
GGAAGCTGATGCTCTATAAATCTGAGGTTTGGCTTACTGGTCTGGGCTTAACTATAAAAATATTCTCCAAGCTCAAACACTAAGCTATGACAATGGCATTGCTACCTACGGGGGAATTCAGTGCCTTTCTAGGAAGGTGTCCCTGCCCATGGCAAGAGGCCAGAACTGGGTGATCTTTGAGTTCCCTTCCAACCCAAACCATTCTGATTTCTAAGTGGGAGACATGCACATATCAGTCCTGGCTCAATCAGTGACTTTTTGCAGCCTTAAAATGTTACTGTGGGGTCTTTTTCCAAAATAACAAAAGTTCCTCTCTTCAGTCTGACTTTTTAAAATATTTATGTTCAAGATTGTTAAAATATCCAAATACTGTAAAAGCTTGTCATAGCTTGTAATTCCGTCCAAAGTCTGGGACTGAATCAAATTTGGACATGTTTGTCCTCTGAAAATCTGCAACAAAGACTGTTTTCTTTTGGGTTTTGCATGTATATTTGATTTAGAAACAAAATCTTTAAGAAACTCCCTGGGAGGTAAAGAGCAAAACCTTTCAGCAAATTTTCAAATATTATTCTGCATTAAAATACAAATATTTTGAGTATATTAAATATATCTAGAAGAGGAACATAACTGAATAAGCTATACATCTTGGGAGTAAGATTTAATTAAAAAAGCCCTCAAGTGTCATGGAGTGAAAAGGGGAAATAGAGAATTTGTTGCCCTGCTCAGCACAGTTTTTTAACAAAAGTATGATTTCAGTCTCTTTAACTTTTTAAATGAAATGGTTTTGATCAAATGTAGCACTCAGGAAATGTGAGATTAATGCCTTTGACAGAAGTAGAAAACAGAGTAAACAGCCATTACACAGGCTTCATGAGAAAGCTCAGCTACTGCCCTTGAATGTGATCTTTCAACTTTTATTATCGACTCTAACTCCTCAAACTACCAGCTATGACATTTCTATTTTTTTTTGGAGCCATTTTAGAAGGAGTATGAATGAGGCCACCACAGTCATGGGAGGTGAAAGGTTAGGCTGAGTTCAAATAAGAATGTTCATTTTTGCCTGGTTTACCAAACAGTCCATGGAACCCTGTATTAGGTTGAAAAAATATCCTGAAAAATATAGAATAAAAACTAAATTTGTATTTAAAAAAAAAATCATCTGGAGAGCAAACATTATCTACACTTCATGGAGTTTCACTCCAAACTTCAGATTACCATTAGGAAGATCTTTCTAGGGTGGAAGTGTGTTCATTATTGTTATTTGCAACCTGAGACAATATTAGCCCATGTCTTCAGTTTGAAAAATCCATAGCAATGTTAATAGGTGTAGATAAATTGTGGGTGCAGGCAAGCTAGAACTTTGTAGGATTCATAGAATCATAAAAGCTGGAAAAGACTTCTAAGATCACAAAGATCAAACATCAACCCAGCATCACCACCATGCTCACCAGTAAACCACATTCTCCAAGAAGATAGAACAGATCTTGAAAGATCTCCTGCTTTGTTTGTCCACTTTCCATTTGGAATGAAAAAGGAGCCAAAACTCCCTGCAGCACTACACTTCAGTGATGATGGTTCAGCAGCTTCCATGAATTCATCTGAGACAGAAGCACAGTAATGCTGTTTCTTCTGGGAATTAAAATTAGAGACAGTCAGAAATCTTCCAAAAAAAAAAAAAAAAAAAAAAAATTTGTCTTAAAGTGACTTCTTGTAGAAACAAACAAACAATAAAAAATCACAGAAATGTAGCCAAGTCTTCTAACAAGCATTTCTTAAGACTATGTCAATGGTCTGGAAGAAATCTGGAAGTGAAGCTATTTTCTAAATAGTCTGATGTTACAAGCAATTTCCTAGGTGATGGGTGACCCATGTTCAAACCTTCTATTGTCCTGATTTGAAGCTGAAAACAACTGTCACTTTCATGAGGTAGAAATGTTGTTTTTCAGCTGACTTTTGCACTTTCTCCTGGATAAGATGAGAAATACTGTTTGCTAAAGAGCGTGACAAGACTGAATAGCTTTTTGGAAGTTGAAACGGTAACTTATGACTCACAGTGCATTTATCTGTGATTCTTGGTTTATTTTTTTCACACAATAAAAATAGTTTATCCAATGAAAGAGATGTCAGATCAAGTGCCAGGAGAAAAACCCACATTAGTGTTATGGGTCTCACCTCACAGTCCAGCTTTGGATCCAAGACTGTGAAAAAAAGTTTTAGATTCTGCTTTATATGAATTTGTCTGCTAGTTTCTATTGAAGAAGGAATGTTTTTTCTTCACTTTTTATGAGCTTCTTATCGTATCATTTTTATCTAACATTAAAGAGCTGTCATTTTGAATTTTGGAAGCAGCTACAAATCAACAGCACAATTTAGGATTCCTTTTCCCCTTTTATTTGCAAGTCACAATCACTTTTGGAAGCATTACTTACTGCAATTGCACTACAAGATATATTTACTCTACAACTCATTCACCTGAAGATGGATAAATCACTTGAAGGTGCCCAGAGGAAAGAGGATAAACAGTTGCAAGTGCATATCTATACAATTAGCAACATTTAGTTTTAATTGATAAATTACTAGCTAAAATCTTTTTTCCTTTAAGAAATTACTTAGACCAATAAACTGCCTCTTTAAAAACTATATCTACTACATCAGCTATAGAAATGTTAATTTGAGGCTGCAGCTGCATATAAAGTAGTGAATAATTTATTTTGCTCTTATATCTTTTCCTTCTCTTACATAACTGTTTTTCACTGGAGACTGGCAGATTTTTAAAGCTATGGTATTTTTTAAAGTTATAGATCTTATAATATGATCTCATGTTTATGCTGGACAATTAAATGAACAATTAAATGGTTATTTATATCATATTCAACCCAGAAGTCGTGTGATACATTCCAGAAAAACGTTCCATCTTGATTTTTACTGCAGGAGCATCTACCATTTCCATTTGTAATTTATCCAGTAGTTAATCACCCCCACTGTAGAACAGGTATGATGTGAGTATATGCATTGAGGGAGTATGTAAGACTGAGAGCTGAGAAACCCAAAAGGAATTCCAATGAGGAATTTTTAGAGTTTGAACCCCTGAACCTTCACCATAGAGGCAAGCAGGCTCCACAGTTAGTAATTTTAAATTCGTATCATAACCTTAATCTGTATTCTTTTTACATGTCTTTTTACTTTCTCTTTCTTTGTTACTCTGAGCACCAATATAGGCTTTATTTATTTTTTTTCAAAAATGGACAGAACATATTAAGAAGAGTTTCTTTTGCTTACAGTGTTACTTTCAATGTTAATATCTGTCAAATCATTTGTCTTTTGAAGGGTAGAGTTTTTTATGAATGCATAATTTACACAGTATAATTTGCAAATAAAACCATAAATACTATCTTCAAATGAGCCAGTTATGTAAGTGATGTCAGATTTCAGATCATATGCTGCCTTGTTGAATAAACAATTCACATTGAGATAAAGTATATATTTTTACTCCTTTCATAAAAAGCTCAAATACTTTGCTAAAGTAAAAATATTTAAATCTTCCTACAATCTGATTATAAAAAAGATTTGGTTTAAGATTTAAGTATTTTGTCTAACATCTCCAATCACATATAAACAAACTGCAATTTATGTTTGGTTTTTGTTGTTTTTTTGTTTGTTTGGTTGGTTGGTTGGTTGGTTTGGTTTGTTTTTCTGAGCAAACAGATTTTAGTATATGCATTTTTTTTTTTAAGTGAGGAGAGTTTTTGGTACATATTTATGCACAGGCTGATCCCAAACAACATACCTGTACCCCCACTGAGTTACTCCTCACATGCAGTGAATAGATGAGCTTGGGAAAAAGCTGCTCATTCTTTTACACCTCTGGGGCCCTCTTCACCCCAGCTTAGTAACAACATTTTTTTTGCTCTTGCACAGGAGATCCAAACTTCTACCAGAACTTCAAACTGCAGGAAACTGTGGAAGAGCAGAATAAGAACAGGAGCCCCATTCTGGAAGCATACCCCATTCCAGTGATGCCTTAAGCTTTTAGCTTTTATATTTTTCAGACTCTGTACTGTATTACTGTATAACTCTGAACTCCAGATAGATCGTTAGTTAACTATCTTCACATTTTGGTCAGACAAAAAAATTCCTCTAGGCCTGAGATCCAAGGACACCCTCTGCCTCAGGCCTGAAAAGCACAAACAAAAGTGCATTGGGGGGAAGCAAACTGGGACCATATGACTTCATTACCTGTTCATTACCTGAAGCTGTAATTGGAGGATTAACCCCTAATATGCTAATAGACCAAACATATCTGTCTGAAAAACTTGTGACCATTGTCCATTTTGGATGTAGCCTCTTGGGGAGGCTTCATCTGCTCTAAATGTACCTGAAGGCCCTTCATTAAATATATCTGCTTTTATCCTTTTAACTTTGTCTGGCCTCTTACCTAGTTTCTAGGTAAGCCTGAAATAGGCATCAACAGAGTTACAAGCAGGGCAGCACTGAAGACCTAACTACATCTACAGGTGTCATTCTATTTATCAATCAGTAATGGCAAAAAAATCCCAGTGAATTAAATATTTAGCTTCACTAGCTCTGTGCTACTTGGAAACCTTTCCACTTGATGTGCCAGATGTTTAATAAATGTTTTCAAGAGGCTGATGTAGTGTTGTTACCTATGACTGCCTACCAGACCTCCAGAAGAACCAAGAAGAACCCTTAGACAGCCAACACTGCACTTTTCTGCCTCCAGATTCTGTCATATATCTTTCAAGCAGGTACAAAAACTCGGATGCATATGCAGACAAAACTGCTTCTTTTTCACCTGAAAACTCTCTTTTTGGACATAAAGGTGTCTGAGGTAGCATACATTCAAAATTTTAAAAAAGGAAGACGTCTCATCTCCATTGCAACACTGCGATGGCTGCAGCTGTGGTTTGTGCAGTGCGATTCATCAGAGAAAATCGCTTTGTCCATAGAATGTGTAAGTGTGAATACCTGTCCCTTTGCAATTTTCTATTTCTTGTTTCTTAATGTTGTCTCCATTTTCTTCTGCTCTTGAAAGTTAAATCCCTTTTGCCTCCTAACACATATAATTATTTTGCACTCAAGTCTGCAAAAAATGTACTGATATGAGCTGAGTGCTCTTCTGAACACTTGTGAGATAGTTTTACTTTCCATCTACATATGTTGCTCAGGCAGAGTTTTCTGGTACAGTTTAAACATTAGATTATTGTTAACCAATAATATTTAAAATACTTATATAATTATTAATAAATCTAAGAATGTAAGATTGAAAAGAGTCTAGTCAATGAGGAGTGTGCTATCACACCACTGCCATCCCATTTTTTTCATAACCATTTTTTCATAATAATGGTATTTTCTTTAAAATAGGTTATTTTCCTCTTCACTCACTCTCTTCTTACCCATTCTCTTCCAAAACATCACTGATCCTATGACTAGAAACCTTCTAATTCCCAGCCTAAGTTTATTCATAACCAGTTAATTCCCATTTGTTCCTATGACAACATTGTCCTTTAGGTTCTCCTTCTCCTGTGTTTACCCCCATGATATATTTATAGATAGCAATCATGTCTGTTCTCAGCCTTTGTTTGGCAAGACTAAACAACCTTTGCTCTTCCAGTCTCTTCTTGTAATGAGACTGCCCCCGTGAATCAGGACTTGGGAATTAGGGCCTAATTGAAAATGTGAAGCAAGAAATTAGGAAGATCCTACGGAAAAGAAGTTGCTCAGAAACTCTGCCTGAGCTCTTCCACCTTTTTTTTTAAGTCAGTGACTGATTATATTCCACAGGTATCTCAAAATGTTCGGGTCTAATCTTTATTTTTGAAAACTATGTGGAGCACATTACTGAACAGTCATTTTCAGCACAGCCAATCTCCCAAATCCAAATGACTGGGTTGGTGCTCCCTGGCAGAGACATATCTATTCAAGCTCAACTAAATGCCCTCAGATGGACCACAAAAGCCATTAGCACTATGCAAGTATTATAAGGCTTGGAATGTATTTCACTAGGCAGGCAGAAGCCCTGATGATTCTAGCAGACCATCCTGGGGAGAGAGCTCTACACTGTGACTTGCAGAGATGCAGGGCAGGAACACAGACCTTTGAGGTTTTTTTGGGTTTTGGATTTTTTTGTTGCTGTATGTTGACTTTTTAAAATAATACTTTGAAGAGATCTAAGAATGAGATGTTCAAGCAGTCCAGGTTGCTATAACCAGAATGTCACCCTTCCCCAGCAACATACTACATTTTCATACATTGCACCAAAACTGCTTTGAGCACCTGTATATAAAGGCCAGGCTCATGACAACTTAAAGAACCTGAACTTAGATAAGTTTATGGGATTCAATGAGATGTGTCCCAAAGTCCTGAGGGAATTTTCTGATGTAGTTGCCAAGCTGCTCTCCGTGATATTTGAAAAGTCATGGCAGTCAGATACTGGAAAAGGGCAAATATTGTACCTGGTTTTGAAAGCCATAGAAAGGAGGACCCTGGGAACTACCACCCTGTCACACTCCCCTCCATGCCTGGGAAGATCATGGAACAGATCCCTCTAGAAGCCATGCTAAGGTATACAGAGAATAGGGAGGTGATTTGGGACAGCCAGCATGGCTCACCAAGGGAAGGTCCTGCCTGATCAAATAAAGAGCCTTCTATGATGGAGTGACCACATCAGTGGGCAAGGGAAGGGCTGCAGATGTCAGTCACCTGGACTTCTGTAACCCTTTGACATGGTGCCCCTCAATATTCTTCTTTCTAAATTGGAGAGAGATGGACTCAATGAGTGGATTAATAGGTGAACAAGAAAGTGGCTGGATGGTGGCATCCAGAGTGTGGTGGTCAATGGCTCAGAGTCCCAATGGCTATCAGTGACAAAGTCATGTCCCTCAGGGGTCCAACTGAGACCTGTGCTGTTTAGAGCCTTCCTCAATGAAGTGGATGAAGCAATTGAGTGCACTCTCAGTAAGTTTGCAAGTAATAGAAAGCTGAGTGATCAGGTAGTCACACCTGAAGGACTAGAAGCCATCCAGAGGGACCTGGACAAGCTCAAGAAGTGGCCTGTGGAAATCTCATGAGATTTAACAAGACCAAGTGCATGGTGCTTCAAACAGACAGACAGGAGGTTTAGACTGGATATTAGGGAGAAATTACATTCTGTGAGAGTGATGAGGCTCTGGAACAGGTGAGTTTAAGGTTGCCCAGAGAAGCTGTGGGTACCTCATCCCAGGAAGTGTTTAAGGCCAGATTGGATAGAGGTCTGAGCAATTGGATGTATTGAAAAATGTCCCTGTACGTGGCAGGGGGCTGAACTAGGTCATCTTGAAGGTCCCTTCCAACACAAGACGTTCTATAATTTTATGATAAATGAGTAGAAGTAAGAATGGAGTCATACAGCAGAGTCTTTGATTTAAGTTATTCAACTATTGTTTACATACTAAAGCAAAAAGAAAGCAGAAAATATCCATTATTTGCCTGTATCTACTACTTGCTGATACTTTATGTATATAGTCAATGAATTAGTACAGTCTTAAAAAAACTAATAATGTCTTGAAACAATGAAGTCCCATCTTAATTCCTTCTGGCAGATGAAAGACAACAGCTTTGTGGGTGTTGCTTTTGCTATAAAATATGTTCTAAACTACATCATTGACAGAGTTAGTTTGACAGAGTTAGTCTGATCTCTCCTTCTTAATTAATACTTAATTTTTCATTAAGTATTTTTTTTAATTTTATGATTAAAAATATATATTTTTTTAATTTTCAAGTCTGAATTTTATGTTCGTTTTCATATGCTTTTAATAACCCAGCTGGCAGTATGATTTTTAATCCATGGAGAAAAGCTCTAAACAAGAGTGGAGATAAGTTTTAGCCCTGTACAATGAACCTTTGTTTTGAGACACCCTGTCCATGACAAGGTGATGGCAAGGATGCTGGGATGTTAGTACAGTGGCATTTCAAAACTTTTATCCTCATGTTCAATCACTGTAGCACCAAGGAGCTCTTTGTAGAGATAAAATACAAATGTGTCACATGAGTTAATTTCCTCCTTGAAGAACTCAGATTTTCATCAAAGCTTTAAAGAAAATACCAAGTAAAAATATTATTATAGTAATGCTGGTAGGTACTCCTTATAAAATCATTTGAAAGAAGAAAAACATGCATCTAAGTTAAATTCCAAAGCACACCTTCACTTAGAAAAACACATTAAGTTAAACCAGCAGTAAACCAATTAAAATATATGTATGCATTAGTGAAGTCCTTGCCTACAGTGTCTCGGACAGAAAGTAATTTTCTTCTAACATTTTGAAAAGCAATTAGTAAATTGTCCAATTCAATCTAAACCTAAATCCTGAACCAAATCAAATTTTAGACTTTTGAAAGCTACTCGAATTATATTGTTCTTTTTTTTGATGTGTGTAGCTGGAAAAGAGATGTATAAGTATGGCATGTATTGTAAGATTTTTATGGCTAATTGTTTTATATTGTTTTAAATGATGGGTCTTGGAAGAAGCTGTCAAGTGGTGGGCAAACACTCACATTGTGCCTTTGTGGCTGAGTTTCTGATCCAATTTTGTTACAGACGAAATATATTTGAGTTTATTTTCTGTAAAGTGAAAGAGAATCAGAGCCGAAAAATGTGAATCTACAGGTGAGCTGGATTCAACTTGATACTGATCTTTATTAATGTGACATCTTCTTCAAGATGTAATATAAAAGCTGTGTTCATGAGATCATATCTTTGTTTTTTTGCTAAATTAAAGGATGCTGCTTTGCTCTTCAGCAGACAACCTTGGTTTCTAGAGACAGGGGTCCCAAGTTCTATTATGGATGCCATTTGCATTAATTTGGCTAGAAAGCAAAATAATAAAATAAAAAAATAAAGGGTGAAAAATGTTACTTTTAAAGCCTTGAGATGGACTTCAATGGGGCAGGAAGAATCCAATTATCTTATTTTGCAAGGCTCCTCCCACCTCCTGTTCCAAATGGCAGTGAAAAGAGCCAGATGCCAGGATTAAAATAGTCTCCCTTCATCATTTACTTTTTGTGAGTGTTCTTCTTTCAGCTGTGCTGGCAGCATTAAATATATCCACAGCTATTCATAAGGTTACAGCCTGATCCAATGCACACAGAAGTCTTTTCATTAACCTCTGTGGCTTTGGATCTGTCCTGGAGACTGTGCCTCTGCTTTTTTTTTTTTTTTCCTTTTTTTTTTTCCCCCACAATGTTATTTATGCTTTCTGTTCTCAGATAGCAGCTTTGTACTCATTTAATGAAGTGTAAGCATAGAGTACACATTCACACAGAAGTACAAGAGCACCTTTACCTTGCACTGTTCTGGGTTATCATGTTGAAAAATCCCTGAGCCCTCCACAAGGAAGCAATTACAAAGTGCTCACTGCATTGCATTAGAGTTCAGTCTGTCTCTCTATGACTACAGACTGTACACAGGATAAACAAATAAGCTATACGAAAAAAAAAAATGCACTGGAAAGATGCTGAGAAAAATCTTTAGTTTATAAACAAATATTAGGGATGGAGATAGGAAGGGAAGCTAATGTATTCATAACTCATTCAAAGCAGGAAGAGCCAAAGGATATAAGATCTTATTCAAATAAATTTCTAAAGGCAAGTAGAACAGAAAAATAACAGGAGAATTAAAAGGAGTTTCATTGATGACTGATCAGGAACAAAAAGGTTTAAAATATGAAGCTGAAACTGGCACAAAAATATTCAGGAGTAAATTCAGAGGAAGCATTTCAAGAGAAAATTTGACCCAAAACCTTTTGAATCCTGGATTTACCTTTTTGTGTATATAGAACATCCTATCCTCCTGAGTGTGTTTTTACTGCACTTGTATACATATATTTGAATACTAATTACATAGACAATCATGGTCTGTGTTCAGGCTTTGCCACGGTTTTTACTGGCATGAATGTAGAAGGTGACACCCTTTCGCTTGCTCCTCTAGACTGAAGAGGCTCTTTTGCAGGTCCTAGACATAAAACTATGTGAACACGGATATATAAGAGCCAAATTGTTGAACATTGTTTCTTCAGCAGTTCTTGTAAGCTTCATATGTGAGATCATAGAGGAGACATTTAATTATGAGTCATAATCTGGTTTATCATTTTTCAGTACACAGATAGATTACATAAAGATTTGGCTGGTGTTACAGCAGTGTAAGTGGCACCCATTGCAGGCTGCCTGAGCACCTAATGATAGCTTGTCAGGGGATATCATGAACTGACAAGGCTCTGTATGCAATTGTGTGCTAGATGTCTAGAATTCAAAAGACTCTTGTTGATGAAATATTAGCACATTAGGAGTTTCTTTACACTTATTTCAGCTTCTTAAATGGCTAAAATGAGGCTGATATAGAATGATAATTTCATGTTCCTGTTTCATCCTTTTATGTTTATTTATGTGGTGGGTTGATCATGGCTGGCTATCACGTGCCCACAAAGGGACCCTTTAACTCCCTCTCCTCAGTGGGACATGCAATAAATAAGATTAAAATCTTGTGGATTTAATAAAAACAAGTAAAGGCTATGCAGGTAAACAAAGGAAAATAGAAATAATTATCTCTACTTTCCCTCCATAGGCAATGTCCGGCTGCCTCCTGGGAAGTAAGGCCTTAGTACACACAGGAGTACCTTTACAATACAAACACCTTTGCAATGGATGCTTCTCTTGTATTTCTTTCTCTTGGCTTTTGTTACTGAGCAAATTAAGACATGGGATATCTCACAGTCATTGGGTTGGCTGTCCAGGCTCTGTCCCCTCTCAGCAGATTGCTCACCCTCATCCTGAAGGTTTTTAGGTGGAGATTGGGGTTGGAGAGACAGCGCTGGTGCTGTGCCAGCTCTGCTCAGCAGGAGCCAAAACACTGCAATGTCACCAGCACCTCTGAACCCACCAGCACCCAGCAGAGCACTGGGAGCACTGCCATGGGGAAAGTTAACTCCATCCCAGTCAGAGCCAATACAATAACTGACCAGTAACTAATTATTACTGCACTTTTTTGGCTAAAATATTAATATATGTATCCTTCAAGCCAGTATCAAAGCACTTGTCTATATGTAAATGTGTTCCAGAAAACGTTAAATATGTGTTCCAATAACTCATATTGATATAATTTTCCCTTGCTTCCTCAGAAAGGAAAAGTTATTCTCACAGTATTTGCAAGTTCACACCTAAAGAAGCCCTGTAAAGGACATTGAAGTTTTCATTTAGATTTCTGTTGTCATTAGATCCTAGCCAGGAAACTTAAGAAAAAAACTTTGTTACTGTATTCCTAGAATATCTTAGTCTCAGATAAAACAAAAAAGATTTATCAAAAAATAATTTGTAGTCAGTAAAGTCAAATAGCCAGATAAAAACCCAGAGAGCCATGCTATATTTTTTCATGATTTGTTTGTTATCAAAACAAAGAAGAAACTTGAAAAAATCCCAAACATGGATCAGAAGTGAGAGAGGCTGGGGAGAATATAGGAAAGGAGGATACAGATTAAGGCAGCTTCCTGCTCTACCCTGTTGACATTTTTGCCCTTCCATTGACTTTCCTTGCCCTCAGAAATTCACCTGATGCCCACCTCACTTCAGGGCTTACCTGACTCTTGCTGGATGGTCTCAGCTCTTCTGTAGCTCCCAAGGAACCAATGATTCTTGTAACTTGGATTCACTGACAGTTATGAACTAGAGAATGATTTTTGCTTCCATTCAAGTTTTCATACTGAGGAAACAGATTAAAATGCTCAGAAGGTCTCCAAGGCAGCACCAGCAGCTCAGGAGTTCTGATGTCATCTCATTCCTTATTTCTGTTGTGGGCGCTCAGGTGACTCAGGCAAGAGTGGAAAACTGTCACAAAGTCCTAACAAAGTTTGTAGGGACAGTATAGTACCAGATATTCCAGCACTCACACAGCTCTCCCTAACGAAATCTGTCATGAAATCAAGCTTTTGTGTTCTTAATTCTCTGTCTCTTAAATATTCCTTCAAGTATCATTAAACCATTAATCTTGAGGGATGATCAGGTACTGAACTAATGGACAAGTATGTACATAACAGAGTTTTTTTCTTTTAATATTTCTCACAGTTTTGGTTCTTTGTCTTTGTCAGACAGTTCTGGAATTTATTTTTAATATAAATTCTACATATCCCTTTCTAAGAGATAAAAGTCAATGCAGGGAGTTACACTCTTAGATAGGATCCATGGAGTTTAAAGAAGCACTATTTTTATTTTATGACATGAAAAATATTGTCTAGAAACATCAATATCAAGCACAATCACTTATCTTCACATTTCTACTATATAATATTCCTAGAATACAAAAGTAGGTTTAAAGACATAGGGTTGATTCACTCTCTGTGGTTTTTGCTTCTTTAAATTACCCTAATAGTAACACACAACACAAAGAGGACAGTTTGTTTAGTTTTTTTCACTTTCAGATTGTAGCTACAATGTGAAAATGGTGATTTTACAGTGGTGTTTTTTTATCAGAGTGGAAGAGGAAGAAAACCAATGGAGAAAAAGATCACTCAAATTCACTTTTATGATTTCATTACTTTAAGAAGGGAAAAAGGCAACATCTTCTACAGACCATCAAAAATGAGACACTGACAAATTATTCTTTTGGGTTAATTAAAAGCAGATTACAGTCCTCAAGTGTAAATGACTCTATTCCTTCAGTGTTATAGTTTTTCATCTCCAGCATAAATAACTGTAAATAAAAGATGAATAGGAAAGAAGAGCTAGCATCAAGATACTGAAATGAGGAATGTTGCCCTCCCCCCAAAAAAGTACTAGTCCCAAAAATTATGCACAGCAATTTTTTTGCATTAGTGACAAAAAATAATGGACAAGGTGAAAAAAACCGACATGGAAAAGGACAGAAGGTGGTATCTGTAATAATTCTTGCAATTGGTAGAAATCTATATTATTCTGTTTGTGTTTTCATTCCATCATGGGGGAAAATCTAGCTCAGAGTCAAACACTATCAGCATGCAATGAGTTCAACATCTCTTCATCCCTAGGCACACTTGGGAGAGCTGAAAATATGCTGAAATTCAAAAACTGGGGGACAGGGCAGGGAAGACATTGTGATTGTGCGTGAATTCAAGAAAGGAACTATCTCGAAAATCTGAATACTTTGTACTGGTATTTTCAGTGTTTACTTGATTCAATTAAATGCATGTCTTCAGTTCAACGTTAACTCCAATATAAATATTTAACAGGATTAAAACACCCCAAAATTAATTAGAGACAAGTGTTTCTGTTCAAACCCTCAGATAAACAGAACTTTTTGTTCCATTTGCCCAGAGAACAAAACCATCTCCTTATTTCCCCCACCCCCCTTAGTGCCAGCATCTTGAGAGTGCATGCATTGTATGGCTCCTGCTGCGAGCAAACCTAACAGTTTTTGTGCAGGAAGGGAAAATGAGAAGACAAGCCACCTCACCCCTACACACTTCTTTATTTTATTCTAGACAAAAGGATCACTTTGTTCAACTACTTAAATCTTGCACTGAATAGAGAAGTCGCTGTGGGGAAGTGGAGCTTGCAGAATGCTGTCTGAGACTAATACTCTAAATCCCTCACATTAAGTACACCAATAGCAACTAAACAAATATCCACACAGATGTCATGCCATTCTACTGAGCAGTTTTATTCCATTTATAAAATGAAAGAGCAATCCCTTGACTGCTTGTCATGGCAGGTGTCTACGTATTTAAATGCTGGTCAGTTTTAAATGGAACACGTGTATTTAACTTTCCCAGCATGTCTAAAGCTTTTAAAGCCCATCACACTGATGCTAAAATAATAAGGGCCAGCAGCCTGGTGATATGATTGCTTTTTTATTGCTCAGTTTGTGCTGAGAACTCATTTTAATTCCAAAGGTTATGGCTTTTAAAGCAGCGCTACACCCTTTTCCCTCCCCCAAACTGAAGCTGGATCAAGAAGGGCCATAAATGAGAGCTGAAAATAAACGTACACTGGCATGGCAATCCATCCTCTGATCCTCTTTGTTTTTGGTGTGCTTTCAAACCACACTTCCCAGCAAAGATCGAGAGTGTGTTTCACTTAAACAGAAGATGTCAACTGTTGTGAATTTGGCAGATGGACAATTAAGATATTTCAAGGTAAAAACGTAAATAAAATGCAGGGAAAAGAGGGAAAGCATGCAATTACTGCTCACTGCTGCTGTCTCCTTTCTTTGGAATTTCAATGTCAGAGAAAGGGTTTTGTCTCCCAATTGCTCATTGTTAGCTATGGCAATTATAATACAGGAATACTAAAGGAGAGGAGGATGAATGGACATAGTGTCAAACTAAGTCTGCAGGAATGGCTTCTAAACACTTTAATGGCATGATTACATTCTGTGATAGGAGCATATTGTGTCTGCTTCCACCAAGGTTACTTTTGTGTGACACTTCATAGAATCATAAAGTTATGGAATATTCTGAGTTGGAAGGGACCCACAAGGATCCTCATGTCCAACTCCTGGCCTTGCATAGGACACCCCAAAAACTGCACCATGCATCTGAGAGCATACTCAGAGAGTTTTGAATGGCACATCCCAGATCCTCTGAAGAAATCTCAAAAGAAGTCAGAAAAACAGACAGAAAAGTAACCAAGAGGAATGTGGGGGGAAGGTTGAGTAGAATTTCTTACAAAGGACTGTGGCATGTCATGTGGATATATGCTAAGGAGTTAGAGATGGCATATATAAAATGAGTTTAATGGAGAAAACACAAAGTTAAACACTTCAGGAGGAATTTTCACTGAAGTAAATGATGAAGATGATATTGAGGAATTTTTTTTTTCTACTTATAAAATAATTATTAGATTTTACATTTTGTTTCACACAAAAGGTGACACCAAAATTCTTTCTGTTCGAATGGATGTTCTTTCAGTAAAGTTAGTCGAAATTGCCTGAAACTCACAACAGAAAACTGGCATTTTGGAAGCCAAGCTATGGCTGGCTTTTATGTCTGCTTTACACTTCTTCATCTTTCTTATAAAATTCAGGGTAAATATTTCAGCTTACATGGTAGGGTAACAGTTATGATTAGTGTTATAAGCAGCAGTTTAACGCTGTAATAGAAATAGACAACGAATTCTGGAGCTGTGCCCATCCCTGCCACATTCTACATGGGTGGGACAGCAAGTTTTGCAACAGATATGGCACTGCTGTCAACAACCTTTCTAAGAAAAAACAGCAATGTAAAAGTACAAGAAAGAACTGAGAAGCCGAGGGATAGCAAACAGCATATGAAAATACTTGTAAGTGTCTTAAACTAAAGAAAATATTCAATTATTGGAAACTGAGTCCAGGGAGACTTCAAAGGATGTGTTTTCCACTAGCTACACTGAACAATCCTGGGACTCCTTGAAAAGGGAAACCAATGTTAAGATTTTATTAATTAGTTTACTAAACTCAGGAGTACTTCTGGTTCTTGTGCTAAGAGTAAATCAAGGAAACTCTGCAGCTCTTCTCTTTAGTCTTTCATGCACTCAGAGAAGTAAATCCTCTTATAAAAGCTGTTGTTGTGGTTTGACACTGGCCAAACACCAGGCACCCACAACAGCCACTCATTCACCCTCCTGTGCTACAGCTGTGCAGAGGAGAGAAAAAAAAAATGAATGAAGGGTTCATGAGTTAAGGACTGAGAGAAAACACTCCAAGGGCAAAACAAGCTCATCTTAGAAATACGAAGTGAGCTTATTAACAACAAAATCAGAAGAGGATAATGAGAAATAAAAATAAGCCCTTAAAACACCTTTCTTCTCCCAAACCTTCCCTCCTCCTCACCAAGAGAGCCGGTGACAAGAGATGAGGATTTGCTCAGTTCACTACCCAAGATTTTCTTTGCTTGGCTCAGGGAGAGAAGCCCTTCCCCTGTGAGGCCATGGGGTCCCTCCCACAGGAGACAGCTCTCCCTGAACTTCTCTGGCATGGGTCCACTCTCTTCAGCCCTACTGCACCTGGCACAACCTGAGTCCCTCCCAGGGGTACACAGCCCTCCCAAAACTGCTGTGCCATGAGTCACTCTGCCCACGGGGTGCAGCCCTGCAAGGACAGGCTGCTACACCTGAAAGCAGGGACCCTCTCTCTACACCGGGTATCCCACGGGATCACAGCCTGGTCCAGGCATCCCCCTGCTCCAGCCTGCCACCCCCCCTCCCATGGGCTGTGAGTGGATCTCTGTATCCTCATGGATCCCCATGGGCTGCAGGGGCACAGCTGCCTCACCATGGTCTCCTCATGGCCTGCAGAGGATTCCCAGCTCTGGCTCCCTCCTTCTCCACTGACCTTGTGTCTCCACGTTGTTTCTCTCATGTCCTCACCTCCTCCTCGCCGACTAGAAGCAAAAGCTGTGTGCCCTTTGCTTTGGTTTTCTTCTGAAATATGCTATCACAGAGGTGTCACCAACCTCCCTCACTGGCCCAGCCTTGGCCAGCAGCAAGTCCATCTTCAGAGCCATCAGGAATTGGCTCTGCTGGACGTGGTGGAAGCTCCCAGCAGCTTCTCACAGAAGCCACCTCTGTGCCCCCCCAGCTACCCAAAACCAGGGCATGCAAAACTAACACATCTGGTTTGAAAGGACCTTCTGATAGAGACTTGGGCAGTTTTTCCACTGTCCAAGGTCTATGATGGCAGAGTTTCACAGGAGAGGAACTGGGAAAAGCAGTCTCTTCCCAGGTGTGTTTCGGGGAGCCTGAGTCTCAGGAGGGAGAGATCAGATCCTGCTCAGCCCCAGCTAACCTGGAAATCTGTGAACCTCCAAGTCAGTGTATTTTAACACAAGCTGGATTCCCCATTAGGAACTCGAGAATCAGTGTTTATCCTTTAGATTATTGCTAGTTAGTGAATCATGTATTTGAAAAGGCCTTGTAGGATTGGTTCTTTTTTTGCAAAGAATGTAATGAAACTGTAAAAACAATAATCTAGACAAAGATAGCACATGACCAAAGCTGCAGAATGATTTAGACGCCAGGGGAGGTTAAGGAGACTGAGATTCTTCAGCTGGAAGATAACTGACATATAATAATATGAAAGAAATAAAGAAAATGCAGCCAGGGAGTGACTGTTCCTTGTAACAGGCAGAGGGCATAAAGGGATATAAAAAAATAATATAAAATAAGCAAAAGAAGGATCTTTTTGTGGCTTATATTGTGGCATCCTTTGTCCCAAGAAATTACAGAGACCAGGGGCAGATTTTATATTGGTAATATAACCCTGGAAAAACCTTATTTCTATCTTCTGTTCAGCACAGATTGCTCACAGACATTTCTATTTTCCTTGATATGAAATAGCAATGCCTGCTAGAAGTAGGCAGGAATAGCCTGTGGTGGCGTGTTGCATATTCTGTATTCCAAGAAGTGTTCAATTTATGCATAAATCAATGTTACATATTCCTGAGGAAATCTGTATGGGTAGTGTATGTTTCTGTAAAAGGTAAGATGCTCATACGCTTCAGCTTTGTCATGAAGACTTTTCTTTTTGCTGAGATTGAATTTCTTTTTTTCTTTTTTCTTTTTTTTTGGGGGGGGAAGTGGAATTTATCATGCCTGAACTAGCACAATTCCAAAGGAGAAATCTTTACTTTGCAATTCAGAAGACCTGCATGTGAAAGATTATGAGTTCTGTGATTATATACAAATCACAAACTCCAGGGTTCATTTAACTACCCATGGATTTCTTCAATGTTGAGACATTTGATCAAATTACTCTGAGTTTCTGTTTTGAGTCTGTGGGGGACTAGTCAATAAATTCAGCAGAATTGAAATCTGAGAAGTGCATCTCACCCTAAAATAAACTCATTTGTCCAAATTAATCACATCAAACTCTATTGACTCTATTGATTAGGCTACACTGATTATTGTGGAAGCCTAAACAACCAGCTCAGCTGTAGAGAGATATATTTTAAAATCAGCAAACAGATGAAATGGATCTTATCCCCAAATTCCCTATTCCAGTCAGCCATCACAGAGTGATATTTCCAAAAGATTTGTTTAACAGCAGAAATGGATTGTTTATTGCCATGGATTTCAAGCACTTTACATAGTTGAGCCTCAAGAAAAGTTTAGTCTTAGAATAATACAAAGGATGTTAATGAATTCTGCCCTGGAATAGCCAGTCCCTTCATAAAGCTAATTCTCATTCTTCTCTCTATACTTTTATATGCTGTCTTTTATGGCCTTCTGAAATAGAAAATATGACAGGATTTAGCACTGAAACTCAAAATGAACAGTGCAAAAAGCTCAGACAAACAATCATAATAATAATTATAATAAAAATAAACAAAAACACATCCCAAATAAACAAACAACCCCCAAACAAATAAAAAACCTTTAGGGCTAAAGAACAGAATTCACTTAACAACCTATTGCAATGAATAGTGCATTTTTTTAATAATCATTACAAGAATGAAATACTGCTTTCTGGGGTCATCAGAAAACTGCAAGTGAGCAGAACCTCTCACTTTGGGTTCAAACTGTCCTTTTGTATCTTTTCTCTCCCTAGAGGTGAGAAGGAGCTGCCTGGTTTATCAGCCAGCAGCAGCATCCAGCAGTGAGCTGGCACCACAGCAAACCCCAGTTTCCATCTATTAATTATAGCTGTTGTTTATAACACACAGATGCATTTGACTTTTATCCATTTGTTGTGGTTTTAAGCCTGGCTGGAGATGAAACACCACACTCAACCTCGCTCCACCTCCTCTTCTCTCTCTGCCCACCCACGTGGAATAGGCAGGAGAGTTGGAGCAAAACTTTCATGTTGAGATAAGAACAATTTAATAACTGAAAATACAACAAAATACGATAATAATGCTTAATAATAGTAACAGTAATAATAATATGATCATAAAAAGAGAAAAGATCAGGTGATGTACAATCCAATTGTACACCACAATTCCTCTGGAAAAATCTCTAAAGACTGCCTTCATATGCCAGGGAAACCTCAGAGTATTTTTAAAATTATGATAGAAAACCTCTGTGGCAGTTGCTGTTTAATTTTATAGTTTTCTTTTCTAAATTTGGTTCACTTTCTTCTGCTCCTTGAACTTATGCTGAGTAAGAGAGAATACTGTGCGTTTTCAGTGATGCAAAAGATAAATTCTTATTTATAAATAGTTTGGCCACCATATATTTAAATGAATGATCTTTCTGTTCATTAATTGCATCATCCAAATATACAGAATCCAGAAAATTCTACAAGACAAATTCTAAATCTAAATAAACATGTGGTGGTCTTCTTATAAATATATGACTCTCACCTATTTTTGGCAAGAAGGTGAAAGCTTGTCTTTTAACAGCATTTTTCCGGATTAGATAAATTGCACCAAAAATAAACCCGGTTCTGCAGAGATTTTTTTTTGTTCTCTTTGCAATATTTTTGTTTTTTTCCTTTGGTATCAAGAGCAGGGCAAAGGCTTTGTACAGAAGACCTAACCTAGACCTTCAATTCATAGAAGTGGTTGTGTGTCATTTTCTGCTAAATTTCAAAATCTCACATAACACCTTTTAATTCCTCAGCTCTCCTCTCCTTTGGTATCCAAGGAATCTCATCATCTATTCATCTCGATGATATTTGCACTCTGGCCTGTGCAATAAACTCCAGGAATGAAGTCTGAGATCTGATTTTTCCTCTGTGCTAAATTGGTTGATCTGTCCCACTGTTAGAAATAACATGACTTTACCAAATTCACTTGCTATAAGGTAGTTAAGTGAGTATTTCATTCATATCATCCCAGCTCTTAATACTTCTTGGAGTACACGTTCCTCAGCCCCAAAATTCATGTGTGAGTTTTCTTTAGTCATAGAAGTAATTGCTGAGATCTGCCAATGGAAAGACAACTCCTCACTATAATTATTAATTTTTCTGTAACTTACCGCTTCAGCAGTGGAATTCACTCAACATTTATTCATTTCCTGTTCCTGAAATTATTAAGATATTTGCTCATTCAAATAGGACAAGTGTTTTCTCTAACAGAAAATTTGTCAAACCACTGCTTTCAGATTACCTTCAACCACAGACAAGCCCTGGAGTATGCACTACGTACCACTTAAAGAGAAGTTAAAATAACTTATTTTTTCATCAGAAAACTCCGAGCATTTGTGTGAATACTCTCCTAATCTCAGTGTAAAACTTAACGTTGTTAAGCTGTAAGAAATTTACAAGTTATTAAAACTGGGCACAGATAAGAATACCATAACAAATGATTCTTTGTCTTTTAAACGACACATCCTCACTGCCCATGAGTAATCAAATCTTCTCATGCATCTCCTAAGATCCTTCTTCAACGACTGAACAATCCAGGGGATGTTAGAGTCAATAGCTGGTTATTAAGGACTAATATTTAATGCTAAAAACCATTGTCAGTGGGAATTCCATAAACTTCTCAAGGTGACTGTGAAGCAGGTCCCATGGGATATTCATTAAAAGAAATTTTAGAGTTAATATATTACACAACTATTTGATTTTGCTGTCGACATAAATATATGGAAATATGCTTGGAGGTTTGAGAAGATTTTGAATTCTTAGGAAATCATGACTTGATGGAACTAAACATAGCAACTCTTCTACACAATGCAATTAATTAATACATGGAGATATAAATTAGGGGAATGCTAGAGAGAAATTCAGAAGCCTAAATTCTTTTTTCTATTTGATTTATTTAATATCATGAATCAAATGTTTCCTGTCTTTCCTACCAATTTTTTTTTTTTGGTGGAAATTGTCTAACTTCTGGGTCTTTCTTCACTTACTACCCTGTAAAGGTTGTCTTAAGATATGTCTCTGTGTAGAGAACATAATAAGTCCACTAACCCATCATGTATCTGATATTTCTAACAGAGCTAATATCTCTAACAGAGCTATTAGGATTTATTTTTCTTTTGTCTTCTACCCCAATTTAGTCTATTAAATCTACTCATGACCTTTATTTCATCATGTTCCCTTCTCTTCTCCCTGACATGGTGCTTCCAAGAACTGACAGCATCCCTGTCCAGTCTTTACAGCATCATAGTGGCAGACATGATGTTAAATTGATATTGCACCTGCCTGTCTTGTCAATGCCTTAGCAAAAAGATGAAGATCCAACAACATACTTTGGAGAAAACAAACAAACAAACAAACTCCCCAAACCCCAAAACCAACCAACCAACAACAATAACAAAAAAACCCACAAAAATAAACAAGGAAAAAAAAAAAAAACAAAAAAACCCCACAATAAACAACTAAAGAAAAAGGGAAAAATCTTTCTTAACATAAGAAAAATGGGAATCAATAATTGTGTTTGTGTGAACTACTAAAAAGTGAAAACCCCCATTGTATTTATACTCACAACTGTCATACTGTCTTAACCTAACACATATTTTTTGCAAAGTCGTGTGAAACATGGAATATAGAGAGAAATATGATTAAAAACATCTCCTGCTTATATTAATATTCAGGACCAATATACCTTCCTGCGCAGTACACTCTCTACTCAAAGACATTCCACTTCCCCTCTCTCTAATTTTCACAGGCAGTCTTTATCTGTCCATCTGCAATGCATTTCTGCTCCATTAAGTTATTATAATACACAGCCATAAAGATAATGCAACTGTAAATTATTGCATTAATATTCTAGTCATCAACACATAAACTCAGACTGAACAAAAGGCAGAAGCTATTCTACCTGAGAATGTGTCATTTCAGAAACAGAATATTCTCTTTCAAAATGTTTGAAAAAACACTTGAAATGTCAATTAATACTCTTCAGAAATACCATCCTGACATGTTTTGCTTCTGTATTTGTTTAAGTGTATCTCAATACTCAAGCTGAAGGAAAAAAAAAACCCCAGCAATATAATAGGATGAGAATAGAATAGAATAGAATAGAATAGAATAGAATAGAATAGAATAATAGTTCTTTGTGAAGGAACCTAAACCAATCATCTAGTCTAACTAAGTCACAAATTCAGAGGCCAGAGGCATCGATCACCTCTCTGGGAAGACTGTCCCAGTGTTTGACCTGATCTCTCAGCAAAGAATCGCTTCCTAACAAGTCTGAACCTCTCTTGATGCAGCTTTGAATAATTCCCATTCAAAATTAAGAGAACTACTTTTAAAAAATCTGATTAAAATGCAGATATTGAAAGAAAGATGCTGTGAAACACATGGTGGGGGGGAAGTAGTAATCACTTGAATTCATAAAACTTGTAAGATTATAATTTTTATTATATAACAATTCCAAATAGTAAAGAAAATTATCAACAATTTAAATCATCAATAATTTAAAATATTGATCAGTCTAGGTTAGATGTTTTTCTCTCATCATTTATCAGTATCAGGCACCCCAGGAAAGCCACAATCACACAACGTTTTCACTAACATATCACCCCCAGTTGCAGCAATTATCAGTCTAAAGATGCCTTGAACCAGAAGCGACCTTGAAATAACTCTTTTTAAAAGCCACTTAACATGGTCCTAATGAAACAAACCAGGCATGCCTTGTCATTTTGTCTCAATATTTATAAGCATTGCAATATGAGAAGAGCTTGGGTGACAGTTCTACATGAAATTCTGAGCAGAAGCCCAAAGAACCATTTTCAGATGGCAAAAAGTATCTCTGAATGTTAATAGCAGGTATGGTACTTGTGCCCATACAAGAATCAAAGTATCTTGCTTTGAGAACAAGACTTTTAAATGCTGTGGGGCTCTTTTTGGCTCCGTATGAATTGGTGATATGGACCCTGGGATTTCTTGCAAAAGTTACTGCAGTCTACTCTTCACTAGTTTTACAAATGAAACTGGGCTACCAGAAGCCCTCTGAAAGAAGAAACCAAAATTTCTTTTAGATAAATATTTTTAAAGTTGTTTGTATTTTGGTAAATTAATTAGGCTTGCTACTTAAACTTATTTATTTCAGAAGTAAATATTTTCATTAAAGACTTGCAGGGGGGAAAAAAGAGCAAAACCAAAAATATATAACAAGAAGAAAGGAGGCCCTCTATTAGGTGGTGTTTCTGATCCCTTCACAATGATGGAAGTTCTTAGCTTCTTAGTTCAGGTATATTTCCTGGGCAGACTGAGACTCAGGGATACAGGTTGGATCTGATCAGTCAGGTGATGTGGGATGGTACCTCCAAACTCCAAGCAGGGATCGACAGTGTGCACTTTTTTCCCAAATGAAGCATACAAAAAACGGGCTAAAGCTTTAATAAGCCACACTTTATTTCCTTTTTGACAGGTTTCAGGACACTACAGTTATAAACTATTTATTTTATCTCTTGGAGAGAGAGACCAGGAAGACTAGCAAACAGAACCATGTTCCTTCTTTTCCATGGAACATTAGGATAAGAATAAGCCAACCAGCATTTATATCATCTCTCCTCTGTATGAATGAATGATCTGTCACATCATTGCCTCTTTGAGATATGAGAGTGTTAAAAACCTTCTTTGTCCAGCAGAGGAAAAAGATGCACACATAAGTGATGCAACTGGTCAATAACAAGTCACACACTGGATCTCTCTTCCCACAGTGATCACCAGGAGTGGTGCTCATCACCTTCAGTTCAAACTCGTGATCAATGGCCAAACCCCCATCAGTCTTCTTAGGAAAAAGTCAACCAGAGCTCTATCCATGAAGACTTAGTGCAGAATCAGAGTGCACAGTAAATGAGAAGTGTTAATGACATCAATGGCTTAATACTAAGTGCTTTAATCACTGACTTTTATTTTGTGTAGATAATACACTAATGCACTTGTAAAAACCACCCACCAGAGAGCTAAGGCAGTAAATCTTTCCAACAGCAACTGGGCTTTTACCAGCTGGCAGGAGGTGTGACCAAGGGTAAAGCTCCCAGAGTCCAGGAAAAAAAGGTGTCTGTAGCAGTGCAAAATAGAGGAAACAAAACAAACAAACAAAACCAAACAAATAGACAAAACTCAAAACAAAATAAAAAAAACTAGAGTGTTTTTCTATTATCAGGGTTAAGACCCTGAAAATTGAATCTACAACCTTAGAATGGGAATTTCTGTTTCTTATTAAAAACTCTGTATGTCTGCAATCAGTGTCCTTCCCTGCAAGTATCTTCACCACCCAGAATTCACAACAAGGAATTTTTTTTTTTTTTTTTTTTTTTTTTGTAAAAAAAAAAAAAAAAAAAAAAAAGGAAATTTTTTTCTTTTCTATCTTCTTTTATTTTTTTCCCATCAAATGAATTAAAAAACAATCTCCTTTTTAAACACTGATTCATAAAATGATAATTTCCCAAAGATTTGTAGAAGACTGGAGATACTGATACCCAGAGTTTCTGTGGTAGGTTGGACACTATCACGCCATAAAACCTAATAAGAGGTCAAATACTGAATCATCTGTTCTTGATTCTGAAGGTTTAGTTTCATAGGTTTTTTCTCACATAAGAGAAGGTTTCTTCCTGTAAGGAAATCACAGGTCAGTGGTCAGAACATATTTCCATCAAGGAGCCATCAGTCAATGACCAGACAAGGTGGAAAAGCAAGGACATTTCCTTCTAAGTTGATGCATTTTTCACAGAAGAAAAGCCATCCTTTTTATTTAGAAATAAGAACATGTTATAGTAAGTTTTGTGCAGAGAATACAGAGATATGCAATGTGCTTGTACTTATCTCAAAAGAACTTAAATTTAAGTCAGTGCAACTAGCACCATTCTTCCCATGAATTTGAGCTTCCCGTCTGCTTACTAAAGTCTTTTACTTTAGTTAGTAATTTTGAGGGAGAACACATAGCAGTCATCCTTATTTAGGCCTAAAACTAGTTATTTTAAGAGTCATCTCCTCTAATAAATATTTCCCTTTATTTTCAAGCCATTTACATTAAAACATCTGGCATAATCATTGGTGATGGCCAGATACTGACATTTATAGGAGAATCTCTTCTGATTAATATTCAAGGTCTCTGAACTATTTTAATTCTAGAATGAAGCAAGGAATTTTGAAACAAAAATATCTATATCCTTATTCATAAGACTTTTGTCCACATGGTACTGGAATACTTATGTTAAAAAATTAGGAAACTAAAGTTTATTGAGGACAAAAGAAGCATAAGAAGACAGAGAGTGCTGGGGTCTTAAGGAAACAAAGAGGCAGAGTTTGTAATTATCACGGGCAGTGTTCTCAGAACCTCCGCCTGAAGTAATTAGGTTATTTTTAAGAGAGTCAGAGTGCAACACTATGTTAAGGAGAATTTTGAAGGGAATGAGGGTAACTCTTGTTTCCAGAACTCTGTCTGCACTATCGGTGAAAACACATGAATCTCCTCACGCTCAAGTTTGAATTGTATGCAGTTGTCACTACAGATTTGCATATCAGAACCAAAACACAGCACAACATTAAGAAACACTTTAGAAGAACAGGTTCCCCATTACATGAAGGTCAAGAAAGCAACATTACAGCGACATGAAGACAGTATTTTTCTTTTCTACCATAGCTGCCCTTAACGCAAAATCTAGCTCTGAGACGTGCTAGGAAATATTTCCTTTTCTCTTTACCACTTTTCTTTCTTTTCTGCTTCATTATTCAGCTACAGAAGCATATGATCAGTGCCTCATTATTTCAGGACAACAGTCACACTCTAATTGTTTCACGTCTGATGAGCATTTCAATGATGGATGACCTGCCTCACTCTACAGAATTTTATAGCTGAAAAATAGATTCGGGATTAGGAGAAAGTAATCCACTGTCTAATGTACACCATCCACTAAAACCCTAAGTCCTTTGCTTTATCTTTCTGTTATTGTTAACTCCATATACACTTTAGAAAGCTACTGATCAGAGATGAACTCCTCTTTCATTTACTTTCTGACATAAGTGTAAGTCCTCTCTTCCAAGCTATGATGATTATATGGGAAGACTCAAGTGCCAACATTAATGACCACTTGATTCTAGGAAAGAGAAGATTCAAAACTTAGAAGTATCTGAATTAGTGCTTTTCTTCTCCAGATCTAGATTTTCCAGTTGGATAAAATTTATGATGAAAAAAACCCTAGGATTAAAACTTAAATAAGAAAAAAAAAAAATCTAATGTTTTTACTTGATTTGTCCATTTCAAAGTGAAGTGAGATACTTGAATGTCCCACAAAACCTGATGGAATAACATTCTTATCAATAAGGTACCAATATCTGTGAGCCAAACACGAGTCCTTGTGGATTTATAAAAAAATCATGTTATTTTAAAGCATAAAGCATAAAGTTATTTTTTAGCATATTTCCTGTTGGGCTGGTTTTGACGAGGCGAAAATTAATTTTCATTTCCGTAGTTAGTATGGGGCTGTGTTTTGTACTTGTGACCAAAACAGTGTTGCCAGCACAGGGATGTTTTAATTTTTTCATTACTGCTGATCAGAGCCCACAGAGCTGAGGTGTGGAGTGAGGAGCTGGGGCAGGAGCAGGAGCTGGGAGGGGACACAGCCAGGACAGCTGACCCCGAGTGCCCCAGGGATATTCCAGAGCATTTGGAATCATGCTCACATGTATAGGCGGGGGGAGGAGAAAGGGGAGACATTTGGGGGATGCCATTTGTCTCCAGTTTTACCATTTCCATGTGATGGGGCCCTGCCCTCCTGGGCATGGCTCAACACCTGCCCAGACAAGGAAATTCATTCAGGTGAATGAATTCCTGGTTTTGCTTTGCTTGTGTGCTTGGCTCTTGCTTTACCAGTTAAAGGGTCCCTATCTCAACCCACAAGTTTTCTCACTTTTGCTCTTCTGATTCTGCCCCCCATCTGAACAAGGAAGAGGAGTGAGCAGCTGTGAGGGGCTGGGTCACTGCCTGGAATTATAGTCTAAGATCTGTTCATCCCCTTTTATCTTACCCTAAAATCTTGTCTGATTTTATTTTCTCTGCACTTCTGTTTTACCTCAAGCTGCACCTTTTTGGACACTTAACATTTCAAAGTTGTTGATTAGTGCCAAAGTTGTAAGTATTTTCACCATATTCTAAAATTAATGTACTGTGGAAATAAGTACCTCTTTGGTATATACATTAAATTACTGTTCTTTTTCCTTTTAATGTATCCTGCTAATTTTGAGACATTATGTTAGTTCACTCCCCCTAACTCTTACCAAAAAATCCCTTAAATCTCCACTCTACAGATCTTTTAGAAATTTTTATTTCATAAATCTTATTCTCTAAGAACTTTTTTCCAACATAGTCAAAGAAAATCCACTTTATATCAAATGACTGTTTTCTTTTCCCTCAAATCTTTCCAAATTATCATTCCAGCTGCAGTGCCAGAAGGTACAAACAAATAAAGGTGAGAAGAAAGTCAGTAAGTTTAACTAATATGTTTTACATAACAACTGGTGCTATGTTTTTTCCTGCCACCCTGACATATCCCAAGACTTAAATTGAGCTCTCAGACTGTTCCTTATTATTTGTCATGCCAATTATTAGCCTACTGTTGGTGCTATCACAGTAGGATAAAATAGTAACAATTTTCTGAGCATGGTTATAGGTTATAATAGGAAAACACATCGTTTTGCAACAGTGCTGAAAGAACTGGCTGGGCCTTTCAGAGGCCAATGCTTATTAAGAAAAGAATTGATATCTATTAAGTTATTATTTGTGACTCATCAAAACCATTTAATCAGCTATTTTAGAGGCTAAAATAATGACATATGATCAACCATCTCCTTGACGACCTAATGTCCTGGCAATCAGCTGTGGTGTCCAGTTTCACCTCCTTAGTCTTGTACTTTTGAAAGTGCAATTTCCAGCATCCTGCCACCATATTTTCCCATCTGGGCATCTTCCAGACTTTACAAAATGCCATCTCTCCTACCTTCAGGTAAACAGCAGTTTTATTTCTTTAAAAACTAAGGAGTAAGAATGGATGATACATATCCAGCATTTGTATATATGTATATATTTAACAAACAAGTAATGAAAAAAAAAAATAAACATTTCATAAATAGAAAAATCTTGGATTCCTGTAATTATGCAAGCAAAGATTATCAAAAATTCAATAAATCTGCACTGAAAATATAGAAGGAAAAAAAACACAATCCAGTAATAAAAGGCAGGGGACTCTTTATATGAAAAAAGGCTTATTTTGCTCCAAAGTGATCAGAATCATAAACAGGAAGATTTATCCTGCAAAGGGCTGGCATAATCAGAAATGTGTCAACAGTGTGAGATTCTAAGATAATCCTGATGGAATAAATATATCATTGGTACAAGCAAATTTTAAATTTTTGACATATTCCTTAAATGTCAGGATGAGAAGTAGATGATAGTTTTATCTTAGCAGCCCAGTCTCCAATCTTTTTATTATTCATATGTGGTTTACTAGTCAGCAGAGTGTTTTTTGAATTTGTAGGAACTCAGACACCGATTAATGACCTGATGGTACACTCCTAATGCACTCTTTCAAGCCAATTAGTTCTCACATTTATTGCAATTCCATATTATAATGTGAAAAGTTGATTTTGTTGGAATTAGGAGGTCCAGGGATTAAATATGTCAACTGTAAAATACCTACTAGCAATAACAAAGTTGATGGCCTTGGTAAATAAAAGTGAAGGCATAGAAAATAGGTTTCATTACAACTTTGTTCAAGCTGAAAACTTCAAGCCTCATTTTACAGTATTTCTCATGTCTCTATGGCAAAAATAAAGGAGAATGAACTGCCACATGAACATGATGGAAATAGAAAGAAAGTTCGTACAATTACCCTTATGTTTGGATGCATTCATAAAAAGTGGACCTGACAGAATATTATTTGCATAGAAAAATAGGACTGGTATTATTACAATTAATAGACTCTAAATCTGCAAAGAAGTCAGCGTGGGGTTTAGTTTAAAAACTAGGGAGCCTTATGGACTTAGGGATCTTTTTCATTTCTATAGTAACACTAAAAGGAGCCTCAATTTGACAGAAACTGGTCTGAGCTTCACTGCAGGTAGAAATGCAAATGTCAATTTAACTTTCAGGTCAAAGAACATGATCCAAGGCTAAGCAGTTTCCCAGGAGGGATTGCCACTGAGTTTTAAACAACCAAAATTTTCTAAATCATGCAGTAGTCTGAAAATATCTTTTCAGTTTCAGTTGCTGGATTCTGTTGGCACTTTTGAAAACAAAGGCATTTCATGAATAGAGCTTCAGTGCATTACTATTGTACAAAAAAATCCTCCCATTTATATAAGCCATTTTCTAAACTGAGACACTTAAGTATCCACAACTTTAATTTGCAGGTGAGGACTCACTTCCTAACTGTCACTAGAAAGTGACCTATGTAAAGTATAGAATTCATTAGTATCTCTTTATCAGTGCAGAAGTACAGTTATTTCTAGAGCCATACTTTTCATTGCAGATTGCTTTCGTCTCTGCAGTTCCAGCCTTTTTTAATTGATAAAACTCTCTAAAATTCCAAAATCAGCATTCAGGTCAACATTTACAGTAAGGTGTGATTAATTTGGTCCTTAATATATGTAAAATGAAACCTAAATCATTAGAGGGTGTGGGGTCTCATGATCCACACTATCCAGAGAGGCTGAGTATCAACCATTTAAGATGCCTATTCCAGGAGCAGAAGGAATGGATTTTCAAATAGATGAAAGACTAAGTGATCAATCTAACAATATTTTATTTTCTCTGATTTAATAGTTTTTAATTACTCTTCATTAGAATCACAGATATTCTAAACTGGAAGACACCCACAAGGACCATCAAGTCCTACTGTTAAGTGATTGACCCATATGGGAATCAGACCCATGACCTTGGCATTATTTTACCAGCTTCATAAAAGGTTCATAAAATTTAAGATATCTGTGTTTCTTTATCTGTGATGAGAATTTCTTAAGAATAGAGTTGGGAGGAAGAACATTAATATAGATTTGTATCTGCAGCCAGGCATAATTGCAAGGCAAATCCCCCTCTTAACAACGCAGTTATGGAAGAGATACTAAAGCCACTCTTCAGTGCCTTCAAAATGTTACATTCTTCCCATCCAGCTCACAAAATTAGCTTAGTGACAACATCGAAAACCTCTTTTTTTTCTATATCTGTACCAAACCAGTACCTGATTCATACATTCTGAATCCTAAAACTGACCCTTGATGGTTAGTACAAGTATTAAGACATTCTCATATTTGTTTCTTCACATAAAAAAAAGGATCAAAAATTTCCTGTTTCCTGTATCTGCTGAAAAGAAATTATGTGTCATCCTGGAAAACTCACATCACAGTTTTTTTCTTCTTTTAGGATCAAAAGGAGATTTCATTTGCCACAAGTGAGCATACCAAGATTTCTTTGTCATAATTATCACAAATAAAGGAAGATATCATGTAGAAAAAACACTATGAATGTTTTTATTTACTGACAGGTCACAGTGAGACACTGAAATACACACAAAGCCACACTGTATAGAAATCAAATATCTATAGTTTAAGTGAAAATGAAGAAATAAAACCTATGAGGGAATTTAAGTTTGTGGATTTTAATTACCTGAACTGGAATTTAGCCAGGGCAGCAAGGTTAACATCTCTACTGATGCCATATTTTTGCAATCAGTTACTTTAACAACCTTATATTTGCATATTTCTCAAGTGAAATCCAAGGCAGAGCAGTTAGAGTTGAGTGCTGTTGCTGCCAATATGATACACTAAACCAATATTATTTTTGCTGTTTGCTTATGCTCTTGATTGCTGTGCAATCTTACAATGATGTTTGGAAATTAATTTCTCAGTCACAGAAACAGTGGTTGGTATTTATCAATTTTAGATTTATATCTTCTGATCAACCCAGGTGGAAAATTGGGTGAAATGCAAGATTTCATCGAGCAGCCAGATGTTACATCTCTGCTGAGCTGTCCTAGGTGAAGAAAGTACACAATATTCCCATTTTGTTAGTATAAACAAACATTAAATAAATAAACATAAAAATATGTTACTGCAAAAACAGCAAACATTATATTTAGCAAACCACAATGTAAGCAGTTGATTTTTTTTTAAGAGCAATAGAAATCATTTGAGGTCTGCATATCTTACCATCTTACTAAAGCCAGAAAAATTCATAAACTGGAAATTCAATCCATTGGTCCATGTCAATCATAAAGCAGAAATGCATTTTCTTCTTTAATTGCTGCCTTCCTAAGTCATGTCTTTTGCTGGTCAGCTAGTCATTATATATTATATAAATATATACATTATATGGTGCTCCCAGCAGATGCATCATCAGAGGTTGCCACTTGTCTGAAGAGCTTGTGTTGCAGAAAAGAGGACAGAGAATGGGGTGGAGAGCCAATAGAGGCACTGCCAGGTGTGGAGGGGAGCAGAAGAGCTTGGCAGCTGTCAGAGGGATGCCTGGATTGACCACCCTGACAGTTCACAGGAATCTATGTGAAGTTCCTGGATAAATGTTGGTTTAACCATCTTCATGCAGAAAATCAACAGCCCCTTTAAAAAGAAAGCCTAATATTCAACCATTGTTCCCTAATCTTCTTTATCTTTGTTTGGTTTCTATTTCCAACTGTTTGTTTTAGGAAGGTTTATCATCACTGTTTATCTGGATGTGTTGTTTAGGTCATAATACACCTAAAAGTAAAAGCTTAGCTGAAGGGCCAAAGAGGCATCACTCTGCACATTTGCACATGGAAACATGAAATTTTGGCTTGCTTTCTTCTAAATACCACACCCTCTCTGCCCATTTGATGTAATATATGTACACAAGACCTACATCAAAGGGGAAATGCTTTAATTTTAAACATTAATAAAATGAAGGAGGTAGAATTTCTGAGAATTTTATGATGAAAGGAAATAAATTTGTGTATAGAGTCAGAGCTTCAGAGATGACCAACCATTGCAGGGGTGTTAATAAAGGGGTGTTTTGTAAAAATATCTCCCAAAAGGCCTAATTTGGGAGAGGGAGAAAAGACAACCTGGGTCACAGAGACAAATCTTTTCATACATCTGAATGACCTGGAGCATCTCCCAGAAAAGGAAGAGGGATATGGGCTTGTGACACAATGACAAAGTGACCTTTCCAGTCAGTCTCCAACAGCTCTTAGGAGCCCTGAGGAAGGGAATGGAACACAAGCAGAGACAATAGCAGGTTATACTATCGAAGAATTTGAAGTTCACCTTCTCTGCTTCATCTTTTAATTTATTATTATTATTATTATTATTATTTTAAAAATTAATTAATTAAAATTTTAATTTAAACAAAGAAGACAAAAGCACCCCACACAAAAGCACAGAGATAATTAAAGTCAATAAGTAAACTTTCAGAAATAATGTCGAGATTTATTTTCTTCATCAAAAAAAGTTGTTATGGCAAAATACACTCTTCTCATAGATATGCAGAAAATATAAGCTCTTTAAAAAAAAAAAAAAATAAAGAGGACAAAATAGTTCCAGTGTTTTAAAGCAATTTGAGATAATTAAATTGGAACATTGAGGTTTTTGTAAATTTTAGATTTGGATTATCCCTGACTTCTCATCATTAAAGTATGTGTCTGCATTCAAAGTCAACCATGAATTAAAGAAAAGTTAAATTAAGGTTCATATGGTATGGTTTAAGTAGCACTGATCCTCCTGGGTGCCCTATTTCCTTACAATTGACTACATGAATTTTCAATATCTTTTCCAGAACTATTTCCAATGTTTTTTGGTTTTTTTTTTAATCACACAAAATTTCCTGTTTATTGTTGTTTACTTTTCACCTACTTTTGATTGAAAGTAAATGTCAAACATTATAACTTCTTTGAAAAATTATTGCTTCAGATTTTGACCACTTCCACGGACATTCAGTCAACAATTATTTTCAGGTTTCCCCCCAGCTAGTTATTGTTGTCACTAATAACCTCTATTAAAATGAATAGTTCAGAAATATATTAGCAACTAAAATCAAATAGGTAAAATATATTAGCAACTAGAATCAAATAGATAATATTATTTTAAAAGTATAAAAGAAGGAATTAAGTCTAAAATGTATTCTTCTTAGAAATGAACAAATGAATTGTTAATGAAGAGAAGGAAGCTTATTAGAGAAGATTTTAGGATTTTCTTCTCCATAATTTGGAAATGAAAGGCAGCTATCCAGGGACCAGAAGTTACATGGCACAGAATAACTGCCTGATTTGTGCCTCATTAAAATTCAAATTGCATAAATCTATTATTATTAGTAATAATGCTGATCAATTAAAATATAATTGTCTCACTAGGACCTGATTGCAGTACTATCATACAAGACAAAATTAGAGCTCAAGTGGCTCTTTAAATCCCAGGCCCAGAACAAAGCTGTATATTTTTAAGCCTGAATCATGATTACCAGTAGAATATATTGCTAGGAAAGGTCCCTGTCACAAGAAAACACTATGGCAAATAGCACTAATTGATATCTCTGATAGCTGTGTGAGTAGAAATGTCAAGGATTGATCAAACATGAACCTTTTAAAATCTTTGCCCTATGAAGATCAGACATCTGTGATGTACAAAAATAGAGTTGATGGCTTCAAAGTGCAGGAGCACAGAGCAGTATTGCTATCTGAAAACAGCAAAATGCTGTCACATTCCCAAAGGAGAGGAATTCACTAACATAGATATTTTATCCTCATTGAATAATAGCTCACCCTACCAGCATTTCAACTCTCATGATTGTATAAATACCATGAATGACCATCAGAGTGCAGAAAAAAGATCAGTATCTTACTTACAAGGAATCCTACCAAATTATATTTATGACCATTTCCTCTAGAACAATTATTGTAAATGTATGAGAGGCGACCTCAGCAAGTATTGCATCCCCTAAACCCCAAACTGAGAAGAATTTGTATTAATTCTTTCATAGTTAAGACACTGAGCAACCTAAATAAGAGTCCACATCACTAAATCTGCTTTTAATTTTTCTCATTGCCTCACTAATTAATATTTCAATAGATGGTAGGTTCATGTACACTCAGGGTACATTTTCTTGTCTTTAAATCGATGAGGGCATTACACAAATGTACCACGTTTGTGAAATCCACAGACATCCATCATGGTTCACATGAGATACCCAAGTCCAGCTTTATTGTGAGTTACCACACTTTCATCTTTCAATGCATTAATAATTTTGAAATATAATATTGTCATTTGGAGATAATGGCAAGTATATTAATTTAACACCATCTATTTTTTTTTTTTTTAACTTTTAGTCACATATCAACAATTCATGGGCATTAAAGAGAAAACCTGGGTATGAATGGATGTCTTTGAAGTTCTAAATCCCAGTATGAATTCCCCAAATTCTGTTGGTCATAATGCTCTGGGATGACATAATAAACTGAATACAACAGTGATATTAGCTACAGGTATTTAAAATTGGGGGAATGCCACCAACTAAATGCTGAGACAGTAATTTTAGAAGCCCTTTGCAGAGAGTCATGAGTAAGTTGCTTAAATAAATATCTGTGCTGTTCTTCCAAGCATCTCATCTCAGATACCCACACTAGACATGCTAATAAGAAACACAACCTACAATAGGCTCAAGATTTTCTAGACAAAAAAATGGATAGTAGACTTGAGAAAATGATTATAAATCTGCATTTTTCTTCAACAGATAAACTGAACCTGAAAGTTGGTTGTTTTTTTTTTTTTTTTTAAGTTTTGATCACGTGCTCCATTGTGTCAAGCAGTTTGTTGTGGCCTAAATCATTTAGGTTGTTAGCAGCTATTTGTGCCACTGTTCTTTTGTTCTGCAGTTTTCATTTTTTCTTTTAAATCTCTGATCGATGTAAGTAGCTATAAATTCCAAACCACTGGCAGAGCTGAAACTTATTTGTTTTTCTCTCAAATGATATTTGAGCAAGTCAATAAATCCCAAGTAAAACTGACAATACAAAAAGTATTTTTTGTTCTGATCAAATAAATTCTTAATAACTGACTTTTCAAAAAATCTATCTCATTGGCAAAGTTGATTTCAATTTCCTCGGAGTCAAGTTTTAGATTAAATTGGACCATATATACCAGTATCAAGGAATGAGCTTGCAATCAAAAAATAACATAGAGGTGATATACTCTGTCTTTATAAGACAGTCTAAAAGCTGTGTGATTCAACATAGATCATGATATCTTGGCAGCAGATTTTTACCTAATTTTCTACACTGTTTGAAAACTGACTACACGGAGGAGAATAGCTATATATACCAAGATTTCTGTAGTTTTGGAACAGAAACATCTCATGCAGTTCTAGCCACCTACACTCACAAATCTACATAAAAACATGGGTGAGATCCAGAACCACAGTAGCTCCATCTTCACTTGGGAAAAGAGTTTATATATGCATTGTAGTGTAATTTTCACTTTATCAAATACTTTGACTATTTAGATATATAGATTCCTTATACAGTTCATGGAAGGAATCCTAATCTTCAGCTTAAATGTGTCAACTGCTCCCTACTCTGACAGTCCTCTCCACAGATTCTATAGGACAGTGTACTAATTTTGGCTGGAATGGAGTAAACTTTCTTCATGGTAACCTATATGATGCTGTGTTTTGGATTTGTTACCAAAACAGGATGGCTTTTGATTTAACTGCAAGGCTGTCCTTGATGGAACCCACCAGGTTTTTCACTTTTACCCTTCTGATTCTCTCCCCCATCCTGGGGAGGAGTGAGTGAGGGGCTGTGTGGGGTTGAGCTGCCTGTTGGGGTTAACCCACAACAGATGGTTGATCCATATAAAAATATCAATACAGTTGGCATTTGGAAATTGATCCCTTTGCCCAGATGGAGACATCTGGTGGTACAAAAAACCCATTAGATAATCCTATTTCAACATAGACTTTCTTTGTGAGATGCCATAGCTTATCCCAAAAAGTGCCTGTCCTTAGCTAAGTCATTCCCCAGATTCAAAAATTGCACTGAATGGCTTGTCATTAGCTCTAGCTTAGGTTTAATTCATAACACTATTAACAGTGCTATTGGATGTACAGAAAATAAAGATGGGGACAATTACAACCAAAACAGAAATTCAATTTTTTTTAAGCTAAACAATGATTCTGGAAAATGACAGATCATCAGAGACTAAGCTCAGCTGTCAAAAAAAGGCAAGAGCAGCTGAAATTTCCTATGGTACTTGAATTGATCAGGTACTGTACTTACCTGGTACTGGTAAGTACAAAATACAGAGATAATAAGTTTTACTTGCAGAAGACCCCTGTACTACCAAAGCAGGTGCTAGAGACCAGGGTGTATCCTAGCACATGTCAAATGTCATCAGACATCAGACTGTAGGAATGCAGTCATTAATGTTAATAAAAAGCTCCTCAAAAAATGATATCACAGCAGAGAAGTTGTGGATGTCCCATCCCTGGCAGTGTTCAAGGCCAGTCTGGACAGGGCTTGGAGACCTGATCCTCATGGAAGGTGAGCCTGCCTAAATCCAGGGGATTGGAAACATATTCTTAAAGGTACCTTCCAACCCAGGCTACTCTATGATTCTATTATCTCAATTTTAGGTAGCTTATTAATGGCCTCTTCCATGCATTACTGAGCTGTTTTAGGAATAGAGATGATTAATGGCTCAAAACAACTGAAGTGTGTGTTTGGGTTGGGGCAGGACAAGATCTGCATGGGTGGGGCAGTGCACTGCTGCATAGCACACCCCTGGAGCCTCTGGTCCAGCCCCAAAGTGGCTTTCAGGCCACTGGCACACCAAAAAACCCACCTTGGGGCAGAGCCCCGGGACATCAGAGCAGATAAAAGACCCTGACACGACTGTGGCCAGTGACATGTCACACTGCCTCAAACCATTCAGGCACTGAGACCTGGCTGGATCCAAGGCAGTAATCATTGGTCTTTTCCTTTCCTTTCCTTTCCTTTCCTTTCCTTTCCTTTCCTTTCCTTTCCTTTCCTTTCCTTTCCTTTCCTTTCCTTTCCTTTCCTTTCCTTTCCTTTCCTTTCCTTTCCTTTCCTTTCCTTTCCTTTCCTTTCCTTTCCTTTCCTTTCCTTTCCTTTCCTTTCCTTTCCTTTCCTTTCCTTTCCTTTCCTTTCCTTTCCTTTCCTTTCCTTTCCTTTCCTTTCCTTTCCTTTCCTTTCCTTTCCTTTCCTTTCCTTTCCTTTCCTTTCCTTTCCTTTTTCTGATACAGCATGGGGACATATACATTACACTTTGATTAATTTCTAGCATGGAATATTAAAGGGATTTAATTTCTCTTTTATGCACTAGTTTTACAGTCACAGTAACAATACACACACACACACACAAGCAGCCATTATAGTTATGTATGTAGATATAAGCAATTAAGAAATTTAATTACAAGGCATTACTTGTGTATCTACAGTTGTGTCAGTTCCCTTTTTATCTTATCTTGTAGGATTCTAGGAAATAATACTTGGTTAACAAAGGATGCTTCTGGAGAGCTGAACAGCCTAAACTGTGTAATGGATATTATTCTTATGGTGATAAAATGAGCTAAGGCAGAGTTAAGGAGTCACTCCCATGAAAACTCCACAAAACAGGGTCCCAGGGACACAGCAGAGAGGATTGCAGAGTGCCTTGTTCAGCTTGCACAATGCATCAGTGCCAGGGATGAGAACACAGCTTTTACCTCTTCACTCTGTCAGCTGGGGGGTTCAACATCCAGCTCAGATATCGAGCCTTTTCTACTCATGGAACCTTCTACAGTCACTGAAAAGAGGCAGACATTGGGAGAGGTCAATTTACCCAATCTGCCTTCGACATCTTCCCTGATGGAATTAATCTGTCTTTGCAAAGTCTTCTTTTCCCACAGCTTACATGAGGTACTTACAAGTCTAGTTTTAGACCTAAAATATATCAGGGCAAAAGTACTACTGCGAAATGCATTGTTTATATAATTTTTGTTGTCTTTTTTTGTCTTTTTTTTTTTTTTTTTTTGTCTTTTTAATGAATGGCATAACAAACCTCCAAATATGGCGGAGGAATACTGCAAAACATAGGATCTGTGTTAGCAGGGAATTTTGCCTTTTCTTGCTGTCATTAAAGAAAGCAGCATGCCGAGATTTTCAGCACTCAGATGAAAAAGACATTCAAGGACCAAAGGGTGATTATGCCTAAGATAATGATGTGGAGGATGAGGGCATTAGCTAAATTCACATTCATGCTTTAATAATTGCTTAGATTATCCAGTTCACAAGTGACTTGGAGTTAATAACAGTCAGGTCAGCTGATGAATAGCAGTGCTTTTAATTTTACCAGTGTTGTTCTTTGCGAACTCATTTTTATTCAAAGCATCATCACCCAAGTGACATTGCTCTTCTTTATCATCATTTTCCAAAATTTTATACAGAAGAATAATTACTTAAAAGGAAAGAAACAAGTTACAAAGGCATTAACAAGAAAAGCAGTTTATTTATCCAAGAAATGGAAAATTTAAAAGTGAAAAGTAGGGATCTCTGTACAGAAAGGGAAAATGTTTTGAACAACCCATGAGGATTTTGTGGTTTTGGTTTGGGGATGTTTTGGTGATTTTTCTTTTCCCCTGAAGCAATATGTGTCATTTACAGTGTTCCTGATGCTGTATGTATTTTTATTCCTGAATTCCCTCTTTTCCCTGTGGCACACAAGTTCCTACCACGCCACACAGAAATACAATACGTTTTCCAGCAGCATCGAATTTCCAACTAATTTCTTAAAGAAATGCTGTGTCTATGCACAGAAAAAGAACCTGTGATCCCACATGCGCCCCCAGTCACATGTCCTACTGTGCAGGTAGGTGGAATTGAATGTCAGAGCATGCAGGGCAGGGAGTTATTACAGTTCTCCAGACACCACCAGAAGAACTTTAAGACTGCCTGAAATTTTCCATTCCAGGTGGGAAATGGACTATTGGATCATATCCTTCATATTAAAAACCAAACAGTATTACAGTATCATCAAAAATTAACCAAAAAGTACCTTTTTTTGTTTTGTTTTGGTTTGGAGGTTTTGGGGTATTTTTTGTTTGTTTGGTTGGTTGGTTGGTTGGTTGGTTTGTTTTTGTTTGGTTGGTTTTTGTTTGGTTTTGTTTTGTTTTGAAAATGGAAAAGAAAGAGGCAGTAGTGACTTTTGCCTTGGAGAGGCAAAATGACATTGCTTCACTGACTTCTAGGAGAAAAACCAGTAAGACACTGGTGATGTGCTGTGAAGAAAGGAGTAGAACCAAAACAAGAATAAGGGGTTTTACCGACCCTGTGTAACAACTTAAATTGTGCGTTCTCCCTTTGTGAAATAGCCAGCATAGTGACAAGAAAATACTCTATAAATTAGAAAGGTGTAGAAAAGATATTAAAAATTTTATTAAATAATAGCATTAAAAAAATTATATAACTTTTTCCTACTCCTGACTTTCTGATTACAGAACTTTTAATAACACAAATTTATTTTGAAACAGTTTTTCACCTTTTCAAATATTGCAAATTGATGTATACATTGACTTTTTTCGGGGGAGTATAATTATATGGCAGGAAATCTTGTATAATTATATTATTCAATCCAGTTCATCACATAGTTTTACAACAGATTAATGTGAACACAATCAGAATTACATCTTCTACTCTCCATTCTAAACTAATTATAATATTTTTTGTCTTTTAATAACAGCATATTGTGGTAATGCTGCAAGGTGACAAATCATACAAGCAAAAGACTAAGACAGTAAGAGTTATGAGAAAAGAAAATCTGTGAATGAATAAACTTTAATTAAAAAAACCTAAACAATTATAACAAATTACAGCTGCCTCTGGATTTTCACAAACATGTTCTGGATTTTTCATGAGGAATAATAAGGCTGACGTTGCCTCCTGGAGCTGGATCTGGTATGAGCATGTGGGCAAGGTGAACTCTACCTCTGTGCCAGGTTACAAGGGGGTGCACTGGATTGTTCACTCCCTTTCCTCTTTGGAACAAAGATCCTGATTTGTGTTCCTCCTATGCAATGTGAGTCCAAAGGGAAAACATGCCACTAACCTGTGGATATAGAAAGCAATGGACCAGGTGAAAATAGTGATGGG
Source organism: Sturnus vulgaris (assembly GCF_052056855.1). NCBI lineage: Eukaryota > Metazoa > Chordata > Aves > Passeriformes > Sturnidae > Sturnus > Sturnus vulgaris. The sequence goes on from NC_142243.1 coordinate 150,822,817, forward strand.
GAGTAGATAGTAAAACAGATTAAAAAAAAAAAAAAAAGGAAAAGTGTAAAACTTTTTGACTGTCCCTGTGTGGCTGATGTTTTCCTTCCGCATGAGCAGCACCTGTCTCCCCCTGCAATGTGGAAGGAAAGAACCTTTGCCCTTTACAGCTCTGTGCCACCCTCATCACAATTTCCACATCTGTGTTTCCTCCATCTGGCCATGGTTACGAGAGAAGTGGGTGACACAGTCCCCCCAAGCACGGGGCTTGTTGGATTTACCCTAATCAGGAATGGAGACATCTCCACATCTCTAACGGGGATTTTATCTCGGGTAGGATTTAAGAGGTGGCAGGATGGTGCCTCTGAGTGTTTCTTGAGTATTTTAGAACACACATAATCCTATAAAAAGTGGAAACAAAGTTTTGTGTAGCACAGTCAGGTACATGAAGGCAAACATAAGGAAAATATATTTGGTCTGTAGTTCTTCAAACTTCTAGCAATTCTGAGTTGAATACAGGTGCAACTCAAACGCCAGAGTATTATGGATCATTTATTTACTTGCATCATTTTTTCTGTTATTTTTAGGCTGCCTAATTTTTCTATTTAATAACAATTACCAAAATCAAAATAAATGTTCTCATTCATGGCCAATCCTGAAAGTGGCAAAAGTCTAAGATGGCAACAGCCAAATTTCTTCATCTTTTCCTACCTCCTCAATTCTCCTGAAGAAAGAGGGCCCTTGTTGTGAAAACTTTTATTCCAAATTATCTTCTTGTACTGGGTGTGTTTGTTATGGTTGAGAAGACACACAAAAACATGCACACAAATAAATAATATAATGTCTTTCCATATAAGATGAAATTGTAGTATGTGGAAAACAGGGAACCTTAAAAGTGATTTCCCATTCAGCTTTCCCCACAACTCCACTGCTTTTTTCTTCCTGGTAATCCTTTAAGATGGATATGGCTATGATTCACTGTCTTTAATTGGATGAGCAATTAGAAGTTTGGGCATTCATCTTTATTTTTCTGAACTCTACAAAACTGGCCTGGGATTTGCTAGAGAACTGGATGTCTTGGGAAATTTTCTATCATCATTTGGTCATGCATATTACCAATGCATGGGTGTCTCCTGAGGGATTTTCTCTTTTTTGATAGTCTGATGCTTGGATTTATTCATATTTGGAAAAGGAACAATTTTAAATTTAGCTAAAAATTCATGGGAATTAGAAACAAAATTAATACAGGAGGATAATGGGCCAGCATGAGGTTTTAATTAATCTTTGTCTTACCCTGGGATGTGGAAAATGTCAATTTGCACTAGTTCCATGAAGGATTAAGACGAGTAATATGTACAGTCCATTTAGCTTTGAAATAAAGCATAAAGAAAATAAAAATGAGAACTTTTGATTCAATGTGACACTAAAGGGGAAGAGAATTAAACAGTTATTAAATGGAGCTGGCTCAATTACTACCATTGGAGGTGACCCCAACAAAATACAGCTGGCTTTACCAGACACCATTTATATCCCCAAGCCACATTTATAACAATGTTTGCCAAAATCAGAATTCAAACAAATGTTTTCTGTTGACTGCTGTGCAAGCCAGAACATCCCATTTGTTCCACTGAAACATCAAAAAAGATTGGAGAAGAAGCCAAATGAGTTAACTGAGGAGATTCTGGCTTTGTGTAATCCATACTTCATACCTTGTCCCCCTGAGCATGGATCCAGCTGCAAAATGGATGAGAGGGAAACAAACTGGATGTGTGAGATCTGTAGTTTATGAAGACCTGGCAGAAATTTGGGTTCAGTGTGTAAACTGAATCTCATGGTCCAGGTCCAGGAAAACACTTTATGCTCATCTCAGCCAAATTGTCCCTATTTCTTTGGTTTAGTTATTAGAGAAATTTGATCTTCTTTAAAGAATTAGTAAATTTATTGAAGGGATTAAGACATTAAGCAGAAAATGTATTACTATTAATAATACAAATCTAACTTCTAAGGGGAAAATAAATGATAACTAAATCATCAGTACATGTGGATTTGGTCTACCCATTCTCCTTCAGTCTTTTGTCCAAGCCTTCTTTTTGAATCCTCTGCCAATTCTAAGTATTGCAACCTTTCAATTTTTCAGTAAGTGTCATGGTTATTTCCATTCTCAACTTGAGGAACTTGGATTCTAAATGCTTCACTTTCTTTATGTAACTGGGAACAGAAGGAAAATTCTTTCTAAGAGTAAGTGCCAACTTTTCCTCCACTTATCTGTTAATACTAAACAAATGTTATAGACCTACTGTCACATACTTCAGACTCTCCCCACCCTCATCTAAATTGTCTTCAGACTAACACACAAAAGACATTAGACTACAAGATAACTCAAGAGAAATATTGGAAAGAAATAAAATACAATTTTAGAGGATGTTTGCTGGTGTCATGAAACATTCTGCTTTGGAAAAATGAGAATTGAAGAGTTTCCTCTTCCCACCCTTCCTTCTGGTTGAACAGTACCTTCCACCCTTCCAAGATAACTGCACACATCCTCTTACCTTTAAGGCAAATTTATGGATGAAGAAATTACATTGACAAAATTGAGCATTGTGTCCAGCTCTGGGCTCCCCAGCAGAGGAATGATATCAATCTGTTGGAACCAGTCGAGAGGAAGCCACCAAGATGATCAGAGCACCTCTGCTATGAGGAAGGCTGAGAGAATTGGGATTGTTCAGCCTGAAAAAGAGAAGGCTTTGGGGTGACCAAATTTTGGCCTTCCAGTACCTGAAAAAGCTGACAAGAAAAATGGAAAATTTTTGCAACAGCCTGGAGTGACAGGACAAGGAGGAATGTTTTCAAATTGAGAGTAGGTTTAAATTAGATATTGGGAAAAAATGATTTACTGGGAGGGTGGTGAGGCACTGAACTGGGCTGCTCAGAGCAGCTGTGGATGCTTCATCCCTGGAGGTCTTCAAGGCCAGACTGGATGGGGGTCTGAGCAACCTGGTCTGGTGGAAGATGTCCCTGCCCATGGCAGGGGGTTGGAACTGGATGATCCTTGAGGTTCCTTCCATCCCAAACCATTCTATGATTCTATGAATATTCTATGAACCTCTCAAACACAGTTTTGTTGATTGTTTCTTTAAATATGTTATTTTCTTTTTACTTTTTTTTCCTAGATAAAAGAAATAAAATAGTGAAATCCACTCTTTATGGGTCATTCAACTGGTCAGAAGGTCTTGTGCAGCTTTTATACATATTTTTCCTTAATATCTCTAGTAATGAGAATTTTTTCTTTTTTTCAAACTACCATCTTCATTCACTAATTAATTAGAACTATCAAATAGCAAAGAGGGTAAAAGGGAAAACATAAGGAAACAAAATGTGCTATACAGTATAAGACTGATGAAAACCATGAAAATAATAGCAGAAAATGGATTAAATAACAGAAGAAAATAGATTGGAGATTATAAAAATTATTAATATATTGAAAAATTAGTAAGAAGTAGAGAAATTGAGCAATGGAATTAGATGATTTTTGAAAACTTTTCTGCAGGGATATGCAGAAGGCAATAAGTCACCTCACACTTATCTGATAGGACTGCCCTGGAGAAAGAAGAGTAATTGGAGCTCACTGGAATAAGAACTGCATTCTGACTGATTTCATGCAGAATCTGAAAGAACCTCTTTAACTGCAGTCAAAAAGGTGCTGCTGAAGATAACAGAGGAGGAACCCATCAGAAGGTGAAGCAGCCAGAAAACCCTTAGCAGCAAACCCCTGGAAGCTGAGAGATTGCTCAGAGAATGTGCCATGGGTGTGGCCTCTCTGTACACAAGATATGAAGTTACTGACATTTTTGGTTGACTCACACCTATTTGTTATGATTTATTTTGGCACTGGAATAAGTACTGTCGTACCATAGAATCGTGGAATGGTTTGGGTTGAAAGGGACCTTATAGTTCACCTTGTTCCAGCATTTCTGCCATGGGCAGGGACACTTTCCATAGACCAAGTTGCTCAGAGCCTGGACTAGTCATATCTAGACTGGAACTAGTAGATTTTTTCCTTATCAATCTAGTAATTTGCACTTTTCCCTTTTACAATGCCTTTTATATAGTATAAAGTTGTGTATTATGTATTTGATGAATTTTCACGGTATTTCAATAAAGCATTAATTTGATTTTGTTATGCTGTTCTTCCAGCTCTTATTTCCAAGTTTATATGCATTCTGGAATGATATAGTCAGGAATATTTTGTGTCTTTTCTTTTTTATACATTTGTTTTCAGTCTACCCATCAATTCAAGAAATATTTACGACAAATATTGCCTCCATATGGGCTGTGCATTTGAGCATCTACTTTAACAGAAACTTTGCAAATTGATAATAGACTTTTGTAATCCATGGTTGCACTTGAAATGGTGGAATATTGAGGACATTTAAGGTTAAGAAAGATTCTATCCATTCTTCCCCTTTTTTAATAAATATGTATCTGTAGCAGAAATATTTTTTAAAAAAGAAAACGAAAAAATAATCCTACTTTTTTTTTCTCTAAAATGCCTTGAAATCATAATAATTTGAACACTATTTTTATATTTGCATACCTAGGTTATAACATGATCCCTGCAGGAAGTCAGGTGGTATTTTAGTTTCATACAAAGCTGTTGACATCAGTAGAGACATAGAAATAGTCACTACTCAGCATGAGCAAGAACAATCCAGTACAAAGACGTAATTTATATAATGGAAAACAAGGCACTTTGAAATTGGAGACATACAGGTGGGCAAAAATTTGGGAAACAGTTTTATTTTTCTTATGAGGCTTTAGGGCAGAAATTTTCATCTCACTTCTACTTGTGACTCCATTTTGTGTAGAACAAAAAGCATTCTAATTTATTTCGAGCTTGAAAGCCATTTATGATATGATACAACTTTCAATAATCTCATTTCTAATGTGCTGACATAAGTAGCTTGATCCCATACTGCAGTTTGATACCATATGAAAACCACTCCACAAACCCAGCACTACATCTCCAGCTACACTTTTCAAACTGCCCTGCAGAGCTTGACTGAAGATTTTTAAATACTTGTCCTTGTCCTGCTGTCATCTAAGAAGCCAGCTAACTACACATTTCCCACATTTAAAAAAAGGTTACATTACATTATATACACATATTTCATTTTTTTTTAAATCACAATTGCAATTATTATGACAGATCTCTGCACCTGAAACCTGTTTCAATTCTATGTTATGTCAGGACAATTTTTCACTCTTTATGAATGAGATGATTAATTTCTGTCGAACATCTAACTGACATCAGGGGTGTTTTTACTGTCTGCTAAATGTGGATTGCATGTAATACATAAGACAAAGCGCATTGAAAGAAAGGATTTGGGGTTAAACTGCCCCAAACAAATCAATCCACTATTGTGTACCTATGCGTTTTATTAGGTTCTATTTCCAAGCATTGAAAACTGCCCAGGACATATATTTTTATCACTCATACAATTAAAAAATTATCATATCTTCCCCACAAATGTAAATATTTTGTACATGTAAAATTAATATTATCAAATATATTTAAAAAATAAAAAAAAAGTCTAACATTATTTTTAGTCTCAAATTTAGGTAGTATCTCTGCTCTTTAATTCCATGTTCAAGGGCTACCTCAGTCTGATGAACTCTCTACAATTTTTTTTTTTAATCTAGTTTTTAGAGGAACACATTAAAGCATCTAATACACAAATAAAAATAATGCACTACAAAATAATCTTATATTCACACAACATGTTACCAAGTGAAGATCTATTCTACCATATGAAACCAATATATTCCCTTTCAAAATAGTGAACAAAATTAAAGTGGATTTTTAGCAGAAATAGGGTACAATCTATTCATAATTAGTTAGTTTTTAATCTAGAAATTATTTGTCCTGTTACCTTTCCTGTTTTCTCCTCATTTTCAAGGAGTATCAATATGGATCTTGACTGTTGGAGTTAGGGGCTAGCTTGCTGTGTAGTTGGTCTAGATTTTCATTGCTGGTTTATCAACCTCTCTCCTTAATTTCTCATTATTCAATCCACCTTTACATGCCTTTCCTGTCTTTTGTGTGACATATGCAGCTCTCTGTTCTCATTCAAGGCTTCAGCACCACCTGCTTTTCACCTTGCCTGTCCCTGAGGTCTGTCCTTCCACAGGGCTTGACCTTGGATTCAGGCAGCCTGTACATCTCAGAGAGAGCAATACCAGAAGAGAAAGAGTTTCAGGGGTGTCTGAAGGATTTAGTTATCACCTTTTCTTGAATCACAACCTATCCCAGCCACTAAAACTGTTTAGAGAGCAAGGCTTTACACAGCTGGAACTATAAAGTACCCACATCCTAGCCATGTGGAGGGTGTGCTTCACAAGACAGCAACGTTTTAAACAAACTAAGCCACTAATCATTGCCTTCCATGGCAAATGTCCCTTCCAAAGTGATCCTGGGCTGTGTAGTCTTCAGGCCACATTCTTCACCAATAATAGGATCATAGAACTGTAGAATGGCTTGGGTTAGAAATTACCTAAAAAATCATTAAGTTCCAACCTCCATGCCATGGCAGGTCTAGGTTCCACTAGACCAGCTTGTTCAGTCAATCAAGTCTTGCCTCTGAGCAGTCCTGCAGATTTAGACATATCTTAAATATGAAGGATACTTTGTTAACTGTAAGGAAAACCAGCATGGACTTCCTTTTTTATGTGTTTTCTGCTTTCAATTTTCCTAAAAATACATGTCTTTAATGAATGCTAATTGGGTGCTAATTGCAAAAGGAAAACGTTGGATTCTCAAACATAAGTCAGAAATGTGGTTCTAAAGAAGACATTTGCATGAAGTAATACCATAAAAATAAGTTTAGTTACATAAGTTGTTCTTGCTATTTATCAGTATTACTATATGAGAAAAGGCTGAAAGAGCTGGCAATATTTAGGGTGGGAAAGAGAAAGCTCAGCTGGATTTTATCCCTATGAATAAATACCTGATGAGAAGGAATGAAGGAGAAGGAACCAGATTCTGCTGACTGACAGGATGCAAGGTAATGGGCACAAATCAAAACCTGTCAAATTCTATCTGAGTGCAAAAACCACACCACTTTTGAACTGTGAGCATGTTCAAGTTGTGGAAGACTTTGTGCAGAGCTTTTGCTGAACGGTATTTTTACAGCTAGAACATTGCTGTGTTTTCAGTACTGTCCTTGTCACAAATCCAAAATAAAGTACTACATGAGCTGCTATGAAGAATATTAACATTTTATTGACTTTATCCCAGTCAAATATTAACTTTATCCCACATATCTCAATGATTATGTGATTATCATAGTGTATACCTTCCCCCCTCTATTTATAGTGAGGCTTTCTTTGTAATACACATTGTAGAACCATGTAATAAGGTCTTTACTGGAAGACTTTTAATTCCATGGATTAACTCCTCAGAAGACTGCTGTAAATTAAACATATGGCTAATAACAAACTTCAAGTTTTAGCACAATCACATTTTAAAATCAAGAGAAATTTCTAGGATAAAAATAAACATTGTGAATGAGAGAAAATACATTCTTCAGTTTTTAAATTCTGTGACTGCATAGCTCAGTCTTCATGTAGGTATGCCTAAATTTGCAGATTTATGCAATTCCCTGCATAATCTGAATGAGAAGATTTCACTGCAGAAAATTCACTGGAGAGGAGTGAGAAATGGGAAAAGGATAACCCAGTTACATATCTTTTTCTCCATACTTACCCTAATGATTTATATCCCCTCACTAAAAAAGATATACTTGCCAAGGACCCCCAGATTGAACAATGTGTGGCCTCTTTTTATAACTGAAGAGGGGAAACAGGTCAGTCATTAGAGTGAATAAGACCCTCATTGAATTTAATTGAATCCTATTGATTTGCATAGAAGAAAATTAGTTTGAATTGACTTTTATTGATTTGTGCCTAATTGGACTCAATTAAAACCCAGTGACTTGCATTGAACAAACTAAATTGCACTGACTAATTGGACTGAACTGAAGCTTATTGAAGTGAAGAGTGTTCAGAAATATGAGCAAAAAGACTGAGATTGCTTTTAATAAGACTCCTATGCTGTTGATGAGCGCCTGCTGAAATCTGAGTGAATGTCATTATTAAAGACCCTCTTTGGAAAACAGAGTGTTGTTTGTATGTGACTTGTGATTACCTTCAGCTGTTGGTTTCTTTCATTTGTATTTTTTTTTTCTTGCCTAGGGACCTTGCCAAAAAGCAGGAATTCAATTTAATTACTTTAAAAGTGTTGCAAAAATATTTTTTCCCTGAAAAATCCAGCTTGCAGATGTATCCCACTTCACAGGTGGCATTATGAATGAGTCTAGCCAAACAGGGGTATCATTAAAACATCCAGACAGAACCTGCAGACTCCTGTCTTGCTTTCTCCATTATGCAGATAGTTAACTATACTGGTACAAACATTACCATCAAGTGACTTGCAGAGCAGGACAGCTTGATGGAGCACTGAGAACCCTGCTTAAATAAAAAATTATCAGATGCAGCTGAAGCATAATGAATCCTATAAGTAATATGATGACTTTGTTAAAATCATTGAATAAATTTTTAAGTAAGATCACCAGCATAGATGAGGATAGCACCATTCCACCAGAAATCAGTGATTTCTTTGCTTATTAAATCTTTATAATATAAGATGATGTCAATCAAGGCTATGCAGACTGTGGTTGAATTTGGACTGAAAGATGCTCCTCTTCAGCTTTTGAATGCTTCTGAACCCAGCCTATTTTACTCAGTACACAAATGCAGGAACCACAGCTGTTAGTAGGCATCACCATGGCTGGGACAGGAAGATGCCTCCAGATGGACAATTATTCAAACTGCAGAACCCTCTAGGCCTGTGTTTAGGCTGGAAATCATAAAGTACAACAATGATGGTGATGGTGGTCACTACATGCCTCAATCTAGTAGAGGAAAGGATAATCCAACAGATAAAAGACCATAATTCTCTAACAGTTTGAAAAAGAAACACAGAATATTGGAAAGGAAGGGATATCCTGGGCCATGAAGACCAGTGTTTTTCTGTCCTAGGCATGCATCGTGTTCCCTTAAATAAACCTATAGCTTCAGTATAAAATTCCCATATTTTTACCCATATTACTCTGACCAGAATATTCTTTATGTCTCATGTCTTCCATGAGGATCAATGTCTAGCTTTCAGTATCTGTCTAGTCATAGCTACATGACAGTAGCTGTGTAAAAACATTGTGCTTTAGCAATACTTGTCTCTCACTAATGTTTACTCCCCTGGCATATTTATAGACCACAGTTATATTCCTTGACAGTCTTTATTTTATTATGCTAAATAAGCCAAGCTCTTTCAGCACACTCTCACAGGTTTGGTTTTTCATTGCCTGTGTACAATCATTTGTCTCAATACCTATTCTAGCCTGAACTGATTTTTTTTTTTTTTTTTGCTTACACATGAACGATCAGAACCCTTACACAGATACAAAACTGGAAAGAGGGAGAGGAAGAGAGAAAGAAAGAGAGAAAGGGCTAGAAGGAGAGATACATTTGTTGGGATTCTGTCAGAGGGAAATGCCATGACAATTTAATTTGCCCAAACAGCTATGCCTGATGATAATGGGAACTCCTGTTACAACAGTGGGTCCTTGCATCAGTATCTTCACCTAAATCAAGAAAGATGTCCCAAACCACTGCTTTGCTCAGTTTGTACAAGCCAGATGGCCCAACTGACATGAGAATCCCAGGGCATATGCAACTCTTGGTTGTTAATACACCTTAAACATGTAAAAAAAATTTCCTTGAATGTCTTAACTGCATACAAAAGACTGTCCTATACAACCAGGTTTGCAAGAAAACATTTCTATTGTTTATGTGCAATGATGTTATCTATGCATAACACTCCTGTAGCAGGAGTCATGTAAAAAATCTTTGGCTTTGTTCACCCAGGAGTTCACTCAGCCTACCTAGATGTACAAACTGGTCCTGATGCAGCAGCAGCTGACTCAGGTGGAATTTGTAGTTTGAAATTCCCATCTGAACAGCTCGTGTAACAAAACAGTCCAATACTTAATTCTAGAAGCTGGATCAGTCACCTGGTTTCGACTTTTGATGCTGTCTCCAGGCAATCCATTATCCTACCTGTGCAGGTGCCTGTCCAGAAACCTCTTGGACAATGCCAGCAGGACTCTGAGTGCACTGACTTGCAACAGGCACACCTCTGAAAACAGATATCCCACTGTTACAACCAATGAACAAACTTAAATTTCATAATTCAAATTTATAACCTAAATCCCATAATCCTGTCACGACTGTACATAATATCTCAATAGAGTTTCCATTGGAAAATAGCACAGACTTTGATATGCCTACATAAATTTCATACTCTGATAAAAGGAAAATTTTTTTTTCCCTACAATTACTTCACATTATCCATATTCATCCTTTGAGATGAAATGACAGAATTTTTCTCAGTCCTACATGGCTAATGAATTATATAAAAGGAATGCTGCTATTAACATCTATGTTCAAGAAGCATTTTTGTTAAGAAATGTACATTTACAAGAGATATGTTGGTCTCCTTTGTTCATACATTTCTTGAATATAATATTGAATTTTCATTATAGAGCATGTTCATTTCTTTTAAATGAAAGCATGGAGTCTTTTGTTTTAAGTGACTTATTTGAAAATAGAGGGTAATTATTTATAGAGTCTATGACAGTGTATCAAACTGACAATTCTCTGTACTCAGCTTTGTAAGACCATCAACCTCTGGGACTAATTCAAGAATGGAAAAAAAGGTACTATCTCAAAAAAGAAACCAATGATCTAAAGATTTTTTTGATCTAAGGATCATAATGGTCTATTGAGGGTATAATATCAATGAGAAAGAAGAAACTCTGGAATAGTCTTCTGCAATTGATTAACCACTCAGTAACCCTTCACAAACTCTTTATGAGCATGTCTTTAATATAACACAAATTTATTTCCAGCACTGTTTCATTTCTAGATTTGCTTTAATGATTATTAAATTGTCATAAATTTATCTTTTCAAATACCATCTATTTCTGCTATAGCATGATAGTGTTTTTTTAATCCACATTGTAGGATCATATTTTGCATCACTGCCATTTATCTTCACATCTTATCAGAATCTGTGCATTTACCAGTGTCATTTATTACATTGCTGTAATTTCACACAGATTTTCTCACTACTGGAAAAGCATTTTTCCTGAGCCAATTTTTCATTTAAATTTACCATTGTGTATTTCATTCTAATTTCTTAATTTCATGGCTATCTTTTGCCTATGATTTTAAAAAAATTAAGGATGATGGCCATGATAATGGCAAATTTTTTTTCTTTTTTTTTTTCTCTTTTTTTTTTTTAAATTTGACATCCAGCTTCCTGTGCTTCACTGAATTTCTTTGATTTCCTTGGAAGTGGGTGTAAGTGGGGAGAGGAATCTTTACCTGAAGCCAGTTTTAGTACAGAAATACAACAGAGGAGTCATTTTCATCCAGAGTTATTCCTATATAGGATTTGTGTCTTGTTTTCTGGAGTTCTGCTTCTCTGCATTGAAAGAAAGCAATTGCAGGCACCTGACTGCATGCATTAAAGGCTGCTGTGCCTTCAAATGAGAGATGAAAGCTTGTGATTTCAAACACATAAAAGCATTCAATGCAGGCACACTTGAGAAAGTCACAGAAGATTTGCCAGCACAGTATTATTTGTACTGTCTAGGCTAGTATATAAGAGCATCATTACGAAGCAAAATAAGCCCAGAAGAGCCCAATCCATCTCCTGAGCATTCATTGCACATCTATTTGATGATCCAAGAGCACAGTCTTGCAAAACCACACAGAAGAATATTGGGACAAAAGAGCTGCACTTTGCCTCTTGAAAGGTGATGTCTTGCTGCTCACTCTCCCAGAAAAACAATGCCAAGAAAGCTGGACCTGCAAAATTATTTTTGGGTTTAGCAAGCAGAATGGAAAACATTCAGGAGATTTTTTTGTCAGTGGTTGCCCTTCTCAGCCCCTCATCAAATCTCACTGCAGAGAGTCATTATGGTCACAGGGAATACTCCAAAATACCTGTGGACACTTGACTGCAACCAGAATGTTGTGAAAGTACCTTTTTTTTCTGCCTCAGTCCCAATAAGAAGTTCATATGGCTGGGTTATAGGGATTTTTGTTGAACCAAAACACTTCTCATGAGGTGTCTCAACAGATAGAGTTCACTGAACTCTAATCCAAAGCCCTTTGACACAATACTGACCTAGATTTTGATGGGCTTTTATTCAGACCTAACCCTGACCTCTATAAACATGAATAATTTTGGCTAAAATCATTGCTTCCTGTTATCAATTTCTTTTTGGACATTTATATCTCCTTCTGGAAATCCAGAAGAAAGAAAAACGTTTTTATTTTATTCCACAGTTCTTCTCTTCTATTAATTTTCTAGACTCTTCCTATATTTTTGGCCCATGAGTTTCATCTCTTTTTATATAAACAGTTAAAGATTATGACACATTTTAAAATCATAATTATTCAACTTCTAAAACACAGACTAAGAATCTTACACACTCACAGTTCTCTGTTATTTCTTTCTTTCTTTCCTTCATTCTCTTGCCCACTGTCTCACCTTGCTCATCCATTCTATTTCACCATAACTTTATCTCTTTTCCTTCTGGTGCACTCTGACCTCTGTTTCCTGGAAAATTCCCCCAACATGAAGCTTTTGCCTCACCTCCATTGCTGTCTTTTCATAGCTTTTGTTTTCTCCAAATTTTAGGATTCTATATCCTTCTATTCATATGCCCTGTGCCCTTTGCTACTCTCACTCCTTGAAAAATCCCTCTTCTTCCACTAAATTGGAGTAGAAAATAGGAGAAATCTGAAGCAGTTGTTTCTGTCTCTTCTTTGCTTCCCTGAGGTTCAGGAGACTGAAAGAAAGGGGATAAAAGAGAGGTCTGCACACAAGAGAGGTAGATCACCCTAGAGGGAGTAGCCTGGAAGGCCAGAGGTCCTGTTCTGAGCTTTCACATGAGAGAAAAAGGATGCAAGAAATGAAGGCAGGCAACAGCTTCTACTGCTTCCTTATGGGGAAGAGGATGGCCATCACCTGTCACCATGGCTCACCAGCCCTGCTTTAGCTCTTTGAATGCCACTACAGTCCAAATAAATAAAACTTACTTCATATTCTACCTCCTTATCAAGAGGAATGATCTTTCATAGCACGTACATGCTGGTCCCTGGAGCACTTAACACATTTAATTTCAGACTGTGCGAAACTCAGGCACAATTATCTTTTATGTGAAAGAAGAATTCACAAGCTCTGTCTATATTATCAATTATTAAACTCAGACAATTAGAAACACATTTAGCAGATCCTGCGTGCATCCATTTCAGAGTCCCTGTATACCTGCTTCTACACGGGGAGAAAAAAAGATCTGAATTAGAACCTCCATTAAAAGGACAACATGCTTTTAGCATTTTCTTAACCTCTAATTGCAGTGTCATCCACCATAACCCCTCAATATAAATTTTTAAAGAATATTTTCTTCCCTTTCTTATTTCATTTCAGGACACTTGGGAAAGGAAAGATTTTTGAGTGTCTCTTCAAGAGAATAGCATAATACCTTTAAATTTAATAATAGAAAATTTGAGATAAATTAAACAGTCAGAAATCATAGAATGCTAGAAGGGTTTGAGTTGGAAGGGTCTTTAAATATAATTTACTTCCAACCCCACTGCCATGGGCACAGACACCTTCCATGAGACAAAGTTGTTCCAAGTAAAATATGTCAAAATATGAAATTTATCTTATGTTGCCTTCTTGGGTAGGAAATCTTCCTTACTTTAGCTAGCAGATGGCAAAACACAATAAATAAAAAAGGTATATCTGGCTATAAAACCTGTTGGCCCATGGAAGGGTCTATGGCTTCTCTAAGGAAGGGAAGAGCCTTTGCAAAGGAAGTATTTAGCAAAGGGAAAAAAGAGAAAGAAACTGTATTGCGCAGAGAAAATTTTCAAGTTAGAGAGCCTTACTGTGGCTCTAAGAAGAGTTCCCTGTTCTTGTGTTTAAATGATGATGGACTAGAAAATACCAAAACTGAGTGAAGCCAAAGAAATTTAAATAATTACTAGGATTAAAAGCCCATACAGCTTTAACTCTAAATTAGCTAGGATAACAGGATAGCCACTGTTTTCTAAATGCCTCATTTGGAAAAGTTTTCTTTCCTAAGATCATGCTTGCAATCAACGGAAACTGAAAATCAAGAAGCTCTTGGAACAATTAAAGTTCTTCAGTGAAGCTAGTTTAATATAACAGGCAAAAAGATCGATTTATCTTGGGAAAGACAAAGATATGTTGATACTGAGAGGAAATAGTAATCCTTTTTGCTTCTAGAGAACTTTCCAGGTTCTTTGAAGGGAATTTCCAATGGGATATGGATGCTTCTGTAGGTACTCAGTGTTCACCCCTTCAGCTGGTTTTGTACTCTGCTCCAGGTGCGTTTGTTCCTCTAAAGGGTTAATAGATAATGCTTTATTTGGAAAGTAATTCTGTGTTCCTGCACTGCTGCAAGCTTTCCCATTTTACTAAAAGGAAACTGCTGTAGGGTCCAATTACCCCTGCTGGGCCTGCTGAAGTGGCCAACTCTTATGCAACTTTAGAGCAGCTGAAGAACACCAGTCACAAAAGGTAAAGGCTGAAGGTGGGATGCACATTCCAGTACATCCAGTAAGACCTTGGGAAAGAGTGCAAAGGCAACTAGTTAATAAATGAGACTGTCTGCATGCTTTTATTTAATACATATTATAAATACTAAGGTGGTTGCAAAAGAAGAAAGAAATTCAGAAAATATAGTAGCTAGTTTCTAGTGCCCTCTTCTTCTATTAGTGATGCTCTTCTCTATAGCATAATTAAGCCCATTGTGCACCTGAGTTTGTTTTCATGCTGATCTGAATGTAATTTGGCTGGATTGTAATACAGCACATTAAGTCTGTTTGAAGATGAACGAGACTTAAATTGCTGAAACCTACACCTCAGTTTTTTATTCTCTTTTTTTTGGTTGTTGTTGTTTGCTTGCTTGTTTTGTTTGTTCAATTCTAATTTAGTTTTTTCAAATTATGTGCACATGCAGAATGCTACCAAATCTTAATGATGTGTGGCTTATGCTTAACCAGGTGCTTTACAATGTCTGAAACAATAGCTTTTCTTTTGCAGCTCTGAAACAAACTCACCTTTAACATAAAATATGGATTCAAGTGCATAGGGAAAGCAGCAAATGTTTAATAAACAGGTTTATACTTCGGACAGCCTTTTTATAAAATATTGGATTAAAACCAAGCAATACACAACCCAGAGCCAAGTCAAAGCATTCCATTTCCCTGTTCATGGTTATATGTATATACAAAGAATATTTGGTGGGCATATGTGCTGGTTTCAGCTGGGGTAGAGTTTTTTTCTTCTTAAAGAAATTCTCAAAGAGGGTTTTTTCCCAGTGGCTGATATGGGGCTGTGTTTTGGATTTGTGTTGATAATACAGAGATGTTTTTGTTATTGCTGAGCAGGGCCTACACAGAGCCAAGGCCTTTTCTGCTTTTCATAGAGCAACACTGGGGGAGCAGGGGAGGTTGGGAGGAGACACAGCCAGAACAGGTGACCCAAACTGACCAAAGGGATATTCCAGTGCCATCATATTCAGGATATAAAATGGGGGAAGAATGAGGAAGTGGGGAATGTTTTTTGTGATGGAGTTTGTCTTACCAAGTCACAGTTACACCTGATGTGGCCCTGCTCTCCTAGAGATGGTTGAACACCTGCCTGCCCTTGGGAAGCAGGGAATCAATTATTTGTTTTTCTTGGCTTGTGTGCTTTCTTTTGCTTTCCCTATTAAACTTTCTTTATGTCAGCCCATGAGTTTTCCAGATTTTATCTTTCCAATTCTCTCCTCAGTCTCACTGTGGGGGAGTGAGTGAGGAGATGCTGGGTTCTTGGCTGCTGGTTATGGTGAAACCACAACAACTTTTAATCATATAAAATGAATCCTATTGAATTCAACATATTTTTATTCTCAGAGGAGTCTTCAACTCAACTGTTGTGGACAGCCATGTAAAAATCTCTCCTGACTTCTTGGGAAAATCTTGTGTGGATGTAAAGCACCTGGGGAGTAGGTAAGAAAACTTGTCTTCTTTTCAAGGGAACACAGAGCCTGGTCCCACCTTAAATAAAGATGCAGTTTTCATTTTTTGTTTTTTTCTGTGGAGGTAGGATGGAGTTCAGCTTCAGTTAAAGATTCCTACATACAGATATCTTCCTGTAGGTGTCTGAATAGTACATGGAAACTCACTCTGCCCTGGATTATAAGGATGGGGTACCACTCCTGATTGCAAATCTCATGGCAGGTATGTATATAAAAACATGTAAATGGATGCTTTGGATACACTGTGACCTCATAAATTGAACTAAATATATGTGTTTAGGGAGGAAAAAAAAAAGGGGGAAAAAATCAAGTCCATCCTGGTTAACCATCGAACTAGATCTGCAATGGGAACTTAGACATCTTCCTTATATATATATATATATATATATATATATATATATATATAGACTCCTGTGTACAGTATCCTGCATGGAAGCACCTTGATTCTGAGCTAAATTTGCATCTTAGCTGACTGTGCTAAATGGGCAATGCCTGTAGGAGGGAGGCTCAGAGGGAACTATCATTTGAAGATCACCAATTACATTACAGTAATTAAACCCCAAACAAAAAATGAAAAAAAAAAAAAAAAATAAAAGAAAGAAAAAAAAGAAATTGTTCTATATATACAAATAGAAAAATTGAATATGCAACATAGGAAATCTAAAGAAAATAAAATTTTCAACTACTGTCAGTATTAAATTGTTAATAAAGGCCATGAGTCAGGCATCTGAAGTCTGACTAATAAGGTTAGAAGGACTCTATTGTTTGCACAGTCCAGGAGTGTTGAGTGAGACATATAAGAGGGCTGGCACACACTGCTGCAAGGGTGTGTTACTCACAGTAACTGCATTATTACTTTCACTTAGACTCAGACAGCCCCTGGAGTGATGCACTGGGGAAGAGGCTCTTTAGTGAATAAGTAACACTCTCAACAACCAGTTCATGCATTAAAAGGACAGTTCACAACTTATGGTAATATTTTTTTTCTGAGCTGGAAGGATGTAGGCCTGATGATCCAACACGGGTAACTGCATCTTTAAATTAGAATGCCCATTTATCTGGACCAGAGTGTTTTATTCCTGGAGAACTTGAATACAAAAAAAGCCTTGTGCTCCTCTCTGAAACCCATTCACAGTTCATTAACTGAGCAGAAACCTTTGAGGATACAGAGTTAGGTAAATTGCCATCTCCAAACAGAAGTCTGGGTTTGTAAATTAATGCTGAGACTTTTGCTAAACGTAGCAGGTACACAAAAAGTCCTTTGCACATTTGAGATTTTTCTCTTTATTCTGATCTGCAGTATAGAAAATCTGGAAATAAATTATCTTGATTATGATATATTATGATCTGTGGTACCTCCAGGCTGCATTTGTTGCTTATTCATGCAAAATACACTGCAGCAGAATTAATTTTGTTCATTTGTTTGCTTTTGCCTTCTTTTCCCCCCTTGAGGGAAGGCATGACCAGATATAAGTGATTTCATGACTCAAGGTCCTCTGCTTCTAACATCGGAGAAATTTAGAGGAATGGTTTATACAAGGGAATTCGAAGCTAATGGAGAACTAGAGAGTTAAACCTGCTGACAGAGAGGTTCTGCTCCCATATTGTTATTAAGTTATCAGGAAGTCCTTTAAATTTTCAACAGGATGTGCTTTCTGATTGAGCAGGTTAGCATAAGAAAGACAGACTCTAATGAATCAATCTCGGTGTTTCTTCCTTGCATGGCAAATGATATAGATTTCTCTGTTGTGTTCATTTAGCTGGCTGAGCTGATTGCATTTTGGGTTGATGAACTGAATCTTTCAAAGCACTTAAATTGGAGGGGTAATGAGGGAGTTAGAACTAAGACTTCCATGCAAGTCATAGTATGATGAGAGTGCAGGTAGATGAAATAAAGGCTCCAAAATTTTGCTAAGAAAATTCTCACTCTCTTATTTGTTTCTGGGATTTTAGTCGATGCTCTCTGAGACTGGTGGTTTCCAGGTGTAAATTAATCCTCAGGATGCTTCTCTGAATAAAAGTAGAGATCATTCTGCATTAGTGGGGGTGGAAAGTTGTTTCCCACTAATCACAGAATATCCTGAGTTGGAAGGCACCCAGAAGGATCAGGGAGTCCAGCTCCTGGCCTTGTGCAGAGCATCCCAAGAATCCCACCATGTTCCTGAGAGCATTGTCCAAACACTTCTGGAGCTCTGTCAGGCTTGGAGCTGTGACCACTTCCCCTGGGAGCCTGTTCCAGTGCCCAGCCACTCTCTGGAGGAAGAACACTTTCCCATTACCCAGCCTCAACCTCCCCTGACACAGCTCCAGCTATTCCCTCAGGTCCTGTCCCTGGTGACCAGAGAGAAGAGATCAGTTCTGCCTCTCTGCTTCCCCTCGTGAGGAAGCTGTGGACTCCTCTTATTGCCATCAACAATATTTGTATATTAGACACCAGGAACGTCTTGGAATTGCAACATCCAAATATTAAATCAGTGGTCTAAAGAATCACTTTGCTAAAGAGAAAAGCAGTTTTATGCTCTTTGACCAAGGCTTCTGACTTATCAGTGTAGTCAAATAATTTCCATTTTCAACGAAGTTTCGAGGACAAAGATTTAAAAGAAAAGGACATGTTAGACTTGCAGCCCTGTAACTTCTGCTAACAAACCTCCTCTCTCTGGTGTGAGAGGAACCTGGGATCAATTTGGACTCTACCAAGAGCATTTTGATCCACCTGACAGTCCTTATGTTTCAGAGTTATGAGGAGACCAGCTACTTCTTGACCCCTATTCATCTCGTGTGGCTATTCACAGCCTGTGTTTTGAATAGCAGAATAAGACTGTTAATAACTAACTGAACATAGGATTGCTGTATGGCTCAGTGTCCTTGGCAACCAGATGTTTGGTAGAAATTCCTCACAAAAATCTTCATTCCACACATATCAAGAACAGCTTTCTGATGCTATGAGGGCTAAAGTCTACGAGTCTATAAAATTAAACACAACTGTTTTGTCTTCAAAACTTGAAGGAAAAATTTGTCCTTGTCCCACAAGCATGTAAATCATAATTTTATAGGAAAGATATACAAACAACATGCCAAAAACCTTCCAGTATGACTAGGAGCCATGGTTTAACCAGCTCAAATGTATTTCTGTTATGACATAATATCTTTCAAAGAAAGGTAATAAAGTTGAAGTGCCCTCCAAACCTCTCATCTATATAAAAAAAAGAAAGGGAAAAAAAAAGAGTAAAGGAGAAACTAATGCTTCCGTGCCTCCTTTAAAGGTTAGAAGTGTAGTATAAATACTGTGTCAATACAACAGCTCAGTTAAATGATCCAGCAGTAGTTCATTCACATTTACTTCAAAATGGTAAGAAGTCAAATATCCAAAAGAAGGATAGAAACAGTTTGAGGGACATTAAAAACTTAAAGCATTCCAATAACATTTAAAAAGGACAGTCAGGGTCACTTTGAATTTATAAAAAAAGTAACAGCAGAAGAGAAACAGTAAGGTGCAATGATAGCTAGGTGGATGAGAGGGCAGACATTTATGGTGTCAGTAATTGAAAGAAAAAAGCTGTTATCTGTTGAGTTAACACTCTATATTGGAAAGAAAAATATTGCTGAAACTTAAATATGACCACTATATTATTAGTCGGGATATTTAAAAAATACACTCAAATCTAATTAGTTAAATTATTTCTCCAATATTTATTATTTCTTCTTTTATATATATAGTGAAGCATTTTATTTTGTTCACTTGCTCTTCATTCACCATGGAGTTACACCATAGGATTTGACTTTAATTTGGCTAAATAACCACAGGTGATTCTCGCAAAACATTTTAATGGACAAAAGATGAAAAAAGACCCCAATATTTCAGACCAATATCGAAGCTACTGGAGAGGCAGAGACCTGGGTAGGAAATTTATATCTTTTTTAACACCAGAGTGCTTTGTTTGTTTCTTTTAAAATAGAGAGAGATAAAAAGCTATTGATGATAGCCATCATATTTCCACATGTGTCAGGATGGAATGTGCAGAGAAAAGAAGCAGATAAAACTTTTCTGAAGTCATTCCTGCTATGGTGAGATGTGCAACCACAGGGTTTAAAAAAAACCCTTTGAGTTTCAAAAAGCTTTTGATAAGGTTACACATCTAAGATATTGGTTATGGGAGATACACATATTCCAGGAGTTAATGAAGTTCTTAAAACACATATGAAGTCCACAGAGGAAACTCTTCAGTTTTTGACTGATATGGAAAAGATGCAGAACCTGTTCCCACTTCATGGGAACCCTAAATAAAAGTCTGATTAAAATTGTGTGGTGTACTTTTTTTTCCCAATCTCATGCACCAAATGTTGAAATATATGAATTTAAAAGTCTGTATTTGATTGCTTATATTTTCAAGGAAGTGATAGGTCCTGCACTAAACTTACAAAACCCTCATGCAATACTGCATCTTGGGACTAGAGTAGCTGGAAGGCTCCCACAGGAAAAAGATCAGGGGGTGCTGGCCAGCAATGGCTGAACTGGCCAGATGCAATATTTTATCTGACTTGAAACACTACGAATGTAGACTTATCAATGATAAGTCTATATGTGTGATAGTTATAGTTATAATTCCTCAAAAAAAAAAAAAAAAAAAAAAAAGTCAATCCCTGCATATTTATTTCAATGTAGCTGTTAAATGTTTCAAATCCATGTCAAATTCTGTTATTTCATCAGTAAAGGCGTATGAAAAAGTAGTTTTAACATGATCCTAAATACTAAATAAATTTCTACCATGAATATTAGCAAACTATTTGTTCAGAAGTGATCCATTTTCTTTGCCAATCTATATTTCAGAAAGACAAGAAGACATACAGCCATTGTTAGAGAAAAGTGTATCACACCCAAATTCTGCCTCTTCCTGACCTTCCAAGCCAGGGTAAAGAAATGCCTCCTTGAGTCTGACTTATCTCTCAGGTGCAAGAGCTGCTGCTCTGCTGTAGTCAGCTACACTTTTATCACAGGCTTATCAAATAGGTAACTCTAATTTTGCATGTGCAATGATTTCACCTTCATGAATAGTGATAAAGGCTTAAAAAGATTCTGAACAGTTTGATTAGGAATGCATCAGCTGGTAGATCAAAGATAAATCTGACCAGAAGCTGAAACTGCCATTCTCAAGTCTGCTTGATCCTGGAACTTGTTTGATTGTACCTCTTGCTTTGGTGACAGGTTTTTTTCATGTTAACAGTGGAAAAATAATACTGCAAATTTACTTAAATTTAACTGGGTTTGTTTCTAAGCTCTTATTTTGCTACATTTTTTTTAAATATACAGACAAAATTTAGGGCTGTCACAAGATAATTCCCTTGATTGAAGTATTAGAGTCCAACCATAGTATGAATATTCATAGTAGATTATTAAAAGTATAATTCAATCTGTCTACTGATGCAATATATTGCATGATAATAGGAACCACAACAGCAAAAGAGTGGTTTGCATCAGTGATTCACAAATAGCATGTGTTAAAAAAAAAAAAAAAAAAAAAAGATATTCAAGAGTGGAAAACTAAAGACCTGAAGAAATGAAATAACACTTCCAAAACTAGGATGAGACTATGGATTATCCCTAAAAGCAAATGGGGCATGGAGTTCTGGCATAGCTACATTGCTTCTTGCAACGCTGCACTTCTCTGCCAAAGGCACCTCTGCAGCAGAACACCCCAAACCAACCAGCCCAGAAAAACACAATCATAGGGTGCATGTTGCAGATGGAACCTCTGCTTTCCAAATATCAGACTTAGAGAATTAGTGAGCATTCTTTAAGAAACAGTAATCTCAGGGTTTATAAAGGGCTGCATTTCATTCCCCTCCCAACCAAGGATTTTATTCAACTTTTTGTTCTCCTTACTATGATGCTTGGATATGAAACAAATAAACAGGTGGCAAGGTGAGTTATTCCCATTTTTCATGTGGACCCTGATTTTTAAAGTATGAAATACTTTAAAAGTATGAATACTTCTTAAGTATTCTTGAGTCACCTTCAACTATGGCTGGACAATTAAAAATGCATTTGTCAGTATTCCACACCCCAAACCCAAGAAAATGTATTTTGAGAGTGAAGACTAATTAATCCCTCTGCTTTATTCTTTAACCTGTAAGTGACCACTGAGGGAATAACAACTTTTTCTGCTTTATGTCTTGATTTTCAAGCCATGTTTTCCTGCTGAGGTGAATAGTTCAAAGGATGTCCCTAGGAACAGAAATGCTCCCGGGAAAATCCCCTACACGGGCTGTCTTGGGTACTCCTGCTTTATGCCCACACATCGTACAAGATACAGAACAACTTCAGATTCTTTCCCAACTTGTTTTGTATGATCACCTTTCCACATGGAAAAAGAATGGGACAGACTGTTATGGATTTAAGCAAGGGTCTACCATTGGCCTTACTTCTGGGAGGCAGCCCTGGCACACAGACTTTACTGAAGATTCTCTGTGTGTGTCAGCCTAGGGAAATGCCAGCCCCGTGCAATGCAGAATGAAGACAAACCAGGTCAGTGTTGATACAAAGGAAACATTCAAATATGCAGTCCCTTCTGCTTTGCATCTAAAGTAGCTACCTCTGTGCACGGTGCTGGTTTGCTCTCAAGTGTCCCTGTCAGTTTCCAGTGTAATGAGGAAGGCAAGAAAACCTTACAGAAGGCAGAGCTAGGGGTGCCTGCCCACAGCAATGCCTGCAGTGTGTGCTCCTTTATTAGGATCAAAAACTCTGTCCTGGCAACCTCCTATTCCTAGGACAATCCCCACAGCACAAGGAGCCATCTGTTTGGGGTTTGTTACAGAGACCACGATCCAGTCGTGCCTTTCTGCTGTGACGCCCTTCTGTCCTGCTCACTCCTTACAGCCACCTTCACCTTTACCTTCTGTCCTGGCTAATACCAGCACAAACTTCCTTCATTTCAGACCCTGCTGCAAGGAAGAGACAGTCTGCTGAAGACCTCAAAATGTCTCTCTCATTGGCAGCTGGTGCTCAGATGACCTGGAGGTTGGTTTAATAAGCTACTGGTGATTTATGAGGACACTCAGAATATCCAGAATTGTCACAGTGGTAGCAACGAATAAATAATTAAGGGATATCAGCTAAGTCTCAGTGAATACTGATTGAATATTCATAACTTTCGCAGCATTTGAAATTCTTTTGCTTTTTCTCTATCAAGAAAATTTGTACCTATATGCCCCTTCAGAGAATCAGAGAATTATAGAATCATAGAATGGTTTGGGTTAGAAGGGACCTTCAAGATTATCCAGTTCTAACCTCCCTGATGTGGGCAGGAACACCTTCCAGCAGACCAGGCTACTCAAAGCCACATCCACCCTGGCATTAAATGCTTCCAGGGATGGAGCATTCACAACTTCTCCTGTGCCAAGCTGTGCCAGTGCCTCACCAACCTCATAGTAAAGAATTGTTTCTTAATAGCTTCAAAGTATTGAGATAGATATTAAGATAATACAAGGTTGCATCTTGGTGGTTTTAAGGTCCCTTCCCACCCAAGACATTCTATGATTCTATGAATTCTCACAGGCAAAATTTTAAAGGAGGAAATATAGAGCAACCATTATTTCCCTGTAACACCACCCCAGCAAAGTTTGCCATGAGTTTTGCATCCTTTGAGGAGAGCAATGCCCATGGGCAAGCCCACTCTGGGAAAACAGTGTGGTAACCATCCTGTTATCCACACCTTTATCTTTGTATTGTATTCGCGTATTCCTGAGGGTCTGAGAGTGCCCACCAGAACATGAGGCTGCCTGGTGTCTGAAAACTGATATGGTTTAGTACAAATGCAATTCCATCAATTCAAGTGTCTTAAGTCCAAGTAAACAAATGTTCTATGTCCTTTTGGATTCAGATGCCTTAATTCTACCCAAGTCTGACCTTAAAAGCCTATATCCCTTCTCAGAGCTGGCTCCAATTACCCGTAATGAGCAGGATGAAGCAAAATCTTTGAGTTCTGCTTTGCTAAGCCAGTGCTCATTTCTCACTCCCTGGGCAGAAAAACATTTTATTGAAGCATTTTGTCTTTGTGAAACAAGTGATGCATGCTCTGTGACAACATATCCTTCCCAGGCTGGGAAATGCTAATTAACACTGATTCTTAAAAAAATATTTTGTTTCATCCTATTTAACTATTAATTCAGATGCAATATTGAGAGGGGAATGAAAATGAAAGGTGTTTTTTTTTTTATTATTTCCCTTTTTCTAATTTTTACAAATGAAGGTACAATTAAGCAGCCTGAAATTTAATTACAACTTGCGTTTCATGTAAGCAAACACATTAAAACTGAGAATGCTAACCTTGAATGCAGAAAGTGCCATAATGGAATGGAAAAAATCCAAGTGTAAGCAGCATAGGATAAGCTTTTGCCACTGTCACTTTGCACATGGTCACAGAAATGGCAGATACTGTTTCTCATGTTGCTTGTTAGCAATAGGACAAGAATGGAACAATATTGGCCATACTCTCAGCTGCCATTTATAGCATCCCAACTCCACTGAATTTTTCAGGTTTTCTCAGTTTTTACCAAACTCATGTGTTTCCTGAGGGCCAGCCAGTACAGTTCAACGACACTGATTTACATTGACTGTGAATCAGATTTTATAGACCCAGAAGCCTATAGATTTTCTTTGCCAAAAAAAAAACCAAAAAACCAAAAAACCAAAACAAAAAAAAAAAAAAAAACAAAAACAAAAACAAAACAAAAAAACAAAAAACAAAAAAAAAAAAAAAAAAAACCAAAAAAAAAAAAACAAAAAAAAAAAAAAACAAAAAAAAACAGGCAGTAGTTGCTTTCATTCTTAAATACTAGATTTCTTAGTAGTTTGCAACAACACCTCCAAACTCCTCTTTGGATTTAGGAACTGCATTACAAATACCCTTTGTAGTCATCTGCTACTGTTCAAGCAAATGAGATGGACAAGAGAGGTATTAGTTCCAATAATTTGTGTGATTTTGCTCTTTATAAATTATTATTCCACCATCGTCACTGCAATATTTGGATGCCTGCCAACAGAACCTCAACTGATGTGACTAATGTTGGTCATGGGGAATTCATTCTGTCTCATTGTTTCTCCAGGAATAAAACTGAGTTTTGTTTGCCTGTGTTTCATTTTCACACAGATGTGTGCTACTATTAAAGATAAAAGTTTTTTAAATAATTGGAAATCCCACCGTGAAGATGGAGCATCAGCCTTAAAGGTGTGCAAAAGTACTTTCCTGTGCAAGATTTCATTATTTCTCTGAGAGACAAAAAACTTTTAGGATTTCTTTCTTTAACTCCTGAGTTAATTTTCACATTTCTGAGGAGAAAAAATGTTGGCTGAAGTATTTAGGCCGGTGATTTTGGTGACCTTTTTAATGCCCAGGCAGCACACTGCAGCATTGTCCTGGGAGTGCAGGACAGTCCTCACTTTAATTTTATTGTTTATATGAGGTAAGAATGCAAAGTACAAAGAGAGGCCAAAACTCAAGAGAAACCTTTGAGTCAATGGAAAAACTGAGAAGAGACTGCCTAGCTACCTTTTCACTGAAATATCTTCCAGGCTAAAATATCTACTTAAACTATTTCTTTACTCTCAGAGATCTTTGAAAAGACCCCAATAAGCATTTTCAGAAGAGGAACCTTAGCTAAACCCTTGGCTTGGAAGGGTTTTCAGAGTTCATGTAGCACTCACACAGTTTTTGGCACTGTATGACAGCTCCAGCTATGCCACTTAGGTGATGACATCATGTAAAACACTGAAGAACTCACAAAGGCTGGAATGAGGATTTATCCAGCCTAGTCTCAGTCTTGAGCTGATTTTAGCCTGTTTTAGGTGTAATAACAGTTCCCTAGCTGTCAGATGAGTATTGCCCAAATTGTTTTAGCCTAAATCATTTTAATTCATCTCTGAATGTCATGTGTGAAAAAGTCTAGCAAACCTGAGTAGTCATTGCAAAAAACATGTCATGTCTTTGTGTTAATCAAACAAAGAGGGAGAAGATGATGGTGAAGCTTCCCTTTTTTCTTAAAACCAGTGTGTCTTAAGACTGTGTTAAGGAAGCATCAAAGAATACCCAGGAAGATCCCCAGATTATGGAGTAAGAACTTCCTCACTATAAGCATTATGTGAAGATGGGTGGAGAACCTGGGATACTGGTAACTCATCACAATCCCTTTCTCCTTGGGAAATGCACTGACCTTGCAGTCAGGGAGACACTGCAAGGCCAAGGGTAATAACATAACAAGAAAGGGGTAAATACTAAATTTTGTCTAATCTATTCAGTAATTGTATAGTAATATGCCTGGCCTAACAAGAATGGTAGTATTTCTTCTTAGAAAGTTTATGCATTAATTACACTGAAAGCAATTTCCAGCTCTGACAACTGGATGCCATAACAAGATATTCCTTGTAAAAACAGAAGGGATTTATAAGCTGCTTGATCTCAGGCAGAATAAAGACCTTGTACAATGGACTTGTAGAGATCAAGGGAAGGATTCAGTTACCTAAACACAGGCATTTAATGCCCTTTGAGACATCCTGCCTGGTTTACAGCTGCTGTGGTTTATGGATTTCCCATACATTCTGTGCCATTGCTGCCAGCTCATACCCAAATGATGTCCTGCCTACAAAATCAAAGCAGTTTCTTTGTAGAAAGATGTGAGCATCTAGAGTCACCAAAGGTAGTTCTGCACATCTTAGGATGGAGCTGTGCACTGTTCATATCATGACTGCTTAGGCACAAAGGAAATCCATCACAACCACCTTTTTTTTTTTTTTGCCAAGTAATATTGCTTTGGTTACTTTGACTGGAAATTGCATTTTTATTTGCTCATCTCCTTCGTGCCTGACAGAATTAAAAACATTCTGGGTGCTTAATGTACAGAAGGTGTCAGTTTATTGAAAGGCTTTTATCCTTGTATTTTGGAGCTGGTAATTACCTCTTATGAGTGAAACAAAAGGCAAGTCACTGCTCTGGCTGCCTTTCATTTCCCTTCAAACTGAATGTGACTCCAAACTGTTATGTTCTTGGCAAGGATTTTACTAATCCAGCAGGTTGTTACTAACCAATGTTATTCACATGATACAAAATTAATTAGAAAAGTCTGTTCTAATTTATAAATATGCAATTATGGTTAAACAAATCAGAAGTTGAGGCCTTGCAAGGTTCCCAGTGGATTGTTATTTTCACAATTCTAGTGCATCCAGAAGAAAGAGACACTGATCTGTCCTCTGATGTAAAAATGCAATTTGCTTTATTCAAGTGGGAATTGCAGATGTATTAAAACATGATTTTGGACTTTGTTCAAATTAATTATTATGAAAACATGTGAATTTGTGGAATAGCTTTTACAAAAAAGCAGTCACCAAAATACCCTAATTACTTTCAATACCAAGTAATCTTTCTCCAAATAAGCAAAAGAAGGGAGTAAGCTTCATATTGCTTTATATGATATCCCAGATATTAAATTCAAAGAGATCAAAGCTCAGTGAAAGTAAATAAGGCCTCTTGCTCTATGTCCCAATCTGCTCCTCTTTGAAAATCTGTATTCCCATCTCTGTTTCACAGGCTCTTCTACGACTCTCTGATCTCCTGACTTCCTGCCTACTAAAGGTCACAGAGCTCCCCTCCCTGACTCCAATATTGAAATCAATTCATCCTAACTCCAAGCTGCCTGTCTTTGTCACTTTATATATGTTTGTTTTGTTTTTTTTTTAAATAAGTGAGAATCTGTTACTCCAAACTTTGCTCTTATTAAGGTCTTTTTTATTCTATCTAATGACAAAAAGTTGTCATAGGACTCCAAAGAAAGAGGCTGTATCCAGGATAAAAGCACTGCAGGCTATTACTAGGCTGTTGACTATAACTGTTGGATTGCATCCACACACAATGTTCTTTCACAAAATGTTGTTGTTATTAAATTTGTTAAAATAGTTCATATGGGAGAAAGCCTAGGCCACACAATTTAACAATTCCTACTATGCACATCCTATGGCCTACATACAGGAAAGAGTCATCAATTCTCAACTGCCTTCTCAAGGTTTCTTTGAGATGCCAGACAAGAAACTCTCCTATGAAACTTCATAAACCAGCCTGGACTGAAAACTGATGCAGCATTAAGAATACGCTTGAATATATTGAACACCAAGGGTAAAAGAATATGATTGTGGCCTGCCTCACTCATATCAAATCAACTAGAAAATATATTTTAGTCGATTCCCCATTCAAGACAAGTCTATTACATCTGTGAATGACAACTCTACTCAACAAGATGGCAGTTTCCCATAGACTTCAAAGGGACCAAAGTCTCATATTGTAAAATCAGAGAATATACTGAGTTGGGACGGACTCAGCAGGGTTATCAAGCCTAGCTCCTGGCTCTGCATTTCGTTCAGCACTGTCTGTGGGTTTAATTTCAGTTCCCTGGTGTAAGTCTGGAGTAATTTCAGAGACCTGAAAAGAACTGAAGCCTGAAACTATCAGATAATATTTGTTTGAGTTGGAAATCTGCAGGAATTATTAGAAGGAAAAGTAGAGGTGTTATTGCATGACTGATTGGAAGCTGATGTAAGTTTGCACCCTTCTGTTCTTTGAGGTGTTTTCATGGTAATAGTGAGTCTCTCAATCCTTCAGATGCACAGTGAGATACATGAGGCAGAGCCAAAGTCTTTCTAGCATCCCTGGCTGAACAGCAAAGTCTTTACTTGGTATTTTGAGGATAATTTCCAATCTTATGATTCTATGATCCTGTACCTGGACTGTGCCTGCAGAAGACAAAGCAACTCAGCAGAGATCTGAATTACTCTGGGTGTTTTCCAGATCAATGGGAACCATACAGTCATTCCACTCTGGTGGCCATTTTTTGTTTAGGCATCTGAAATCAGGTGAAATTAATCCAGATCATCTAAAATCTTTGAATCATGATAAGCTGCTTATTTGATCTAATGTTCCTACCTCATTTCTTGTCTTAGCCTTAAAGGAAAGAAAAAGAAAATATGGGGAAAAAATACAAACAAGCCCCTCTGGGTACGCAAATCCAAGTAGAACTAACAGTGGATGCTGATATTGAGTACATCAAGGAGAGTTTGCTTTTCACTCAAGAGCTGGAAAGTCCATCATAAACAGGAGCCATTTCAAAGCCCTAATGGAGTCCAAATCCCATGGCAGATGTGTGCAGCTGCTTCTGGCAGCATGGAAGGAACAGGTTCAGTGTCCTGATTCATAATCCTGCCTCCCTTTCACACAAAACTGTGTAGAAGGGAAACAAACAAACAAACCTTAAAAAAATACAAAAGTGGTACAAAAATGAGCTTAGGAGGAAAGGAGAAGTTCTGAATCCTTTCAAGCACATGTTGCCAAGGAAACCCTTCCTTTCTATCCTTTTCATCCTGCTTGTCTGACTCTCTCTGTGGAGAGAAATGACATTGGGGATCTCTTCTTTTTCAGGGGCTGATTTGAGACAGTTACTTATAAATATATATTTTATTAAATTACAAATGTTACTGCTTTTTTTTTTTTTAGATTGTGACAAGGTGTAAGGTCATCCCAAGGGGAAGAATTTAAAAAGGAAGTTAATATAACTATTGACAAGTCTTTTGAGGAAAGGAAGTGTGTGAACTTACTGTTTATAAACACTTAGATCTTCAGTACTTGAAGAAAATGAGAGGCTTCCTTGATATTATGAGCTTTCTTAAGTCTGTGCTGTTGTGTCAACCCCACACACTGTGTGTGTAATGTGCCAAATAACCAAGAAAATTTATTATTTGTTTTTATTCTGTGTCTTAAGCATATGTGAAGTACATTCCTTCATGAAATCAATAGTCCAAATTCACCTTCATATCGTTCTAATGTGCAGATAGCAGTGAAACCCATTTGGGATCACATTTCAGAGGGGAAAAGTCAGTCTCCCCAAAGGGCCCCAATATCATGGGATCAGTGGACACCATCATGATGAAGTAGCCTGGAAAGTTGCTCTAGATCCTTCCTTTTGATAGTATTGGGTCATTTTTCCCAAGGCTACTCTAAAACATCTTTGTCTATTCTGCTCATTGCCCCAAGCCCATTTCTGAAGGAAGTCACAGAGTTCCTATATCTAGAAAATTATATGACACCAAAGGCTTGAAAATATGCATAATAAACCTCAATCCTTTTCCACTGTTTCTCTGCATTTAATGCAACACTAAAATAGTAAAAATATTCACTGAGAGTTATAAAATCACCTTGTTGTGATAGAGGCTTGAAGTCCCCTCTTTTGGCATCTGTCTGTGCACTGGATGACAGGGATAACTTGCCTTTTTCAGAACATTATATTCTTCTGTCTCACTTCTTTGAAGATTTTCTTCTACAGGGGAAACCACAGACTAGGACTTCTTGGTTTCATGAAGGAACCAAGCCATTAGTGTGCAAATTCTTAGGGAACATTGCAGCCATGTAGATTTTATACTGCAAGAAGAATTGAGAGCAGGACTGCTCTTGCCTATTCCAGGGCTGATCTGTAAAGAGAAATGGTCCAGGGTTTGCTGTGGTCCCTGATTTAGTAGGCATGCATTAAAAGAGGAGGACTCTTTGTTTCTCCCAAGGAACCAGGATATATCACCTTAGGACTGGACTGTTCAGCCCCGTCTGAAGCAAAATTTCTGCCTCCTGACTCACAATAATGTCAAATACTCCATTGCCTGCACAGCTTGGGCACTGGGAGGGATGGAGAGGAGACTGAAACAAAGATATGAAGACATTCACTGAGCTCAGACTCTTAAGGTTAAGTCCTTTTTCAGATCTGACTGCCAAGAAAAAAAAGCTTTGAATCTCCTTGAGCAATATAAAAAAAAAAGACATAGATCTGTTGGAATGAGTCCAGAGGAAGGCCAGTAAGTCGATCACAGTGCTGAAAGTGCCATGAAGACAGGCTGAGACAGGATCTGTTCAACTTGGAAAAGAGAAGGCTCTGGAGGGTACTGAGACACTGAAACAGGCTGCCCCAGAGAATTTGTGGCTGCCCCATATCTGGAAATGTTCAAGGCCAGGTTGGATAGGGCTTGGAGCAACCTGGGATAGTGGAAGGTGTCCATGCCCATGGCAGGAGTTTGGAATAAAATGATCTTTGAAGGTGCCTTCTATGTGAAGCCATTCTCTGATGCTTCTATGGTTCTATGAGTTATATACTGACTGGTTTGGGGTATCAGGCCATTCCTGTGCCTTGCCATAAGTGCTGTGACCATGGGTGAATATTTTGTTAAAGGTTTCAGTACGTGTTCGCTCTCCAGATTCTTTCCAGCCCAGTTTTCCCACTACATACACAGATTACCTGGTTTGCACCCAAAGTATCAGATGAATCTTAGCCCTCATTTTCCTCTCTTTCATTGTTCATTTGTCAATTAGCCATTTTTACCTAGGGTTATATCCCATGACCTCTGTGGTGAAACTATTTATAATCCCTAATTTTCAAAAGACACAGTGATCATTCGTTTATTGATAAGCTAATTGAAGAGACATTGGAACTGTATTAATTTTGGGGGGTTCTGCATACTCACTTCCAACTTGGATCCCCAGCCAGGGTTACAGGGTCTTTCTCAAACCTTCATAACAAAATGGCAGTCGAGGGACAGAGTAAATTCCATGTCAGACAGTAAAGGCAAGGCATAACATTATTGAACCTAATGTTAACAATATAAAGGAGAAAGAAAGAGGGAGAAAAATTAGATATTACAAAATTAAGGGATGTGGTCGTTATTTGTCACTAGAAGAAAAAAGTAAATCCAGGCACGTTGAAAACAAGAAGACAGTCAAGTGCCATTTGGGCAGAGGTAATGCCAGAAAGAAAAGAACGAGTCCAGTGCACTCCTACATTTCACACCAGGCCTGCACTCAATAAATCAACACATGGATTTAATTGCTGTGACAAATTAATATAGTAAGGGGAGTCAAATTCTGCTGGGTAATGCAGTCATCCAGCAAAACCCTGGTCAGCAGAGATATGTAGGTCAGTCATTATGGACCAGTGAACAGAGGGAGTCCCTTGTGTGAGAGTCTAGATAAAAATCTCACAGTTCAATCTCTATAAAATAACAGACTGGAAGTGTGTCTGGCTTCAGCATTCTTCTTAATACCCTTCAGCAGAAGAGGAAGGTATTACATAAAGTGGCAATTAACAAGACTGACAGAGCAAGAGGCTGGGATTTATTGCTGGATTTTTCAGTTTGCTTGATTATTTGGTTGGGTTTTTTTAGCTGCATTTCTACCTCCATTTTTGAAACCAAATTCAAAAAGGAAATCAGCTGAGCTTTAAAAGATAGAAAAAAGGGAAATGAGAGCTTGATAAAACTAATATCCCAAGTAAAGGCAGTAGGATGCTGTTGCAGCCCATGTTCCCCATGACCTCTGTCATAGTCTGTCATATGTGGAGATTAGATCTCAAAGGGACTGATGAGGCAACCCTGATCTGAGGGGTGATGAAGTATTGAGGAACAGTGCCCACTCCTATGCAAAGGTCTCAGCAGTGCTGGAACCCTCCTTCAGCCCTGTGCTAGATATAGAAATTATTCTGATACATGAGATTGTTTTTTTGTAAAATCAATTACATTTAGAAAAAACAAGCTCTGCATCTTCTTAATATTTACTTGCCTGAGCAAAACTGATTGCAATTCCTGCTCTGAGGAAGTATTTTTTCCACAGTCACCCATTCCCTGCTGTATCCTTTTTTTTTGACATCAGTGCAAGTGATGGGGATGACATTGAACCAATTTTCTACATCTAACTTTTTACATTCCTCTGATGGAAACAACACCTTCTCCCAAATGCAGGGAAACCTTCCTCCATCAGGGGCTCTGAGCAGCCTGGTTTAGTTGAAGATGTCCCTGTTGATGGCAGGGGGGTTGGAACTAGATGACATTTAAGGGTCCCTTTCAACATAACTGTTCTATGATCAGGATGTCCTAGTGGAAGAACACAAACAAGATCTAAGGTGTCTTTTCTACTCCTGAAGCCAGCTAAGCTCATTGTAACTCTCTGAACACATTGATATCTGTTATAGGAGTGAGTCTCATAGGAACACTGCTGCCTCCAGCAGATCTTGTACTTTTCTCTGTTTTTATCACAGATGGAGGAATGGTACCACCAAAAAATACAGTGTATAATAAACTTGCATAAAACGTGTTTAAATAGCATATATAACTAGAAATGCTTCTTTGCATCTTCCTACCTGCATTGTCAGGAGCTCCTACTGATCAGATCCTGCAATTGCATCACATTTCACCAAGAAAACTCAAAATATCTTATAGAGACTTCTGTAAGTTTAAACATCAACATGCATTACTCACTGGTGGCAATTAATGCATCTTAATTTGTTATTCTGGTTATATATCAAAGATTCATAAATTTTTCCTCTGATTCCATAATTACTAAAGCAGGGGTGATCATAAGCAGGTAGAATGACAAAGCAGAAGTGCAGCCAGCTGCATTCTCTACACATTCATCTACAGGCGCCTCAGTGGGTGACAAATTAACAAATCCTTTGTATTAATCTCCAGGAATCACAATACTGAGAGAACATTTTGTTTCGTGGAATATATCGAGGTGAAATTCAGCTTTTCAAGCAGGTTATTAGTTTTACAGATTTGCCTGTAGTGTTATGAGTGGGTTTTTTTCTTTAACCTTACCCACAAAGAGCTTTTGCATTTTCCTCCCTTCCCACTTCTTTTTCTTTACTCCTCCAATAGCATGCTTTTAGTAATGTTGTACAACCCAGCCAACAACAAAAAAAGGTATTAATTTTGTTATTTTGTTTCAATTGTCCTTTCAGTCAGGGATTCTGCCTTCTTGGACAGTTACTGGTTCTGGGAGACTTTGCAGAGACAAAAAGGCTTAACTCATCAGAAGGGACTTACACCAATTGTAAAGGTGCAGAAAACCAAAAGCTATTCCTCCAGAATGTAGGAGATACAATCTCAAGCACATACCACAGCCACAGAAAAAGGGCAAGTTTTAGTTATTCTTCATGAAGGCTCCTAAATTACTTACAGTGGCAAAATCTGAGCTTTCTAGATAGATGGGGGCTCACACCTGAGCTTGGTTTCCTTTGGCTCAGATGCCAGGGAGTGTTATCAGAAGAGTACATGTGGGATGCTGCTATTTAAATTATCTCAACCATTTTTTTATGACTGTGACATATTTTATGACCTTATGTAATGATAGATGATGGTAGAAGACAGTTCACTCCCTGTTGGCTTTATGGCAGTCTCAAACCAGAGGGAGAATAATCTCTGTATTAAAGAGAACTTTCTTTACCAAGCGGACCCTGAAGGTATACTACCGTTATTTATTACCTTCCAGCAAATCCTTCATTGCCAGAAACAATCTGCTTCCTTTGTTTTATTTAGTTAGTTAGTTTTGTTACAAAATTTAGCTCTGATGATTTATTCAGGCCCCATGAGGCTTACTCAGTTTATTCAGTTGCCACAGCAAGGGAACACAAGAAGAGACAAAAATAAACCGAAGTCTGTGACACAAGAGGCAGATAAGTATTTTGTCTCAAAATTTGTCAGATACAGACCCATCATCTTTGCAAATGAGAGCACTAATCAGTAGTCTTGAGTCTGAGCTGAATCTTCAAGTTGCATTAGGTAAACTATCATTTATATTCCAAAGCTGTTATGTATTTGAAGTTGGATTGAAAGTGGTACTGGGAAATATTGTATGAGACAAGTTTATTAAAATAAAATCTGCACTGAAAATATGCTCTCTGGAGGAAATAAATTATGTTGTATTATCTGGTAAGTTAATTTATTTTTCTTTCCTTGTAATATATTCCCATTAAGGCTAACATTTACATCTCTTGATTATACTTATCTGGAAGGACCCAGATCATGCTGGCCAACACAATGGTGTTATATAGAACAAAGTACAGAATAGTGACTCAATTAGTTTGTAAGAACAGAAATAAGATTTTTATGCTGTGTTTTGATTTCATGTTCAGGGAGAAAAGAAAAGTTCCTTTTACAATGTTTTCTTCAGGGAAACTGGACTCATAAGATTTAGAATGAAAAGGGGTAATGTGAATAAAAGACTCATGCTTGGAAAAAAAGTATTAGATATACATGCCCAAAGTCATTTACTGACCTTGAGAGAACATTGAGATTAATCTTTTCTTTTACCATCCAAAAAAGAGCAGAGCTTACTTGGAGGAAAACAGAGAATAATCAGACCCATTTTTCAATGTAGTCCCATACAGAGGCACATATATAATAATCAGTGTTGGCCTGATCAAATCACAGATCTAAGTCTAAATTTTCTAGATGGGTCATTGGGTTTTCTTTGTGTTTTATTTTGCACTTTTTTCCCCTCAAAAGTAGGCAGTCACAAGGATTTCTGATCATCTCAAAGTCCTTCCATGTGTTTACCCTGATAACTGTATCAAGAAATGCAATTAGCTTGTTTTCAGAGACAGAGAGAATTCTCAGGAACAGAGTTTAAGTGGCTGCAACAAAGCAACTACTCCTGGCTTTGGGTGGAAACAGCTTAACCCCAAGGTCTTTTCAGTAGTGGAGTTCCTAAAATAGGTTTTAAAAGCCACATTTCCCTAAACTAATGGGAATCTATCCCCTTCGTTCTTTAACTCCAACTCCTATTCCAGTGCTTTTAGTCCACAGGATATTTCATAGGGTCATTAAAACTGGAACTGCTTTAGCAGTAGAGATTGAAGGGGCCTTATACAGAATATTCCAGTTTGTTGATTAGACAAAGAAT
This sequence comes from Sturnus vulgaris, assembly GCF_052056855.1. Lineage (NCBI taxonomy): Eukaryota > Metazoa > Chordata > Aves > Passeriformes > Sturnidae > Sturnus > Sturnus vulgaris. The sequence continues at coordinate 150,858,785 of NC_142243.1, forward strand.
AGAAGATATGCTTTCAAATTCATCCAGAGGGAAAAAGAAAAAAAAAAAAAAAAAAAAAAAAAAAGAGCAGCAGCAAAACTGACATTATAAAAAATAGTAAAAATGGTGAAGGGCTATCTTGAATTTCCTTAGGTATAGGAGATACACAGCCAGAGCCAGCAGGTGTATCCCATGAAGCCTGAAGAAGGCAGTTGGTATATTATCCAAGTCATCAAACACTCAGACCCTACTGCTCCCTCTAAAATTATATGACCCTAGGCAAGGCTGAGTGTACCTGGTAGTGATTACCTTTTGGCTATATTGGGGAAATCTGAAATGCCAGAAATCTTTCAGTAGTGACTGAGTAGTGGTCTTTCAGGATCTAAACAGTGGCTCTGGGAGCATCCAGATGAATTTAGCAGCCTAAACAGATCTTTTAAAAACCAAGACATAGTTATCTGTGAGGAACTGGATATTAGATATTACAGGGGAAGTCTCCTAAGATCCAGCCCAGCCTCCTAACTAGGAATATTGCTGGCTGAGAAGTTTGTCAAGTCCAAGTAGCTCTCGATTAGCTACTGTCTCTTTTTTCTTCCTGTTTGCTAGTTTATGTAAGGTTTGATTTACAAAGGTGACACGTTATAATTGCATGGACCAGAGGATTTGCAAGTTACGTCAGATGTCAGCAGAAACATAGATTGGGAAAATCACCTCACTCTGATAAAAATATCAGTTGTCTTAATCATGCTTACAGGGATGCTGTGTGTAATAAATTCATAATAGAAGACTTCCTTCCACATAAATTGCAGCAAGCTCCTTTTTCCTTTTCCCTAATTCAGGCTTTTTCACAAATTGCTCTGTCTGCCTGGTCCCCTGGGAAACGTGTGCACAGACATACAATACTGGGGGAAAAAAAGAAAAAGAGAAAGAATAAAAAGAAGAAAAATCCCTTTGTCCTCAGCACACACGTACACACAGAGCTATTTACCTAATGGACGAATGCTGATTATTTCACACTATAGCTACTGGCATGAAGCGTTCAAGATTGGAAAAGGAAGGGAAATATACTGTTGACACTAATGCCTGCAGGTGTGGAAACAGAGGTGGCTATAAATTTCCATTGAATTTGGTACCTAATGGGGTGGTATTTTTTCAATAATTCTTGTGCACTTGTCACAGAAATTTCAGAAAATTGTCTATATATTGTATTGCATGTCATAAATACGGTAATTTATGGTGCATTGCTCCTTGCAATCTAGTGCATGGTACTAAATTTGGGAAAAGCTCTTTTTTGCCAACTTGGAAGTGTAATCAGTGGCAGCAAATCTTCAAGATTCCATTCTCTTCTTCTCCCACTCCCCAAAATGACTAATACTTCTATTCATGGAGAGAAAGGGGAAAATAATAAACCAGAAAAAGATGAATTTTCAAAAGGAGGCACAAATAATATGAACAGGACTTGGATGACTTGCACAGTTGAATGGTCACATCCAGAGGGTAGTGGCCAGTGGCTCAATGTCCAGGTGGAGATCTGTGGTGAGTGGTGTCTCTCAGGGGTCTGGTGCTCTTTAATATCTGTATCAGTGATACAGAGAGTGAGATTTAGGGCACTCTCAGCAAGTTTGCAGATTACATGAAGTTGTGCAATGCAGTTGACACAACAGAAGGGTGGGATGCCATCCATAGGGATCTGGACAAACTTGAGAAGTGGGCCCATGAGAACCAAATGATCAACACATCCAAGTGCAAGGTGCTGCACCTGGGTCAGGGCAACCACCAGATCAGCACAGGCTGGCAGATGGTCACTGACAGCAGCCCTGGGGGCTCTGGTGGGTGAAAAGCTGGAGATGAGCCAGCAGTGTGCACTGACAGCCCAGAAAGCCAGCAGTACCCTGGGTGCATCAGAAGTGTGGCCAGCAGGCTGAGGGAGGTGATTGTCTCTGTCTACCCTTCCCTCATGGGGATACCTGGAATACTGTGTCCAACTCCAGCTCCTCAGAAGAGGAAAGATGTGGGACCGTGTTCAGAGGAGGCCATGAGCACCATCAGGGGGATGGAGCATCTCTCCTGTGAGGACAGGCTCAGAGAGCTGGGGTTGTTCAGCCTGGAGAAGACTCTGAGGATCCCTCATTGTGGCTTTACATCCTGAAATACTTGAATACTTAAAGGAGTCTCATAAGAAATATGGAGACAGATTTTTCGGGATGGCCTGTTGTCACAGAACAAGGGATAAAGATTGAAACCCAAAAGTGGAAAGATTTAGTCTAGATGCAAGGAAGAAATTTTGGGCAAGTTTTTCATTAAGGGTGGTGGAACACTGGACCAGGTTGCCCAGAAGGTGGATGCCCCATCCCTGGAAACACTCAGGGACAGGTTGGATGGGGGGCTGAGCCACCTGATCTAGTTGCAGTGGGGGGTTGCACTAGGTGACCTTAAAGAGTCCCTTTCACCATGAACCATTCTGTGATTCTACGGCTTTAGGGAGTGGAAATGCAGACTAGAGCTCCTCTTTCAGGGTATGTAGGACACAAATTGATATTGGCTATATGGTTACTGCCTGATAGTCTACAGGGTAAATTGTTTCCAAGTCCATTTTCCTTTTAAGAACAAACATATCTGCTTCACAGAAATCATAAAAATAATCTCCTAGGAAAATTTAGAAAGCAAAAGCTCCTCACCAAAGGACTTAAAAGGACTTCAGGTATTTCCATCCTCCTTTTTAATCTCAATATTTGTAAGGATCTCAGCAGAGGTACTCTACCTTGTTCTGGAATTCGAGATTAGCATAGCCCACTTAATGAAATATAAACAATAATGATGATACTCCATGAGCAGCTGAACAGCATCTAACAGCCAGCCTAGGTGCCTAGCCTCTTCCCTAAATAAATACAAGAATCGTCATGATCTACCTGGATAAAGAGAAATAGTTCAATTATGTGTCAACTTTTGATATTTTCATTTAAACTAACAATTTCATTTTTTAAGCTGAAAATAATATCTGCATGATATAGTGTTTAGGAGGATGGTATTCTTGAAAAAAAAAAAAATACATGAGGGAGGAAATTCTTCTCCTGACTATTAAATAATGAAAGTAGGCCAAGTCTCTGCTTGGATCCAAAGCTCTTCAAAATAATTCATCATTTTCTTTTCCTTCTTCGCTTACCCTAGTTTCAGATTTTTGGAGGTTCTTTTTTTAAAGTTAAATGAAAATCAAGCTTCTAAGTAGCTCTTGGGATCTCTGTGAATTCCACATCAGGGCTTCCCAGTGTGCTGCTCAGCTTCAACAAAAGGATGAAAGAATATCAATGTCTCCTGTTCAGATAAACACTTGTAGGCCTTTTGTAACAAAGAGAGTGATTTAGTCTTTTACTTGAGCAAGAGTAATAAAACATTCTTTTCCATTGCAGGCTGTAACATAAATAGATTTGTCCCAAATGTTGTAAAAAGTCAGTGGGGATATATTTATAGTCATTCTGCAAAGATTCTGGTAACAGAACAAGGGGCCAAACAAGTGAGGATCAGACATTCCATTGTCACTGACAATTTGCCTTTATTAGGAAACAGGGGTGGGATTCACCTCATCCAGCTTTAGAGATCTTCAGTGTAGTGTCTCCAGCTGTGCCAGGCACCCCAGGTTTCTTTGTGCTCAGCTGAGAGAAAAGGCATGAGTGAATAAGTATAATTCCCATGGCCTACTTTAGAAGTCTAAATTCAGACCATGCAAGGATTTGTCTTTCTTTATAGACTAGAAAGAGGTCCTAAGTGGAAATGTCAAAATTTATTCAGATGAGCTACACTGTAGATGACCTGAAGAAGTAGGACATGAAAACATTGAGAGATGAAATGCAATACCTTTTGTAAGGCCCTGATCAGGAAGTAAATTTCTACTAAATTTACTGAGAGTCAGGTCCAAAGGCAAGTTGTCAAATCAAGGTAGGAGAAAGATATTGTTATAGGAAAATAAAAGGAAGATTTAAAAACAGAGACAATAAAGAAGACCAAAATTATTTCTAATTGTAGTGCTGAGAATCACATTGCCCTGAAATAATTTAGCATTAAATGAATTTCAGCTAATTGATCCTTTAATTTTCTATTCTTCTAGTAACTTCTGCATAGAAAAAAAATAATGAATTCAAAGTGACTCACTCTCAAACTTGAAATGTTTTCTTTCTATTTTCACTAAGACCTCATGCAAGAACAGCACTTTTCAAATGTTGTATGGGAAATTTAAAAATGGGGGACAGTGATAATGCTGAGAGTTAACCTTTCAAGAACCAGCTGTAGGTTAGGGGCTGAAGGCTTGCACTAGATTAATTTGCTGTGGTACAGTATCACTAATTTCAACAGGACACAGGGTTCAGTAGTGTTAACTGCAGGGCTTAGGCCAAAACCTGCAATGAAATTTGGGCCAAAAAGGTTAAAAGTGAAAAGCCTCCATGGTATGTGTGGTCATGCAGTGCTGCCTCTGATCGTGTTGGATAAAATCCTCTGCTGGCTCAAGCCCACGGGTTTGTGCTCCAGGCACTGTCCCTGCCTGTGCAGCAGTGGGGACCCCGAGCCCTGAGCCTGTGACCCCTCTTGGGTTCCAGAGCAGAGGGTGGCCCTGGCTGGCAGCTCTTGCTGCCATCACTCTGCTCACACCTCACTGTCTCACACCAGCCTGGGGGAGAGCAACCTCCCTGTGCCCCCCCCCCCCCCCCCGATAGCAAAAGCCATGAAGCAATCCTCATTCCAAAAAATGGGGTCAGATCCTACTCCCATGATGAAAGAACTCTGTCTTTTCATCTGAGTGGGTCCTGCACTCATTAAATTTATTGCATGGAGCTACAGACATCCAGAGTTTAATAAGGATAATACTATGAAAATTGTGGGGTTTCTTACAGCATAGCTGTAAGAAAGGAGTTGAAGACTAAAAATCATTTCAATAGATATCTATGAAGGGGATGATCCTGGCTGAAAGTTAAATTACTGAGTTTTGCTATCTATATAATTATTAATGATCTCTAATTTTATCAATTTTTATTATTTTTAATGGGCTGCATAGGTGCCACAAACAAATGGATTACAAAGTATTTATGTTGTTCAGATTCTTTCTTTGTCTAAAAATATATTTTATGACTTTTGATATTGTCACCAATCCATAATACCATGTGTATGCTATCTCAATAATAAAATTGCAAATTATAGTATGTATCTAGTTTTATCAAACTAGAAAATCAGTAAGATAATTATTCTGAGAGATGATAGAATAGGGTGGTAAAGTGGGACTTGATTTTGCCATTTAGTCTCTGAAAGGTGGGAACTGAGCAGAGAGGCTGACAAAGCTTTAATGAATATTAAATATTAATATGGGTTTGACTCTCCCACCATGCCTGGAAGTGGGAGAACATCAACAGTTTGCTGGGGCCACTTTTCACAGAAAGAGCTGCTTATTTCTCATAAATCCCCACATGCAAAAAACATCAACAAAGACCATCAAGCAGGAGATGACAAACGATTAACAATATACATCATTCTAGCAGCTGATAGCACCCCTCAAAGGGCAGGGTCTGTTTTGCTGTCTCAGTAAGTTCATTGTCCCATGTGACAGATTACTTGTCTGGTGTCCCTCCATACCTGGCATGAAATCCAAACAAGCCAGACACTCCAAGTGATTTTCATGTCTATGCTGAAGTATTTTATCAAAGCAAAAAGGAAAACCAAAATTATAGATCTGAGTTGGACCCTTTTAGGGAAAGAATAATGTGAAAGTTCTTTCTTAGGCTTCTGCTAGCAGTTCTGTCTTAACATGATATCTCCAGAGAAAGCTGAGTTTGAGCTGTGGCAGCCCAGGTATGTGAAATAACTGAGTGCCCTGCATGTGAACTGCCACTGAGTTCAGAATCCGGGTGCTTATGAACATACAGGAAACCAGGTCTTGCCTGAAATGTTCACACAAACATTCAGTCTAAGGAAAAGAGGCCAAAAATCTTGCAGAAACCTGTTTCTAGATTGAAGATTATTTTCTGTTTCTGAGGAACCCAGATAATTTTTTAATAGAAATTTTTACACAAGTCTCTGTTGATGTGTCATATTTTTTACTTGATTGTCAAGGATAATATCAATACAAGAACCACTCAATCTCATCTAATAAAAAGTTTCATGAAAATAGAAGACTGTTTTTGTTGTGTACTTTTCCCAGTTTACACTTCCCAAATCTCTGAAACAAATCTACTGTATTTGCTCTTTAGGTTATATTATATTCACATAACAGTAGTCTCTTACCTTTTCAACTCTGGGCAGTAACCAATGCATTATCATAGCTGAAGAAAGAGAATTACCAAACAGCTGTAACTATTTTAAAGAATAAGATCTCAGAGGAGTCTTATTATAAAAGCAAATTTGATATGGACACACAAGCCGGCAGAAACTCTCTCCTAGCATAAATCACAGCAGTGCCATTCTGAATCTGGACCAGGTTTTAGACCCACAGAGGATCCGACCTCTTGCTCTTGCATCGGGCAGCTCAGAAAGGCTGTTCCAGTAATTGCATCCTCAGCCATGCATGTGTTGGGCTGGAGCACGTCCCTCTGATCAGCTCGTGGGAGTTGAGACACACAATTCATATAAAGGTGGAAAGACAGCATAAGTTATGTGCCCTGTGAAGGAGCTGCCAAGGTCACTGAACCAGTGCTTTTTGTGTCATTACAGAAAATGAAATTTTGTGGGAGAGACAAATTTCCACAAGGCAGGAAAGAGTGAGTGTTTTGCAAATGATTCTGGGGAAAGAAGTACAGAAATATTGTTCTCATTATGAATACTAGCACATGAGATAATTGTGTTCGAGGTTGGTAATTACCATATTTGCATGTTTAGGTTGTATCTGTTCCTTCCATGTTATTAAGGGACTGCTGCATTATTTCATCAGAATGGCACGCTGTCATCATGGGAGCTGAAATATCTTCTGTGTGTCAAAGCACACAGCTGTAACAAACATTGTATAGCCCCTTGTTTTCATCCTACATCAAACTAGCAAAAAGCAAATTCATTACAGGCAAATATCAGCAAAGCTAATGGAGCTATGGCTGGGGGAGATGGATTTGGAAGTATAGGGCTGTATAATTTAGAGTACCTGGGCTAAGCGTCTCTCCAATATTCCCACACACAGTGAGATACAGGATTAATAATTATTGTGCTTTGTTCTGTGCACTTACAGACCTTTAGTGTGAACAGCTCAAAATGCTTTATGGGTATTAATTAATCAAACTTTAAAAGCCACATTTAGGGCACTTAATTTACTGCTACTTATGCCAGATTTCAATTTATCTGTAAACATCATAAAAGTCTTGAAAAGTAGATAACCCTTCACAAACCTGAAAATACACCCTAATCTTTTCCTCAAGCCATTTATAAGTTGCTTACTGAGATATTTATGGAATTTTCTGGGCAGTCAGCATCAAATATGCAAAACTTAGCCTCCTTAAAGAAAGATCTAAGAAGAAATAAAGGAAACAACTGCAGATTAATGGAAAACATTGCAACAGATGGGATAACGCCTTTATAAAGAAACTACCCATCTCTCTCATATATTTTCTATCACCTTCATTCCATTCATCTATGAAAGGCCAAAGCTGAGTAATTAACAAATGAAGGTAAGGAAAATAAAAAAGGGTGCATTAGTTGGAGCAGGATTTTTCATATTAGCCCTCAATTTTTTAGGTATTACCATTAGTCAAAAATAAGCAAAATAAGCAGAATTACTTGCTTGTAATTAGATGTGAATACACAAGTGAGAAATCTAATGTCAAAGTTATATCAATTAATTTTCTGAGGTCCTTCCATTTTCAGTCTTACCCTCCAATCAAGTCAATTACTGAATATTGAAATTAAGCAAATCACTAAATGATTATCTTTAAGAAATGGCCTGCTTTCAGTGCTATTCCTTCCACCTACATTTACAGAGGGCTATAACTAAGAACTTAATGCAGAGGTAATAAAAATTACAAACCATTATGGGAAGCCAAAATTGTTATTCTGTCTTGGAAGTAGTGAGACATCCAAATGATTTATTTCACTGAAAGTTAAGCTTCTATGCACATCTGCTATGATTCTTTGACAAAGTGACCTAGTATTCTTTTTTTATTTTTTCACAGAGAAATGATAAGTGAATCACATGGTGGAAAATGAAGAGGACTTTTATTAAGGTAGAATACAAGAAAAAGTTCTAAGGAAAGTGAAGAGTCCTTGGAATGAAATGGAGAGTTGAAAGTGAAAAGTACAGAAAAATATAGTAGAGCAATAAAAATTCAAGTATAGCTTAGAAGAGTAAAAATAGTACCAAGTGATTAGGAGGTGGACATAATACTTTCTTGTTGTTCCAGCCTAATCAGTTGTTGATTTTAGATATTCAGTACAAAACTTAGCAAGGGTGAATGGGAAAACTAACACTAGAATATGCCTCTGGAGGTGGAACAAACCAATTATCTTACATCAGTTTTTATAATATTAGATGATGTGATTTAAATAGAAGGAAATCCTTACAGGAGAGGACATGTAACAATACAGTGGGAAGAGGCATTTACCAATTTACTGATTTTTCTCTTTAATTTGTCACACAGAACTTAGGAGTCTGGACAGATCACCAATTTAACTATGTCTTGAGAAACTTTTAATTATGACTTGTAGTTGTTCCTGCTTATCCAGGGGTCTGCAGAACTCATCACCATAGATTTCAGGCCATTGTAATAGAGATCTAGTCATTGTGCATTTCAGCTCAGCTGAAGACTAACCTACTCTAAAGGCGTCCTTTGTCTGTAGATCTTAAGGATTTTCTCTCATTTGAAAGTAGGTTATTTTTTTGCATACGGTAAAATATAGATCAAAATAAAAGTGGTGATATCAGTAGTTATCTCTGGTAGCACAATTGCTCCTTTTTGCAATTTTCTTTTCAGAGTTTGAGCAAATTTACATGTATACGTATTTTAGTTATTATGTGTAATTATCATGCTTAGGGACATGGCTTAGTGATGGACCTGACAATGTAGGGCTAATGCTTGACTTGATGATCTTAGAGGCCTTCTCCAACCTTAATGATTCTGTGAATCTTTGATTTTTCTCCAATAAACTCAATTATTGAATTATATTCTTGAAACTCAGACATAGAATTTGAGTATTTAATGTTCCTTAAAAATATTTTTTTCAAGTTGAAGCCTGTATGTCAAAAGAGTTCTTCTTTAATATTGCTTATGCCTTGTTCATGAAAGATTTGTCTGTAAGGTTCTGAATGTCAGTAACTGAAGTTAAGCCATGCTTGCATGAAAAGTGAACTCAAATAACAATTTCAGAACTCAAATAACAATTGCAGAAATTTCAAATTACTCTTGGAAAGATAAAGTTTGAGCTTAATGCTTAGTCTAAATATTCAAGCCCAAAATGTTGAAGCAGAATCATCTGGGGCAAAAATCACGAGTGTTTTTTGGGCCTTAGGGTTTCTCAGGGCTCATCCTCTTTCCTGAAACACATTTGTCATCATATCCTTTTCAGTCTGTTAACAGCTATGTTGCTCCTACCTCAGACTTCTGTTCAGCATCCCAATTTGCAGATCAAGTGGAAAGGTTGAAGCTTTCAGTAGAATTAAAGTTGTGAGAGCACTTCTTAACTACTGAGTCTGAAGAACAGGCTCTATTTTATCTTAATATTGCTTGGTAGTCTGGGAGGAGAGAGCCTCCTTCCTGTCTATTAGGTTTACCATGTCACCTGTCATTCCTGAGGGCTCTTCCCTGGCCCATTTGGCTGCAGGTTGCCAGATTTTCACTGCAGCAGCTGCTCGTGAGCCATTTGCTCCTGCCCGGGAGGCACGGTGACATCTGTCACAGCCATCAAGGCAGTTCAAGGCTGATGTTTACCAGGACCATGATTTGGGCTGTCAGGAGCAGCCTGGTGACATTGACTCCCCAGGCATTTTAAAGCATCCCTGAGAGATTATCTGTCTTCTGAAATAGAGGAAAGATGTTTGTTAGACCTTACATTTGGACATAAAATAGAGATGGCACCAGTTACTTACTTGACTCCTTGTGGTCCACAGGATAAATAAACCACTGCTGTTTGTGTTCCCCCACCTGTCCTCCCTGTGTTTCAGTGGTGTGACAGAAATGCCTTGGCCTGGCAGATTTCAAGGCTAATTAGCCCAACAAAGAGTTCATGTAGAAACCTTTGTCACTTGTTCATGGCTCTGGTCAAGTCATCCAGCAGCTTCAATGTCCACATGATGCTTGCCTTGTCTTTTGACCATGAGTCAATTTGAACTGTTTGCCAAAGACATTTCTTTTGTGGCTGCTGCTGCAGTTTCCACACCAGAATTTTATTTCTCATGGCTTTATCAAAATATTGTACTGAATATTTTCAGGAAGAAATATTCCCTCAAGAATCATTTTGGTGATTTCTTCAGGTGAGTCAGCTGCTTATCTCTACAGGAGACGCAATGAGTTTGGTTAGTAATGGTTTGCTTTTCTTGGCTGCTTTGTGTGACACAAAGAAATCTGATTGCATGCACTGCTCTGTCCATCAGATTTGAGCTCCAGGGGTTTGTGAGAAAACCGAGTTCTGTGCAGTGAAGTTTTCTGTAGATTTGCCAAATAAGGTCCAAAGGCTCTTTTAGTGAAGCTTGTATGACATCTAAGAGATTCTTTAAAGCATTTCCAAAGTTGTAACACTGATGTGTCTTATGGAATTTGTAATGAAAAATGAATTTATATTTAATCATTCAGGATATACATTGGGTCAGGTGTTTTTGAACAAATGCATTTCTAATTGAACACACTGACTTTTCAGCCTTTTGGTTTCAAATCTGTTTTCAGTATATTTATCTCTTATTAAAAGAACAGAAGGCACAGGATGCTCATTTATTGAAATGACTTAGCCAAACAAATGTTTTCTGAAATTCCCGGCACTTCCTTAATCTTTAAATAGACAATTGCTACTTCAAGTATATGGGATACTTTTGGAAAGACATTTCCAAAAATTGCAGAGGTGCATGTGTTTAATTCTGGTAGGCAGTATCACTATCAATGACCTTCCAATGCTGTAATTGTACTCTCCAGGCTCTGTTGGTGAAACTTAAAATAGTTTAAAAATGGTAACGTACTGAAACTAATCTGCAGCAGTACAAGTCAACATGATTCATACTTCCATTAAATTTTCTCAGCCTGGTAAATTTTCCTATTTTTAAATTTCTGTGGAAAGAAAGCGTGTCTATGACACTATGAATGGGGTTATTCTGGGCCACCTTCAGAGAAATGCATCAATATTTTTCATAATTGCTAATTATACTAGAATTATACATTTTGATGCTTTAACTCAACTTGCACTCCTGAATCTTGCCTGCTAGGACACCCTGAGAGTGAATATGATGAAGCAGCCAAAATCATTGACTGCTCCTGAAAATCCTTGCCAGGATGTTTCAGAGAGGTCAGGGTGTAGTTCATACTCCACTGACGTAGAGCAATGCCATGAGCTGCAAACCTCCTGTCAGGGGATGTGCAGAGAAAACCCCAGATGGGGGGGTCAGCAAAGACAGACACACTGAGGACACACTGCCACTCACGTGGGGTCAGTGCCAACAGGCAGGACTGCTCTGACACTGTGCCTGTGTGTGCCTCATATCCACACAGGCTGTTCTCTGCCTGCTTCCTTGTTTCCCCATCATTCTGTGCTATCTAATTAACGTGTCAACCCATTTTTCTTTCCTCTGCTGCAGGAATCTTGGGTTTATTCCTTTTATTTCACCCTGTTTTCTTTTTTTTTTTTTTTAAATACCTTTTTTTCATAATTTATCATTCATTTACATTTCAATTAACACTAGCTGTTTGTAAAAGCTACCCTGATGGGAAGTATGAAATAAATTATTGAAGTTAGTATAATCTGCACTTCCCATTACCACCTCATTTACCTTAATGGCACTAAAAAGTCTGTCACTCCCAATGCAGCTCATGCTTCTAATAGGAATTCCCTTGGGAGCCAATCTCATGTGAATTACATATTTACATATGGTGTAGGTTTTGCTAGGTGATTATAAGCTGAGATTTAGAATATTATCCTTTAAAGTTGGCAGCTGCACAGAAAACTGCCTTTCCAGAATCAAAACATGACACTGCTTGATTCAAACAGCTGATATGTCTAAGAGGAGTCACCAAAAGCATTGTCAACTTATTGAGCATTTTAAAACTTGTCTACCAATTAAACAAAAAAATTGTGTTATTTTTATCAATTTGAAATGAGGACAAAATATCACAAAACTACAGTCCTTTTAAACAATGATGTCCTTTTGTTTGGATAAAATAAAACTTGATTTATGGGGTTTGTATTTTTTTATTGATTTCCAAAATTCCCTGTTGTTTTAATCCAAAATTTTTCAACCAAAAAAACAATTTAAAAGGTGCATTTCAAATTTTGTTTTTCTTTAAATTAACACCTTCCAGCTAAAGCTGCCACCTGTGAACCAGTATTTGGTCATGAAGAATTCAGTCTGGAGGCTGTCAAGCAGCAATCTTTATTGTTCTTTTCAGGATGACAACACCCAGGCACTAACGGGGATTCAAAAGTAGATGCAATTGAGCTGTGCAACAAGAAACTGTCCCACTTCCAGTGGCTTTTTCCAATAAAGACAAGATGTTAAAAGCAATAATATGGGAAGGATTCAAAAGAGGAGTCATATAGTGACTTGTGAAATATGAAAATTTACAATGAAAGTATGATTAGTAAGCTACCTAATTTTTCTTTCTTTGAGTTTCAGGATATCTTCATTTGAAATAGTTATGTACAGAAGCTAGAAAACTGAGTCCTGGGGAAGACATTTTGCTTATTTGCTTCTCTAGTATTGGAAAAGTTGTGGTCTGACTCGTGGAATGCCTGCCCATAGCCAAGCTATGGGGCTACATCCATACTCTGGAATAGCAGCATCCAAATTTCATGATCTAGATGTTGGTTCCACATGAATTCTGGCCCTGGGCCAGCCCTCATTGCCACGAGGAATCTTGTGACTTTGAGACATTCTAATTTCTATTTGTGCTTGTGTCTTCCTCCCTTCCACATGAACTGTCTTGAAGCCCAGTACAGTGGTGTTTTTACAACAAAGAGTTGATGTTCAACAATCTAAGGTACAAAGACATCTTCCACCAGGTGTCTTATTTTTTGACTGACTGTAAAGTAAAGGAATGTGCAAGAAATTTCTACATTTTCTACTCCCAATAATGAAAAATATTATTTTATGAATAACTCAATTCTTATGGAGCAGTTTCCTGGTTCACACCATCCAAGTCCATCATGTAATGCCAGAACAGTTCTGGTCTTAGTTCAGGATGAAAACTCTACAGTTAGAATTTTGTCATTTACTGTAACACAAATCTCCACGAAAAGCTATTTCACTTCCTGGAGTCACTCCAGGTGAACATGGCTGTATGTAATAAAATAAATCTTAGTCCTTTTGGTAAGAATAAAATGAGGGGGAAAAAAGAAACAAAAAAAGAGGAGAGAAAGAAAGAAATTGCAAACTAAGGCAACCAAGTCTTTACAAAGACAGAGAGCAAAAGTTAATGATCTAGCAGAGGTGACAAGAGCTATGAGTCAAGTCAACCTCATCTGCCTTTTTCAAGTGGAAGATGTGACAATATGGTTATTGGTAATTTCCCCTTCATTCAAACTGTCTCAACTCAAGCCAATTGTGTATGGTGAGCTTTTCTTAATGGTGGCAAATGTCTTCCCACACAAAGACATCCCAGATAAAGAGGGCAGTGAGGCACTGGCACAGGTTGCCCAGAGAAGCTGTGAATGCTCCATCCTTGGAAGTGTCCAAGGCCAGGTTCAATGGGACTTGGAGCAACTTGGGATAGTGGAAGGTGTCCATGACCATGGCAGGGGGTTGGAACTTGATGATCTTTAAAGTTCCTTCAAACCCAAACCATTCTATGATTCTATGATTACCCTCTCTAATTCTTCAGGGGCAGAGTCATGTGAAGGAGAAAACAACTCTTTGTAGAGTCTCCTTCTGCTTTTGAAACCAAGCATAGTAAACTCAGTGCCATGAGTTTTCTCCAATGGGAGCCTGTTTCCACTCTTCTGAGGTTCTTCCTTCCACAGCACACATGTGCTGTCTTCAATCAATGCTGGACTGACACACCAGTCAAAGCAATTCACTGGCTAATTTTAAACAAAAAGCCAGTTTACATGAATAATCATTAGTGAATACGTCTAACTATGAAAAGGCTTCTCACAATAGCCACCTATTGTTGGAAGTCAATGCATTATGAATTGCTTGAATTAAATCAGGATCGACATTGCAGTGGATTAATCTAGTTGTGTCTTGTGGAATTTTTTCTCTTCCTGTTTTTGTAACCCATCTGGCAACTACAATAGGCCGCAGTTTTTTCATCTTGTTATGCTGGTAAGTTATTAATACCAGATGTTCATTTTTTGGAGTATCCTAAGCATAAAACATTCCATAATGAAAAACAAAATGTTAACAATTATATATCTAAGCTTGGTAAAGATCACATTAAAATTCTGGACTATGTCCTATGTTTAAAGCATTAACTCTTTCTTTCCATCAAGGGAGGCCTGAGGCAGGCTAGGTTTCATTTTGCTCAAGGGAGAAAAGAAATGTATTCACATCTCTAGCATTGTTCTTTCACTGCATTTTGTCAAAAATATCATGACTATAATAGAGTTATTGAGAGGACAATGAAAATACATAGGCCAGGAGTTTTAGCTGGGATTCTGTAGATAAGGATTGTCATGCAGGACTTTCAATGAATTTTCAACTGAGGTCAGCTCTGCATTCTGATGAACAAATAACCCATTGACAGAAAAATAGAAATTATAACAAAAAAAAAGAAGTGAACTCTGTCATCTTTAAAAGAGAGACAGCTTTATCAGAGAAGAAGATAAGCAAAAGACTGGATCTTCAGCTGCTAAAAATTGGTGCAGCTGCATTATTAATTCTAGAGAGTTGCCTCTTTTCATAGCTTATCTCCCTTCATTAGATTTTCCATGAGCAATTGTTAATTTTCTGCAGCCTGACTTTGGGGGAGTATAGCCTAGTTGGTAAAATTTCAGTGAACTCTTCCTGACCACATTATTTAAGATGCTGCAGATATCCCCAGTGGATTTCTAAGGCCAAGGACAGGGAGGGAAGTCATCACTGCAGACTGGGCAAGCCAGGATTTGCAACTCATGTCAATAAACTGGGGTGGGGTTCATAGGATCTTTTGTGTGTTATACGAGCCCCTTGCTGCAGCTTTCTACATTGAACTTCTTTCCATTTAAGACACAAAGGACAAATCAAGAAGTAATGGTGCATTGAGACAGTCAAGAGTAGGGGCTGTGTTTGCTCTTCTTGGTGCTTCACAGGTTTGAAGGCATGGGAGTAGCAGAGCATCCAGCCAATATTCCTGACTCGGGGGTTCCATGCTCTTTTCTAAACGTGCTGGTGCATACTTCCCTGGAGGTGTTCAAGGTCAGGTTGGATGTGGCCCTCAGTAAATTGGTCTAGTGGATGGTGTCACTGTTCATGACAGGTGGCTTGGAAATATAGGATCTTTAACTTCTTTCCCATCCAAACTATTCTATGATTCTGTGAGTAATTAATTTCGATTTTGCATAAACAAGAAATGGACCAGTTAAGTCCTATGAAGTCTGGAACACACCCCTAGAATACAGAGTGTTATTCTGCCTTGCGAAGAGTAAATTTAAATCAAGTAGAAATGTAATGTTAACTTCTGCACTTCAAGAAGTATATAAAGTATTAAAGATTTTTTAGTGATAAAATTTATTTTCTGTCTATTAGATTTTGAAAGTACATGCACATGGAAGCATCTTAGCTGATGTTTATGTTGAAAAAAAAAAAGTTACTTTCAGTTCATAATTTAATCAATTTAGTTTTATATGGTAATATTACTCGTTTAAAAAGCAAACTGCCTGACATTCCTGAAGAACTAATTTTTTGGCACTGTTGTGTCTTCTAATTCATATGCTGTTAGCTTTTCTTTTTTGTGGATATCTGTTGGATAATCTCATCTCATTCAGTGCACAGAGCTCACATTAACATCAGTGAAATTTTCCTGCATGGAACAAGTGCAGGATTAGCAATAGGTGCACTTCAATAGCTTTCCTTCACATTGGATAAACCCTGCAAAGGTCAGATGTTTATCTGGAGCTTATCTGACTCACCCAAGCCTCTGGAGGTGACTAAATATCATAAACTGAACCTTTTTCTTTAAAAACTGATAGAACTTCCTAATCTAAAGCTGACTAGAAATACCACAGGTAAAGATTTTCCAGTAGGACTTTTTATTTTTTTTCCCAGCTTCAAAAATAAATGATAATGAAGCAGACAGTTATTTCATGTCTACAGAACATTTTATGTGAAATCCTGGTGTAAGAATGGCTAAAGAAATTGGAGGGCTAAAGGGTGATATGAGAGTTTTCTCTACCTGAGCTGATTAACTCTCCTTATACTGGCCTGGATATAAATATTTAATAAGACTGAAGAGCTTTTCCCTGCATGATTTCATTTCTTTTCCTTAAATGTGTATCACTTCTCTTTATCCTCTGCCTCCTTCCATCAATGCAAGTGTACATGTGTGCACACACACACACACACACACACACACATACATTTATATATAATATATACATATATATATGTATATGTATAAAAATTTATCTAAACAAAATATTCTTCCACTGGAAGATACACAGGCAGCAGTTCACTGGGTCTTTTCAATTTGCAGTCAGACTGTGAGAAAATTATATTTCCTCAAGCAATATTATTTCTTATAGTTCACATTCTCTCTCCTACCAAAATAGTGTTTTTTGATTTTCCAACAAATGAAAAAGAATAAAATAAAGATCAAAGGTGAAATGATGCAACTCACAAAATTAAATAAGCAGGTGTGGTAATATAGTGGATATTTGCAGAGCTGCTTTTCCAAAGAG
The DNA here is from genome assembly GCF_052056855.1 of Sturnus vulgaris. Taxonomy (NCBI): domain Eukaryota; kingdom Metazoa; phylum Chordata; class Aves; order Passeriformes; family Sturnidae; genus Sturnus; species Sturnus vulgaris. The sequence goes on from NC_142243.1 coordinate 150,875,732, forward strand.
GGAGAAAATAAAGGATTGGAAAAATTCTCTGATTTTTTTTTTTTTTACTTCTACTCTATCAAAGTGCTGCTTTCTCTTTATCTAATCCAATTGTCTGTCTCACTGTAAACACATCTGATTATGCATCCCTTTACTCCCATATTTGTCTTCTTCCATCTTAAATTCATCAGACCTGGATCAGAGTTCTGTGCAATGCAGAAACCTCATCAAGTTGTTCCCTTCAGTAGGCGTTTGTGTTGGGTCTTGTTTTGTTTATTTTTTGTACAGTTTGTTTGATTTCTGGTTACATATTTCTCTTGGACATGTAAAATGGTTGTCCCATTGAACCCCATGGCAACAGGAATAAAAACCACCTGCCTTACAAGTCCAGCCACGTCCAGCCCTGCATTTCTTTGCCCTTTAGCCTGAATTCTCCCCCCAGTGTCACAAATTTCAGGCATTCCTAAGGACACTCAATACCAGCACTTGCTTTCCGAGACTAAGGGTTAGAATCCTCTTCTCATACAGGAATTGATTTTGTGAAAATTTGGAGATATCTTAGAAGCATCATCAAAAAGTATGGAAAGAATGGAAAAGACACCAAATTTAAGTAACACTTGAATGTTCATTTATATATGTAGTGCCTGTAGCCCTTTGGGAGCCAAAAGACATTCTCAGGTTATAAATGTCTGTTTGCCTTGCTTCTGCCTGACTCACACCAGGTGTGTGCTTGGTCCTGCAGCTGATCTCTAGGACAGCTGGATTCTGGCTGTGAAGCTGTTTGTCTTCACCTCAAGATATTCTGCTTCAGTCTTTGTTTCGAGTTCTGCTGGAAGCTCTTGAGGTCTGCTGGTAATCTGTCAGAGTTGTCTGTCTCAGACCTATGTATGAATATTTTGGAGGAAATTATAGCATGAAAAGGTACCCATGGTGTATAATTTGCCATGGGTATCTGTACTGGGCTACTGAGTGCTTATTGGCAGATAAAATTCTTTGACGCCTCTGCAGACAAAGTATAAAACAAATTGATTAGTGTTTGCTTGTCCTACTTTATAAACATCCTAAAGGCGTTACCTGTTTGTAAATTGTAAATATATAAAATCTTCTATTGCATCTCATTTTCTCTTTAGATATTAATGTCTACTTTAAATTATTCTCCACAAGAAATTTTGCAAAACAAACCAGAACTCAGACCTGAGACTCTTAATCCGTAGCTGGAATTTTGCTTTAGGAAGAGACTATTAAAAAAAAAATCATTTCCAATATACTGTTTAACAACTTACTGACTAGCTTATCAGAACTGAAGTGGAAGGACGTCGTAGTCTATTTTCAGAACTGTAGCTAATTCTGCAGGGATATTAAGATAGAGTCATGTAAACACATGTTCTGGCTTTTGTTTTTTGGTTTTTTTTTTGTTTTTTTTTTTTTTTTTTTTGTTTGTTTGTTTTTTTGTTTTGTTTTGTTTTTTGTTTTTTGTTTTTGTTTTTGTTTTGTTTTGTTTTTTGTTTTTTGTTTGTTTGTTTGGGGGTTTTTTTGTTGGTTTGGTTTGGTTTGGGGTTTTTGTTTGTTTTTGTTTGTTTTTTTGTTTGTTTTGTTTTGTTTTGTTTTGTTTTTTTAATAAAATGTTATAAAATGCATTTGAGATGTCGATTTCTGAAAAATGTTCAGAGATCCCATAATTCTTGGGGAATCTTCTTGTTTTGCAATGACACTAATTTTAAAATGTTATATCAAGCATCTTACATTTTCCAGAAGCCGCTTTTTATGTCCTTTTTTATTTTTGCCACCACAATTACTGCTGTCATATTCTAGACATTTATAGTCCTCCTCCTAAAATTATAAAGTAATATGTCTTGCTTATGACACTGATTTCAGAAGAAAAAAAAATTAGAGTCCAGTATCTTTTTGTATTGAGTCTGACCCTTACCTTCCAGATCAAGATCCTTATCTTACATGGCTGTGCCAAATGTATATTTGCCATGTAGGATGGGCAATTTCAGGTTAGTTAGATATGCTTTGCTTCAATTGTCTCTTTTTACCAAACAGTCTTTGCCTCAGACCAATTAGCTTTGTAGAAGACCTGTAGCATCAGTCATGATACACTCAGGAGAGGCATTGTAACCTGAATTGTTGCCTTGTATTAGATCAAAATACAATTGGTTAACTAAACTCAAGCATGAAAAGGTAGTGCTCAACAGATAGAAGTCAGGTCAGGTGAGCCAGAAGGAATCCAGTTCCTAGAAGCTTTCTTTGAGTATGCCACCAAAAATGTTTAATAGGAGCTACCTGGGTGTGATATGAAGGATTGTGTCCAGGATTTCCTCCCTTGGCACAGCAAGCAGTGAAGCAGAGGGCACAGCTGAGTCCCTGAGGACACAAAGGACATTGATAAACTATTGAAAAAAACTCAGTGAAGCACAACTGAAATGATAAAGGTGTTACAGAACACCATGTGTGAGTCACTATTACAGAGCCTGAAAATGAAGAGTTTTAGGGGAAAAAACAACAACAACAACGACAACAACAACAACAAAAAAGAAAAAAAAAAAAAACAAAAAACAAACAAAACCACAAACAAACAAAACCCCCCAAACAAACAAAAAAAAACCCCAAAACCACAAACCAAAAAACGAACCAAGCAAACAACAAAAAAAATAAAACAAACAAGAAGAGAGTACTTGGTGTTCTCTACATTAATGAATAATAAATAGAAAATATGTGCACAATGTCATATCAGCCATATTATATGACTTTTTCATTCACTCTGCACGAAAAGACAGGCAATGAAGAATCAGCCTCATGTTAATTGTTTTTACCCTGGTGGGAAAGTAGTTTAGAATTTAATAGTGACTTAATCAATGATGTTCTCTAGAAATTACTCTAAAAACCTAAGACACTTAATAGAGAAAAAGTTTATTCTCTGTAGAATGTCTGGGTCATCCTATAGAATTCAATAACTGGAATCTAATTCTCTACTAAATACCAATTTATAGTTTCAAGTAAAAAACAAATTACTGAATGTTAGATATTTTCTGTCAAGTTCTACATAATTTTTTTTGTTAAGAAAATGCTTTAAAACATGAAGCAGGAAGCCAGAATGATTCAAAATTATTTTAAATATGTTATCAATGTATTTAAAGTAACATTTTCTAGAAATAGAATGTAGACAACCTTGTTGTTTTTAAAAAAGATAAATTGGTTAAATTGAAGTTTAATTCACTCCAGTAACATTATGCTAATCTATATATAATTATTGCTTATTCTCCAAATTTAGAAGAAATTGAAGGATGGAAGAATGATTTTTCCTATTCAATTTTTTTACTTCTAGTGCTTCTGAAAAGTGCTCAATTTTTCCTTGGTTTTGTTTGTTTGGGGTATTTTTTTTTTTTGTACATAATATGAGGCTCTGAGTTTTCCTCTTCTATAATCCTAATCCCATAATTGCTGCTTAAAATGCAATTTCAATATTTATTATCTATAGTTGTTTTTAAATTTTAGTTCTTTCTACTGTTTCACTCCCATCTTTATTTGCAAATTGGCTAGCCACAGGAATGGTAACTAGACTAAGAACAAAACCAGCATGTAGATGTGATTGTTTAGTACAAACTTTCCTCTGAAAAGTCCAGATGCTGCTAAAGCAAAACTGGATTCTACACTTCTGAAAGCAAAAAATTCAGAGCTGTGATTCCTTGATTCCTTGATTCATTGATTCCTTCCTTGATTCCTTCCTTCCTTCCTTCCTTCCTTCCTTCCTTCCTTCCTTCCTTCCTTCCTTCCTTCCTTCCTTCCTTCCTTCCTTCCTTCCTTCCTTCCTTCCTTCCTTCCTTCCTTCCTTCCTTCCTTCCTTCCTTCCTTCCTTCCTTCCTTCCTTCCCTACCATCAAAGAGCAAAGACAAATTCTGAAAGCCTATCATGCACACAGGATCAATTTGAATATTCAACAAAGGACACAATAAAGCAGATGGGGTCCAGCCTGGAGTCTGGGATAAAGAATCCCATAGTGCAGGAAGGGAAAGGGTCCCAGATGGGAAGGATGAGGTTATCCCACTCCTGGGGGATGTCCCATAGCCCTCCCTCCTGCTGCAGGGCAATCCCAGCTCTCCCACACCTTCAGGGGTGCCTGTGCAGCACAGATGGAATACATGGAATGATGTTCCAAGGAACCAGAACCACCCTTGTCAAACTCAGATCATACTTTGAGGATGTCGTAGGAATCAGGAAAAAGGAGGAAAGAAAGTACAGTTTAAACCTCTTCATAGTTCACTAATTTCTCCAAGTCCCTGATTTCCACCAGAGCACCAGAGCGAGGATGGTGCTCTGCAGAGCTACCGAGTTACTGCCACACACCCAGCAGTGCTGCCAGAATCGATGGGTTTGTGCAGCTGAGGGCTAGTCCTGACCTCAACAACCCTACCGACCCCAATCAGTGTCGTTTGTGCCAAAACACAGCCCCTCACAATAATTTGTATTGCACACATAGAAACAGATGCCTCCTCTCAGCGTGTTTCTCATGACAGGCAGGATGAGAAGATATTAAATTACAATAAAATCCTGTGACAGCAGCCTGCCTTGGGATCTTCTCCAGTGAACCTGCTACTCTTTTTTCATGCAGTGAGACATTTTTGCAGTCTATGTTTTACTTCCCAAAGGATACTTAATTCTGTAACAAAGACAGGCAAGCATTCCCTGCTTGATTTTTAAGAATTATTTTTAGCAATTCAGATCCTTAGACTAAATTGTATTACAGACTCATTGTGAATGGCTTTCAGAGTAAAAAATCTTTATCTCACATACTTCTGTCTCCACAAGATGTGTCCTGTTGAGTAGAGGTTTGCAACCATATAGTGAGAAGTATCTACTAACTTAATTTACTGTACTGAGCACTTCAGAGACATGGCTGCAGTAAAATAAACAACATCAATTCAATTATTTTCTCTTATGTCACACTGTAAACTTCATAAACATGTAAATTCAAAAATCTCCATAAACACTTTAGTATTATGAATCACTGCAGGGTATCACAGCTGGTTACCTGCAGAAATTGTGTCTGGAACCTAGTCTGTCATTTAGAGGCAGCAGCAGATGTTAAAGGGAAACTGCTTTATACAATCATCCAAAACAAAAAAATAAAGCAAGAGAAGCAGCAAGATACATAGCCAGACATTTTTGGCATCTGTTTGATACAATATCAGGGATCTGAATTTTGTTAGTGAATCCATAGACGTGGTTGGGAAAGATCGTTCTGAAATGTGTTTGTTCTGAGGGACATTGCTCTCAGGTTGGGTTCTGACTATGAATCAGAAATGAGATTTTCACATGAACTACAACAATGAAAAGGCTGCTACCCACAGTCCTGCCTAGAACTAGCACTGATTTCAATTAATATTCTATGGTCACCACGACTGTATGTGTCTGTTTTTACCTGGGATTGTTGCAGGATCCTTTGGTGGCTGGTACCTAAATCCCATCATGAAGCAGATGTGTTTTCTGGTTTCCCAGACTCAACTTTGCACACAGTTCCTATCCTTAAAGGAACTCCTGTGTAAGATGATTTATGATGTTATTTGACAAACACCTGGACCTCTGACCCAGCATGGCAAGAGTTGTGTCCTGCAATGATGGATTGCAATCCAGCTGTTTGCCTGCTCTCAGACCAGGTTAGAGTGTTTTAGTTAACAGTCCTGTTACCCAGGGCTTGGTCTGTGGAAGCTGTGACCTGTCAAAAATGCCTCATGTGCCATTTATATTTACTTAGAGAAAGGTAATGGAAAGAGTTTCTTTAAGTCTCCAGCTCAATTTCAGTGCTCCCTCTAAAAGAAACCCCCTGGAGTCTGTCAAACGTCCTTCATGAGGTGCTGCTGACTCCAGGGGAAGAAGGAATTCACTTTCTTTGGTTTGAGGTCTGCTTCTATTTGTCATTTTTATCTGTGCTTCTCTTTCTTTGATGAGTTCCTTCAACAAATTAATTTCTTCTTTATATGCTTTTAACCACTAAAGTGGTAGTTTTCCTTCAGTAAGCAAAATCCTGAAAAATAAATTATTAATAAAGACAGTTATAAAAAAATACAGGAGATAATTGTAGATTTGATGTTGCACAATGCACCTAAAACAAAACCAAACAAAACAAACATAAAACCAAACACATTGTTAAATAAATTTAAAAGATTACTGTTTGGTCATTTAAAAGAAGATCTTAGAAAAAAGATCATATCTAGTTAGGAGCAGGTGGATACCATCACCAGCAAGGGATTGAGAAGCATGCAGTCTTCATGTAACCTCTCTGTATAAGTAAAAACATCAGCCAGAGCAATTGCATTTGAACCTGACCTACTTTTTATCACTACCAGCCAGAAGGGAACAAAAAAAATAAAAAATAGGTCAGGTATGTATGACTTGAAATAATAATCTATTTAAGGTGGGGAAATATCCACTCATTCTATGAAGCTCTGATTATATTCTTCTTTAAAAAAAAGCCATTCTATATTATGATAAACAAACCATGCTTAGACACTGATGGATAGGCCAAGCACTTACAGATTATGATATTTGCTGGTTTTGGCTGATGAAGTCCTAGGCCAAAAAAGTTTACTGGGTGAAATTTTCCATTTATTGGCCAGAAGTTTAGTTTGGCATTTCTCTAATGTGAGAGCAGTGACATTTCCTTCAGCTCTGTTGATGTGTTAAGGTTTGCCCACATATTCCCATACTTAGGAAATTTGCAGTTGGAAGATGAAATAGCAGCAGTAGCATCATGTAAATTTGAGAAGTCCCAGTTTAGGGTGACTGAGGCTCAAATGAGATTTTGGAGATTAGTTCTCAAAACAGGAGGCTAGTTGCCAACCCTTTTGCAGGTAGGAAGGGCTGAAAAAGTCTGAGTGTAGTCCTGAAAGTCACATTACCCACAGGTTATAGGCCAGGCCTTCAGCATCTGTAAATCACAACTGTTGCACTGAAAGTGGATGATGTTGATTGCACATGCCTGTGCATTTTCTTTTTTTCACAGAGCTTATGTAACCCACTAACTTCTGATTTATCTGCCTCATGTATCTTTTTATATAAAACAACTATAAAATGAAGAAGTTTTTTTTGCCACTGTTACTGAATCTGTTCTACTAGATTGTTCTTTTTTGTTGGGCTCTTTTCCTTCCTCTTTACTGTGTAAGAGATCAGCAGAGAGGAGAGGAAAAGAGAGGAGGCATCTTGAAGAACAAAGATTAAGAGAAGCATTCCTCTCTTCCAAATTAAAGAGAAGTGTTGTTCCTCACCCAGCTCCTTCTCAACCCTGCCAAGCAACAGCCTGTGTATTAAATGTATTATAAGGAGTATAAGGGGTAAAACTGGGAAAAAAAATTGCACTCATTGCCTCTGAGTTTCCTATTATTTATTTTATGAAACAATAAGTTTTATGAAATGAGAGCTGTTCTTCCCTCCCAAACATAAAACATGACAATGTACCCTCCTTATGACCACCTTGTTCTCAAGAAGGAATAATACTTAAATATTTTATGTCAATGAACGGAAATGGCTTTTTCCCCCTGAATAAAATACCTGCAGGGCCTCAGAAACCATGGGCTTGATTTTGTGCCCCAAAAGGAAGGGACTTCAGAGCTCCCTATGGTTTTTATTCTAGTGCTGACCTTTAGTTTGACATGCTCTCTTACCATTCTTCACTTTTGTTCCCTTTTTTTAGGATTTCCTTTGTCTTGCTCACATGTTTTTCGGGGGTTCCATCCCATTTGGCAGCTCCCTCCACCACAGAGCTCCCTCACTCATGGCTATTTTACAAGGATCTGGCATCTTAAGAGAAATTCAGCTTTTCACTTTTGATTTCCCATTTTCCTGAAAATTACCTTGCCTTCACTTCTGTAGAAAGATCACCTTTCTGCCGAGATTTTATTTGCAACCTTTCATTTTTTCCACATCGTTACCTTGCTGGCTTCCTGCACTGTCCAGTACACAGTGGCAGAGCACCAAGCCTCTTCCCACTCTGCCTTTGCCATCTGGTGTGTTCAATGCAAATCATCTTTCCTTTATGGACTCAGACACTGGACAGCAGAATGATCCTAGCCTAAAAACCTTCCCAGAATTCTGAGAATTGTTAGCCAACCTCGCCATAAGGACTGAGACACTGAGTTCTGTACATTGACTTTAAAAGTAGAATTTCATTTGGAGAAAAAAAAAAACAATCAAAACAAAACCCAAGTGAACAGATTTAATAGGTTTCTATATTTGTATGCACTATATATATATATTTATATTGTATATATTTAAGTAGTTACGTAATATATGCATAGATATACAGAGACACTCAATGGAGTGAGAGACAAGGAGCTGGCTCAAAAGGTTCTATGGCAACTCCTGCAGAAGAATATGGAGGGAATGCACTGTGCCTGTCCAGAGGAGGGAAGGGAGCTGGAGAAGGGTCTGGAGCACAGATCTGATGAGGAGCAGCTCAGGGAGCAGGGGGTGTTTAGCCTGGAGAAAAGGAGGCTCAAGAAAAAAACCTTATTGCTCTCTAGAAGCACCAGACAGGAGGTTGTGGTGGAGATGAGTCTCTTCTCCCAAATAACACATGGTAGGACAAGAGGAAATGGCCTCAAGTTGCACCAGGGGTGGTTTACATTGCATATTAGGAAAAATTTCTTTAGTGGAAGAGTGGTCAAGCATTGAAACAGATTGACCAGGGAAATGTTTTGACCCACTGTCCCTGGGAGTGTCCAAAAAGCAGATGTTGATGTGGCATTTGGGGTGGTTTAGTGATGATCTTGGCAGTGCTGGGTTAACAGCTGGACTCAAGGATCTTAAAGGTCTTTTTCAACATAAATGAGTCTATGATTCTATATTCTCACACATCTTTGTGATAAATTTTAAAACAATGGTTCAAGGCAGTTTAAGTGCCTGGTGAATGGGGCCTTTATGGAGCCATTCCCTGCAAGTTTAAAGCTGGTCCAGACCATTAAGGATGGAAAAATTCCTGCTGAAATATTTCTGCTAGAGTTGCATATGAAATTAATGGAGTCCCTCAGCTGTGTCACAAATTCATTATCCCAACTAGCTGCTGGAAAGCCAAAGATTTTGAAGCCTGGAGGATGGCTGAGGGTGGCTGTCAGTTTCTGGCACATCCTTTATATACATTGGGGGGGTTATCTGATAAGGCAGCTAAATAACTAGCAGCAATACTGTGAGCAATTCAGAACTATCTAAATATTCATTTGCTATATGTGACTAGCTGGCAGCTCAGTCATCTCTTGGGGGAAGAGAATAATGGCTGAATAGGGTCCACAATAGGATCTCTACTCTACTCAGGCACCAATTTTTAAAAAAGTTTTTTAGTCTTTTTGTGGCTTATACTCACCTCAGCAATGTTCTCTAAAGTAGCCACTGAATCCCAAAGTGATCAGGTCAAATAGAATTTGTAAACAGAGGGATTACAAACTCACATCATAAAGTGCAAATAGGAAAGGTTCAAGAATAATAAAGCATTTGTAAAAAATGAAACACAACCTTCCCATGGCACACCCCCGAAAGAAAATCTCAGACAAGCAAAATCATCAGCCAACAACAAAACAATAGCAATAACAACAACAAAAAAACGACAACAAAAAAAAAAAAAAAAAACAGAACAAAAAAAAATAAATGGAACCTCCACATAAGGTAGAGTAATCATTAAAATTCAAACTTACATAAATATGTGTTTCAAAATTCTAAGGGATGCATTTCTAGCAGCCAGGGTGTGACCATACAAGTCCAAGAAGTCAGAACACATAGAGTTAATCCGATTTGTCCTTCCTCATAGAGTGAGTCTTGTTTAGGATGTAACTTCTGCAAACATATAATTTAACAGCCGTATCATTTTCCTCATGGTTGTTAATCACCTATAAACTCTGCCATGGAGAGACACCTTAAACTGGGGAATGCAAATAATTGCACAGCTCTTGGTTCACACACTTGTTGGATATCTTTTTCAGCAAACCAACTCATCTGTGCTAATTAATTAGTACCTCTTTCCTTTACCAACTTTTGCCTTTATCTTTCTTTTCTTAAGAGCAGATTAACTGGTGGTAGCTCTTTAAACTATCTCCAGTTACATGGGATATGATTGTGGCATCAGGTCAATTCTTGCATAATTTGAGTGGAAAGGGACCCTTTAATGAAAACAGTATTTCCCTCACCCCCTCCACACATCTCAGCAGCAAAGCAAGCTACTCTGCCAGCCCAGCACTCTGTGAGCAAGGCCTGTGGCATCAGACTGTCTCCTTAGTAACAATCCAGATAAACTGTTGGGCTGACCTAGTGGTCCCTTGGAGGTTTTCTCTATCCCAGAGATGGAATAATTTGGGAACTGTATATTTAAAATGTCTACTCGAACAGCTTATGCCAGAGCTAAGCTACAGTAACTGTGTTTACTCTGAAAATGAAGGAGAAAATTTAAAAATGAAATTAAATATAAGGGAGAAGTGTACTGTATTCTGGTCTGAAAACCAAAAGACAGTCATTACGATTGTTTTTTTCTTATATAGAATCACATTCAGTTTCTGTAATTGTTCCAAAACCACAAGAGTGTGGAACAGGAAACAAAGGTTCAAAAGGTAGACTTTCAGCTGACATTTTTCCAATGAACTGATACTAAATGAAAGACTAAAGCCTCTAAGGATATTCCCCCTTAATATTTTTACTTTTGATTTCCCCAGCCATTTTAATTTCAAGAAGTTCTGTAAATTGGCAATCCTGTAGAGAAACCTCCCCATCCTTCCCTGCTCGCTGTACTTTTCTAAATGTTGTGATTCTCTAAATCACTCACCTTCTCCTCCTGCCACAGGAGACCCAGCTGCCCCAGCAGCCAGCTTTGCACACACAGGTCCCCTCAAGGATGTGGAAGTCCTCAGCTTGTCTCTGTGACATATATTTGCTTTTTATTCCAAGACCTTATGGTAGAAACCACCCACTCTGTTTTGCTGAGGCTACTCTGGGGAGCTTTGCAATGTGAGTTGTGTTCATAAGGGACCTGTGTAATATTTGATGAGAAACAGAGCTGCTTTTAAAGTGAGCTACCCTCACTAAACAACACTCCTGGCATCTGTGCTGTGCATACCTGTGTGCAACGATGGCTCATTACTCTTCACTGTGCTTTATACAGCCTCAGGCAATTTTGTGTCGTCCATGCTGAGACTGACAGTTTCTCCTCTCCATAACCCCAGTTCTGTAGTCAGCATATGTTTTTGTCTCCTACTTCCACAGCTTTGATGCAATTCTGGAAGTCTTTTCAGAGCTAAAATACATTTTATCACCTATTTTAGGATCTGTGGCCTGACATCCAGGGGTCCCCCCATCGACTGTTTTCTGACAAATGCAATTTCTACAGCCTAAAGGCAGCTTTGCAGCAGTTACTCAGGATCTTTTTCTTTTCACGTTAATTAATCTGTTGGTGTTGCAAACAGAAAAAAAATAGCCTTTCAAAGTTCATTTTCTTTATTTTTGCACAATTTGATGATACATTGGTGCCTCAGAGAGACAAGGTTTATCCTTCCAAAAAATCTGGATGTCTTCTCAAAGGCATCCTACTTGTGTTTTCATCTCAACAGGGTAAATATCATCTCTGCAAGAAAAGAATAGAAATTCACTGGTCATGCTAATGCTAACACTACCAAGTAGTATGAAACTTCTTGTATGTCTTTTCTATGGCCCTGACACTCCCAAACTAAGTTTATGGGCCACAGAAAACATCTAATGGAAATAACTTTTTAAGTTGAGCCCAATCTGCTTAGCTCTGCAACTGAAAAATACAGACCCAAGTTCTCATTTGTATGATGCTACAGTTCTCTGAATAATTGAATGAGACATTTCAAATGCAAGAGGCAGTTAGGATTTTAAAAGGATACAAATTTCAGCAGAAATGTTTTGTACCACAACAGTAGCATCCACAGGTTAGAATTTATTTAAATTGTTGGCTTCAAAAATATCTTTCAGCAGGAGGTCCTAAATGACTTTATAGTGTAAAACAATAAATTGTTTTTAGGCACTTCCTGCTATACCAGTTAAGCATATAAATAATCTGTCATGCAGAGAAGAGTAAGTTCTATTTAGATTGGATTTTTTTTTTTTGTCACCTACACAAAAGCAGGAAAACTTTTTGCACATGGTTTGACATACAGTCCAATGCCTGAATAGTTATTGACATCAGAAGTGAGATTAGATGTTCAGATGATATTTTAGATATGCAATTCTACTAAGAAAACATACAAAGAAGAGCTGTGGTGGGATAACCTTGGCTAAGGGCAAAATGGCCACCCAGTTGTCACTCAGTCCCACTCCTCAAGTGGGCAGGGTGTAAAAGTATGAGGAATGATGCAGAGAGAAACTTGACAATTACTCTCAGACAAAACAGACTCATTTTGGTTAAAATTACTTAAATTATTGCTAGTTTATGTGGATTCAGGTAATGAGAAACAAAGACAAACCTTAGAGCAACACCTTTTGTCTCCTTGCCCCTTTCCTAGGACCAAGTGCACTCCCTCACTACCTCCAGAGAAGCATAGGAGAGTTGTGTTATAAAAGCTGTTTGGGATATTGCTATAAGGTTAATTGAGATAGATTTGTTGGGATAATTAACCACGTGAATCTAGGACCTGCTCTGTGTGCTGCTGAGTTTGTGTTGCACTAAGGTGGATTTGTCCCAGCATCAGCCTTGATCAGAGACTGAAAATCTCTCGCACTGTTACTAGAGGCTTGTGAAAGATAAAGCATTGCAACAGTATCTGATTTTTTAATTTAAAAAAAAAAATATTTCAGGCAGAATCAGCTTTCTGTAGATTTTCCACCTTTTAGAAAGGATATATATCACTGAGGAGTTAAACTTGCTGCGGTTCAGCCTGTACTGCACAGGTGATGTTCACCAAGTGTTTTATTTCATTATTTCCTGATGGGCCCATGTGTTTGATGGGAGTTCCCAAACACAGCACATCCTGTGGTCAGAAATTGGTGCAGAAGGGAAGACTGAAGCTCACTGAGAGAGCCTGGTACAGAGAACATGACAGAAGAAAAACTCCTGTTTCCATATAAATTGACCCTTATTAAATTATACCATTTAAATACTACATATTTCTTTCAGTTAGAATTACTAATTGCAAAAATTGAAATTTCTCATCTGTTCTCATCTCTTCAATCCATGGCCAGTATCTAAGATAAATTAATTAGTTTGTTTTGCAAATAAACAAACAAGATCCTGAACCTCCGGGTTATTATTCAGTAACACTCCCTGAACTATTTCTTATCTATAGAATGACATTTATTTTGTTACATGTTGACAATAAGCAGTGAACTAAAAATGAGCTGAGTTTATTTTGTACTTGTGATGGAATGACCAAACTGATTTATCTAAGAGCTTAAACTTCTTTTGGGATATCACATAATTTTCTCTGTTGATGAGGTTGTGGGATTTTTTTATTTAGCTACTTTTCCCCCTTTTAAAATAGTTTTTAGCTTTTTGCAAAGATCGATTCATATTGATTTCTATTCTTTTCCCTTAAATGTGTTAAAAAACCCCACATACTGAATCCCAGAATGGGTCAGGTTGGAAGGGACCACAGTGGCTCACCTGATCCATCTTCCCTACTCAAGCACATGGCACAGGATTGTGTCCAGACCATTCTGGAATATCTCCAGTGAGGGAGATTCCACAACTTTTCTGGGTAATCTGTTCCAGTGCTCTGTCACCCACACAGGAAAGAAATAATTCCTCACATTCAGGTGGAACTTCCTGTGCATCAGTTTCTGCCCATTGCTTCTTTTCCTCATGGAAAGAAGAATGTAAAAGAAAAATCTGTGGTTTATGTTAATTAAGTACATAGCTAAAAAAAAAAAAAAAAAAAAAAATTGAAGAGATTTCCAAATTTAGTTTAAACCCACTGAATAATTCTGGATAAATAGAAAAGACAATATTTTTGGAAATGTTGAAAACAATTCAATTAGTACTTTTCAAATGATAGTGACATTTCTGAAATAGAAATTTAAATTAAAAAACAAAAATACAATTAAATTCCAAAAATGGTGGATGCCAAAATATCTTCATTTATGCCTAATTAGCGTGCTTAGCCAACATGAGATAGAGCAGCAGAAATTCAGTAGTAGAAGGAATGACTCTGTATCCTGGCCAACAGTAGGCCCAAAGGGCATATTTGTGTTGCAGTACTGATCTAGTGAATATTTAATAGAGTTGAATATGGAATAAAGTCAGAGGAGATACTGAGAATACCACATAAGATTAGAGCACACTCTGGGGAAATGGGTAATGTGGGTTCAAAGTCTTTCAGAAATAAGGAAGATGTGAACATGGATCTCTCAATTCTGAGGGTTGTCTATTTTGAAATACTTCTGGGCATTTCTGTGACTTGTCCTGTCGCTTTTGTTTTGTTTTGTTTTGTTTTGTTTTTGGGGGTGGGGGGTAAGGGGACATAAACATTTTTAATATAAGAACAGCTTCTTAAAAGTATTTTCTAGATATTTTTGTTCTTGGGCTAAAAATATATTATTCACCTTTTCCTGTAGTGAGAAGTGACATAAAAGGACATGCATGGAGATAATATGGTAATTTGCAACAATATTATTTTGTTGCATATTAAAAATCTGGGAAGGACCTTGGTTGCTGTCTCTTGAGAAATGTGCTCAAATTTTAATCTAATGTAACAGAAAAAGTATTTTTGTCTCCCACTAATTAGGAGTTTCTCTCCTCATTATTATCCATTCAATATCAATCTTACTTGTAATGTAAATATTCTGCTTCACAAGGAATGAAAATATATTAAATTATGAGTTTACCAGAAGCAGAACAGCTTATTTGGAAAAATATAGAAGTAAAATGAAAAATAAGTAAAGTGAAAAAGGTACACAAACTTACATATGAAAAGTAATCAGCAAGTTCAGAAGATGTTATATACAATGTATACATATATATATAATCAAACTAACCTGAACATGGGTAGAAATATAAATCATATCTGTATGTCTACGTGTGTGCACATATATATCTATATCTACCTATATAGATAGATAGATATGTATAGATATGTATATATATATATGTATGTATGTATAACAACAGAAATACAAAGGAATAGATTTTATTTTTGTATATGTTTTGGATTTTGCTTTGTTGTCTCAGATCTTAGTCCTTTACGCTAGAAATCCATTTCCCTCAAGACAGGATTCCTTATTAAGAAATAGTTATTTTTTCCAAAGTTAAATGGATGTTGTTCTGAGCTCTGTGACTCACACACTCTTCTTTTTCTGTTTCTTCTCTACTATTATTCTTGAAAGCATGGCTTGTACTGATCCGTTTTTCACAGCTTAAACTTGCTGGCTTTGAAGCAAATCATAAATGAGGTGGAATAAAATAAAATAATAAAAAAATAGAATAAAATAAAGAAAATACCCAGAGTGTGGAAGATTCAAAATGTTGCCTATGCTTTTATGTGTTTATTTACATCACAACATAAAGTTTTTGCTGGTGACTGAGACCATCTAGTTGTCCAAATTCAAGGGCTTTTGAACTTACTGGTCACTATTGCTAGTTATATGTTCATTTATTTAAAATAGCTAACACTTCATAAGTTATAAAATTATTACGTAATAGCAAATTTACGTTAGTTTACAACACTTTAAAACTATTGCTGACAGTCAAGCAATAGTTATCTCCTGTAACCATGATAAAGTAAGTTTGAGTATCTTTCTTAAATGTTATTGAAATTAGCTTAGGGATAAGAGATAGATATTCAGTGGAATTTGGTTGCTATCTTGGATTTTAGAAATGAATCAGTTGACTGTCACTATTCTTATTTCCATATGAGTGCCTCAAAGAAACTGGACAGAAATAATAATAATAATAACAATAATAATAATAATAATAATAATAATAATAATAATAATAATAATAATAATTTAATCTGTAAATTATATGGATAATTTTAAAGCTAATTTGTTTTTAAAGTGTTTGTTAAAGCTGGGATGAGAGACATGAACTGATTTCTTTACAGACATTCTACAGAAGTCAACAAGTTTATGTAATGAAGATATAATCAGGACAGTGACGTTCTTGCCTTCTTTTAAGTGGAAGCCAGGGTATTTGTGTGTTTAATTAATGAAGAAAAATATTAAAGTTATCTAGGAAAAAAAGAACATTTTGGAGGCAGTTCTTCTGGCCTGGTGGAAAAATATCTCTTTGAGTTCAAGTTACTTCAGAAATGGGCTTCCATATTCAAACTATTTTGAAAAAACAAAAACCCAAACCCTCACACCTATTTCATATTCAGTATAAATCCTGCCCTGGGGGTCCACTGTGAGCTCACAATTACAATTGTAAATTTCCAAATGGAAAGTTTTACATGCTAAGATGTACTTTGTCTTTACAGAGAGAGCTCTGGAAGTCAAGATTTAATTGTTTTATACCTTAAGAAGCATGGGATGAAAATACAAAATAGCAACCAGAACAGAGCACCCTGTATTAGGAAAGCTCAGGGCCAGGGAAAGCAAACAAACAAACTTATATTAATGTAACCGGCTCCTAAAATCGTACTTTCTTTTAAAATGTAAATGAAATGTGCTTCGTTTCACTGCTCAGTTATGCTGGGTAAATTTGCATATTATCTCCTTTTCTCTTTTCAGTATCCTCGACCAACAGCTGTGACTTGTCAAAACTTGCCAGCACTAGGGAAAAAGAAAATGAAGGGGCATATTGGAAACTGTGTCAGCTTATCTATTGCTTTCAGTAAAATGTAATTGCTGAAGATGCCATTAAGAGTTGCCTGAAAAAACATGTAAAGGCTGCTTAAATTGAGGTTTTTTTTCTTCTCTCCCTTTAATAGCAGCAGTGTGATACCTGGGAAGGGCAGAAGGAAGAGAACAGAGCACATGTGCACCCTTCTCACAGGCTTCCTCCCTGTGATGATGGGCCACTGATGCTGATATCTTTGTCCTTCACCTCAGGTGTTTTGTGGTGCTTTCTATGCTCCTTCTGCACTCTGAACCCCTTCTCCAGGTCCTGGCTTATGCTCACCCTTGCTCTTGAGGCACCTGGTACAACAAAGAGCTCGAGGTCCCCACGCAGAGAGGTGAAAGGAGCTGTGTGTGCAAGGAAAGCTCTCTGAATTGACTCCGTGAGCAAAGTCCTGTGTGAGAGGGGTCAGAGCTGGGTGGTGGCTCCTGGGAGAGGCCACTTCCAACTGGAGAACTGAAGTGTTTGGGAAGAGGGGCTGAATTCCAAAGCTCCAGTGCTTTGGCATTGTTCTGGCTGTTGGGTAGGGATGAGGGCGGCCATAGAGCAATGCAACATCCACTGCCCTCGGTGCTCTGCCCATTGGGATTTGTGAGATCCATGCTAAAATCCAGGAGTTTCAGTATTTGTGTGAGCCATGGAGAGCCTTGGCTTCTCATAGAGTCCTTGTCCTGCCCGGGAATGAGTGAGGGAAGGGAAGGGAAGGGAAGGGAAGGGAAGGGAAGGGAAGGGAAGGGAAGGGAAGGGAAGGGAAGGGAAGGGAAGGGAAGGGAAGGGAAGGGAAGGGAAGGGAAGGGAAGGGAAGGGAAGGGAAGGGAAGGGAAGGGAAGGGAAGGGAAGGGAAGGGAAGGGAAGGGAAGGGAAGGGAAGGGAAGGGAATCTCTTCCACCCTGCAGATGATAGCTCTGAAGTCAGGATGTCAGCAGTTAGGAATGAAGTCTCTGGGTTGCCATGGGGTAATTGATATAATGTGGAGTTATCAGATTGCAGTCCAGAAACAGACTAAGCTCCACTAAATTATCTATGCTTTTCTGACAAGTGGATCAAGATTCTTTGTGTTTCCTGGCTGGCCTCATTAAGTTGCTATAATTAGTGTTTTATTGATAAAGTGCCTGCCCTTGGTGAGACCCGAGGGATGCTGTGCAATTAAAATAACGGATTATGTGAGTGTAAGGTAATGTACTAACAGTTAGAACAAAACTTGTCTTACAGGAAAAAAAAAAAAAAAGAAAAAAAAGAAAAAAAAAAGTTAGGATTCTTCCCTAATACTAGAACTGAAGAACTGAAGAGTGAATTCTTTCTGGAAGTAAAAAACTCATGCATTCAAATGGGATTTTTTTTAAAAAAACTGACCTATTTCTCATTGGAATATCTTAAAATTATTTGCCAAACTGCCTAAGTATTGATGCCTGTTTGTCCCATCTGTCCCTATGGTTCTGAGACAAACCCATACACCTGATTTTACAAATTCTTACTATCTTTGAGCTAACTTCTTGATCTTGAACTTCCTAAAATTAGGCTATTCAAGATGTGAAATTCATTTAAAAATCTGAAATTCCAGTTAGGTTCTTGCTGAAATATGTATGTCAGCATATCAGACAATGATAGAGATCCATAGATCAATTTAGGCACACAGTTGCTTGACTGACAAAGAGAATCAGGAGACTGAAGAGGGTTGGTGGCAAGCCTTCACCAAGGGCTGGTCACAAAAAGTGTAAGATGAAGATGCCAAGGTTGAGTTCCTAAAGATAGGTTAAGTGTGTGGGTTCCCCTTGCAGAGGCATTAGGCTCCTTCTTCATCATTCATACCAACTCAAAAGAAATCAATAGTTCAACAGCAGGAGAAATTCCAAGTACATCTGTTCTTGGTTTGAACTAATTTACCTCTAGGAAATCACATCCAGGTTTGCCTTGCAGAGTGCAGACCTCTGTATCTTACTTAAGAATACAGTTGAAATCTTGTTTCCATTCTCCAAATTACTTCTATACTATTTATCCAGTTAATAACTAATTAAGCAACACTAGTTATTTTCCCTCTTAGCTGAATGACCTAACCAACATGCTGTAAATTCAGGATTCATTTCAGTTGCTCTCCTTTATAACCCCCAGATCTTGCCTTTCTGAATATATAGCTAGTATCTCTACTAGACAGGAGATGAGCACTTCAAGCCAGCCAAAAAGGTAGCACTGGGCTTAGGAAGGACAGGTGAAATTTTATATGTTTTCTTATGGTGTCATGCAAAAGAGAGGTTTCTCTCCTTTCCTTCAGAGCAAACTAAACAAATTCTACATAATAATAACTAATCTAGCAAATGGGCCTTCATTAGGGATGTGGGTTAAGGGGTCTGTTTCTGTTTTCCTGTCTCTAAGTAACCTGAAGCAGGAGAGCTGAACCAGAAAAAGACACTTGGTAGCATCATTTCCATGCTTGGATTTGTTAAGCAAAGTTTCGCTTGAAGGTGAATATTATGTGTTTAGGATCCCCATCACCCTCCACAAAGTGAGTGTGGAGTCAATAACTGGAAGGTTAGAGCAGCCTGAAAAAGGTTTATGAGTAGCCCAAACGTGAAGGCAGAAGGAAACTCTCATTCATTTTGGTGTTGATTGGGTCCATGTAATTATACTACATATTTTTGTTTCTGTGAGATTACTTGCCCTGCCTGTGAAAAATAAATATTTATTTAGCACTTTCACCTTGCAGGCACTGCTATCATTCTTCTTTTAATTACTGTGCAACTTCTAATAATGATGGGTAGCACTCGGCATGCTACTTCTAAATTCACAGCACTTTGCAAATGTGAAAGGCAGTTATATGTCACTGACTTTCTATATTAAAACAAGAGGAATTGGGAAGAAAAACTCTGGGAACTCTTTTTTCTCTGAAGTTTCTGAAGATTAAAATAATGTTTATATAAATAATATTAATAAAACCCCCTTCCTATATGTTTGTCTGAGAGCAGGTAATTGAATCCTTGGTTTACACTGGAAGTCAAAATTAGTTCCATAGAGAACTCTCCTTAATTTCAACATATATAGACACTCAAAATTGCAATCAGTGTCTAAGCCACCTTTACACTCTGTACAAATCAAGCCAGCTCAGACAGCAGGATCTCAATTCAATCAGCCATATGAAAATCCTTGGTTTGGACTAATGTGCATTTCTGTCCAGCCCCATCAGCCCCAGGTTCCAGTAATGTTACACACTCTGCCAAAAGCAAAGGTAACCAAGAATGAGAAGCTCAGGAAAAGAGAATCTGTGGAAAAAAACCCACAAAAACAACAACAACAACAACAACAACAACAACCAAAACAAACCAAAACAAAACAAAAACAAACAAAAAACAAAAACCCAAACAAACAAACAAAACCAAAAAACCAACCAAACAAACAAAACACCAAAAACCAAACCAAAACAAAGAAAAAAATAACACACACACACACAGAGAAAAAAAAAACACAGAACCCTAATGACTTGCCTCCCCTTTATAAAACTGTTGTGGAATAGGGACCAAGACTTTCATGGATGACAGAGGCATTGCAATTCCATCCCATGAAACATGGCCACCAGTGATAATTCAAGCAAACAATTTCTTGGATCTATAGAAGAGTGGTTTGTGTTTACTTTACTTGGACAAACAACTAATGAGAGAAGTGAATCATGCACTGCCTATTGACTCAGTAGTGGCTCAGGAATTTAGGAATTAATTTATAATCTGCTGCTGCTGTACAAGGTACCATTTGCAATGCAAAGAAGTTAGAGCAGGTGCCTACTGTAAGCATGACCAAGATCCCAACTATAACCTCTCCCATTTAAAAAAAAATAATAATGGAATAGGAAACTATTCTGAAAGTGGTGCATTTTGTACCATTCCCTAATAAATCCGGGTCATTGACTTGTCCAGCCCTTGACTGATGTCTGTATATGATGTATACACAGAATCATAGTCATTTAGGCTTGAAAAGGCCTCAAGGATTGTCAAGTTCAACTTCTAACTGAACACTGCCACGTCCACCACTGAACCACATTCCCAAGTGCCACATTTATACATCTTTCAAATATCTCCAGGGATGGTGACTCCACAACTTCCCTAGGCAGTCTGTTCCAATGTTTGACTACCCTTTCAGTGAAGATTCTTTTTCCTTGCACCCAATCTAAGCCTGCCCTGGTGCAATTTGAGGGTTTTTCCTCTTGTCCTGTTGCTTGTTATCTGGCAGAAGAGACCAGTCTCCACCTAGATTCTGCCTCCTTTCCAGGAGTTGTAAAGAGCAATAAGGTCTCCCCTGAGCCTTCTTTTCTCCAGACTAAACACCTCCTCAAATCAGTGCAACTCTCCACACCACAGGAAATCATTTCTCCAGGAGAAATAATGTCAAAGCCTTTACTAAATTCCAGGTAAACAGCATTGACAGCCTTTTCCTCATTCCCTAAGAAGGTCACCTAGTCCTAGAAGGAGGTCAGGTTGGTCTAGCAGGACCTGTCTTTCATAAACCCACACTGGCTGGACCTGATCACCTGGTAGCCCCACAGATGGGCAGTGTTGTGCCACTCCAGGTGATTTGCCTTTCCCTGGCACTGAGGTCAGGCTGACATGCCTGGGGTTCCCCAGAGCCTCCTTGCAGCCCTTTCTCTAGAAGGCCATCATATTAGGTAAGTTCCAGTCAACTGGGACCTCCCCAGCTGGCCAGGACTGCTGGTGAATGATTGAAGATGGTCTGGTGACAGCTGCTGGTTTCCTCAGTCCTCAGTTTTGGGTGGATCCCACCTGGCTCCACAGACTGTATCCCTATAAGTGTAGTAGCAGGTCACCAACCATTTCCCCTTGGCTTACAGGGCTTTCAGCTCAAGGGTGGGGTACCTGCAGAACCAGCTTTTCCTACTAAAGGCTGAGGCAAAGGTGACTTGAAACGTCTCAACCTTTTCTTATTCTTTTATCATTGTTTCCCCCTTTGTCAAATGAGAGAGATTCTTCTTAATCCTCCTGTTGCTAAAAGAAAACAATGTTTCTATAGAAATTTTGATAACAAAACAGTAGTGAAGCAATCATCAAAATGTCTCATGAGGCTGAAGAATATTAGGTAATCGTTCTTGCAACTTTTTTCTTGGTTTCATTAAGATATTATTGAATAACTGTGGATTTACCCAGCAGCCAACATCCGTGAGTCATTTGCACAGGTTCTGTTTTATTAGTGCTTTTGCATGCAATCACAAATATAATGAGGCAACACAACCAGAAGTTCTCTGAATCTTTCATGTGTTTCCATTAAACTGATGTCACAACAAATTCAGTTCCACACATCTGTGGTGCAACTGTATTCCTAACATTTTATGAACAATAGACTCTCTTAAAACAAGCCATACAGACTGATGCCAGGTTGCCAACTGATCCTACATCTGTTTCCTATGAAATGAAAGGGCAGGAAGAGAAAAAATTCATGTCTTGCACAGTGTTTTTTTATTATTCCCCAGCTTTTCAAAAGCTCTGTTACTTCAGCCATCATTAGATCTCACAGACAAACTCGGGAGTAAAGCAACTTGATTTTCCTACATAAAATTTGTTCATTTCACCACAAACACATCTGTGCATCAAGGAAATCTCATCTGAGTGACATAAGACTTTGTTTCCTTCTTATTTCCTTTTGTTAAGTGAAGGGAAATTGGTCTTTTTTTGCTTTATTTTTTTTTTGTTTGGTTGATTTTGGTTTTTTTTTGGGGGGTGGATATTTCTTATTGAGCAGTAGTATTAAACGCCATCCTTATGCCACCACCAAGATCAGACTCCTATTGTAGTAACTCAGGGTCCCCTTGTGCAAGACAATGAAAAAAACAACAAATAAGATGAATGTTCTTCATCCCAAAATCTTATTCCTTACTATGTGAATGTGTAGTCTCAGCCAGCCAGAGACTAGCAGGAATTTACCTGGGGTTATGGTTGCATTGATGGTTTTCTGTGAGCATGACAATCTGATTCCCTGAATTAGAGAAGTATTTGGGGGGGGGATTGAGCTACCACAAGCCCAGAGGTTCAGAATGTCAAAAATTAGTTTGAGAAAGAACTCGGGTTTCTGCTCTGCCTAATAAGCAGAGTGAATGCAGCTCCAGCTGACCCATATGTGCTTACACTAATACAGGCTGAATCATATAAAAAACTTCAATGGCAATATTGACCAGGCTTCTATATACTGCTAAGGGGGGGAAAAAGCCATTTATTCTATGAGATGTAGACACCTGTATTGTGGACTCTAATATTTAGCCAGGAATTTTTTTGTCTTTATGCTTGAAGTTGTATTCAGAGCTGATACTTTATGCATTCAATTACAAGTTGCATACATACAATAAAGCCATTTTCATTACTGCAAATCATCTACAAATACCTGCAGAAGCAATTTAGCATAGTGTTGTGAAGTAATTGCTGTTTCCTAGCCTCTGCTATCACGTCTTCAACAAAATAGCAAATATTCACTGACTTGAACAAAGTTCACAGAATCAAGCCTTCATTAGAAGGATGGGTGACAAGAGGAAAATAATTTACACAGATATTATTGGCTATTGTTAAGTTTTTAAGCATAATCTGGGATTGCCTCATTATTGTGGGGTTTTTTTCTGTCGCTCAATATTTTAAAATGTGTATGAACTTTTATTAAATGGGGTTTTCTTTAGTATGCCTGTAATAAAATAATAACTGAATATCAGCAAGATTTAAATGCTGCCCAAAAATACACGTGGAGGAAACAGAAAAAAAATCTCATAAGTATGTATTTTAATTGAAAATGAGAGTACTGGAAAAAGGACAGTTTAGGAATAAGTTACTGGAACTGCACAAGGGTTTTTTTGCAATAATGCTAACCCTGCCAGGACAAATGGAAATTTTCAAACCAATATTTAGAAAAGGCAAGGATGGAATTCAGTCATTTATCTAAAATTCCTTAGATATTAAAAGTTATATGTTTGTTATATAAGCATTTTTAACCCACATGCATATAGGGAACCACAGCAGCTATGCTCGTACAAGAAAAATACCACCAGAAGTGTCAGAATGGAATTTGATTTGTTTTACTATTTCTTTCTTTTTATTTGTGAGTTTCAAGTGCAAATATGTATTCTCCTATTTATTTTCTCTTCTGCTGTTTTTCATAGAGCATATTTAAGGTGATTGGAAAGGTCCTAATTAATGCTCTTCTGCAAAATATATTATCACATCAAAATTCTAATTGATATTAAGGTAAAACAGAACAGAATAATCTGATCTCATCATTTTTTTCATCATCATCCAGCATCTGTTGAGCAGGGGAGGAACATTTCACAAGTTATGGGAGAAATTCCCTTGTTTTTGGAGCAGGAAGCCAGTCCCCTTTACCCCCCATGGCCTCCAGAAGCACATCTCTCTCTGAAGAAGTGCTAAATGCATGAACAGCACGATTTTCCTTTTAGGCAGAATGCCTGGAAAGTGGAATTGTCATTAACATGAAATTGCTTCGGCCAGCACTTAAGCTCAATAGGGTAATATTTAAAACATTAACTACAGGCTTCCAGCCGAGCTCTTCAACCTTTCTTTTCTGTCACATTACACAATACAACTGCTTTATGCTGACTATCTGCCCTTTCCTCCTCTTTCTTAGGCTTATCTCAATAGACCCTGTCTCAGAGTCACTGAAAAGAAGAAAGAGAAGCTGAATTTATCTGACAGTTATTTCTATCAGATAAACTAAAGTTCAAATGACTGGAACTCTTTTGCCTTTCAAAGCCCTTCAGTCCCCTGATGTTTTCTCATGCAATATAGACCTTTCTGAAACAGGAGTTGCTGTCACTGTCTCTGTGCACTGATGTGGACCAATCTACCTTTGATTTGACTTTACTGAAGGATAAACACTTCTGCTGTGGGCAAGGGGAGTATGGCATCACTCAAAGGAAAGTATAAGATTATTGACTGCTTTTCTAACTGCCTACAAAAAAAAAGATTTAATCTTATTTACTGATATCAATCTCCAGTCCTGCTTAGGCCAGGTTGTTCTCTGTTCTTACAGTGCCAGATTGGCACACAGAATTTTTACTATTTGATGGGGTTCACCTCAATGAATCTTTCAGATTAAGGTGAGTATATTTTTGAGCTGTTTTGGGATAAAAAATGCCCTTCAATGGAAACATTTTCTAGCCTATTCAGCCAAAAAGAAAGCACACAGAACAATGTGATATTTTCGACATTAATTGGCTTGGCTGTGGCAGACAGGGAAGGTCTTTGAAGTGACTTCCAGGAGGTCCATGATGTCTTGGAACAAGAGATGCACCCTGGGTATGTTCAATCTTCTCCCTTCCACTGCACATGAAGTTTTCTGTGCACATCTACATTGAGCAGCAGGACATTTTAGCCCCAGCTTCACTGCAACTGCTGTTTAACACAGAGTGGGCCTGAGTCCTTGCTGTTGAGCTCCATTAAAGTAGAGCTCTGCCCTGTTAAACTTAATTGTACTTTAAGTCTGAAGCAAACCCCAAGAACAAAAGTTATAGTTTTGTCGAATTACTCTGGCTACTACAGTGGTTATAAACTTTATTAGTGTGATTATGACCTATTAAAGTCGCATTAACTTTTTAATGTGCCAGGGATTGCCACTGTAATGTCTGATAGACTTAACTGAAGGCTTATTTCCTGCTCTTTATGCTTCAGAAACAGACTTTTATAAACCAAATTATATCTTCTCTGTAATTAGCAAGTTCCATAACAGAATCTTTATCAGTATTTCCAGTAGGCAAGGCTATACTCCTATTTTAAAAGCTTCTCTACCTGCCCTATAAGATCGTGTCTTCCTTTATTCTTCCTTTTTTTCCTTTTTATTTGTAGTTCCAGATCTTGAGTGTCAGTTTGGGGTATGATGAAGCCTGCTCAGTAAGCTGTAAGGAGTCAAAGCTTTTAAGAGATAAAAGCTTAATTCCTGTCATGGTGCAGGCTCAGTCAGAAAAGTCTGCAATGGATTCATACATTTATTTCATGGTCCAGTGACAATGATGTGTTCAGGAGCAAACCTGCACATCATTGGTGAGAACTCTTTGAAAAGCTTATGAATAGAGAGGCACTTAGCTCTAGTTACAGCCGCTTTATCCACTGTGAACAGGTACAGAATGTCCCTTATACAACGAGAAAATTACCACTAAGAAAATTACCACTAAGACCTCCCTCTTTCTTCTACAGACACAAGCAAAACATGTAACTGTTTCTTTCTGTAGATTCGGCACTGGACTTTCTCATAGAAGAAGCCTCAAAGACATCTGCTGGCCAGGTATTTGCCTGCTCTTCACTCCAGAAGTTCCACATGGCTTGGCAATGTGTGCTCACAGCCCAGAAACCCATCTGCATCCTGGGTCCAGCAGGTCAAAGGAGGGGATTGCCCCCCTCTACCCTGCTCTTGTGAAATCCCACCTGGATCTGCTGCATCCAGTTCTGGGCTCCCCAACAAAAGAAAGGTGTTGGATCTCAGGAAACTGGAGTTTTTGAGCTTTCTGTGCTTCCAGGCACAGAAACCCTGGAAAACACTGCACTGAACCTAAAACCTTGAAAAAGATTTTGAAATATAAATAATGAGTTAGAAAACACAAATGTGTAGTAGGTTAGATGTGTGAATTTTCACTGGGTGATGGGTTTTAAATTTGAAGTTTTTACAGTATAGTGGTAGTTAGGAGACAAGATGGAAAGTTTTGGGTGGTGTCTTTTCTTCTTGTTCATCTTCTTCTCTTCCTTCTTCTTCACAAAACTTATGTAGTAACTTCTAGTTAGTCAGTCTAAAGTCACTAAGCGTCATAGGAAACTATTATTGGGTCAAAAGTATAAATAATATAAGTATTAAACTTTTATTAGTGTATTTAACTTTAAAAGGCATTGAAGCAAGCTTAGATGAAGCCATTTTTCCTACTTCTAACAAAGAGCTAGAGGTACTTTCTGTAATTCTCTAATAAAATATACTAAACATCCAAGTCCCAACACAAGAACCTGTCTCAATCAGCTTTCTAATAATCCTAGCTCTGAACAAAAACAAACAAAACTAATGACAAACCATTAATTAGTCGTGCAAAGCCCAACAAACACTCCTACAAAAAGGCATCAACCTGTTGGAAGAAATCCAGATGAGGCCACAAAGTTGACCAGAGGGATGGAGTTCCTCTGCTGTGGAGAAAGGCTGGGAAAGATTGTTCAGTCTGGAGAAGAAAGGCTCTGGGGAGTTCTGAGAACCCATTCCAGTACCTAAAGGGGCTACAAGAGAGCTGCAGAGACACCTTTTAAAGAGCATGGAGTGACAGGATGAGGGGAAAGGGCTTTAAAGTGAAGTAGATTTAGATTAGATATTGGTAAGAAATTCTTCACTATAAAGGAGGTGAGTCCCTGGCACAGGTTGTCCAGAGAAGCTGTGGATGGAAGGAACATTTCCTCATCCCTGGAAGTGTTCCAGGCCAGGCTGGAGGGGACCCTGAGCAGCCTGGTCTAGTGGAGGTGTCCCTGTCCACCACAAGGAGGTTGGAGCTGGATGATCTTCAAGTTCCCTTCTAAACCAAGCTATTTTATGATTCTAGTGAGAGACATCAGACCATTTTACAAATATTAGTCTTAAATTTAATGTTAAAATGTTTTTGAACATTTGAAAATTATCTGAAAAGACCTGTACAGAAACATAAGTGTTTAAGTACCATTCCTAGTTGTATCATACCATTAGTAGAAGTGCACATCTATTTTTAAACACATGTTTTTAATCGTAATTTACCAGTGTGATAAGCAAAATTATTCACAAGAAATGGTAATTTTAAAAGCTGCCCCTACTAAGGACAATTTTAGAATGGTTGAAATGTAAGCTTTTTAAGGACAAGATTCTGTTTTTCAGTCTGATGTTTTTTAACTTTAAATTTTATTTTACTAGTAGAAAAAAGTTGCACATGAAATGAAACTGAGAACAGATAAATATTTAATTATATGATTACCTCAATTCAAAGCTTCTGCTTTTTATATTTTAGACAGATATATATATATGGGTTTTTGCCTCAGTATGTGTATTTTAACCAAGCATTTTTCATAGTTCACAAAACTACTTCCAGTCCTCTTTATACAGCTTGAAGACATAAAAAAATTTTGCCATCCTCTTTTTACGGCATGAATTTGACTGATTTTGTCAGTAGAGACAAAGTTATAATTTCTGCTTAAAATAAATGAGAAATGTTGACGATCTTAAAATCTGACTTGTTCTTCATCAAGAAACTTTATTATTATTTGTAGACTTCTGCAATGTCATGAATTAGCAGTCATCTTTAAAAATCTATCTATTCCTATATATTAACACATTTTGTAGGTCTTCTGAAAAATATGAGCAGGGAATGCATTAATTTTTAACTTGGTCAAGTTTATCAGTGTATGGTAGCTTATTCTGAGGAATCAGTTTGCCTCCATAGCTGAAGAAAGGAATTTTTATAAAAGCTTTTGATCAAGACAAGAAAAGATAGAATTTTAAGGCTTACACTTTCTCTTTTTGTTAAAGTTGAAACGAAAAAATTACAGCTTTCTTTAAAAATTGATATAATTTTTTAAATACCTATATCCCTTAATTCACTGATTAAATATAATTTATGTGCAGTGTAGTAATTATTTTGGATCTTCTTGTTTTTAAGAGGAAGTAAAATAAGGTGGTTGAAACCAAAATAAAAGATCTGATTTATGGTCCCTGTCAGATTTAGACACAGCATCTGAGGAGATCATCTTTCAAGGTGTCTGCCAAGCCATTCCAACTGTGTTTCCCACATCAGAGCAGCATGTGCAGAGACCAGGTGTAGGGATCAAAGTTTGCAAACTGGGAATACCCAAAAATATGCAGATTTTTGTTTGCATTCTTTTTTTTTGGTGGAAAGGACATCCCCAAATGAAAGACATTTCATTTTATTTCATTTTTCTTCATCTACCTTTCATCACTTTATTTGTCTTCTTAAAGGAAATCTCAGATCTCATTAATAAAAAGATTTATCTGCATGGATAAAAGAAAAATGTGCATTCTGGAAAATTGCACCATTCCTCTTCTGTTCAACTACGTCAGCTGCTGTTAGAGTTCATTGTCCCATATCATATCCTGCTACATGATTAAAGAAATATGTTAAAATTATCAAAAGAAACTATTAGCTTTTCAATTTTTACATGGCTTCTTTTTGATGATCTTGGAGGTCTTTTCCAACATAAATGACTCTATGATTCTACGATCTCTCTTTCTCTAAAATTTACTCTTGTTTGCTGCCTTGAAAATTTAAGAGGTGGTTGGTGTTTCCCTTAAGCATACCATTGGCTGGTTCATGGCAGATCCCTGGTGGGAAATAGGGTGGATAATGTATATGGACATTCTGAGCAGACCAGACTGCTGCAGAACCCAGCACGAGGCAGCAAGGAGAACAAGACAGGAAACAGTCAATGCTTAGCAGAGACAAGCTGAAATTAGCCTGTAAAAAGACAGCTTAATGCAATAGCAGAGGCCTTCCTGATAAGACATTAGAGGGCTGTTAGACTAATCTTTCTCTCATTAGTTCATTCTCTGTGGTTTGACACATAACTTAAGACCCCACGAGTTAAACAGGCTGAAGCAACGACACAGTCCTGCCATGTACAGTTATTTCCCTCTGCATGGAGCAATTAGGAAATACTAATGAGCATCCCAGGAGGATCCCCTGAAGAGCCTCACTGCTGAATGCCATATGAACAGCAACTAGGAACAGAGAGAAATAATGCTTAGAAATGTTTATAAACTTGGTCGTGCCTTGTTGCTAGTTTAACCTCTAACTGCAGTGAAGTAAGCCCTTCTAGCTCCTGATTTCCCTGAAGAAGTAAGACCCAGTATAAATCTGGATAAAAAAGAAAGTTTGGATGAACTATTGAGCCTCATCCTTCTTGTGGGAGTAACAACAAAGCAAAGAGAAATTAAATCAGGGATTTGGGCAATGATCTATTCAATTTTGTATGCATTAGTGACATCAAGGCTGGACCCTAAGAGGTTTAAAAAAGTGAAGCTGATGGGCAGTTGATTGAGGCTAGGCCAGTGTGGCATTGGTGGACAATGAAAGAAAAGGAATGATGCAGCTGTCTACTCTTTTCTTTCTCTTTCTTATTTTTCCCTCATATATTTTCTTAAGTGATATTTTTATGCTTTTATATTGCTATATTACTATAGGTACTAATAATAACAACCAAAATGGTTGCATACCTGCTTTCCATTGTAACCAAATTGTTCTAAAATAAACCCCACATATAAATAAATATATAGATTTATGAACATTGATCATTCAATGTTGTTTCACTCTAATCTGCTGTAAGAGAGCTATTAACAACCTGTGTTGCTCTTGCCTTCAGGAGTGGGTCACAACACAAACTGTGAGTTGTTTCCATTCTTATTTTCTCTCTCCTGTCCAGCTGGGAAGGGGGGTGATAGAGCAGCTTGGTGGGCACTTGTCATCCAGCCAAGGTCAATGCACCACAATCAGGGCCATAGAAGGGTTTGGGTTGGAAGGAACCTTAAAAATCACCTAATTTCAAATGCCCCCACCATAGGCAGGGACACTTTGCACTCTCCCAGGTTGCTCAGAGCCCCATCCAGCCTGGTGTTGAACACTTCCAGAGATGGGGCATCAACAACTTCTCTGGGCAATCTGTGCCAGGGCCTCACGACCCTTATAGCAATAAATTTCTTTCCAATACCCAATCTAAACCTTCCTTCCTTCAGCTCAAGGTCATTCTCCCTTGTCATATCACTACATGTCCTCATGAAAAGTCCTTCTCTAGACCTCTTGGAGGCTCCCATTAGGTTCTGGATGGTTGCCTAAGTTGTCCTCATAGCCTTCATTTCTCCAGTCCTAACTCTCTCAGACTGTCCTCATGGTGGTTTCTTCCTCTGGATTCATTCCAAGAGGTCACCACCTTAGCTGAGCATCCATGGTGCATTTCCATCCCACTCCCTTTTATTTCAGTCAATGGACTCTGTGACTGAAAGACACTTGCAGTTTTGAAAGGCAGACTTCTTTGAGGTACTGTACATGCATAGATGCAAAGTATGTTTTACATCTTCATTCATAAATCCAGATATTTATGTTGAATGGCTCTTTCTCACTACAAAAGACTAAAGTATTATTAGTTTGGAGGTAATGTGTATTGCAATGTAATTTTAAGACAAATTTTACTCACTGACATTTTTTGGAAGCTAACATTGCTTTGGTTAGAGAATATATGAAATGCTAAGCAATAGTTTGTGCCTGTGATTTGTGCAGTGAAAAAGAGCTATAAAATGTAACAAATTCTTTCCAAGTACCTTGGAAATATCAGGGAGCCACAGAGAGTCATTATTTCTAATGAAGAAGATATATCAAACCAACATTTTTTTCTTTTATAAAATTATTTGTGAACTGAGCAGAAGCTGGTTATGTCATATTTTTACTTTGGTAAGACTTCTAATGCAGACTTAGTGGTTATTTTCACAAATAAGCCTGAGAAATCTGGACTAGATGAAACGGCCACAGAGTAGGTGGAAAGACAATTTGGAAGCTGTACTCAGGGATTATTTGTCAGTGGTTCACAGTCAAAACAGAGGGAAGTGCTGGGCAGGATCCAGCAGGCGTCTGCCTTCCTTTTGGAGCTCTTCAATACTTTTGCTAATGATCCAGATGATGGAATGCAAAGTGTACTTATTAAATCTGCAGGTGACAACAAGCTTCAAGAAGTTCAAGAACAAGACTGGAATTCAAAATTATGCTGAGACACAGGAGATACGGTTGGAAAACCTGCACTGAAATTCATTAGGGACTCATGCAAAATATAACACTTCACAGGCATAATCAGCTGTAAAAAATCGGAATGGGGACCAGCTGCTTGAGCAGCCGTTACACAGAGAAGTGTTTAGGAGTTATAGTGAACAGTCATCCTCCTCCAACCCCCTCCCTCCATCATGACTGTAAAACCAGCAGCATAACCTTCAGTCCCATATGCTGTTATCCCTTCCATTTATTCAACACTGGGAAGGCCACTTCTAGAGCAACACATCAAAGAGAGCTATGGACAAAAGCCAGAGGACAGGAGTGAGAGTGATCACATATTGGAAAAAAAATATATTTTAGGAAAGACTGAAAAAAAATCAAACTGTGCAGCCAAAAGAGGAAAAAACTGGAAGCATACTAGTAACAGCCTTCATGTAGCCAATGTACTGCTGAAAACAGGGAAGAAATATCCTTGTAGGACATGATAAGAAATACCAACCTCTATTTTTTAAAGATTAAGTTTAGATTTCAGGACAAAACTTCTCAAAGCATTAGAATGGGTTTCACAGAGTCATTGGAATATTGGTTTAAAAGGATTTCTGCAGGCCATTTAGTCTAATCTTCAGTTCAATGAGGGACTTTGGCCACTGTTAACTTTCCTGGAGGAGATGTGGAGTCTTTATAATATAAGGAGTTTTAGAAGAGAAAGAAGCCAAAATGATGCACTTAGCCAAGGAATAGACGTCTCCATATTTCAGTATTTTTGTACCAACTGTTGTGTCTGCCTGCTGCCCCATTTAACTACTTGGAAGTGGAAATGTTCAATTTCCCAAAATGTGTTAATGTTGAGAACTTGCTTTTAAAGGAGACTTCTTTAGGAAGCTGCTGCTGGTTTTATTTGGAAGTCTTCATAACCTAGTACCTTCAGCAGATAATGGAATCTCCTTACTACATGGCTATTTTGAGGTGTTTAGTAAGATCAGGCATAACTTTCTGGTTTGAGTAAAGTCCAGAAGCAGCTCTTTCACTGCTGGAAAGCACAAAAGCTGTGTGAGCAAAAATGGCTTTAGTAACTACCAGAATCTATTGTTACAAGTCATTATGGTGACTCCATAATGTTAAATCATCTCTATACATGGCATTGTTGGATAAAAAAATCACTCTTATGAAAGGACATCACACCTGGAAGTTTTGGTCAGAATGAAAAAGTGAATGTTCTGTGGTTTATCCTGTAACAGTTTTTACATTCAATCATATTGCTGGAGGAGTAAATTAGGTCTCCAGGGGGTCCTAATCACTAGGCTACAGACTTATGCTGCCACTTGTGCTCTGCTGGGTTTCATGAATCTCAAATTATTTTGCTATCTAGTAGATTACTATCCTCAGAGGGGAGTAAAGAATGAGAAATATGCACAAATTCACTCATTCTCCCTCTCTGTTCTCTATCTAGACAGTTAGAGTAGTTTATTCAGAAAATGAGAGAAGTAGGTATGAATCTGTACAGATAGAATTGAATATCAAACTGCACTGTCCTACCTCATAGGAGAGTCATTATTTTTTAAAAAAGGGGCTAAAGGCAGAGAGAAGAAATGAATGGCATTCCAAACTTTTGCCTTGTGAGACATTCTGTGGGAATCTTTAAAGTACCACTTTTCTTCCAGGAAGGATCCTAATTAAATAAAGTGACCTGGGTAGAAAATATCACAGCCCTATCACCACAGAAGTACTCTATGAAGCTAAAGAGGAACTTAGAGCCACTAGAGAAATCATGGGAAAATGTGTAAATAAAGTTCCTGTGGCATTAAATGCCTCCAGATCTAGAGTAAAACTTCTGAAGATACAGTTCCACTTTACCTTGTGTGGAGAATCACCACCTCTTGTTTGCTTGGAATCTGACAATTTTTGCATTTGGCGATTTGCAGAATTTTTGTTGAGAAGAGAGTAAAGGAAACCATTCCCTATCCATCCTCCCAGACCACCCATGACCTGGCAGAACTATGACACTCACAGACACAGCTTTGTGTATGAGCACTGCAGGGTTTAAATACAGAGATCTCAACTCATTTCACTGAAATCTTGTTACCCAGCAAGTCTAAATCAGTGCTGTAATTGCTGCACAATTTCTCTATAATCAATGCAGTGGGCAAGGCTTTACAGAAGCCAGCTTAAATCTCCTGTGGTCTGAATGCCTTTCTGAGATGTTGCCATCCTCCCTCCTCTGATGGCAGGATCAATCTTGGGCAGAGAAGCAGAGAAATTTGGGCTGTTGTGCCCTGGATGTACATGGTGGGTCCAGCACTCAGCATCCACCACAATATTTCCAATCACACAGAATTCAAAGACTCAGAAAGTTTTAAAGATTCTCAAAATGTTTGGGGTTTTTTGTTTGGTGATGGGAATGATTATTTTCAAACTCAAACCTATGTGAAATTATCAAATTGATTTGAAGAGGCAACTAATTTGTCTGCTAATTGAACTACACCTCCTTCTATTTTTGTGTAGGTATTTGAACATTGTTCAAAATAAAGCAAACCATTTCTATTTTTTTTGTCAACTTCTTCACCTCTAGAGTCATTGATTTCATTTTAGGTCATAACTCACACGTCCTTTTATCAATCTATCTTACAATTAAAAAAATTTATTCTAATAAGTAGTTCTCATTTTTATATTGTCCAGTAGGTGATGTTATAGTTATTGACACTTGTTAAAAAAAAAAAAAAACAAACAAAACCTCCAAATATATAATCGGCTAAAAACCACTGTCTTATGATTGTTATTCATTAAGAACAATATTTGCAATTCCTGATCAGTTCAACCTGGTAAGATGTTTCCTTAGAATCCACTGGAAATGCTTCAGTAAAATAAGATTCCAGAGAACCACACAGAAAGTCCAGCAAATCCAAATTAATCCCAGCCAGCAGAAACATGGTCCCTCTCACACATTTTGCATTCCTAAGAAAGGGACTGTAGGCCAAGCATAAAAAGCTAAGTTATATTTGATAGTACAGGGAATTCTGGATAAATAAATAACTTTAATTTTGAATGGATTGAATGGCATGCACACAAATGCATGGGGTGATAGGACAAGGGCAAATGGCCTTAAAATGAAGCAGGGTAGATTTAGATTAGGTATTACAACCAAAATTCTTTACTATGATGGTGGTGAGGCACTGGAACGTATTTTCCAGAGAGGCTGTGGGCTCCCCATCCCTGGAATTGTTCAAGGCATGGTTGGATGGGGCTCTAGTGGAAGGTGTCCCTTCCTTTGTGTGGAGTTTGGAACTTGATGATCTTTAAATTCCAGAAATAGCCTCATTAAGGGCTAGTAGAGGGAAAGGAGCACTTGTCTCAACCTGCTGGCCACACTCTTCCCAATGCATCCCAGGATACTCTTGGCCCTCCTAGTGACCAGAGCACTGACAGATCATGGTCAGCTGTCACCCACCAAGACTCCAAAATCCTCAGCAGAGCTGCTCTACTGCAGGTTAGCCCCGACCTGTGCTGGTACTTGGGGTTATTCCTCCTCAGGTGCAGGACCCAACACTTACCTGTGATCCTTTAATTGAATATTCCTAATGTTAACATTCAAAATGAATTCTTCAAGAAGGGAGAGCTCTCCTGTTGTCCTGTGAAGATCCAGCAGCTATAGGAGTGGGAGTATAGTCTATAAGCCAGACCTTGCCCCATTAAGGAAGAATATATATGCCAACCCATTCCTTCAGGATTTTCCGACTGAGCTATTCTTGGAACACATACTAATTGATTTTTATGTAATGTCCATTGATTGACCACTCTAACCTTGAATTCTCATACATGAAGGAGCAAATATTTTTGAAAGGATTTGACACAGAAGATGCAGTTTGTCAGTGAATATAGATAAAGTGGTGCAATTGATTCCTTTAGGGGATCCACGTCTACATTTGAAACTCAAGTCTAGACAACAGCTACAGCACTGGCATTTTCAAAGTACTGTATTACAGCTTCAGCTGGCATGAAATGGTGTGCACAATGGAGCCAGAGTGATTTACACCTGCAGAAAAGCTGGCTAGCTTTAAAGGTTTGTTTATGAAGGTAAAAAAAGGTTAAAAAACAAAAATCACTTTTTCATCTGTTTTCCTCCTTTTTTTCTTAACTTATATTTTATGATCTGTCAAAAGCCAAATAAAAAAAGTGAGAGCAAACTGCTGTGACAAAAAAAAAAAAAAAAAAAAAAAAAAAAAGAAGAAAAGCAAACTGCTACTAGAAAACAGCATAAGCAAATTAAAATGGAAAGAAAATGCCAGAAACTACTACCGTGCTGCATTCTTTGGAGAATCAACTTGCGATGGATTAGCGCAAATGTGCCCTGATCCATCATCATGTTCTCCAGTTCAGCAAGCACAAACTGATAGTTTGGAATGGAGGTAGCGTGAAGTAAATGCTGTAATTTGTGACTGTGTGACAGCAAATGAAACTCGGCAAGAGGGCCAAGCTATCTGAAGCAAAACAATAATAGCTTGGTGAGCATATTAGGCAACCCCAGAGGAGAGGAGATGAAAGATTCAGGCAATAAGGAGAATGTATGTATTTTAGATGTTAGGCAACCCTATTCTCAAGGCATTACAAGCAACAAGAACATCTGAAAAGTGCATCTGGGTTGGGCAGAAACATATTCACCCCTGGTAAGCACATTTCCTAGTAATGCCTTGGTGAGAAGAAATAAAAATAAATAGGAAAATAGAAAAGGATTATCGCCCTGGCTAGTAGATCCTTTTCAGAAAGCATCTGGCTAGAGGTAAATAGTATTATGAGACTTTTCCCTAGTTTTTATGATTTATGTGTTCAGTTCCATCAGATCTAGGATAGGGTGTTTATTGGGTACTACATGCTCTGAGAATTTATGTTGCATGGCTAAACATCATGTCTGTATATCTTTTCTCAGTAATCTCTGATAATACCCAAATGGGTGTTTTATTTTAAACATCTGGACAGCCGTATGGTTCGTGAGAATTAAGGTGCTAAGTGAAGAAAACAGCACAACCATAAAACCTTTCAAATAAACAAAGCTTTCTTTGGAACATTAACTTCTTTACAGAGAAATCTTCTCTGTTCCTAAAAATGCACTTAGTACTTTATGTCTTAATCTCGAGGTAACGCTTTTCTCTTACAAATAATCTCAAGGCATTTAATGGTACCATTACTGTAGAAAACTATGAGATATTTGCATAAAAGGCACATCACCAAAAAGAAATATAGAAAAATTAAACCTCTTCTTTTTCCCCTAGCTTTTGTCTTTGTTTCATACTAAAAGCAGGAAAATACTGTTCAGCAGGGTGTTCTCTTCTACTTAGTAATAACACTGTCAGCACTGTCATAAAAATAGTTAAAGGTGTAATTTAGGGAAATTTGTCTGCATATTAATAATTGAGTTTCTGTTTGTTGACACTGAAATCCAAAAGAGAGGGAAAGATAATGCAATGTATTCAGTTCTTTGTCTTTATGCACGTGCATGTCTATGTCAATGCATGTCTGCATGTTTATAGCTCAAAACCACACGTAAAACTATTCTCTCATGTGAAAATAACAAAAAAATATGATGAGAATCACTACTCACAAGTCATTTAAAGTAATAAAAATCATTGGGTATTACTGTCTTTCAAAAGTACTTTCAAGAGTTGAAAACATTCTTCTATTTCAAATTAGAGCAATAATAAATATACACATACATAGGAGACAACGACCTTCAGCAAGATAAGAAACAGAAATATGTAGACCTGGGTAATCTGGTAGCCTTCCCTTTTTGCCATGCTCTTTTCTTCGAGAATGATTCTATTTCTATTATTAACTATTGCTTTATTTTACTGA
The DNA here is from genome assembly GCF_052056855.1 of Sturnus vulgaris. Lineage (NCBI taxonomy): Eukaryota > Metazoa > Chordata > Aves > Passeriformes > Sturnidae > Sturnus > Sturnus vulgaris. The sequence goes on from NC_142243.1 coordinate 150,913,069, forward strand.
GGAATTAGTTTCTATCTTAACTGAATCTTCACTATCATAACCTGTATTTCTTCCTGTACTGACTCATTCTCATGCATTTAAGTTTATTAAATGCAGTGCAACAGGATGGATAAATAAAGTTTGCTTGGATAACCATGATTGCAGGACTAGAGTCTGGAAAGAAAAGAGTTTGCTTGGTCATACTTGACCTATATTGTATTGTATGTTTTGAGGGGGCTTCTTCGGACCTTCTTAAGGAGCAATTAGAAAATTTCTATCCGGATGTAGTGATTTTTCCTGATTTTTCATGCCCTGCAAACTTACTACTCGCTGGTTGTACAGGCATACCTGTAGAGAAAAATCAGATTAGAAATACACAAAGGATTTATGCAAAAGTCAATGTTTAGAGTTCTCCAGCTCTGTTATACTTTGAAGATATTCTTAAAATAGGTTGCCTAGCTTTTAGTTGGATTTTATTTTGTTTTAGTAAGAATAATCTTTTAAATTTTAAGGCTTAATTTTTGCTGGAGGATAAACGCAATGGTCTTGGCAAGGCTGCCTTAGTGTGATTCTGAAAGGCAGAATGTGATTTTCACAGGATCTGATCAGTACTGAGCCATAGCTTAGAAATGGAAGAAACTGCACAATTGCAAATGCTAATTTCCCTTTGTACCATTGAACTTATCTGCATATATGGGAGTTGCTAAAAAATGGTGATATCTTTGGGGTGATCTCATACTACCTATTATCATTACTTATGTGAATAAACCAGTGACAACCCCGTGGAGATGATTAGGGTTTACAGAGCATTATATTTCAAGTCAGGCTGGGCGAAATGGAATTCTGTCTGAAAATGGAATTTCCTCTCGGCCTGGAGAAGAGAAAGGTAAAGGTGGCTGTAAAGGCTCCCATTATTACAAAAAAAAAAAAAAAAAAAAAAAAAAAGAAGCTTTTAAAGAACACAGATCCAAACTCTTAGAGGTATTAGGGAAGATTAGAGACAGCGGTCTTTCTTTAAGAAAGGAAATTCTGACTGGAAATTATGAAAAATTTTCCCTCAGGAGAATGAAGAATACTGTGTCTCCATCTTTGGAGCTTTTTGGAAGAGAGTCTGGAAAAGATTGTCTGAAATCATCTTAACTTTGGAGTTAGACTTTCTTTCTGATGGAGGAGTTGTGTTAAAGATCTCCAGAGGTTTCTCCCAAGGACCTTTAGTTATATTTACTTAAGGGAAGAACATAAGGCTCCTTTTATAGTCAAAGGGAAGAATATGATTCTGAAGAAATCACTCCTTCAGTGGCTAAAGAAGGACCCAAAATTAGCATTTCTTCTAACTCATTTTGTATTATTAGATATTCTATTTTTTTGACAAAACAAAATGCCAGTCTTCTAGTCTGGACAAATATTCTTTGTAAGGCTTGGAGAAAACATGGGTAAGAACTCAACCCTAGTTAAGAGGGGCACTTTTCCACTCTGCTCCTTTTCTGTGCAGGTTTTTTGCTTGGTTGCCCAGCTACTGAGAGGAGAGGGAAAGGTGTGACTCAGTGGAGAGGAAAACAAAGCAGCCAGACACTCTGAGCCAGCAGTGTGCTGTAGGGACACACAGCCTGTGACCCAATTCGTGCCCTGCTGGTAATGAAGCAAATGCAAAGTAGCATTAATAGGCAGCCCAAATGCAATCCTTCAGGCACAGGCTCTTTTTTCCTCAAACTCACACTCCATTTTGCATCTAAAAATGCCAGAGGACAGTTTGTCTAGAGATTAAAATCTGTTCTAATGTATAAGGATTGACAAGCAGTAAGTTTCGTTGCATTTGAGGTTTTGAGACTGTCTTATTCCAAATAATTTTTAATGAAAAGGGGAGAAAATGAACTGTCTGGATCACTGATCTTTTTATAGATAATATACATTTCTATGAGAAAGAAGAGAAATGGACTTTAAATTTTAATTCTACTCAGCTTCTTACAGCAATCCAAATTTCCAGTGTAAAGACAGTTCATTCTTTGGAAAACTTGGTTCTAAAAAATTCATTCTAGATTGTAAAGACCAGGTATTTTCTAAGTGGCATGAAGAAGGCAAGAGACTGCATGTCTGTGTACAGGTTTTCAGGTCCACCCATTTAATCCAGAATACAGGTTGAGATCATAACATGCAAAAGAAATCTGGATGCATTTTCCTTTATTTTCTGCCAAGAATTAGAGCTGGATGCAGCCCTCTATACGTGGTTATAAAAAAATGGGCTGAGCACAATACCTATTTCACTTCAACCAGCCCCCCAGTAAACAAAATTTATTGAATATTTTGAGGTTTATTTGATCCACAGCCCGAGGTGGAGTATGATGGAAAGCCCTGAATTGTTTCTCTGGAAAACTAAGAGAAAAATTATCCTGCTGCTCACTACGTGTTGGCTGTGGTCTGAAAAGTCTGTCCATCCTTGACTACTTCAGAGGAAAAGACTGGAAAAGTATGGGCCCACATAGCCTACTTTTGCACCCAGAAAATGGACACTTTCTATTAATGAGGATGGCCGTGTAGATTATCTCTTGTTTGTTTGTTTGAAGGGGTTTTTTTGTTTGGTTTGGGTTTTCTTTTTGCTTTTTCTTTTTTTTTCCTACTTTCTGTTGCAAATGAAATATGCAAACACAGTCTGGATCAAGGGTGAAAATCTGCTGTTTAGTTTTGGGAGACCCTATTTTGTTTAGCTTTGGTTTTGGCTTTGGGGCTTTTTGTTGGTTTGTTGGGTGTTTTTTCTCACCTGAAGGGGTATTTTGATAAGGGTTCAGTGTGCAAGTTATCATTTTTGTTGAAGTCTAACACAGAGCTGCCTCTATTTATCAAAGTAATGTCTTCCATAGCACAAATCTAGTACGACAGGAAGGACAGACCCTTTCCTTTTTGGGGTTTGAATTTTATTTATAATAGCATGGTACCAGCAGCTTTATACTAAGAAACTCTGGCCTGAAAAACAAAAACGTGTTGTTGAGTGAGAATTGGAGAGAAGAAACCAGCTCAGGGTTATCTCTGCTGCACCTCAAGTGTCTTCACAGCAGATGAGGCAGCTGCAACCTTACTGCCACTTTTATTAAAAAGGAAAGAAAGGAGAAGAGAATTACCACTGTTTGCCTCTTCTATTTGGTCTTGTATCCTAATAAATTAGCTGCTTCTTATTTTGAATAGCCCAGTTCTCACTGCTGTTTATACTTGGTATATTGATAGCTCCAGGGAGTATTTTGGTAATGAGATAGGTAAGTTGTAGTTTTTCACTTTCTTTCTTGTGTGGGTCTTTTGGGTCGCATACACTCTGGAGATTCCTGACAATGCCTGCAGAATATTTTCTGACTACTTTTTAATGTTTTTTGAGCAATGCTTTAATAAGAAACATTATGAATTTGATACTTTTGCTCTCTATGTATTCACCTTTTAGATGCAAATCCGACTCTTCATCTAACAGGAGAAATGGATATATGCAGATAAAGGGTGTGGGGACAGAAAGTGCTTATCAGACTGAAAGCCTCAAAGTTTCAAATATTTTGGCTGTTTATATAACTCATTGGATTTTCCCATTCCAATATACTGTAGAAAGTGAATTAGTCCCTTTGGGTAAAGGGTTAGAAAAGGAAAAACTATTTATCACAGGCTATTTTGAATTAATCTGTAGCAAGTTCTCTGCAGAGAGCCACCTTGATGTCCTTGTCCCAGAGTTCCTTCTCCAACTCCTGTGCTGTTGCTGCCCCTTGTCTCCCTTCTCCATCCCAGACATGCATTAAATGGATGAGTGGAGTGATTCCTTCACAGTCAGAGTTGGCAACTGCCACAGGAATCCTGAGGAAAAAAAAAAGTCTATATATGTGGCGGATATTTTAGTTAAAGAGAGGACAAAATCACTACTCTTTTCTGGGAACATTTTCTTTCAGCTCCTTCACATGACACAAAGCATCATGCTTTGTCTGACCTGCTGCACAACATGAGTGACATTGCTAACACAAAGTGACTGGGCTAAAGAAAACCAATGGGATGCAGCCGGAGTGCTTGTGCTGATGGCTCCAAAGAGGCTCCTGGGACTGTCAAGCAGTTAAGCTGCAAATGGGTTATTTGCTATGCTGTGGTCCTTGACATTCTTTGCACTGCTAGACAAAGAAGGGGGTGGGGAGAACACTATTTGCCTTTTCACTGAGATTTTTTTCCCTGCACAAAAGCGTACGATATAGGCTCGGCTTTTGTTTTGGCTCAAATTAATTTCCAAATAACACCATGACTCAGGAAACAATGAATGGTAGGAATAATGTACACCTCCGGAATGCTGTGCAGGAAAACACATTATTTTGCATCCACCACATTAGCTGTACACTGGGCTTTGTTTTCCACCACATCATTCATGGTACAAGTTAATTACACACTTTCAATGTGCTGCTTTCTTTCTTACCACACAAGATAATACAATTCTGAACTCATTTAAGCAAAGCAAAGCAAATGCTTTTCTTCCTATTATGTATTGTGCCAAGCAGTAAATAATAGTAATTAATAAAAAGTAGAAAAGAGTTCAGCAAAGTCACTTCTTGCTTTTATTCATAAAGAAAACCAAAATTTAATTAAGGACAGTGCCGGATGTTCCTCTGCTGTTCCCAAAATGTGATATTGGTCAAGGCAAATGTTTCTTGAGACAGGCTGACAGTGACAATGAAGATTTAATCTGCTTTCCCCAGCATATCCCAGAATTAGCTTTTCTATGGCACAATGTGTAAACTGCAAGCACATCTCTTGTGCAACAAGACAGCTGGTTCTAGAAGTTTATCCTGTGTATGGATGTGCCAACAAAGCTCTGATCTTCCTCCTCTTCTCTCAATTTAGTCTGATAAGTCAAATTGTAGTAGTCTTCAAAGCTTTTCCCTTTTACCGCAGTATTTATTCAAATTTCTCCATCAGTTCCCAGCTTCACATACTGATGTCCTTCTCCCTACATAATTATCTACATTTATCTACATCCCTGAGATTACATGTGTTTTAGCACCTGAGCATTCCCAAATTGGGGTTTTCCTCTCTTCTGGAACACAATACTGACAATGGGGTTGCTAACATTCAAAGGAATACAACTATTAGATTTTTTTTCCATTTAATTTCTCTACATTGAAGACTTTTTTGGTCAGCAATGTCGGATTCCTGTCAATAGCCTGTACCATCATGTGCAGCAGGTGGGCAGGTGTACCTGCCCATGGCAGGCAGGCTGGAACTAGTTAATCTTTAAAACCCCTTCCCACTCAAACTATTCCATCATTCTATGATTCAGTTATTAAGGAGGATGGATTCATTTTGTTCTCCTGTTAAAGAAGGTTGTAGGTAGTAGCTGAGGTACCTGAAGAGGGTGGTAACCACCAAATGCCACCTCAGTCAGAGCAGGCTGCAATTCCAAAATCTCATTAACAACTCTATGCTCCTAAGGCTTATGACCTGAGGGGAGCCAAGGAGAAGGGAAGGCAGGGAGAGGAAGCTGTGAGTGCAGAAACTTGTCACACAGTCATGCTAGAGAAGAAAAAGGGATTTTCTTTCTCTACCTTGCTATATAATTACCCTTTTCTAGATGTACATATCAGAGACCTGTGGGATGCTGTTGTAATGAGTTCCACCCTGAGAGGCTACCCCACTACCAATGCCAACTAATTTTTAGTTATATTAAATTATTTCACCATGTGAAATACAAAAGACAGGTCACACAATAATTCTAAAATTAGGAAAAAAGCGAAAAACATTTGATAATAACATATCTCAATGTAGGCCTCTCCTTGCAATTTGTGCTGGTACCCATTAATTGCATAGTCATTAGTATTAATGTACTATCCTTTGGGATTAGTTTATAAATAAGTGTTTTGTAGTCTAGGAGATAAATTGTTTCATCATTTGTCTTTAGTCACAAAAGCTGAACGTGCCTTTTATGCAAAAATAATGACTCCAGCTTGTCTGTATTTAAGTGTCAAGCTAGGCATTAAAATTAGAAACATTTCGATGAATGACCAGGAATTTTTTCTCTGACTAAAGTTTTTTTTTTTAACTCTGACTTACGCTTAGGAAATTAAACAGGTTAATGAGTAGCTGGAACCTGTGTTTTCATTCTTAATGGGAAATTTTAGGAGGAGAAGGAATGAAGGGGAATTTTTTTAAATAGATTTATGTCCTTTACTTTTATTTTTGTGACCTCCATATTGAACCTAATCCCCACATCCTGCAACAGCTAAAATATCATACCTAAGAGAAGGTCTAAAAGCAATAGATGTTGTATTAGACATTGATACGAATCTTTCAAATGCAAGAACATCTTGATTTAAGTGCTATTGATCTAGTCAAGGAATTTTAAGTCTGGATTATATAAATGAATTGCAGGCCATACACTGAGGCTGGATAAGAAAATTGTATATTATGTACTAGACACCTCTGAAAAGAATGGTTCTGGCTATTTCAGAGAGACACGAACTAGAAATGAATTCTGGAGTGGAAACAGGGAGAAAAGAATTACTTGGACTTCCCTCTAACCAAATATCAGTGAAAATGCTGACAAAAATCTCATATGCATAACTCTTATTTTGCATGGCTTAGCTTACTTCTCATGCTACCTAGAATAGAGTTCATCTGCTTGAAGTTTGCAGAAAGAACTTATCTCAAACTTTTTGTCTCTTCCATGACAAATGTTTTGTCTCCCTGAAAAGATTATTGTAAAGCAGAGTGCTCTCTTGGGAAGAAAGGAGAATGAAAATCCTACATTTAGAGATTTAAGACACCACCGTTAGGTCTGAATGAATTGACACCCCCTCTATTTTCTAAGAAGGCACACCAGAATTGGTTTTTTTTGGCGTAAGAAATTATGTCAGAGGAAAAAATTTGCAGTATTACCACTGTACAATTCTGAGAAAAGAACAGCAGCCTGCACTTTTCTGCTGAGAGAAAATTTTAAACAAGCTCAAGTGCTGGCATTCAAATTTAGCATCTTGATAGAAGAGAAGGGCTTCTTCTCTTGGTGGGTGATATTGTCTGCTCTCATAAGAAGCATACTGGATCCCTCTTCTAGGAATGTTCTTTGTTTTAAACCACATGTTGTATTGTTTACTGCTCATGTTATGTTGAAATGGAAGAATGTTATGCTTGAAGAAAATTAATTTCATGTAAGAATTTCAAAGAACCATTGTGGCTTCACTGACCTCTGAAGGATTTTTGTTTTGCTTGGAAGAGCTACAATTCATGTTTTCCTCTTCCTATCACCTTGTGACATTTAAGTGACAGAGGCAAAGTGCCTTAACACAACACCAGTTTGATTTTCCCAAACAGACACAAAATGCCCTAAACAATTTTGCATTTAGCACTCCATACATTCATATTTCTATAATTGCAATTCAATTCTTTCTTTTTCCCCCTCTCTCCTTTTCTGAACTTTGTAAAATTAACTATGGTTGAAGTTGTAACACTTTCCTACTGGTTTGCAATTTCTAAACAGAAAAAGTCAAACAGGAAATTGATATAAACGGTATGAAGAAGCATTTATACCTGCTGAATAATTGCCCTAAGTATATCATTGATTTCTGCAGTACATGTGCCAGGAACGAAAGCATTAATATTCATATTTCAGTGAGCAGGGAGGAGTGAAGTGCAGAGAATTGAAGAGACAGTTAAAAAAATGCTATAACTGTAAACTCAAACACTGCAAAATATTTGTCCTTATCTTGATTTGATTGACTTTATGTAGGCAAGATATCTTGAATAAGTGCTCACTGAAATATCTTGAAAAAGTGCTCTCAAAAGCAGAAGGGGCCCTGTATCTATTGACCAGCAATTTCACCTCCCAAACCATTTGTAGTTCAATAACGTGTAGGCATGAGAAGATTCCAGAGCACAAGTGACCTTCTAGACAGTGATTGTGAGTGGTCTATTTAATTTGCTATCAAGTGATTTGGTAGAATGAATACTTACATATATTTGTCTGTTGAAAGGTTGTGCCTGGAAGGAGGACAAAATACTGCTGGGGTCTCTGCTCAGCCTGCTGCAGGAACTGCTGAAAGAAGGGAGATTTTCCTTTGGAACAGCTGGAGAATCGCTGAGCAGAGAAGGAATGAAATAGACCTTGAGTAGGTCTGCAACACAAATGCAGAAAGTGAATGGACTGTGGTAGGAAAAGCCTTGGCAGCAAGGGGATTGAGGAGGAAGAATCTCTTGTGAGCAGTTTTGAACTTGTGCACCACTGAAGAATACTGGTTGGGAAAAAGGAAGAAGGAGAAAAACACTTTTTGGATATGCTTCACAATAAAAGATAATTTTAATTTTATTTAGTCTCAGAATGAAGCATTGTTATGTTCTAATTAGCCTTGTACTTGTGCAGTAAGAATTTCGCAAACATCTTGTTCCTCAACACTTCCTCCTCAACACACAGACTTTTCAGTCTGGTATATTAAAACATATTTTGTTTAAAGAAACATCCCTTGACAAGCACTCAAGTTCTTCATAGTGTCACAACTTGATTCTCATTACCATTGTGGCAACACTCATAACATTTAGAGGATTTTTATCCTCAGTAACTAACAGAAAAGTTGACAAATTTTTCCAGTATAGACCTCTGTATTGTAGCCACCTAAATTGTTTGAATTTCTGAGTGAATTCCATCGCCATTTTCTAAAAGTTTTGCCTTGATGGGTTTGCTGTCCAAGAAACATTAGAAAGGACCTATCTGCTCTTGACCAACACCTTCCACTTCCATGGGACTTCAGCAGGCTTCATGTTCCATAAAATCATAGAATGTTTTGGTTTAGAAGAGACTTCAAAGATTATCTAATTCCAAACCCTGCCATGGACAGGACACCTTTTACTCTTATCAGGTTCATCAGAGCCCCATCCGACCTGGCCTTGAACAATTCCAGGGATGGCCCATCCACAGCTTCCATGGGCAACTTTTTCCTACCTATTTGTCTCCAGCAGCATCGTGCAACTGTGAGCTCAGATACTTTATCTGAAAATGCAGTAAAATTGAAGCAAGCATGACACAAAAAGTTATTTAAATGTTGAATTGGTATTTTCAGAATGATAGGTGATTTTTAAGGAAATGCTAAGAAAATTTGTCACTAGGGGAAAACCAGAAAGCTTTTAAAGAAATTTCATCTGGTTAGCTGATTACTTTCTCTCTGTGCTGTGAATTAGATAGATTGCCATCTGTATTTAGAGCAGAATAGTGTTCCAGCTTCAGTCAGCAAAGACTTCCTAATTTAACTGAAAAATCTCACTGCTTTCAGGCAGTTTGTTACTTACCTTTCTGGGGAAGTCATGTCCCATCACCTCTGACAGAGTTTTCTGAGTACCACTCTTCATAAGATTAGGAAACTCTGTCCTCAAGAATGAGCAGGCCTTACTAACACCTTATACCTTATACTAAAATTTACACAGATTTCACATGCAAATTTTATCTCAATGCATTTTTCTTTGTATGAAAGAGCATGGGGAGATTGTAGGACTTATTTTCCAATTTTACCTGCATATTACTAATGGAAGAAATATATGCCATTTTGAGTAATATAATAAACTTTTTCCCAGATGGATCTAAATAAAATGGAACAATGGGTGAACTATAGTTCAATTGCTAGCAACTTTCCACTCAAAATCATAAATTAATCCAAGTCTAACAACTGCTCATGAAAGAGAGACAGGAACCACAGTATTCCAGAAATATAGAGATTTCTTCAATAGAGAGAGCAACTATGCAGGAAGAGCCTTCACTTAAAGAAATTTCCAATATAGGTAAAGGCTTAGGCTCGAGAAACAGAGTCAAATGAAAATTCAGATGAGGTTCTAAGAAAGAATTCAGAGGTGGAGTCATGGGTTGATAATAAGTGCTGCAGTGCAATAATCAGTTTTAGGGCTTGGATTTTGTTGGTGGCCATTGAGCATTGAGTGCTGTTTTTTGGGGGTTTATTTTGAGTCCAAGTTGGAATACATACAACCATGCAAACAACTCCACAGTTCAATATTCCAGACCGTGGCTCAGCCAGAGCTATCACTGAAGCACCTTTGAAATTCCAGACATTCTCCTGAGAGGCTAGAAATATATTTCAAACTGAATCTGCTAAAATGAATATGAGATTGCTTGCATACTTCTTTCCTTTAATCTATAGATCTTCCAGCACTTCACATCACTTGCTGACTTGCTTTTATTCCTTACACTTTTTTCTTTTCCCAGGAACTTGTGCTCACCAGGTTGAATGTGTTCTCTTGTTTATTGCTCCAGACACATCCTTCATTTGTTAATAGATTCAGATGCTTGTGCTCCTGATGGGTTTTGTTTGCTCTTGATTCAGTCACAGAAATCCGTGTGTAGCAAGGAATTTGAAAAGAGCATGCAGCTGTTTGCCAGATAAACTGACACATCATAATTTTGTACTTTTAGCAACCTCCTTTGTTTTAATAAGTATGGATGTCATGGATTTATAAACAAGTACTTTGAGGGTTTGAAGTTCATTTCACTATTGACTTTCTCTTATCTTTTATTTTCTCCTTATTTTTTTGTAAATACATTTGTGGACTTTGGAAAGACCTAGTGCTCTAGCAATCATATCACTTTCAATTTGCACAGGATTTTTTACTGTCAGACTTCTTTAATGGAATGGTAATGGTTCTTCTTTATACCATGGCTGAAATGGGCTAGAAGCTTTACAACCAAATAAACAAAATCTGGCCTTGGCTGTTCAGCTGGACTAAGTCCCACACATAATCACTCTAACTGAGCACATAATAATAACCCATGATGGCACTGTCTTGTTGGTAAGGTTTAGATGACAGCAGACTGAATCCTGATATGGTTGCTCAGCACTGTGGTGGTGGAAATATGAGCAGAATTCTGCTCTTGGGTCTAGGAGCTTAGGAATATGCCAAACCCTTGGCTTTTTCAGTAATTTCTTTGGATTTATTTATCCTAACAGAAAACACAGTTTAAAAATTGATTTTTTTACGCCTGCATGGCAGATGTTTTATAAATAAGAAAATAGTCTGAATGTGAGCAGATGATGAAAAATAAGGTTACAAACCCATATTTAGAAGGATCCAAATGCTCCCCAGAAATAACTTCTGTGCACCTAAGGTTAGGTGAAAGAGGGTCTTTTACAAAACAATCTTCATGTTGTACATCAGTATTAAGCAAAGGAACATGCTATGTATGAAACTGTAGGGACATCAGCACTGCTTGGCCTTTGTAACCACAGCTGTGTTCCTCTATTTCCTCCCAGGGCTATCAGCAAAGACTGGGTCACATCCTTGGTCTCACTCCTTTTTGCAATGCCCCTGTCACTTCATAAATAATATCTCACCACAGGAGATTTAGATAAGATATTAGGAATAATTTGTTTAATGGAAAGGGCTATAAATCTTTGCAGCACACTGGCCAGGGAAGTGGTGGAATCATCACCCCTGTAAGTGTTCAAAGAGAATTTAGATGAGGCACCATGGTTTAATGGTGAACGTGGTCCTGGTGCTGGGTTGATGGTTAGACTTAGTGATCTTTAAGGTTTTTTCCAACCTTAACAATTCTATGTTTCTATGACCTCACATAATTTGTTTCTGTGGGATTCTCTAGGTAGGACAAAATTTCAGCATATAGGAGGTCTGAATTTAGATGACCAAAGATCTGCTGATTTCTTGAGCAGGATAACCTTCCTAATCTTCTGGCCTATCATCATGCAACTCAAGATGAAGATTTGAGCAAAAATCCTGGGACATGCATCACTTCTATGTTTAAGCATGTACCCTGTAGAAACTTGCTCCAATGCCATGTTATTTCTATTAAAATTATCAAGGGATACAATTAAAAAACAATAAGAACAAACACTGACTGTTTTTCATTGAGTTTTATTTTCTGGTTTCTTTTTTTTTTTTTTTTTTTTTTTTAGATTTCTCCAAAGATGAAATCAAAATGAATTCATGTTTCGCAAAAAAATAAAAAAAAAGTTTTTTCTTGAAAGAATCTATCTGCTGCTCCATCTCTTGCTGTACCCACATCCTCAAATGGTGAGCACAAGAGGTGGTAATTTGCTTTTTCATGTTCCTTTCATGAAATTTTTCAGCACAAATATGGGAATAAATATTACCTACTAGTGTGTCAATCCTTTCATCTCCAACACTAGCACAGTCAGAATAACTAATTACTGCCACAGTATGGCAACAAAGCTGTTATGCCTCACACCAAGTAGTTGTTTAAATATCTCCAAGCAGTAAGAACTCTCTCCAGAAGTATCAGCAAATTGTAGTCTCACTGTGAAAACTGAGCACACAATTTTCTGTAATTTTATCAGCTCATCAGTTTTGACCGTGAGTGAACATTTGTACCAAGCTGTCCCCAGTCATCTACTTAATATTCTGTCTCTAGATGTTTCAGGGCTCTGTTCCTCCTCAGTGGATAATAATAAGGCATCTGTTCTTCGTGTTCAGAGAGGAAAAATGAAGGTGGAGCTCTGAGGGTACTGTATCTCTGCCCATTGGAAAGGAGTATATGATTGTTATTAATTGGAAGGGACAAGGGTGGCCTCTGAGGTGGCTGCTTAACTTTCCAAGGGACTGCAGAATTTAAAAAAAATGCATAAATACAAGTTCAGACTGTTTTAGATTAAATAAATGCCTTAGAAATGCTGGGGCTTCAACTCCTTGTATAATTGATGTAAAGATATGGACACCTTCACTGCATCACTCAGAGGACACAATTTAGGAAAATCCACACATACATCCAGGGCTCCTGAGGCAAGAACAACTGATCAAGTGCCTGAAGAATAAAACATATCATCAGCTGTGGATCTCCTTATGAGACTTGACTGCTGCAGTTTGGTTGTCTGTTGGTCTGATGGTCTTGATTCATTGGGGCAGGGGAAGAAGCAGAAAGTCTGATGGGTTAAAATATGCTCAAGCTCAGTGGGAAAGCCCTGGTACCTCCTCTGAGGAGGGGGAGCTTTCAGATCTCTGGTGGAAAGCCTCAGAAATGATTCTGGGGGCATTTTGGGGGTCTTTGTTGCTTTTGACACCTTCTAAGACATGCCAGCTCATTCTTCATGGATGTGGGTGAAGAGCACCTAAAGATCATGCATATATCTGAGCAGCTGTCCAGCCAGGCTGGGGATATCCATGCCATGATTCAAAACTCATGTGAGAATTATGCTGGGCATTGGTTATTCCCACTGGGACTGCAAAAAAGTATAAATCTAAGAGGGACACTCCCCAGTCATTGCACTACAACTGTCTGATCTTCCCAGGGAGAATGTGTGTGTGTTGCATGCAATGGCTCCACACACTAACAAAACCTTGATCCTGGTGCTGCCCATTTCCTTTGTACAATTTAATATCATTACTTCAGTTTCCTGTGTTCCTCCCAAATATCTGCACCATTCCATGAATGTCTATAATTCAGGAATAGCCATAAATAATTAAATCTGCACAACAGTGCAGAGTTTATGAAAGAAATTTAATCTCTGTGAATTATTCTGTGAAAGGAGAAAATGAGTTCATTGGGTTTAAGTCCACCATATTAGGGATAACAGCAAATATTTAGCTTTAAAGATGCAATTTCATGAATTAAGGTTCTTTCTGTCTGTTATCAAGATGACATTAAAAGTGGCCATGGATGTTTGGAAGCTTTACCACCAGATCAATTTCAATTACTTACTGTAATTGAAGAAGTGTAGGAATTTCTGAGGTGGCCACAGGTCTTGTGTGTCTATCTTTGCATGCCATATACACAACTGCCTGCACGAAATGAAGTTTGAATCAGCTCCACAGCTTACTTTAAACCTGAATTTTCATCACCACAGTAAGGAACATTGAAATATCTTGTTTCTGGCAGCTTCCAAAGAGTACAGATGATGGCTACTTGCTTGTTTTAAAAGCCCATGGAAATAATAATTTCTTCTGGAGCAGTCTATTATATATAGATCCTCCATGCTTATTTTAGAGGAAGATGGAAGAAGGAATCATGGGATTGTTCTGGGAGTTTTCACTGTATTTTCCTTAACCACAGAAAAAATAAAGAAATAGATAAATAAATAAATAAAAGACAGAAAGTGTAGTGATGAGACACTACTATGAAATTAGCTTTTTAACTCCCAGTCAATAGGCTCTTTACAAGGGCCCTTCATTTCAACCTTCTCATCTTCCTGAAATGAATTTGTAGTGAAAAGCAATTACAGTGAATATTTCCATATTCCCAATGCCCCTAAATGTACCAATATTAATTCTCTGAAGTTATCTTAGTAATATATTGTGTTTTCTCATATATTTCTTTATGTCTACATTTGTGTGCCAGTGACTCTGTGTGTTTGTGCATGAAAATTTCCGAGACAGGGCCAGATTTGACCACCAGGATAATTACCATTGACAGCAATTGGGAAAGCAAATATAAAGACTTCTAGTCCCACCTTTAGGACTGCAATGACTGCCCTCTGTGGAATTATACTGGGAATACTGACATCTCCATCTTGACTATCACAGAGCTGCTCAGGAAATCAAAACATTTCATTTAAACCAACCACACAGTTCTGAGGATGCTGTTGTCTCAAGTTGTCCCTGAAGAGGGTCCATTATTGCAGCAGCTGCTGCAGGAAGAGATTTTACATTGGATGCAGATTGAGTTAAATTTAAGAATCCTCTAAAGATTTACCAAAAAGATCATGATTGAAACTGCATGGAGGGAGAATTATAGGCAAATGTCTAAATTTTGACTCTCATCAGGAGGACCATAGAGTTAAATGTGGTATCAGGAAAGGAAAAAATTCACTTACAATTGATAAATGAGCATGAATTTAGTGAAAATTTCCCCAACTTCATTCTAACATTGCGCTTCAAATCTGTGATTTAAATGGATGGTTTAAGTGCACTACCAAAGTACCCAGGCTTATACAGCCCTGATGTAAAGGGCGTGTGTGCCTTCAGTCTCATCTCAGCAATAACTTTGGGAGTAATGGCTGAAGGCATCTAACTTGACTGAAAGGGTAGAGGATTCATAAATCTGTAGTCTTACAGGTCTTACAGGGAGCTGGGGATAAAACACAAAAATTTCTAAATACCCATATGGATAGAAAAGGTTTGGTCAGAGTTCATATCTCCTGGGTCACAAGAAATGCAAGTGTGTAGAAGGAGCAATATTTTACATTATGTTGTATGAGGCAGCATTGCTTTTGCATGAACAAGGCTGTTGAGTGGAAAGATTGAAAAAAAAACAAGGGAAAGACATGACTTTCCTATAACTCACTTATCTCATCAATATTTACAAAACATGGTAGAGAGGTTTTCTAAGCCCCATGACAAATCTAGAAATGTGAAAAAGCAATGTTACCCCTGGAATAATACCAACAAGGATTTGCTTAGATTAGGAAACTTGCCCAGGGGTCAGCCACTTGAGTGTCCCTTCTCTCTTCTTCAGGCTTTTTTTCCCTTCAAAAGAATCACAGAAACATTTAGGTGTGAAAAGATCCCTAAGGTCATCAAGTTCAACCTTTAATCCAGCACTGCCAAGCCCACCACTAAACCACATCCCCAAGGGACTCAACAACTCAGCTTTTGAACACCTCCAGGAATGGTGACTCCACCACTTTCCTGGGCAGCCTGTTCCAATACCTGACAACCCTTTTGAGAAACAGAGATCACAAAGATGTTTACTTTCCTAAAACTTTCACAAAACTAACAATCTGAGCAAAGTCGGTAGTTCAAATGTTCATAGCTTTGTTTCTAGAAACTTTCATGTGCAAACTTCAGTAATCAAACATGGCAGCCTGAATGTACTATCAAACTGCATTAAGGGGTTGACTTAAATGAGAATAAACTGATTATTTTTAAATGGTTGGTCAACTGAAAAACACAAATCCAAAACAGCTTAATTAGTTCTGCAACTCCCAAACTACTGGAGTTTGCTTAATTTTGTGTGGCAAAGCAGCATTACCGGAGAATACTATTTCTTCATTTTGTTAATTTTTTTTTCTGGTAAATATAGTAAAAAAAAAAAAAAAAAAAAAAAAAAAAGATAAAGGAAAATTATAGGAAAATTATTAAAAGGGTAAGGGAAGGGAATTAGGGAATTTCTCTTCCTCTGTGAGAAAAGTTGACAACTGATAGCCATCTATTTCTGATTATTTCATTGCTTGAGCTTAACTATAGTGCCTTTAAAATCAGCTGTCATGGTGCCCACTCTACCTCCACACAGCTGCCAAAAATATTCCTATTCAATCTGCTTTTGTGTATTTTGGATGTTTGTTCTAACCCACCGATTTTCCTTCACAAAGCTATGTATTGGCAGTATTTGGTAAAAACTCCTGTGGAAAAGAGAGGCATTGAGACTGGATTTCTATTGTTTATTTGTTTGGGGACACGGGGGGGATGTGGGAGGGTCAAGGACAGAGCAGGAAATTGCTCATATCTTCTTAAGCACACTCTATAACCACTGTCCTTTCATATAAGGCAGCCACACATAGAGGGAAACAACAGAAAATTGCAGCAATAATCCCACTGAGTCTAGCTAAGAGCTGGCTGTATAGTACATGCTGTACCTGGGAAATGCCAGATGTCTATACATCCAGGAGTGCAGAAATTGCCATTGAAATTACGTGTTTGTCCAGCTAAACAGCTCCCAGACAGGAGTGACAATCATAGGGGGTTATTATTAGATGTGTGGAGTGGTCCCAGCTCCAGCCAGGGGAACCCAAAGCATCTGTGCAAATCAGCTCTGTGCAGGCTGGTCTGTTTGTTCCTGACTCCAAAGGACTTGCACACAGCCCAAATCTGTTTCACTTTGGCTTTCCTCTTTTTTTTTTTTTTTTTTTTTTTTTTGACCCACTTCTTTCTAAAAACTCATCGGGTGTGATGGAGAGGAAAGTGGAAACTAACAGTGCCATCTAATGGGTGTATGATTTTATTGCCCAATACACCTAATTCCAGAAATTAAGAGAGAAAACAAACAAGAGCAATAGATTCTCAGGGGTATAGGATGTTCAAAGTCTGTTTCTTATAGTCTGGGATTATTTTTTTTCCTAAGGGAATCTGAAAACAGCCTAGATGGCTCAACATTGCTGCATTTTGGACAATTATTCTTGTTGGGGTGGATAATGAGATCAAAATGACTTTGGAAAACGGGGAATGAACACCTGGGTCAGGTTCATTTAAAGATTTGCTTTCAAATCCCAGTTACTACAAAAATGAAGCAAACAAATAAAAACCAAGGAAAAACAAATAGAAGTTGTCTTTATGATGTGGTCTTGATATTGCTAAGGAAACTCACCAGCCTGCCCATTCACAAGACTCTCTGGAAGTCCCACTCCCAATGCCAGGCACTTCAACTGTAGGGACCAAACCCCCTTCACTGGGCAGCTCCAGTGAGCCCACGGATCCCTGCTTGACTTCCTACAAATCCCCCTCATGCAACCAGAGCAAGTTGTCATTCAACCCCAGGTTTCCCCTATCAGTCTCAGATGTCTCATTCCATAAAACCATTTATTCGTGGGGCAATAACACAGAAACAGTTCAGGCTCGGTGCCTCCAAGGAGGGTCCCCAACAAAGGAACTCCTGGGCTTTTATACCCTCACAGTCTCCTGGCACAAGTCTCACTCTTCTTCCTCAGACTTCAACTCCTGCCTCCTCTCCATGTCTGTCCCCTTCACTGGCATCACCAGCCCTCATCCTGTTTGTTATCCAAAAAATCAGCAATTTCTTCTTCTGCTGCATCCCTCAGCATCCCTTCCCCTGGCTGGCAATTGCCCACTTTCATGCTCTTTGTTATCCCAAACAGCTCCTGGCCTCTTGTCTCAATGTGAGCTGACCTACCTAGACCAGATATATTCCTCAACAACCTCATTTGCATTGAAAAGATGAGGACTCTGAGAAAAAGTGCAAACTAAAATCTATTGGATGTGCTGAAATCCATGCTTCTCATACCTAGGTTTGCAACATGAGCTTGGAAGACTTACTGAAGGGGAAACACGGGTATCTATTTTCAGAAGAGGCTTTTTGTCTGCATTTTTTTAGTCATAGATAACAAGTATTGTTTCTCTGGAAGGCCATGGGTAGATAAAACTGGAAGTAGTGGAGAAGGAGTGTTGATGGCTTTTAAAAACTCATTACCAGTCAGCTGATTGTCTCAAAAATGCAGCTTTGTAAACATCCTTACTAGGGGCTTTGCAGATATTGAAATGTTTTTTCTCAATGCAGATTCATACATTTAAAATTTATGGTTCCACTAGGCTTTTTTTTTGTTTGCAGTCTGTTTGTGTGGTAAAAACTTGTCATCATCAAAATGAGACACTAAGAATTTTACTCCCTGTTGGTGTCATCTGAGATGCAGACCTGAAAATGTGCATTGACTTCTGCCATCTCGAGACATTCCAATGAAAGGCATGATCCCAGCTCTCACACCCACCAAACTCACTATGCCAGAAATTTGCTACAATTGCATCCCTGCAACCATGAGATGAAAACAAATTTACTTTATACGGCATTTGTGAAAGTTAGCAGTGTTATGATACTTCAGATATAATAGTGTAGCTACAGAAAACAACAAAAGACTGTAGTGTGCATAACATGTAATTGCACAATCCAAATTAAATTCACATCTGCGTTTGGCTTGAGGCAAAACACCAGAGCAGAAAAATGAGATCTGAGGATCTATGATGCTCCACACACAGATGAGACCTTCCTTTGGAGGAAATGAGCCACTTCTGAAAAGTGTCCCTTTTCTGACAAAGTGAATGAGGGCACAGATCAGTTTGGTCTTGTTCAGGCTTCTGGAAAACTATATTTTATACTGGCTCATTTAGCTCTTCTTACCTCTAAAATGAAAACAATCAGCTGTTAAGTCTTTGCATTAGCACCAGACCATCTCTCATTCTGGTTTCCTTTAACAGCTCTTCATAAAATTACCTGTTTCTTCCCCAAAGAAGTTAAAATTTAGAGAATAATCAGGTTGTATTCCTCTTTTCTAATTTCAAACCAGATGGCTGTCTCAGTTAAATCAAAGTGTATTATAATTTAGGGAGGTTACACTTTGCCATCACGTTTATCTGGGGGATGCAGCCCTCCACAGGATGCATGGCTGCAGCATTATAAACTGATTCCCTTCAGCGGATTTCTGATGACCCTTCTGAAAAATCTCCCCCCTGCACAGTCCCAAAGTCTGTAGCAAGAACAGAAGACAGTGGCTATAGGAGTCTTGAAATGAGACACTATGATCAGTCAATGATAGAATAATTTAGGGTAGAAAGGACCTCTAAGATCACCAAGCTCAACCATTAACCCAGCACTGCCAGCGTCCATCACTAAACCATGTCCCCAAATTCCACCCCTACACACCTTTGAAATACCTCCAGGTTGTTGACTCAACAACTGGCAGCCTGGTCCAATGCTTGACAACTCTTTCACTTCAGAAATGTTTCCTAATATCCACTCTAAACCTCCCTTGGCATAACCTGAGGCCATTTTCTCTTGTTCTATAGCTTGGTCCTAGGAAGAAAAACCATCATATCCTGTGACATCTAATTTGAGAGTAGGGTGGTGTACCAGAGCAGTAGAGGAGGTGATCATTTAAGTAGTATCATGCTTAGTTTTATCTGTTTTGGTTTTGTTTTACTGTTTCTGCAC
Source organism: Sturnus vulgaris (assembly GCF_052056855.1). Taxonomy (NCBI): domain Eukaryota; kingdom Metazoa; phylum Chordata; class Aves; order Passeriformes; family Sturnidae; genus Sturnus; species Sturnus vulgaris. The sequence goes on from NC_142243.1 coordinate 150,932,663, forward strand.
AAGTTACTGTAATTTCCTGTAATTAATATAACTTTTTTTATTTCCTTGTTTTCAAGGGAGGAAATTACACTAACACCCCTTAGAGAGGGTGATGTGATTTTCATGGAACAGTTCTCAGTTTTTCTCCCAGATTCAGCTTCCTTCACAGGGGAAATTGATACTGAAGTGATGTTTTAGTGATTTAAATAGTATCAGATGGAGTTTACTGGAGAAAAAAGAAAAAAAAAAAAAAACTGACAAGTAGCAATTTACCCAACAAATCTGTTTTGTGTAAACAATAGGTTATTTCAGGATTTTATATAAACTGATGACTGGTTAAAAGGATTTCCCAGGTGGCCACAGCAAATGTAGCTCCTTCCATTAGCACTCGTGGTGTAGTGGGACAGCTTTTCATAACGTGAGAAAAATGTGTTTTTTGATGGATCATCCCTCCATTCATACCTGCATGACATCCCACTCTGACACAGCCAAGAGGTGTTAAAAAGAATTCATGTTTTTGTACTAGAGTGCAGCAGCACCTGTCACCGCACAGAAACACAGGGCTTTCCTTAACAAACACCAAAACCCCAGTGCAAGATATAATCAAGCTCCTACTATGGAAATGCTTTAAAAATTATTTTGAGAATTTTGAAATCTATTCAGTCGTTTTTGCCCTTAAATACCCTCAGTCAAGGGGACACAACCCATATGATAAACGCAAAGTTTCTTCAAGGTAATTCTGGATTTTGCCTCTCCTGAAGGTAAAATCACTTTGAAATGTGGCTTAATTCCCCTTTCCACTTCTCTCTTCTTATTCCTTCCTTTTCCCCTTCCTCATCTTTTTTCCCCCATGTCATGGAAGTGGCTCTAATTTACCTTGTTAAAAATTCCACTGGAATGGAAGCACAATGTTGGGACTTCTTTCCCCCTTGGTCAATAATAAGACAAGCAAAAGTGAAAATGTATGTGCATTTAAAGGCAGGTTACCTTGGGTTTGGGTCTTCTCTCTTTCATGCAGAGCAGGGTTTAGCTAGGATAAACCTCAGAGTTTAGGAGGTTTCCAAAACCTGGTCTGAAGTCAATGTGTGCCTTGGTTCCCCTTGAGAAAAGGTGGGAGCGATGGCTCCTCGTGGTGCCAGATTTTTATGTGTGTCTGTGACTTGAACTTTAGACATCAGCACTTTGCACTTTTGGGCTGGTCTAAAAAAGAGCTGTAACATTCCCAGGAGGCTTCACATCATCCTTCTCATACACCTGTTCCAAAGGAGTTTTAGATACCAGATGTCCTCCTGGAGTCAAAGTCAAGGCCACAGCTCAAAACTGGTCCCATCCCAACCACTTTGTGCCTGGCCATGGTTTGTCACACTTTTCACAGAACTGTTACCACCTTGGCTGAGCTGAGCATCCCTGGGCTGTCCCAGCTCTGGAATTCAGATTAATTAAGTAGGCAGATGCTCTCACAAGGAATTTCTAGTTAATTTTGAGTCAAAGGTACCTTATATACAAAAAGTATGTCTTTCCTGCATGTTCTTGTCACTGCTTCCTTTTAACTGACTTAGTTCTTCCCCAGCTGTAGAGCAATTTTAAACCACCAATGCCTAGTTCATGCCTTCCCCTCCATGGCAAGAAACATAAAAGTTAAGCATTTCCATGGCTCAGTGAACCTCACTCCTAGAGCATTAAGCTTACTGACTCTGAAAAGGTTGATTCCTTCCTTTAACATAAAAACCAGAGCACATTAAACTCTTACTTATTGCTCCAGTGGATTTTAGTGTTGTGGGTGGAAATAAAAGCTTAGCTAAAGCATAGTGAGAAACCTCTCCTGGTGCTGCACTGCAGCCTCTGGGCACACTTTCCCTAGGGCTATTTCCTTCTCTTTTCCACAGGGTCTATGTCACCACATCAGCTGGATGCCTTCCAGAGGAGGATTAGCAGCTGTCACACGGCTGCTTTCCATTTTGTTCTCCTGCCTGAGGAAAACCAGGCTGTCACCCTTGCACAAGCACCACATCTGACTTGATTCATCATTTCCCAGAAACAAATCTCTACTCTTGTATTTAGTGTACAGAAAATTATACTCTACTAAATAAATCAGTCTTTCTTTTTTCGCTTCTCTCCCCCACTTGCCCTCCCTCCAGCCCTCCCTTCACTCCTACGTGCACATGTATGAGCTGCACTGTCTATTCCACCTGCAAATCCTGTTGTAAGCTCTCAGCTGAGGCTCTATAGAAAGAAACTGCCACATAGTTCTTGTATGGTTAGTGACATATGGGACAAAGTAATGACAAACAACCTGAAACAGAGATCTCTAAATAAAGTTCTGCTAAATGATGCAGGGCTGGGATGTGAATCTGGACATGTAGCTGGGTTTTTTTCCGTCTCTTTGTTTCTTTCATGCACTTTTTTCCTCTCAAAATCTTTCTGTGAGGACTGTGAGAAAATTAACTGATCCAATCATAGGTGCAGCTGCTTCATTAGACCAATCTTCAATCAAACACAAAAGTGAAATGTAACTCACTCTTCTTAGGTGAAACAAAGTTAAAAAAAAATATTCAGGATTGACAACAGACCCAAGATATTAATGCATTTCACCTTCTGCAGTGGCTTCTTCCTTTAGAAAGTTACCATCCCTAACCCAATTCGAAGAAAAACATACTCAAAAGTCACCCTACTCTTAAGAGCAGACATCAATGCTCTGATCAGGGTGGCTTCTCCTCAAGCAGGAAAGTAAAACAGGCTGGTTGGTCCTGCCAGACAAGCAGCAGCTGTGCTCTCCTAAAGCCACCACTGATATGAGATCTGTGGAAGGGAAAGGCAGGATTTGTTCTTTTCTCCCCTCTCCTGGCAGGTGTCACAGCAATACAAAAGTGTCAGAAGATTTTGGCTGCAATAAGAGCAGAAAAAAAAGTGGGGGAAATCTGTAAAGGAATTAGAAGCAGGAGGATAACAGGTAGTTTTTGTTTTCACCACAACTTTGTGTATGTGTGTGCATGTGTATACAAGGGATGGAGAGGAAATAAAAAGACACTTCCTTCTCCTTAAAGTGTGGACACACACATTTAGACAGCTAGGGAATTACAGCTTGGAAATTCTTTTCAGGCCTGGATTTCTCCTGACTCTCAGGTCCATTCCCAGGCTGACAAGCTGACTGCAGCTTCAGTTAGGGAGGAAGTCTCCCAGGGTGATAATATGGTGAAAAACAGAGTGGAATTCATAATAAAAATTAACACCTGGTGTCTTTCCCGCTGGATACTGTCCAAAGATGTTTTTCCCAATTGTCCAATGAACTACTGTCCTGTCCTAGCTGCATGTAACACGCTTTAAATACAGGCTGTCCGTACAATAAAGTTAATTTTTTTTCCCTAAAGAAGTCTGTGTGTGTTGTTGTCCTTTCTCTCTCTTTGCAGCGCAGTAACCACATTAATTCTTCTTTTAAGCATGACTTTTGAAAACTTCCTCATCCCCACATACCTAGTATCTTGTAAGAAAAATGTTTTTCCCTCACAGTGAGACCTCAAAATTAGTGCTTACCAACACAGCATTCACCATTAATCATGCATTGTCCATTCTTTATTGAGTTCCTGCCTTTACCATGTCAATATATTCCAATTTTATTAAACCCTCTTGTTTTTTTATTATTCATTCCCTCCCACACTCACTTCCTTACAGTTTGCTCTGGTTGTGGTCTGCAGCTTTCGACAAAAATAGCACAAAACCTCCAGCATCTCAGAGATAAAGAGCTTTCTTTGAGAAAATAAAAACTAAGAACAAAACAGCAAATAAAGCCATTCATATAATACCTTCATATTCCCCCCCATAAGAACTTCACTGTCACACAGTGTTCTTCCCTCAGACATTATAATAATTTGGATGGAGGACTAAATGTATTTCAATATCCCATCTCTAATCCCTTAAAATTAAGCTGTAATCATCAGGCAATGAAGTATCCTGAAGGAAAGGGAGGGGGAGAAGGGAGGAGGACATGGACAACTCAGTTGTTTCATTTCTTGCATTTTATCTTAAAATATTTACAGAATAATTGAATTTGCATTCCCTCTTTCACAAGGTGAGTCTTTACACCATCATAAAGGTCTCTCTCTCTCCATGAGAAGGCAGAGCAGAGTTCCTGGAATTCCTGGTATCTCTATCTGCTAGACATGGAAACAGGGAGAACTGAGCATTCCTTGCAGTCTGTTGGAGGATTTGGAACCCCGAATTGCCAGAAGAAGTGAACCCCGAGAAGAAATTGAAATCTCAGGGCAGTCCAGAGGTAACCTCTAAAATCTTTGAGAGAACTGTGTTTTCAGCCCCCTTTCCAGCACTTGGTTTTGCTACACTCTGTTCAAGATAATGTCCTTTGCAGGTCCCATGAATATGTTTCTACCTCTTCATGTTCAGTGTGCAGGGAATGCAAGCATCCCCCTTAGGGTCATGAATTAATTTAGGAGCTGGGGAACCTGAATCTCTTACGTTTCTAGCGTTCATTTCCTTATGCAGAATCCTGGAGGAGTGATTCCACCTTTGCTCTGCCCTCACCTGAAATACACACCAGTTTAATCATTGCTAAGGCTTCAGAGGGTACCAGAAGTATTTATTGCAGTATAACATATTAGCTCGTCCATAATTTCTGACAGAGTTTTACCTCTTTATGGCAGTGCCAGGAAAAGAGAAGCTGTCTGATAGTGGTGTCTGCCTAGCAGAAGGCATTGAACATGGGACTCAACTCCAAACTTCTCAGAAATGTAAGTCTAACCACCACACTCCCCACCAGCACCATTCTAAGGAAGGACCAGGATCAGCCTGCCTTTTCTGGGCTCCCAGAAATAAGCAATGGATTCTGCTCCTGACCTTATTAGTGCCTGGAGCATCTCGTCCTGGCTCTGTGCTCAGTGCTGAGAAACTTCCAGCCCAGGGGCTCTGAGGGGACTCTCACACCCTTTTCACAGCTCCACTGACCCCAGCACTGGCAGGAGAGACTGAATGTGCCACAGACAAAGGGAGAGCACAGTCAGACGGGGAGAGCAACAGCAGACAGTGCAATTACATAAACAAATTGATGCATCCCCCTGCTTTTTGACCCAAACTGGAAAGGATCCTGCAACAAATAGCAATTTCTTCCACTAACCAACCATAAGAGACAGATAATATCAGCTCACTAAGGGACAGAAAACTGCTGCTGCTTTCAGGTCATAATTTAATTAACTGCGATTTTCCTTACAAGCACCTTTTCTTTTTCTTTTTCATTACTCTATAAAGTAATGGACCCAGGGCTGATCCGACAGGCTTCGAGGCTTTAAGGATAGTAACAACTTAATGAGGCAACTTACACTGTGTTTATTGTCTCGCTGCAGGTGCAAACACTCCACGGGCTCCCGGGCAGGAGCTGAGAAAAGAGTCAGCCCACCCAGGATTCAGGATGCGACTTGGACCTTTCTGTGAGCAGATCCAAGTTAGCCAAATTAACCTGGGGCTTTTCTCATGTGGTTTTAAGTGCCCTGGACCATTTTCAGAAGTACAACTGTTTCAGAACTTGGCAAAATTAAACATCTGGACTATTTTGTCAACAGCCTCTACTCTGCCTCCATTTCCTCATGCAGAGAGACCCTTTGCTATTTCTTTTCTATGTCTGAGGCTTGCAGACAGGTTCCCGGTGAACTGTGCCATGATTTTAAGTTAATAGTGCCATCTAGTGATGCGGGAAACGTGTCTCAGAGTCACTAGGAAGAGCTTCAGGGCTCCAGGGCTTCCCCAGGACATAAACATCTTGTGTAATATTTAATAATATCTCAGGGTGACCTTTGCCAGGAGCAGGCAGAGTCCCACACACTGATAACAAATATCCTGGAGGTGAGAGCAAAGGTTAGGACTCAGTACTCAGACCTTGGGAAAAAAAAGAAAATCCACTGAGATTTGTGTGTGAGGTTTCAGGATATTTTGCTTAGCAATTGCAAGAAGGCGAGAAGGTAAATGTGATGCTCTTGTATATTTCTGGCACATATGTACACTTATATTCCATATATATATATATATATATATATATATATATATATATATATATACGCAACATACTCATATATATATTTTAATGTAGATATAGATATATATAGATAGATAGATATAGATATAGACATAGATATAGATATAGATATAGATATAGATATAGATATAGATATATAGATAGATATAGATAGATATAGATACAGATATAGATATAGATGATATAGATATAGATATAGATAGATATGGATACATACAGATAGATATACAAAATATTAATAGATGCATCTGTCTGTAAACAGAAGCATCTGTCTCTCCCCAGTGGCATGTATAAATGCCACTTTCAGTTGATCAGTTCAATCTTCAAAATTTTGCAACCCCATTCCCAGAGGCTGTACTTCATTATTCAATTTCCAAATAGGGGAAAAAGGAAGTAGCCAATCCCGAATGCATGATCAGTTGAAGATTTTCACTATGGCAAATTAATCAACTGCATGCAAAATCTTAGAGACTCCTCAATACACCCCAGAGGTTGAATTTCCAAAAGTAGGTACACAGAAAGTTTATTCTCACTCCCTTTGTGAACATTTTTCTCTTCATTCTCCATGTGTCTTTCACAGTTTGCCTTCATGCCTGTCCCTTAAGATATGAAGGACCTGAGGACTTGTTTTTAAGCCCAGAGCATGCAATGACAACACTTTGTGTGATTTATTTTAATGAGGAGGCAAAGTACTATTATGCAGCCAGACTCCAAGCAAAATCTTTCATTCCAGCTGCTGCAGGAGGATGCTGGATGATGCATTGTGCCTTGTTACAGCTGAGGGAATGAAATGAAGTAAAAGGTGTTCTCAGTTTCTTGAATAAAAAGTAGGAAGAGCGAATCTTGAAAGAAGGTTTCCAGGGACTTGAACCAACATGCTTATGTCCAAGGTCTAAAAGGAGACCTGGCTGCTCTTTACTTGCCTTGTGTTTATTATGTACTTCTTGTTTTGCTGTTTCCCTTAGTGACTTCCAATAGTTGGAGTAAAAAAGTCTGATTACTGTCCTTTCCCTGCTCATTATTTCTTTCTGTTTTTAGTTACTGCTGGTGTTTGTCTGTTTCCTTGTTTTCCTCTGACATGTGAGAGTTTACCCAGAGGTGCATGGTGGGATGTACTGGTGACAGGAATGAAACAGAATTTCCGCCAGAATCTGGATGGCAATTCTTCAACATGCACTCAGGGTGGAAATGTGTTTTAGGCTGAAGGCAGAAGACAGTTCACAGGAAAAAAGCTCTGCAGACCTGCAGTATGGTTTGCTTATTTAATTTTTTCCCTAAATCATTGCTGGCTTTGCAGGAGGTGAGTACATTGACAACACTCAATGTCTCTCTCGGCCTTTTTCTTTGACACATCATGTTTGGGGAATTTCTTCTCACACTGTAAAATGCAAGATTCACGTAGACTCTTTGAAAATATTTTTTGCCCCAGGGTTTGAAGTATATTTAGTCAACCAAACTACAATTGCATCATTTCCTGTGAGTTTGAGGACTGGACTTTATGACCCTGCAAGTCACCTTATACTCCCAAAATTGTTTTCCTTCTCTATTATTTTTTTTTTTGAGGCATAGTTTTCTATAAATCTTAAAATAGCCGCATCATCTAGCTTAAAATCAAGTTGAAAAACTAGGATAGGATCAAAGAAAGCCTGGAGATATATATCCAGGGACTTGATTTCTCTCTCTCCCCTCACCATTTGTTGCTCTAAATTGCAGAAAGTAGATGTACTCCTGGAAGACTCTGTCTGAAAGGCTCATCTGAGGAACAGCACATGGCTCCAGTGAGGAGCTGCAGGGTCTTTGCATGCTTCAGGCTGGGAAATTATGTATGTATGTGGCACACAAATATGAACTACAGTCCTGCAGCCCCTGAGGATCCTGTAGAAGAACCTTCATGACCCTGATGCATGTAATTTGTTACACAATGGGTTTGGATTTTAATATCTATGTGTACCCAAAGGAAATGCCTCTCAGTTATCCTGATCCTGGTCTTTTGGATGCAGAGATCAGTGTGAAAGCTCTGATGTTTTGTCAGAAGAGGCAGAGGATTTCACACCATTCTGAGTTGCCATTTGCCTGCAGGTGAAGTGCTTCACTGTGCCAATTAGAGCAAATTATGAACGGGGTGACCTGCCATGACATGGAAATGTCAGACAGGATTTAGTTTGCCTTTGCAGAACAGAGAAGATAGATCCCACATTAGTATCTGGGATTTTCATATCTGGGTTTCCTGCAGCCTTTGGATATAAGCTTCCTGACTTTTTCTTTTGACGGAACTTGTTTGGGATCACATCTGCACGAGGTGCTGTAGTGCTGTGGGTCAAAAACCTTGCAGTGACACATGCACTGATTGATTTCTCTTTCTTTTCCCAGTATGGATCAGCATTGCATCTATCTCCAGTGAACAGGCCACAGAGAACCACAGCATGTTTGTGTTGGAGGGGACCTCAAGGGTATTTTAGTTACAATCCCCATGATAGACCACCTTCCTCAAAACCTGAGCCAATCTGGCCTTGAAAGCTTAAACAGAAAGATAAATATATGGTTGTATTTCCTGCAGATTTTTGCAGCTGATTTTTTTTACCTGAAATCCAAATCAAGAGCTAGACTCTATCCCCTGCCCCCAAAAAATTCCATTCCCAGATTTCCCTCCATTTATCTTAAGATCATTGGTAAATCCATTATGTCAGGAGATTTGGAGTTATCCAGGCTTCTTTGATGTGTTTTCATCTTCTATTTGCTCTTCAAAAGGAACATCAGACTAATAGGTTGGTAGGCAAAGCGTGCATTATGTCAGCTCTGTGACACACATTGTTCTTGTCCCTGAGTGTAGATGTGTGCTCAGGAACTGTTCTTCCCTGCCTGTCTTGAAGCACTTGTGTCAGGTTCCAAAAGAGGGCTGTGCTGTCATGGGACTGAGGGAGATGACACTCTTGTTTGGAGCAGTGGATGTGAAGCACAGAGATGAAGTCACTCCTCTACAGCACAGAGCACTGGATGTCTCTGTGCCTGTGCTTTGGCCTGCTGCCTCCTGTATTAATCAGAAGAAAAGAAAATGAATGTGATCTTCCTGCACACTCGTGCAGTGAGGCATCTCAAAGGCCAAAACTCAAACACAGACATTCCCACCCCTGTCCTAGCCCTGGCTTTGCTCCGTGCCCTGCAGGTCTGTCTGAGGGTAAAGGATTGGAACCAGGTGGTTTTAGGGTCCCTTCCAACACAAATCATTCTATCATTCTGTGTTACATGAGAAGGATCCCACACATCCTTCACAGTCATCCATCAACCATATCTAAAAGTCGAAATATTTAAATTAGGAGGCTCTAGGCAGGACAGTGGTTCTAGTTCCCATTTTCAGTCTGTGAAACTGCCTCATATACCTTATGGAGAGTTTGAGGTATATATAACATATGCACAAAGGTGTCACAAAGCTGAGACTCATCTTTTCCCATTAACTTCAGAGGAAATAAAAATGTCGCCAAAAAAAAAAAAAAAAAAAAAAAAAAACCACCAAAAAAACCCAAAAAACCAAAAACTTAAAATTGTAAATAAGTAAGAACCTAAATAAACACTAAGTAAACACAGAATGTGTTTTTATGACTGGAGGTGTAATGGTCCTTTCAATAATGCAGTATCTTTGGATTACCAAGTCCAGTTTTTTAAAAGAAACCCTCTTTGGAGCCATTTCAGATGAATACAGTTGGTCTAATTAGTAGTGGGTTTATCACATTCCTCTTATTCAGAAGAGAATACATTCTGAAAAGTTTCTGCCTTTGTTTGAGCTCATTAAGGTTGTATGTGCCATTACAATTACAAAAAATATACTTTTGCTTATTCTTTGGGAAAAAAAAAGATATCTACTTGGAACAGTATCTGGTACATTCAGATTTTTATATATTCACACCATCAATACCTTGTCTAATTGTCTCTACTCCTGCTCACATTTATAGGAAACACCTTCAGCCAAGAACTAAAAAATACTACAAATATCACAATTTCTTTACACCTTTTATAAATTCTATCCCAGCAGCTCGGAGGGAACTGTACAGAACTTAGTGGAGAGCAGTGGCAGGAATTGATATGGATCTCAAATGCATAAAAATAACTTAATGTTTACTATTAGAATCATGGAATGGTTTATGTTGGAAGTGACTTCAAATATTACCTCGTTCCAATCCCCCTTCCATAGGCAGGGTCACCTTCCACTATCCCAGGTTGCTCCAAGCCCCATCCAACCTGGCCCTGAACACTCCCAGGGATGAGACATTCACAGCTTCTCTGGGCAGCCTGTCTCTGTGCCCAGTCTGGTTAGTCTTCTTTTTTACCTCGTTGCAGACTAATGATGCTTTTAGGCCAAAATATCTTTAGAATATCCATGTAAACTGAAATCAGGCATTTAGGTTTTTTGTTTGTTTTTTTTTTTTTTTTCCCCAATCCTTTCTACAAGGGCAGTATGATATGCATGATACAGTGTGCACAAGCACACATTCAATTACAGTGACTCCTTGCAATTCAGGATTACACAACTCTCCTAGAATCTTGTGCTGGGATGATAAAGGACACTCCATTCCTTGGGTCCTCAGACAGTACAAAATAAAAGGCAGAGAGGAAGAGAAGGACAATGTGAAAAAAGATCACCAAGTTGTAATGATTTCACCCAAGAAAAATGTAGATAGAGGGAAATGGAAACCAAAGACTATGTAAGAAGAAGAAAAAAATAAATCCTCAGCATAACATGCTACCTGTATTAAGTCTCAGACAGAATTTATTTTCCATTTATTTGAGTGGAACTGGTATTTCAGAACATAGTCTGCTGCCACTGAGGTCACCAAGAAATTCCATAGCAAATGAGAATATTATACAATGTGGGGCAGCATGGGTTAATTGGGACCATACTTGAGGACTCTACAAAGATGGACTCCCAAGCTCATTTTAGAGTGAAGAGGTGGTAAATTGACCATAATGAACATTTAAAAGAGAGATAACAAAGGTAGAGACCTGCATCTACAAAATGTGTGAGCAGTACTGAGGTGATGGTAATGCCCTTCAACACATCCATGGCTGAGCTAAAATTCTGTAAAAGCACTGGGAGCATCTCAGAATTAGCAAGCCAATGACAGAGAAGGGAGGAATTGTAATTATTCAGCTGAAAAGAGAGAGAAAGAGAGTAAAGAGTGCATAAAATTTAAAAATAAGGGTATTCCAAAGAGCATTTTTTAAAAATTTAAAACTAAGGAAAGAGCATATTGAGAACAAAGAAAAGAACACCATTAATGCAATTACAGATTTAGACTCACTTTGCAGACAGAATTGGGCCAGTTGCTACCAGAAGACCCAGAATTCATTATCATTCACTTTAGAAAGAAAAATCAAGCTGTTGAACAAGCAACGTGGAAGTGAATTAGGGCCCAATGAAAAAAAAGGAAAGGAAGGATAATAAAAGTTCCATCCAGGGCTTCATATCTTTCTTTTTTCTCTCCTCATCGTCAGACCCAGCTCCCCAGGAGGCAATACCTTCTCTGATCAGTGCCCATATAATATAATATATGTACCCTGGAAAATGCCCTAAGGTAAAAAATGGGTTGTCAAGTCAAGACCATTGTTTCAGTAGGAATGGGGCAAAACTGACCATGTGTCACTTAGAGTATGGATTAATAGTTTCATACCAACCTTTTTTGGCCTGTTCTTGGTGTGAATACTGGCAAATAAGTCATGAAAATGAAAACAAAACAAAACAAAACAAAACAGAAACAACAAAACAAAACAAAACAAAACAAAACAAAAAAGATAACAAAAAAAAAAAAAAAGGCAAAACAAATAGGGAACTCATGTAGATGGATTTCAGGATGATCTCAGACATGGATGCCTTTATTCTGCATTGATCCAAAGGGTTGATTTCCTAGAGCAGAAGGCAGGCAGAACTCTTGTTGACATAACTTTTTTTTTCTGTGGCTTCATGGGACATTATTTGTGAAAGAATCATCAAAAAGTATTAGAATTTAACATATTTCAATCATCTATGCTCAGCTGAGCATGGTAATTATTTCTCTTTTCACAGGTAACTGCTAATTTAGGTTAGTAAATTATTTTCCTTAAATTCAGCAGCCTGTGTATTTTCAGATAGCAAACGGTGTATTTGTTTAACTTCAGACTTTTGTGTGCTGTGGGATCCTGTTATGCTTCAGAGCAACTGCTGTCGTTTGAAAAATAGCTGAAAATGTTCCAGACAAAGAGAAGGAACCCAAACCAGGTGGGAGCCTGGCTGTCTGTGACTATGGCCACAGCCCCATCTGAAGGTGGCTGAAGGCTCCATGCAGGTTTCAGCACTAAGGACTCACTTCTTAAGAAGCTGCCAGAATCTTCTCCCATATCCAGAGCCAATGCCACAGCTTCCTGATGGAAGCAGCACTGGCCAAGGCTGAGCCCTTCAGTCACAGTGACAGCACCTGGGATGATGTATTTAAAAAGGGATAAAGTTACTGCTCAATAGCAACGGTGGGCAGAGAGAGGAGGGACAGAATGTGAGAGACACAACCCTGTAGAGATCCCCCTGCAGCCCCTGCAGGGCCCAGGCTGGGGCAGGGTCCTGGCAGGAGTGTGACCTATGGAGAGAGGATCCCAGGCTGGGGCAGGGTCCTGGCAGGAGTGTGACCTATGGAGAGAGGATCCCAGGCTGGAGCAAGGTCCTGACAGGAGTGTGACCCATGGAGAGAGGATCCCAGGCTGGAGCAGGGTCCTGGCAGGAGCTGTGACCCATGGAGAGAGGATCCCAGGCTGGGCCAGGTTTCTTTGCAGGACTTGTGACCCCAAGGGAAGCCCACACTGGAGCAGTCTGTTCCTGAAGGATTGGCCTCGTGGGAGGGATGCCACTGCAGAGTTCATCAAGAGCTGCAGCATGTGGGAAGGGATCACACTGGAGTTCATGGGTGGCTGTCCCCTGTGGGAGGCACCTTGCTCTAGAGCAGAGGGAAACTGTGTGCTCCCCCTGAAAAGGAAGGAGCAGCAGAAATGTGATGAACTGATTGCTGCTCCCATTCCCTGTCCCCCTGAATTACTGCAGAGGAAGAGGCAGAGAATTTGAGAGTGAAATTGCACCTGGGAAGGAAGGACTGGGGAGAAAATATTTTAAGATTTCATTTTATTTCTGATTTGATCGGTAATAAATTAAATTAATTTCCCCTAGTCCAGTCTGTTTCCCTATCACTGGTGAGTGATTATTCCCTGTCCTTATCTCACCCCACAAGCTTTTCATGATATCTTCTCTCCCCTGTCCATCTGACAGAGTAGCTTTGGTGGGCACCTGGTGCTCACCCACCACAGCAGTAGATGCTGGATGGCCCACGCAGTTATCTAAATCAGTGTACTCTGAGAGTTGGAACCTTTGGGCTCCTTTTGTGCAAACTGTCTCTTGAAGTAAATTTGTGTTGCTATAGAAACACAATACCTGACACATGAATTGTGTTGGCAAGGAAAAAAAAGAAACAACATGCATTCCTTTAAAGTCCCTCAGAGTTGACCATGCCCATAGGGAGGATCTGCTGCAGCAAAGTCTCTGACTCGTTTATTTGTGTCATTGAAATCCCTACAGGAATCACAGGACTGGATGCTCTCCCCCTGAGCCCATCTTCTCCCCCACCAACTGTTTATCCTTTCCCTGTTTCAGACTCACAGTTGGTTCTGAGAATTGAACCCTCTTGCTAGACATTTAGGCTATTAAAGTCTTTGACTACAGCCACTCTGCCCTATGGCACATTTCTTTTTATAAGCTTAAGACATCCGTGACAACACTTCTTTTCAAAGAAAGTTGAAGTAGAAGCTTCCAAATTATTTGTCTTCTCACAGTTCTCCGACACAGTGTGGATGGGCTGAAAGACAGAAGAATTTGCAGGCACCCCCCCTCTATTATCATATCCATATCAAAAATATTTCCCTGTTTTGTTCCAGCAAGAAGAAAATTTCCATACCTCCAGTCACCCATGCAGTACACAACATTTGTGTTATGAAAGAATGCTTATCAAATTTGAACAGAAGTTGACATAAAATTCTAGAGAAAAGCAACTGACTTATTTTAGTGTGGCACAGAAATAGTACAGGCAGCACAATGCAAGCCTGAGATATTGATATAGAAGCAACAGCAATAAAAAGATCATACCTTCAGTCTTCAAAACATTAGAAATTTACCTTAGTAATTATGTTTGCACATTAGTAACGGATTAGAAACTGGGCTACTTCATTATGAAAACTACATGTATTTGTGTTAATCACATTTTATCAGTTGAGAGCAGACATTGAAATAACTTGAAGAAGTTGATAAGAATATGCAGCAAGCCAGTGGCATTTTCCAGGAGTGCAGCTTGGTAACAACATTAGCTACCAGATATCCAAGATGTGTTTCTTCAGAGTTTGCACTGATATTGTTATTTGACCAAAGGCTGAGTAAATTAAATATGCCGAGGAACAAGGAGAGGTGAAGGAACACTGGTAACTCCATCAGGGAAAGCCAGAGCACTGAACCAGCCCATCAGAGAAAGACTAGACCATTGTCCTGGTCAGGGACCTTCCATGATGTGCCAGTGCCCCACCAGAAAGCTGTGCAAATTAGAGGGGTTATTGCCTAGAGCAGTTAACACATTGGGAAAATGATGCTTTATCTGCAGTTTTGTGATAAAAGTGCTGAAAACCTGTTATTTTATCATGTGACTGCAATGACACAAAGTTTAATGCATGGATGGATCACTCTTCATGGCTGGCAGTCAACACTGAAAATTTTTGATACATGTCTTGAAGCTCATTCAAATATGAAACCTTCCTCATCCTTCCTTACTTTTAGCTTTTAAGACCATTCATGGTAAATTTTGGAAATGTCTGGTGGTTGTGAGCTTCCCAGATTTTTGGAAAGCCTGCCTTGCATCAGCCTGGCAAACAGAGAAGCTACATTTCAGGTACTGAGTTATCACCTCTTGGAAAATCTTCTGTTCTGAAGTTGTGACTAAATTATCATGGACGTACCCACACGTGTCTCAGGAAGAGACTGATTTCCTTTCTATATCTGCATCCCAGGACTTCAGTGACCACTTCTATTTTGCACTGAGATGGAACATAAAAGCGTGCATTTATGTGTACTGAGCAAAAAAATTCTACTTTAAATTGTACTAGACATTCATCATCTTCACTGTCCCCAGTAGCTATCCTGCACTCCCAGGGAATGGCCTGAGCTGCAAAGATGAACATCTATTTTCAGCTCTGTTTCGGAAGCTAGAGCCTGAATTTGCATAGATTCTTTAGGGGAAGACTTAGTTCCTCAGTTTTATTCCTAGTTTTATTTAATTCATGATATTTTGTTGGTACTCTCAAAAATTGAAGAAAAAGCATTAATTTTCTTCATAAAATACATATAAAATGGTATTTCAGAAATAAGTTTTTTTCTGGTATTAAGTTTGGGATTGCTTCCTCAAATAGTTATTCAACAGTTTCGTCCACAAAAGTTTATTCTTAAACATTTAATTTCAGATTCTGCAAAGTAACACAGTGCCATAATCACCATTTAATTGATGTTTTAATCCTTCTGTTTGTCTGAGTGACAGCAAAGGGAATTTCAATTAAACAGCAGTTTTACTGTGCTAATATTTAAAAGCCCTCTAAAAGAAAAAAATGAAAGTATTTGACATTTCACAGCACTGACACCTGCCTGAAAATATTATGTATTATATCTTAATGAAATGTGCCGTGAAAATGCATTTTTATGCACTATACCCCTCTAAGTTGAATTGCAGATTTTTTTATCCTTTAAAAAGAAGATGCCAAGACCTAATTGAACAGAGCAGGGATTAGGTCACTTGCTTGGTGCATGCTGTTTGTAAAATACATTATTTTCTTGCATAGCTATGAGAAAACTTCTTTATCAAGTTTTGCTGCATACTTTCCATGTATAAAAGGGAGAAGACATTGAGATAATGATTTAGTCTAATGCTACATATGACACAAGACAATTTTTGTAGGAGAGGCTGGAAAGCAACTCTGTAGAAAGAGACCTGGGGATTCTGGTCAGTGGAAAGCTGAACGTGAGCCAGCAGTGCCCTGGCAGCCAGGAGGGACAGCCCTGTCCTGGGGCATCAGCACAGCATCACCAACCTGGCAAGGGAGGGGATTGTCCCACTCTGCTCTGGGATGGGGGGACTTCATCTCGAGTCCTGGGGCAGTTTTGGGTGCCTCAATATAAGAAGAATATAAAGGTCTTGGAGCATGTCCAGAGATGAGAAACCAAGATGGTGAAAGGCTTCCAGGGCAAGACAGGAGGAGCAGCCAAGGTCACTTGGTTTGTTCAGAGAAGAGAAGGCTGAGGGTGCCCTGCTCACAGTCTGCACCTTCCTCCAGAGGAGCAGCAGAGGAAGAAGAGCTGATCTCCTCTCTCTGGTGACATTGTGTCAGATGAAGTTCAGACTGGACTTTAGAAAATGTTTTTCACCCAGAGGGTGCTGGGTCACTTGAACAAGCTCCCCAGGGAAGTGATGGCACCAAGCCTACCAAGATTCAAGCAGCATCTGGATGATGCTGTTAGTGACATAGTTTAGCAAGAGGAAGGCCTGAAATGAGTAGGGAGTTGGACTTGATGACCCTTACAGGTCACTTTAAAATTGACTTATTATGTGATTCTCTGCTTCTATGTTTTTCTATAGAGAGTGGCTGAAATTTTTCCAGAAGTTAGCTTTAGCTTAGAAATTAACACATTCCAGTTATAAAGCATGTCTACAGATGCATTTATCACAATTATCTCATTCTAGTGTTATTTCAGAATAATCAATGTACAATTGCTTTTTTTCCTTGTCAGTCACAGCCACCTAGGTGTCAGTTCAAACCATCCTGAAGCTGACACCAAGATTTGTTTGACTTCTGCATTATTAAAGAATATTGAAAGAGATTTTTTTGTTCTTTCAAATCAGAGTATGAGAAAAAACATTATTAATGACTGAAGAAATTAATATGTATTTAACTCTGTATTAATGTAGGCTACGGATTCTAATTGAGATCAAAATTGCCCTGGAACATCCTTCAAGTTGATATGGAGAGCCAGAACATACACTGAGGGGAACTCTGTCCTCTGCCATGGCCAGGGTATGATGGGAGGATTTGGGTAGAAGAAAAACAGTTCAAGTTAAAAAAACAATGACACTAACGATTTAAGACTAATATAGGCCCAAAACAAACTGCTGTTGATGGGGTGGGATATTTACTATGATCTCATCTGCAGTTAAGTCTTATATTGTCTTTTAGATTAGGATGGTGACTGACAGTGGAAAAAGAGGAAGTGAAATAAAAGAGCTCCTACTTTTCTTTGAATATGCACATGTCAGCAGGGTTGCTCGGACCTATATTTAAGGTCCAATTTGAGTTTCCCTAATTAATTTAATTTATCTTTTCTATTTCATTCTGTCTTTCTCCTTCCCCTATCAAGAATTTCCCTTGACAGATCTTGAAGGTAAATATTAAGGATAAAAAGAGCTTCCTGGGCTGAATTAAAGGAATCTGTGCAGCAGGTCAAGGGAGGTGATTCACTCCTACTACTCCACTCTTGTGATACCCCAGCTGGAGTACTGAGCCCAGCTCTGGGGTCCCCTGCACTGGAAAGACATTTATCTGTTAGACCAGGTCTAGAGAAGGCCACAGAGATGCTCAAAGGGCTGGAGTGTCTCTCTTATAAAGACAGGATGAGAAAGTTGGTGTTGTCCAGCCTGGACAAAAGGATGTTTGAGGGGAAACTTCTACCACCTTCCATTACAGAAAGTGTCTACAATAGAGCTAGAGACAGACCATTTACAAAGGCATTTAGTGAGGAAACAAGAGAAATTATTTTAAAGTGAAGGAGCATAGATTTAGATTATAAGGAAGAAATTTTTCACAGTGAGAGTGGTGAGGCTCAGGAACAGGTTGCCCATAGATGATCTGTGAAGGGCCCTTCCAGATCAAACCACTCCATAATTATATAAAATCTGATTTCAAAACTTCTTCCTTTAAATCTTTCTTTAGCAAATTTCTCTCTTTAATACTCACTTATTTATTTTAATCAGTGAGAATTCTGTAGCCCACCACAACAAATAAAATCAATAAAATAAAAAGGAACAGCCAGGTCAACATCTCTGTTGCAACTATTTGTTTTTTTAATAGATTTCCCCCAGTCCCTCAGGAAATGAAACATCCACAGCATCAGCCCACATACTGTATTGACATATTTCAGTTCATTTTGGCTCTTTGGCTGACTCACTAAAAAGTTTACCAGCAAATTGAGTCTCCAATAGAAGTTCCCTTTCCCTCACTGCCTTTTTGTTGTGTGTTCATTTGCCTCTCTTCTCTTTCAAAAGAAAGAAATTGCCACATAGCAGCTTTTTGGTTTGCTTCCTTTTGGGTTGATTGTTGTGTTTCTTTTTTCTTAAGGCATTTTCTTAAGGTATGTGTATCTCAGCTTTCAGGTACATCTCACATACTGATTTCTCAAGTGCCTCGATGACAGAATTTCAGCCACTGCACACTTCATGCAATACAACTGAGCTTTCATCCTAAAGTAGGCTATTTAGTAAATCCATCAAAGTAATAAAAATGGTGATGACAGGTCATTCCAGGGGTGATTCTTACTCCTAAGATGAAAGAGAAGTCCAGGATACCTCTTATTAATCTTGAAAAATGACAAATAAAATTTAGTGATGTTACATCGCTATTGATTGCACCATCCTTGTTGAGGGAATTCTCAGGAAAATGGTAAAGATCTTGCATTGCTGTATTTACACTGTCTCTTAGAGTCCTGAGATTTTCTGGAGTTACTTATGATGGCATATATGCTTCTTACAGAGTCTCAATGGATTAGTTCTCTTAAGATGTGATTTAACATAGGTAAGGAACATTTCCAATAAAAGATAACCAGGTTGCCTTAAAGCAATATACAGAAAAGAAGCCCCCTTAGAGAGACTTCAAGGACTAGAACAGCACTGGGAGAGAGTCACACCATACTCAGGAAATAATGAAAGAGAGAAAAGTGCATTGTCTGCCTGCCTGCCTGCCATGGGGCACATGGGAAGGTAGAGACCTGTTGCCTCCCCTTTGCAAAGCAAAATTGTCTTGGACAGAAGGGATGCAAAGAGCAGTGAAAGGGTTTGCTCTGAGCTATAGACACCTGGAGCACGATGTGCTTCACTTGACCTTTCAGGTTTCCTGAGATTCACAAATACCTGGAGATGAGGTACCATAGTGGCAGGAGGGAAGGGAGAAATTAGGAGTGCATTGATAGGGTAACATCAAGGGTGGAAACTGATGGGGGTTTGGAGAAGGCTAATGAATTGCTGTTTCATAGGATCACAGAATAATTTAGGCTGAAAGAGACCTTAAAGATCTTCTCGTTCCAACTCCCCTGCCACGACCAGGACTTTCCACTATCCCAGGTTGCTCAGAGCCTCATCCAGCCTCACCTTGCACAATCCCAGGGATGAGACATCCACAGCTTCTGTGAGCAACCTGTGCCAGTGGCTCACCAGACTCAGTAAAAAATTTCTTCTTAGTATCTAATCTAAACCTGCACTAATCCAGTTTAAAGCCATCCCCCCAGTATGATATTTTCAGTATCTGTACCTGGACTACATTTTCCTGATAGCAATAAACAGCAACGTGAAGTTGTATAAAAAGTTTCCATTTCACTTCATCAGGTGCAGTTTGGTGACTGCAGGAATTGGATATTACATTTAATTGGGTCATTCAATACTCAGTACTTCAGAAAATTTAAAATGTTTTGCTTCGTGCTTATGAAAGAAATTTTCACCCAAGGTCCTTGCAAATTACAAAATGAAAACAATAACTGCGAGGGGTTTTTTTAATAAAGAACATTTGACAAAATATGAAAATGCATGATGTCCATATTTGTGGTTTATATCTTAATCTTTTATTATATTTCTAAATGCAGACTGCTCTCAGATAGGTAAAATGCCGTGTATTTAATTAATGTCTTTTCAGTCTGTATTTTAAAAATTTGTATAGATATTATTTAACCAATATAAAGTTATTTTTTCATATGTCATTTTGGATGACTAATATAAGCCTGGTGCCATCAGTAGAAATGCAGAATTTTGAGTGGAATGACTATGGGATGCATCTATTCTAGTGTTTGTTTTTTTTTCTTTCATATTTGCTGGAAGCTCTTTTTTCTTGTATTGAAACTTCCAGTCTCAAGATGAATCAGTAAAAGCTTCCTGATTTAAAAGATCCATTATTGTTAATGGTGTTTATGCAGTATTTTAATTGTTTTATAGCTTTCTATTATTTTTCAAATGGCTTTTTTCATTGGGTTAGACCTTGAAATACACTGGCATGATGCTTTTAAGACCTGTATGCTCAGCAGCCATTGAGGGAGTAAGTGGATGGTCTTTTTTAGCTGGATGGGTCATATGTAATTCAGACTACGTCATTCATTTTGGACAGGATGAGAAGAGCAGATGTTATTATTTTCTGGAAAAAAAAATACATATAATGGGAAGTAAAAAAATGGACCAGTTGAATGGAATTTCAGAATAAGGTCTTGGTAAAAATGGACAAAATGTTTTTCTTTCTTCATATTTATTTTACCTTTTTTTACACACCACTTCCTGAGTCATACAAAAACCAAATAGTAACAATGTCAATAATGAAATCAAAAAAGGCAGCCTTCTACAAAGGGCATCCAAACTTCTCCCACACACCTCTGCCTGCTCCTCCCCAGCCCTTGCCCCAGTAACAATGTCGATCTCTTTATATAAGCAAAGCCTTGTATCTCAGGGAATAGCCTGGCTTCTAGAAAACAGATGAGCTACTTACAGCAAAGTGGATTTAACTTTATCACTAAATCGTGAAAAAGCAGGATTAAGGATTGTTTCCTTTTCAATTTCTCAGGCTTGTGCTTCAAAGCTTGTAGAAGCCTAGCATAAAGCATGGCTTCAGTGCTGGGAGCTAATCCCTTTCCTTTGAGCAGCAGTGGGCAATGGTTTTTCTCCACTCTGAGATACTGCCCTGTATTTACCCATCTGTGTCAGTGTCACTGAATAAGTTTTCTCTCTCCTTCTCTTATCCCTCACCATGTTTATACCAATCTTGTCCTATGCTGGCTTCCTTAGGCCCCAGACAGGACAGTTGGGGTGGCTTCTTTCAGGGGATAAAAAAGGCACCAACCTAGTGAAAGAAGCCAGGAAACTGTAATTCTTCAGTTCTGCCCTGAGCAGGGTTTGAAGGATGTGTGGGCAATCAGCCTTTATTAGGGCCATTCAGAGCATGCAGACATCAAAGTCTCCCCAGCCCTCCCCAGCTGTCAGAGCCAGAGGTGCTGTCAGCTATCCTGCCTTCATGTATTATGCAGGCAGTGGAGCCTGCTCTTTGATCAGGGGGAAACTGAGAAGTAAAAGCACAGGAGACAGCCCAAGAGGGTTGCTGTGAAGTGAATATCTGCCTGCTCTTCTGCAGTTACCTTCGCTTTCAAGGCTCTCGCTTCTGTCTCACCAAGATTCAAACGCTGTAGATGAGCAGCTTTGTGTTTGATTCCAAGGTAAGGCCTTATGGAAAACAAAAATGCAAAGAATAAGCAAGAGGCTGAGAGCCTGCTTCTGTGAGACAGTTCAAGTTAGTTTTTTGTTTACATGTAGTGTCCTAATTTAACAACACACAAAAACAGGGACAATGTAGAGCAGAGGAGAGCAAAGGAAGTATTCCTGCAAATATCATTGTTATTATTTGCTGTTATCCTACCTTTTTGTCTTGTCTAAGCAAAAGGTAGAGCATACATGGGGAGTAAACAAGACTTTCCTGAAGGATGGATCCCTTCCTGTCCTTCTGACATTCCAGCTCTGCTTTGTCTACAGTGTGGTTATTGCAAGGTGAGGATTCGATCTGCAAGAGAAGTTTCTTATTTTTTGCTGAACACTGAACTATTATAAGTCTAAGGGTCCATCTAGGGGCCACTTCCACTGAGGTGGGTCCATTTGGGGCAGAATAACTTCTGTTTTCCAAAGACACCTGGCAATCCTGAATAGCTACAGCAGATAATCAGGCTGCTGAAGGGGGCAAATACATATCTGCTTTTTGGGCCATTCCACTCTGTCTGTGCCCTACTCAGGCTCTGACATCACCCTGCTGCATAACACTGAATTTGCTAAAATAGTGCCTGACATGGCTTTGGTCAGGACCAGCCAATACTCTCTAGACAAGTCCCAGGCACTTAATCAGTCAATGAGGAGACCACAAGACATTTCCAAGAAGCACATTAGATGTATCCATCCTGTTTTGGAAGGCAAGAGAGTTTCACAGGACAGATGCTGACTCCGTCATGCCAGTAGGGTCAGTGCCAGAGGAAAGTCACAGCACATTTAAGAGTGTACTTGGAATCTTGACTCATTTCTGCTATGCAAGCACTGGGTAATAAACTGAAACAACCCAAGAACATCCCATGAAAACTGCTCCCATCCCACCCTCACTAGGAGCTTGCTCTCATGCTGTTTTCCCCCTGTAGCCCATGAATGCAAAATGAACCTGCAGCAGAACAGGTTCATCCACGGGTAGGATGGCAGCATCTCTACCCAGGTTCTGGGATAGCTTTGGGGTTCCCTCTAAGGATGTGAGAGACCTCCAGTGGAAGAAGGCCTCACACTCAGGACGTGACCCTCCGAGATCTTTGTTATCCATGTGTTTGCACAGGCTTGGTGGAGTTTTTGATACCCTTCCTAGCAGCTGAGGTGTGATTTACATTCGTGATTAAAGCTGTACTGGTAACACATTCACACTTTATCTACTGCTGAACATTGTCTGCACATCACCTTTTCTGCTTCTCCCTCTGCTCTCACAGTGAAGACATTGCAAATAGATGTCTGGCTTTTTCTCCTTTAAATCCATCCACAGTTTTCTGGATCCAATCTCTTTTCTCTCTATTTCCCCTTCTTTTTACGAAAGTAACCCTGCAGAACTATGGCAGAAGTAAAGCAAATATGGGTTGTGAAATGGGAAAAATGAGGAGTCTAGATATTCAACTTCTATTAACCTACAGCACACCTTTCTTCACTTGTTTGGAAAATGCATCTTAATCAGATGTTTGGCTATTATAAGTGTTAAAATGAGTAGAATATATGCTATCCAACTCACCTGGAAAGTACTTATTACAGCAAATAGCATATGCCAAGCTGCACCAATAATAATAATATTTAAGTTTAAAAAAAGAAAACAGAGTGTTACTTGTGAGGAATAAAAAAAAATAAAAGAAAAAATAAACAGCCACCCAGCGTGTTCCTCACTTATTTATATTTTTTAAAGACTTGGTGTCTTCTTTGCTTGCTGAGAATAGTCCCACAGCAGATGCCTAATGGCACTTACCAAGGTCCTGGAGACCAAGTTGGTAATAACTAAAAAGTGCAATTACAATAATTTTCTTGGAGTGCCGCTGGGTAAAATCCCACCCTGTTACTGTGCACAGGCTTTTAAGCAATTTTCAATCTGTGCTTCTCTACACAGTTAGCAACATGTTCTTTCTCACCCCCAGCCATTTGGAAGGATAAGCAGGAGTAGAAGGGCTTTTACCTCAGCACTATTTTCCCATTCTGTTGTGCTGATGAGGCTTTTCTCTCAACAACTACAGATTTCATCCTGTTTTGGTCTCAGGGAAGTGAAATCAAACTCAAGAAGGTAATTCAATTGCATGTCTAGCACATGAAAGCTGACAGTTTTCAACTGTGCAGATTTTCCATTTCTGAAAGTTCCCAGGTACCTTTCGGCCATCCTTTGAAATCACAGGGACTCGTGGGCAGGAACTGCCAGATATTCTTTGTAACTTTAAGTTGCAGTGTTTAATACAATGTGGTCCAAGGCTCAATAAAATTAACATATAACACATTTCAATAGCTGAAATTTCAGGTAAAATTATGATGTCGGTGGAATATACACTGCAGACTCTCCATGGTTCCTTCTGGGCATAATACTTTACTATGAGTCCAAAGCTCAGTTTTGAAGACTGAATGTAATGACATTGCATGTATGACTGGGCAGTAAATCATATATATTCACTGATGATTGATTTAGAAAGGAGGTTAATATCTCAGATCCTGAGTTAAAGACTGAAACTTGCAAGTCCATTGTGTCTACATTAAGTGACAAAACAATAACCACAAAATCACGCAGGCTATGTTTTTAGCAAGCATAGTAATTTTCTTCTTTGCATACTGAACTGCCTTAGTATGGGTTGAAAATAATGTAAATGGAAATTTTCCTTAGTGGCAAAGGATTAGGAACATTTCAAGTCATATTCAGAGCTTTTCCTCCCTGATTCAAGGTGCTCTTAGAAACAGCAGCATAAATGAGAAATTATTTCTTTTTAAGGTATTGGAATTATGTCGGCTTCTGTTTTTTGAAGGAAAATGGAACTTTGATTTTCAAAGTCACTTGAAGATGAAACTTAAACCAAATCATTCCAGTATTTTGCAAACTTAAGCCATGAACATCTTTGCAGAAAAAAAATCATACTTTTCTCTTGAAGCAATTCTCAGATTTCAACTTGTGAAATTTGTTGTGCTTGCAGCTGTAAAAGTTTCTGCTCCTTCTTCTTCAGTCATAGCAGACCATGACCATTTTCATAAATAGTCAATAGCAGCTTCCACTCTCACTTTTATTCCCTGTTCTTGACCTTTATTTTAATAGAGGTGGACAAGATATGCTGAAAGGAGAAAAGGTCACTGCTCTGAGACATGATGAGAATCAAATTTTGATTTGGAAACACAGGTCTATATAAAAGTATGATATTTGATTGGAAGGGATATCTTAGTTTGCAGAGAAGACAGTCTTGTAACCTCAGTTACAAAATCACTGACCAACACCTTGAGGCAAGCTCAGCTTCCACTTCCCTTTATTCCAACCAGAAGGTTGTTTCAGACCATAGTGCTTGGTGGCTGGAAGCTTTTTATATTCAGTGAAATTATATTCACAGATACTTTATAAGGTTTTGGGTTTTTTTATGTATTTTTCTCTTTTTCTCCCTGTTACCCCCTTCTTTTTTACAGACAACATTCCCACCCTTTAACCATGATTATTTCTTTTAGACTAAAGCCAATCTCTTTAGATTTTGAAAGGTTTTTCTTCTACTCTGTTTTCATATTAGTCTGTTTATATATTCCTTCATCTCCTTATGTCAACTAATCATTTTTTAACATTGATTGGACAGGAGTGGCCAACACTGTGCATTCAGCTTCACATGAGATTTCACTGGTAGCTAGTCTGACAGATAAGATCTATGACCTTTTCCCTGTCTTTTAAATTAATGGTGTTATTTTGTCTTGGCTTTTTGTTGATTTCTGTTGAATTTTATCTTGGATTTGCAAAATCCACAATCTTTATTCTTAATCCTTAAAAGATTGCATGTTAATCAGATGAAGTGGATGGATCTGTATCTTTTCAAATTCTTCTACAGAATCCCTTCTGTCCCATGCATCAACAATGTACAGTCTGTGAGAAACTCATACCTGCTCCTCTGTAGTGTGCCAGGAGAAAAGGGCCAGGTGCTTCTCACCCACTGCCTTTCTGTTCCCATAGGAAAAGGAGAACCTAATGTTGTTACAAAACCAGACTGACTATTCAAAAGAAAACTGTTTTATTATATCCATCCTTCTAGACATTTTTTTATAATGTAATACTCACAGGACAGGAGATATTTTACCTGGAGAAGAGAAGCCTCTAAGGTAACCTTATAGCAACATTCCAGTACCTAAAGTGTATACAGGAGAGCTGGAGAAGGACTTTTGGCAAGGTCACCTAGTGACCAGACAAAATGGAATGTCTTTAACCTGAAAAAGGGCAGGCTCATTTTAGATATTAGGAAGAACTTTACTTGAGGGTGGTAAGATCCTAGGGAGTGTTCAAGGCCAGGCTGGATGGGGCTCTGAGCAACTTGGTCTAGTGGAAGGTGTTTGTTCCTTTCCATGGCAGAAGGGTTGGAACAAGATGATCTTGAAGGTCTCTTCAACCTAAACCATTGTGTTTCTATGATACCTAGATTATCTGTCATAACTCTTTATTTCTGCTTGCTTTTCCTTATTATCTTCCTCTCTAACTCTCTTTCTTCCCTCCTTCCTTTCCTCTGTGATCCCTTTGTCTAAATCACTGATTTTTTATTTTTTTTTTATTTAACAGGCTTTAAACAGCAAAGAGGTTCTGATCAAATGCCTGTATTACTTGAATCCCCACCGAGGGGAACTGCAGAATTGAGCAAGTGCTTGGGTTTGGTTGGCTCCACAGTCACACCTTACATGTCCTCAGACCCTGACTGACTTATGAACTTGGCACTGTATTCAAAGCTAAGACTGCAGGAATCTTGACAGCAGGAGGGCAAGGACCAGCTTGGATTGCTGAACAGACTAGACATTACAATTACTGTATGGTCCTTGTAGCAGCAGGGAAAGGGCAAAATAACTCTGATTCCTGGCCAGAGCAGGTGGTGTCATATCCTGCTCTGCTGAATCAAGCATGCCATATAATTTAGATCTAGTACTGGGACACCTACAATCCTCCCACAAATAACATTTCATTTGAGAGGAATCCCATCTTGTTCTGTCAGAATGAGTAGTTATTGCTAAGCATAAAATAGCCTCGAAGAGAAAGGGTAACACGGACAATTTGTTATTCATCACATCATGGTATTGCAGAAAGTAACAGCCAGGAAAGCTGAGCTCACTGCCCACTACATTAATGACCATGCTGCAAGTTATCAGGAGGCTGCTGCATCTGGAAGCCCCAACAGGCACGGGAATTTTGTCAAAAATCATCAGTTACAGTTTGACAGCCAGCAAACAACAAAACAAGAGTGGGTTTTGTCACTGAGCTCTGGTTTGGCTCCAGGACAAAACCTGCTCAATCGGAAGGGATAATACCTCAGGCTAAGAAATAAAAACATGTCTGACAGTACTGACCTGTCTGTGGTGACACCAGATGTGAGATGAGATTTAGTTTTCCATCAGCTTCTCCAATACAAATTTAATATTTGTATTTGAAAATACACAGGGACTGCAGTGAAGGGAATGGGTACCCTGAAGGACAGGCACCTTGGGAATCATTTGTTACTATTTGCATTTGATGTGATTGTTTATAACCTCACGAGGTGCATGTGGCACACTGATAAGTGAGAACATCATCCACCTCTGACACCAGTGAAGATGGAGTGGATGAGCAAGACCCCTGGTGAATTTTTTGCCCTTTTCTTTACTTTAGAGTGAGACACAGCCACTTGTAAGCCCAGACTGAATGCAGCAATGCAGGATATCAATCTGAGAAAAAATTTTGGATCTTGTCTTTTACCTATAACGTTCACCTTTTCTCTCTTTCCTCATGATGTATAAATTTTAACTTTGTAACATTATGAAATTTTAATCCCCTCAATATTTCTAGTGTAGATTAAGGCTGGTTTAGTGTTCAGATGAGCACAGTGACCACCCAGTTATTCATGCTAACTCCTTTCAGAAAGCAAAATAAAGTATTGCCTGGTTTCTAGCAAGACTAAATGTAAATGTATTTTAAAATTTAAAGGGGAAAATGAGAATAAGAGGAGAATTAACACTTGTCTTTGTTATTTAAGAACTCCAGGAACTACTCAATAATTTTGGATTTCTTAGTGTTAAGCATTAATTTCAAAGGCAATAAATAATCATTATAAATTAAGTCTATACTGATGCTGAATTACTCTGCTGCTAAAACAGAATGAGCAAATTAACATATCTAATAAAGACCAAGCTTGCACTTCAGTGTTTGTTTTGGTTTGGGTTTTTTTACAGATGCATTCTCCTGTGCACAGTAGTGAGAATTTAATACCTAACTGAATTCTATCTCCCCATCAAATTTAGATGAAATTGGACTCCAACTGAAATGCTTAGCAGGACAATATAAGCATAATTTCCTCAAGAAAATAATCTATAAAATAGCTGAGGGAATATTGAAACTCCTTTACCCTGAGAGAGCAAGTGGAACAGTGATACTTCACCAATCACTACTCCTTTAGGATCAATGGGAAACCTCTTCTCCCTGGCCTGGCAGTCAGAGGATATGTTTAATTGATTCCACTCTTCCGCTTTGTCTTGTTCAAAGGAGAGGGTCAATATTTGCTCTAATTGAGGAACCACTGAAGAATTTCTGTTAAAAGCCTCAAAACTAGAAAACCTATAGACACTCTTGTCTACTAGGAATATTGCTTCAAAATTGCCCTGATGAAGATTAATCAGGTGGTTTAAAACATTGTGACATCATATGAGCATTTTCAGGGTCTCTCAGTTGTCAGGTTTGTTTTGTTCCTGCTTGTTTCTCTTAGCACTTCAGCCTAACAATGTATTTGTTTCTTCTGTGAATGATGAGCACTGCAGAAATAGCTGAAATAATTTTTATAAATGTGTCTGAAGCTTTAAAAGCCCCTGACAGAGTCTTGGCTGAGTGTTCTCTAAAAAAAAAGGCTTTTAAAGTTGTTTTTTTAAAAATTATTATTTATTGTTCTTCATTAATTTCTCTTACTTATGTGTTTCATTCTGCATTAGGACTGTGTTTAGTCTGGCCTCTGATATCTTATTTGAGCCATTTATCATCTGCTTTGGAGGCTGCACCCTGGAAGACAACGTGCTTAGTTGGATCTACAAGAATATCGTGTAAAAAAAAAAAAAAAAAAACCGAAAAAAAAGGAAACTGAGTTTTCTCACTGCAGGTCTAAAGTTGTACCAGAAACATTTTTATGAGCCAAGGACCACCATGAAGACTTTGCAATCCCTGGATCTTCTTCCCATTAAACTGTAGTAGGGGATGGGAATAAAACTGATAAACCCCTTGATAGTAAAAAAAAAAAAAAAAAAGTTTGACTCAGGTTGATTCAGTTCCCCTCTGGAAAAATTATATGAATAAGTAATTTTCATTCCTGTAGGAAGTGCACTGGGCAGGAGGGCATTCAGCACATGCTGCTGCTGAGAGCAGTCCCAAAGAGGAAGAGTTGGGGATATGCTTTGGTGTTTGGGTCTGTGTCATGGGAACTTTATTATGGAAATTTTCATCCAAGAGAAACTTAATGCCATTACTCGAAGGAAGGCAGGAGAATTCTGTCTGACGATGTTTTCCATGACTTAACTTCCATTTTCCTTGTATTCAATTATGAAAAAAGCCCATATGAAAGCCTTTTACAGGGAGCTGTGACATTCACTACTTTAGGTGGCTTGAAAGAAAGATCATCCTCATAGAATTAATTTCACTCTACATTTAGATCCCAAGATAAATCAGAAAGTTGTGTCTGTGCCCTGAATCCTCCCTCCCTCAGGATTAAGAGGGAATGGAAGAGGAAGAGCAGTGGTATAATGTGATCGTGTCATTTGCCAGAAGGGCTGAAGCACTTCCAATTTAATTCTGACAAGTTTTCACCCTGGATTTTGTTACTGGAGCAGAACTATTTACTGTGACACTTGAATCTGACCTGAGCTGGAGCAAGTAGGCAAATGGACTTGTTCCATCTCAAGCAAAAGAGTTATCAAGGGTTTCCTAGAATGCTTCAAGAGAACCCCAGCTTGTAAAGACCTGTGTCTCTATCAACTATTAATTTCCACCAATTTTACCAAAAAGAGAAGCAAGCACAGAGGTAGGTGTTCTGCTGTCCTTAGATAACAGCCAAGGTGTAACAGAGGAACAGTGAAAAGTAGGTCCAGTTCCTGCATCTGTTTTTTTCCAGAAACAGCCACACTGGAAGACTTCTAAATAAATATAATGCAAAATCAAAACAAAGCAAAAAATCTAAAATTAAACAAAAATAGAAACTTGTTTCTTAACTAAAACACCAGCAACAGCTGGCTTCCTGATAAAGAGATTTAAGAGGATTTCAGTATTTAACTATGATTTGTCTTTTTGCTGTTGTTTATGTTTATATCACCAAAAGTATGGCAGCAGAGAAAACAGTTGTTTTAACACAGAGCTAATCTTTCTGTGTGTATGAATCATCTCACAGTAAAGGAAGTGTAGAACAAAAGAAAGAAAGCCGGAAACTTAAAAAGGTTTCCAGAATGTACCCAGGTTATGCTTTCAGCTGAGCTTTGACATGTCACCAGTAGAATGGATTAAATTTGCAACACAAGCTCTAGAGCATCATTCCTAAAAAAAGTTAGGGGTGTTCAAACTAAAGGATAAGTTCAGCCAAGCAGCTGATCTGTTCCATTTCGAATTCGGTACTTGTATATTCTTCACTAGAAAAACACAAACAGGATTTAACTTCATACAAAAAAAATATTCTCTTCTTCAGGAATCATAGAATCATTAAGACTGGAAAACACTTCTAAGGTCCTCAAGTCCAACCATCAACTAACAGCACCACCATGTCCACCACTGAACCATGTTCTTAATTGCCCTATCCACACATTTTTAAAATGTTTCTTGGGATGGTGACTCCACCATTCCCCTGGACAGCCTGTTCCAGTCTTTGAAAACCCTTCCACTGGAGAAATGGTTGTAATTTCTGAGAGGATGTATTAATACCAAGGCTTCACTGACCACTTTAATGAAAGCTACAAGAAGCACAAAGTTGGTATTTGTTCACTGTCTCATGGCAATTCCTGTATTAAGAGCTTGATCTATTGAAATGTTCCAGATAAATTTCAGGAAGCTCTGTGCCCTCATGCTTTTTGATAGTGAAATATCCTAATCTTATCTCAATTATTTTAATAAGAAGTTGTGAGTCCTGAACAGCTGTAAAAAGAATCAGATTTCAGTGAGAACTCAGTGTTCATCTTCTGAGAACATCATGATGTAAAGCACAAATCAATCTATGGGTACTAAGCCACAGGCTGGGTCTGAATTTCCAATTTATGTCATCAGCAATGGGAAAAACCGAAGGAAACTGTGATTCATATATCCCCAGGATACATGGTGGTAGTCTAGAAAAGAGAAATTATTTACCAGCAGTAACATTTCACATCCGGAAAACACACAGCTTTGCCTTTATGTGCATTCCACTCTGCACTTGGTTCTGTGTTTAGCCATGGTGTTACACTCACCTGGTGTTCCTTGGCCTGTCACAGCCCTGGCAGGAGCACAATGACATTCAAGGGAATGCACAGCTCATTCTCTTTGTATGAGCCTTTACTGACCTCGTGTGGCTGCTGGCAAGGGCAAGACACTTCTTCCTCAGGCTTCCCTTGGGACTGTCCACTGCCTGTAGGACTAAGAATCCTTGTGATTTTTTTAAAAGCATCTGCTAATGATTTGCAGATTGGGAAGCCAACATAAAAGTTACAAAATCTGAATAATCCTTCCTGTTTTCCTTCGGAATACTTCCAGTGGCAGAGGCTTTCCTGTTGTGTATGAAATGAGCTCACAGGTTATTTGGGTCTGTTAATGCCACCCCACTGGCTCACTAGTCAGTGGCATTTCAGCTGTGGAGGAAATGACATGGACATGCAGCTTAGGCTCAGAATTTAGTATTGAGAATAGGAGCGAAGATGTGCTGCCTGTTTAGCCCTGCCAAAGATCTTGCTTGTTGAAGCCATTCACAAGGAGATGAGGCAAGATGCAGTTAAACAACCACGAAATGCTCTTGGGAATGTTCACATCTAACCCAGACTGAACCAGAGAGGGAGAGTCTGCAGTTACTCTTACTGGTGATTTAAAATAACTTTCTTTTTGAATAGCTATGTCTCCCTGTCGTGTACAGATTGCTTTTATGATTTATCAAAGCTTCTTAAGGATGCTCTTTCCAAGCTGCCTGCTGCTTCTTTACAGTTAGCACAGTAGAGCATAGCTCTAGAGAGGTATTGCTGTATATATCCTACTTTAAAATCAGACAGGGTAATCCATAAATAACTCTGCAGCTAAAAAGCTTGTGGCAGCTTTGGATTATACAGCCAGGAAAAATGGATGTTTGTGGAAAGAGTTTGTACTATTTAAAGTGAGACAATTTTATGATTTTGATGCCCAAGTCCACCAAAACAATTTGAAACTTGGTACAAAAATCACCACATCTATGTAAAACAAATTGATGAAGCATAGTCAGGGATTCCTGAACTAATCTATCCTACTGCACAGTGCAAGGCAGACTTCTCGTGTTTCTATATATTTCTTTTTAGTCCATGCAATGAACACCTCATGGTGCTCATGGGATGAATATATCCTAGATGCAGGTGCAAAAATTCCTACTAATTATTAATTAATGGGTGAATTTGAATGCAAAATGTAGAAGATATAATGAGAAGGAGAAAAGGCAAGCAATGATGAAAGACAGCATATTCAGTCTGGCTATTGGTTCTTATTTTCAATGTCATGGCTCAAGGAAGAAAAGCACAGGCCAAGTTTCATCTGTCTCCAAATGTAGGCAATTTTGCATGAATATGAAGGTATTAGTTACCTACAGTAGAATTAACTGTAAGTATAGTGCAGTGTGTGTAGTCTGTACTATAAAAACTCTGTACTCTGTGCATGTACTATAGTACTCTGTGTGTGTCTGTGTGTGTGACAGGGAGTGTATGAATGTGTGTCTCACTCCTTCTTGACTCAAATCAGAGAGGAAACCTCTTTGGACAGCAATAATAACAACTTGATCAAGCCAATGTAAACTCTCAGGAACCATTCAAGCTAAAGAACAGGTTGCTAAAACCACCAACCACCACTCTGTGCATATCAGAGTCTGGCCAATGACACCCAGAAGGATGAAATGCAGAAAAACCCACGCTTGTTCTTTTCTTCAGTAATTAACCCTCAGTTCCAGTGCAATAATTAGCTCAAAGTCCAGCAGACCAGTTGTAGCTTATTTACTTGTTAATTGCAGTATTAATTGTGTAAATAGGTGCTTGGGTCTTCACTAATTCAATCTCTTTGAATTTACTTTCTGACTTTTAAAGTCAATTGTTCATCACACCGAGTACTATCTTTAGTAACGGCATGGGAAGGAGGATATGTTTGTGTGAGAAACACTGGCTAGAGGAAAATGAGGGAAAAATTAGGAAAAATAAATATTATGGGGTAGGGACATAGATTGCAGCTCCAGATACGAGTTACATCTGGAAGAACGGGACCAAAGCCCCACCATCCAAAAACCAGAACCACAGGGAACCCCCTGTGCTTCCAAGTGCTGGGGAGGCTTTAGACCAGATTTGCTTTGGGCTATACAGAATATATACAGAGTCATATTTTACCAGATTGCCTACTTGCATTTGGCTCTCCAACCATAAAGAAAAAAAACAGACTGTCCCTAGGCTTGAAAAGACTATAAAAGCTCGTGCCACCCATGTTCTACTTCATATTGCTCATGTCTGTCATGGAGTTATTTGTGATTCTCCCCATTTCTCAAGGGCACATTCATCCTTTATTGTTACACTCCCCTAAGAAGTTATTCAAAGGGCCAAACTGAGCTTTTGTCCCCTAATAGGTACCTGCCTATTACCTTTGAGAAAACAGAGGCCTTCTTTAAAAGTGTTGCTCTTATGTTACTTTATTGATCTAGGAATCCCACATGTCTATGACTAAAACCTTACCAGGATGTGGACTGTGGCACAGATTTTTTGGAAAACATCTACTTCATTTTGGACAGCCATGACATCAAATCATGGTGTTTCTTCACTAGGAGACCCCAGCACAAAATTAGCTTGTGATGAGGATATAGTTTATCATATTACCACAATTAGATTCAGAGAATAGTGAGGGTTATTTAGCAATTTTTTTTAATAATGCACTAAAAATACCAATTTGGACCATCATAAAACTGGCATTGGTTTGGATTTCCTGCACAGTTGGGATGAGTCTCTCCTGGCATTGACCAGAGTACCTGCTTATCTGCCTATCCTGATTGCTTTGAGGGGCATTCTGCCAAATCACAGAGAATATGCCAACTCCTGGATGTAACATTTTTAGGATGGACAAAAAACTTGTTGGGATTAAGGTGAGGTCAATTCATTTTCTGCCTGTGAGAGTGGAATGTAATTATAATCAAAAGGAAAATGCATTTAACCAATGCACTAATTATGCCCTCCCTGCTGCTGGCCCCTTTGCCATTTGATATGATTGTGAAATGAGTTAGGAAAAAAAGTATCTATACAGACACAGGCACAACAACACAGCTCCTGCTGACTGCTAATCAGTTTGCAACAGGAAGGCAGCAATGCCCTAAATTTTGTACTCCCTCCCTGGTTGAATAAAGGCTCCATCAACCTCTCAATGTATTTGCTGTCTTTTTGAGTCTCTGGGGACAACAACTCTAAATAATTCTTTTTCCACAAGAATTGCCTGAAAGAGTGTAAAGCACTAGTTAGGATCAGGAAACTTCTGGAACTGGACTGTGCTCTGCTTCACTTCCATCCTTTCCTTTTCCCAAGTTAGATACCATGGGTTGTATCTCATCATATAACACTACACTGCCATCAACAGTCTGTAAATATCTCTGGAGAAAAATTAAACAAATAGAGAGGGATATATCCTTGATAAAAGGATAAATAGATTCATGTGTTGCTGATGTACAGCTGTGACTAATTTTAAGTACAGATGTATTTTCATGGAAATTGTGAGTTAAGACCAGAACTTATAGCTATAGTCTGTGTCTATATGACTAGAGTAAAAGCAGAAATATCCTTTACTTGTTTGGTTAACTGGTATAGACATAGCCATAAGAGTCATGAAGAAACAACAAATCTCTCCAACCCCAGCCCAACAATTTCCAAAACTTCCTGGTAACAATGTGCAGCCATGTGTAAGGAAATTCACAACCACAATATATAGGGCCAGAGGAACTCAACTCTACTTATGAATAACATTCCTGAAACTCATTTTTAAATATTGAACACAAAAACACCTACAAAGTGTCTTAGAATTTACTAATGTTCTGCCTTCAAGGTTTTGCTGTTTCAACACCTTGTTTCAAGGTCTCATTCATTTCATTGGTCAAAAAGCTCCATGTTCAAGGCCTTTTAGACCATGATTATTTTACTTAATAATTATGTATTCAATAAGTCACAGCTGGTTTTCATTCTTCAAACAGAAGGACAGTCTGAAGCATAGAATCACAGAATCTTTTGCATTGGAAGAGACATTAAAACCATCTTGTTTCAATCTCCCTGCCATGGCTAGAGACAACTTCCACTGGACCATGTTGCTCAAAGCCCCATCCTTGAACATTTCCAGGGATAAGGCACCAGCCACAGCCCTTCACATAGCTCAACTATTTGCTTGTAGTTGAGGGTTTTTTATTCTACTTCTGTTTTTCACTCTCATCATGTTTGCCATGAGCTACATGGACAAAAGGGGTTGGGGAATTTCCTAACAATCAAGAACTAGGGAAAGTCCAGACAAAAGGAAGCAAAGATTTTATTGACATTTCTTTACACAGAACACAAGCTACACAAAATGCCACGATAAAGCATATGTAGAAAAATAGTAGAATCATATTGGCACTGATGACTATTCATTATTATTATAATATTATTATTATTATCATCATATTTTTATACAGGTTTCATCATTACCATAATAAATAAGCATTAAAATTTCACAGTGGCATTATCAGCTTTACATTCATGATCTTATTTATACAAGGGACCATGTCAGATTTCTTCAGCTTTTTGTATGGTCATGATTCAAAGTAGTAGGTTTAAAAATAAAAAGCCCTTTCCCTTAACCTATAAGGATCTATCCACAGTAATCCACTGACTTGATCCCTTGGAGAGGTCTGCATTTGTCTTAAAAGATATTACTTTTAAAACACATTTGACCAACTGGAAAATTGGCCTTAAAAAGAACCCAGAACATTTGTTATCTTGTGGTGGTCTGACTTTGAGATGCCATGGATGCTGCTGGTTGCCACTTAAGATCTTGTGGCTGTATAAAGCTCTTCACTAGGTCAATCCACTTGCAGATTTGGTCCATTATACCAAGAGTGCATTTGACCAGCATTTCTCAGGATCAGACCTTTAATAAAGACTTTGTGAATGCTGTTGAATCTGAACTTACATTCCAAGAAAATTGATTTGCATTTCTGTTTTCCTTAAAATATCACAGAATTGACTCGACTTCACGTTTCCACTTAGTGAGATTAGTTTTGTTTCTTGATGCAAGTCTCGCTTAAATCTTGACAGACATAGTTAAAGAAAATTGAAGTGTGTGGCAGTTGACAAATGTTCATTAGGGAAAGGGAAGTAAATTAGACAGAGGCAGACAAAGCATATGTTGTAAATCTTGGTATCTTAAAAAAATATATAGTACAGATTTTCTAAGCTCTCAACCTCTAATTATTGCCTCTTCTGTCTGATTTGAAATAATTCTTGAGAAACATAACTACCTCAATCAAATATAATA
This sequence comes from Sturnus vulgaris, assembly GCF_052056855.1. Taxonomy (NCBI): domain Eukaryota; kingdom Metazoa; phylum Chordata; class Aves; order Passeriformes; family Sturnidae; genus Sturnus; species Sturnus vulgaris. Next base: position 150,968,991 of record NC_142243.1, read on the forward strand.
ATGTCTCATTTAAAAGTCCAACCTCTAGTGTCACATGATGGAATTGGCTGTACTCATATTCAGACCACAGAAAGGGTTATAATTAAAAATACCATAGACTACTCATCTGCAAAGTTCAGCCTCAATATCAAGTTACTGTATAAATTCAAATTTGCAGAATGTTGTAGTTACTGTTACATGCACCAGTTATATCATGCATATTGCTTGCCCTGAACAATCAGCCCCAAAGGAAGTACTTGGAGAAGGATATTTCTCTGATGCTTTGCTTTGCAGCCTGTGTGCACAAACATGGGCATGAATCCAATGCTAGTATTTTACATCCACTTTGCAAGAGTACAAATGGTTATCAAGTTCAGGGGCCAACCTCTTGATTTCGTACAGTATTTTTATGCTTAAAAACCCCATAAATTTGAAATGCCTCAAGTTGAAATTACTCATTTGAAACTCATCCCAATAGTATTTGCCAGTTGCTTATCTGACAAAACCTCAACCGTATTATTTCTTTCAAAACATTTTCTAGCCTTGTCTTTGTTAACTAAAAATTGTAACAGTGCACATACAGAAAATCACTTTCAGAGCTAATTATTTACAGGAAACAGTAGGGTTTAATTCCAAGAGGTATTCTCTAAATATTTAATAAAATAAGTAAAAGGTAACTCTGAAACACAGATGAGGACCTTTAAAGAACTATGCTGCTGTCCACTGAACTCTAGTCCACATGTCAGTTGAGGAACAGTAAAGGTCCAATTTTAGGTGTTACCATTGAGCTGGGAATTAATCCACCAGTGTAAAGTGTTCCATTTAAATAGATACTGTAAAAATGTGGTTACTTCTGCTGCCATTGCTAACTTTAACTATTAAAAAGTCAAAGTCTGATTTTGAGGGCTACAATTTTATTACACTTTGAAGAGAGTGTAATTAAGGTTTACAATACCCTCAAACCAAGAATATGGTTCCAGTGCCAAAAACAGAGTAAGTGTGTTTGTACATTGCATACAGGGAGAGATAAGACATCAATCAAAACCTGCCTCAGAGATGTGTTTTGTTTGTAACACAAACTAGAATGTTTAATTTTAAGTCCCTGAATTTGCAGCTTGGAACAGAGGGCTAAGAAACAGGACAGAATTCACCTACTTCCTTTATTGGCTAAATTAGACTCATCAACATAAACTTCCTCTAAACAAGAAAGATCTCCCAACAGACAAGTCTTTCCCACTTACGCCTTGTACTGTTCATTGAAGGTAATTCTGTACATAAAGTTTAATTTTTTTGCTGTCTCAGATGCTGTGCCAAATTCTCTAAGCATAATTGAAAGATAGAGATTTAAGATCAGATTTTTTTTTAAGTACTTGAGTATACCTTAAGGGAGTTATAAAGATGACTGATGTCAGAGTCTAAGACAAGAATAAATATATTCATTGTTCAAGTCCAAGAAAACAAGTTTTAGGTTAAACTGTTCCAGTTCTAAAGAATATTATTATTAGAGACAAATCCAAGTAGAAAAAATATCAACAGAATTTTCAATTTACTTCTGAACTTTGTGATTTTTAATATGCTGATCTTTGTTTTGACCTGAGAGTTTTAACTAAAATCCAATAATATTCTGGAGTGATTTATTTTGATGAATTGGATAGGATTTTGGAAGGATTCTTTTTGATTTCTCTGTCATTACTGCAATCTCAGTGGGGTATATTCCTGTCATATCCTAGATAGGAGGAGAGTTTATCTTTACCTTCTTCTCAGTCTGTCAGAGCTATATCTAGACTGTGACTCACCTGAAGACACAAGAAGGAATGGGACAGAACATCAGTGTATCTTTTTTCTTGGCAAAACAAACACAGTAGAAAATGAACACAGAACCCTCTACGAATACTAGTGGGTTTTCAGTGGTGTGGGTTTCTTTCCAGACATGCAGTTATAAAGGAATACCATGGCTTGTCTAGACTTCTTGACTGATCTCCTTCATATTTCATAAGAAGATTTAACTGCAGAAAGAGGAAATAGCTAATTTCCCAAACTGGATGCATAGTCAAATATATAGAAAACTAAAATTAGTAAGAAGAGTGGCAAAGCTGATAAATCATTGATCTACCAGCTTAAAAAATGAATGCTTGGTTGAAAAGGATGGATGTCAAGGAAAATTAAAAAATGGTAACAAGCTTCCTGTCTTAGGAGACAGGGCAGCTCAGTCTGACATGTTGCATTGACCAGAGAAATCATGGGGGTGGTAGATAAAACACACATCAAACTTAGCACTGCTTAGATAAGCTTAGTCAGCTAATGGTGTGACAGGTGACAAATCACTGCACAAAAAAACTCTCTCCTCCAATAACGTGGATGAAGCCAAGAAATGGCTCCTTCACAGGAGTTCTGGAGGACAATCAACATAAACTGCCCCCAAAAGCAACAGAAATCTGTCAGGCTGAATGATCACCACCAGCTTCCTCCCAGGTATGGTGTGGTATGGTAAAAATACACTGTGCATGGGAACACAGCTTCACCTCTTATAGGAATAACATACAGATCCTATGGGAAAAGACATATGTACTTTCTGTGTGCATATGTATTTAGGGTATATATCATATGGGAGAGCTGACATACAAGAACTATATATTAGCATTTTTACTGAAAGTGATGACTCATTTTACATCAAAAACGTTCCCACTCAGCCTTTCCCGTGCATGTAGCTGCATATTTGATAGTGTCAGAAATCAGAATTGTCAGAAATGCCTTGGTTTCTTTGCACAGCTGGGAATGATGTACATAGTCTTATCCATATAAAAGCAGCAAAGAGTAAATGTCCCTGGGGCTGGAACAGGTAGATTCCTAATAAACTTATGCTTTCAAGAAGGAATGATAAACTTCTTAAATTAATTGCTTGAAATATTGGAGTTTTCAGCACCAAAAGCTGTTATACTTATTAGTGCAACCCCATTTACAGGGTGCATAAAAAAAGTGAGGCCATCACAATATCCCAGCTACCCACTCCAAAATAAAAGAGAATTACTGAAGACTGGACTTTTATGTGGAGAAGGAGTTTTTTGTTCCTTTGGATAAGTTGTTTGTGTTTGTAGCTGATATCTCTCAAAGACTGGAAGGCATGATGGATTGCAGTACGAGTTCACTGTATCACAGTTTCATATATGAAGAAGCAGAAGATACTTTAAGACATGAAGCTCCATGCAATTAGCATAGAGACATTGGACTTATGGAACATATATGCATGTGTGCAAATGCATTTCAGACAGGTATGATTAGGTTGTTACTGAGATAAGAGCATCTTGTAGACCTTTGGGTGAAAGTAGAGAATTGAATTTTCAAAAGCAGAGAAATCAAGTTTCAAGGTTGTAGCAGAAGTTAATTTAGTCTGACCTTTTGCATAAGAAGAGTTTATACATATTTATTCTTTATGCTTTTATCCTATGAGGAGAAGGCCTGACTCATCTGCATTTAAAGCATTCTAACTGTTTAACACTGATTAAACTGTTCTCATAAGCATTTCTATTCAGTGCACGGATTTCTCTTGGGGAAGTGCAAATGTATTATACAGTCTTCCTAAAATAGGGAAGAAACAGCAGCAGCTCTGTTCACATTAGGCTTCCTCACTATCTGTGCCCAAAGTAAAGATTAGTTCATAGGGGGCTGGAAGATTCCAGTGGTGGCAATGGGAGAGCAGCTCCAGCTCTTCGGATCAGAGCCTCAGACAGGGAGAGGATGTGATGAGTGCCAGCAGCCAGAGCCCTCCTGAACAGGAAAAAGGAACCAGACTGCAGCAGAGCCACCATCCAGTGAAGTTTGCCAGTTCCTGGTGCCTCTTAAACCCAGTTCAGGGTAGAGAAACTGGACAGGGCACAACAAAAGATCCCAGTGAAGGGTCTAAGCACACAGCTTCTGAGGACAGACAAAGTTTGTTTTGTCTAGCCTGGCACAAAAGACACCAAGTGACAAAGAGCTGTCTGAAAGAATGGAAAAGGAAGTTACAACTGTACCAGAAGCAATATCAACCCCATAGAATAAAAAGGTGGGATAAAAAAAGTAACAGAAAGAAGCTGCAGCTCAGAAAGTTTGAACTGAATTTTTAAATCTGTTGTTGTTGTCGTTTACTTGGTTGTTTTCCCTAGGAGTGATATACAGCAGCTGAGAAGGTATTCCAGAGTAGCTGTAGTATATCCATCACCAGATGTTTTCAATATCCAGCAAGACAAATATATGGCTGACCCTACCATGAGGCTCATGATAATCCTGCTTTTAACAGGAATTATACAGGGATGCTTCCAGCTGTTCCTTCTGAAACAAAATATTCTGTCATCTGTAACACTTCTGGATAGGTGCATAGCAGTCTTCATAAAAGACTGAGAAAATTGACTGGAATGAATGTGTGAGCACGATATCTCACTCCTGGATAAATGGAATGGCAGTGCTGGATATATTTGTGATCCCTCTCTACACTGACTTCACAGTATATGAAGGAGATGCAGTCAGGTCATACAAAAGTGACCAAGGAAATACGGGAATGTCTGGACAAAGCAGAACAGTAGTTTAGGGCAATTTAGGCATCTCAAAGAAATATCAAATTAAGGAAACCAGGAACAGAGCCAGGGGCACAACCTGTGCCCACATAACCTGTGGTTATGTTTGACCCAAAAGTCAAAACCAAACCAGAGGAGAGTGAACTGCAGCTAAACATGTCTCCCACTATGAATTTCCTTACTCCAAACATTAATGGTCTAATTTTTAATTCAGTGGTTATTTGTCCTGAGACTATGGGGCTACAGCCATAAAGCAACTGCTTTGAAGAAGATGAACACTGACTCCAACAGACCTGTATTTATACTGGTTTATAAATTTTAAACAATTCATTGATTAAATAAACACTTAAAATTTGGGGGAGGAGGTAAATTTAGCAAGAAAATGTCAATTAGAAAACATTAACTATCAAAACTGCTGAGCATATGTGTTGAAATAAAGCAAAGCACTCCATAAGAGTTCTCTATGGACATGACCTTTAGCATCTAAATAACCAGCTGGAGTGAAATATGTTAGGCTGTTCTGATGATAATTTATAAATGGAAATTTAAGTCCACAAAGAAAATAATCATTCAGCTAGGCTGACACATATTGGCATACTGAGACTCAGAAATGCTCCATGACTATTCATTATATATTAAATTTCATGGGGTATTTGCATAAGCCTTCACAAGAGTCTAACCCTGTTATTAGAAGTTCTCATCTTTCTCCTCCATCACCACTCAGCTATTTTAAATGCAGAGGTAGAAAGCAAGAGATTTTTTTTTTTTTTTTAACACACCAAAAGCACCAAAGAAAACTAAAAATTCTAATGAAAACTTTTGCTTGAATTCCCAGTTTTCACGCTGGCTTGTGATAGCTTTCTCTCTCAAGTGTGGCTCTTTTCTGGCAAAGGAGCAGTGAAGAGGATTGGTCAGTGGATATTTACGAATTGCTTTGAAGTAAAATAGTGCTCAGGATCTGTGTAGGTAGTTCCAAAGCTCTGTGCTAATGCTTCAAGTCTTTAGAAAATTATCCTTTAAAGCTAAAAAATTTCAGCTTCACCTAGTGTCAGTGGGCAGACCTGATTTTGAAAACAAATTTAGAATTTCATTAAAGAGAAAATGAGCATTCATTGGAGGCCAGAAAAAAGACCCATTTCCTTCTAGATGTTAAAGGAGCATTATTCATATCTTCAATGTTTGCTTTTGATTTGTGCAGTCAAAACTTGCACACACGTGAAAAACTGAAGTCATCCAGTCCACAAATACTGACCTTCCCATTTCTGTCTATGTCTTAGACACCCAGAAAGTGAATTGTATAAATTATAAATTCCCTGGACAAGGAACAGAGGAAAATAACCCTGAATGCCACCAAAGTAGAAAACAGGATCACTCCTGCAGACTTTCAGTAGTAACTACCCCTCTTCACTGACTACAGAGAGAAAATAAGCCTTTTATTTTAGTAGAACAAGTTCATTTTGCAACACTTTTTGAAGCACAAATAAGGTGCTTAAAAATTCTACAATTCTCCAGGAAAAAATTCCAGAGGATCCAGGAGATTGAATTCTCATTTTCCAGGAGATTGAAAAGCAACTCTTTGAAAATCTTCAGCCCAGATGCAGAAAGAACTCATTATTCTGTCCCTCACCTATACACACTTAGTCAATACTGCAATTTCTCTCCATCTATAGTTAAAAAAAAAAATCCATTTCAGAAGATATTAAATTATTTTAAGAGCAGGGAGCAATGGGGTCTAGGAGACCCAGAATATTGGGAAAAAAATAATCCAGCTACTAATAAAGGTATGATCATAGAATTATAGATATCCACTGAATTGTTATAACCACACTGTTCTTCAAATCTTTTAAAACAGTTAATGTCAGTCCTCTTAAATATTATAGTCTGCTTCAGGAACTTCTTGTCTTTCATCCATCCCCCTGTCTTTTTCTTTCAAAGCTTTGAGATGTGCTGGCTCTGCTCCTCTGATTCTACACATGGATTATCACCTTTCCTCACAGAGAACTTGCTCATGTGGGTTCCAGCTCATACTTCTCCTCTGACGCTGGAAAATAACCAAATACACTTTACCTGGTGGAGATCCTCCTTGCTAGTTTTAAGCTTTTTAGATGCTAAAAAAACAACCTTAGAATGCTGGCTTAATTTTTTACTTAACTGAAGAATCCCTTAGAATTGAAGGGAGCTTCACTTCTAAGGTTGACGCTAATTTTGACAAGCTACCAAAAAAATAAGTTTGTCCCTCCTCTGTCCAAGGTCTTGAAAAATTCTCTTATCCTCTGTGAATGTGAGAGCTTCACTGAAGTGTTCAAGCCCTGCCCCCATAGGTAGAGGAAGCCAAAAGGGGATTGTGCAGATTGCAGGGAAAATCCTTGTAGAAATACTGCAAATTTTAAAATGTATTTAAAAAGGCTTTATGGGAAGGAACAATATATTGAAATTCCAAAGGTTGTGACAGAAACAAAGAAGCTAACTGTGCACTTACTTTGCTAATTTTTTTGAAGACAATTCTTGCTATATATTTCTTTCCATGTAAATACAAACCTGAAAATAATTCCATGCTGATTACTATACTTTGATGAAGTCCAAAAACTTATATATTACTTATATTATAATGACAATGCAGATTTCTTTGCAATATAGTCTACATAATTGAGTGGATTTATAATATTGAGAGGCAACATCCCATTAAAAAGAATAAAAGGAGAAAAAGTGAGGGAGGCTATTCTGAGAACCTTAAAATGGAAGCTCAACTAGACAGCTACTGCCAATATATCCCACAACGTTCTGCCAGTAGAAGGAAGATAAAATCTGTGTCTTATCATTTGACAGGAATGATATTTCCCAGATTTTTCTGAGGTTCCACAGGAGCGTTCTTCCATACCCCACAAGATGTAAGTTATGTGGACCTGATTCAAGTCTATAAACAATCCAACACCAACTCTGAAATTAGACTGAGCCATCAAAGAATTCTATAGGAATAGGAACACTGACACCTTTAGGTATATTTATCCATCAGTCAGAGCACTGGATGGAGTACAGAATGTCAAAGTGAACATATGGAAAGGCTCACCAACTCCTGCAGCAATACAGAGACCTTTTCCCATGTCCATTCTCTCACAGTCATGCAAATTTAAAGCTGGGAATGCTGTCCAATACACAAGGCAAGGCAAGAACCTCCCATCTGAATGTAAGAACAGCTAAACTGGTTGTTGTCAGACTCAGGACTGTGAAAGTTGGTGTGTGAGACCTGGAAAGATGCCAATTTCTTTGTATAGACTGTACACACACAGCAGGTGTGCATATAGGTGTAAAGTCACTTCTTTCTAAATGTTTTTCAAAATTTTTAGTTTGCAGACTCCTGAATATTGTCTACAAGTGGAGCAGACCCTCATACAGCACACACAAGTTGTTTATGGTTAGAGATTGCTTTTCTTTCCTGCTTTTCCACATAGTCCTGGTGCAAAAGGGCTGCACTATATAACAGCTCAACCTCCATGTCCCATTATATTTAAAATTCTCTAGACAATTTACTGAGGAAGAAGTAAGTTTTGATATGTCAGTGCAGCTGGCACTAGACTGGCACAAGACTAGACTCACAAAAAGTGAAAAAGAATTCCCAAACAAGAAGTGGAAACCACAGGTTCCCTGATAGAATTAATTTGTTAACTAGGTAAAACTGACTATTAACATTTAACAGTCAATCTGTAAGGGAAAAAAAAGAGAGAGAGAAACACAATAGTATCTACCTATTTAATTAAAGTACTGAGGTATTAAGAAACTTGTCAGCATTGAATCACAGCATGGAATTGCTCCTATATGATTTCTACCTCTATAAGGGCACAAGATTTTTATGTGTACTGATCCTTTCCAGGTGGTTTAATCTCACCCTTTGACATATACCTTCTTTCTCCTTCCTGTTTTAAAAACATGCATTAGTTATCAAGCCAACATTTTTTTCCTTTACCAGCATTTGCCAGTCTGCTAAACCTCTTTTCTTGAACTAATTTAGTGTAAATTTTTCACTTTTTTTCTTTTGAGAAAAAATGAGGTTTTCTTGCAATCTCTGTAACTGTGATGCTTTTTGTTTTCATTTTGTATTCTTATTTCACAAATCTCCACCACCTTAATCTTAGTTTACTGATGGGAGTTTTGACACCTAAACTCAATTTTGTAGATTTTTTGTCATTGCTAGAAGATATAGAGACTTGTTCATTTGTATTTTTAAACAATTTGTATTTTCATTAAAAAATTGCCTGCCTTCCAAACAAAAATAATTTTGAAGAATTACTCACTTTCTCTTTTTTCAAAAAAACTACTGTGACATTGAAAATTTATCAACATTTTATGAAAATGTGCAGAAATTCATTGAAATTTGTCACTTTAAATCTGATAACTTTGTGATAAAAATCTTAATGTAAATTTGATGAAAAAAAATTAAAATAGGGAAATATGTTATTTTTCAAACTCTTAAAAACTACCTAGATTTCATTGCACAAATAAAGTTTTAAATAATTCAACCAGCTATAACCATGTAATTATTAGGACTGTATATAGCACTGTAAATGGGTATTAACAAAGTATTTAGAGAATATTGCAGATGATCTTAAGATATCCTTATGTTTTTAAGCTTTCCATAATCTTAACCATTTATCTCCAGACTTTTTTTTTCCAAATATTTGGGTTTTCCAGGGTATAACTGGCTAGATTTGGAATTCGGTATCAGTGTAATAAATTAAAAAAAAAAAAAATTAAAAATGTTGAGACAAGTGGACTTAGATACAAATGTAAACGTAAAAATTGTACCTTTAAGGTTATAACAAATACAGTCAGTTATGCTCCTCTATAAATGTAAACAGAAGAAATGTTAACAGATGCCACTGATATTTTACAAGTAATCCAATATAGTCCTCTTGATTTGGCAGCTTCTACCTTTAATAAAATTCTTCCCAAACTAAAGTTGGGGTTTCTTTTTAAAGACAAATATCAACATATGTTCATTCTATGCAAAATACTTTACTCCTTTCCATTATTTGAATGTACAATTTGTATGTTACAAATTATTACCAGTAATGGAACCATCCAAATATCTTCTTCCAACAAACAGAAAGACTGAAACTTGCATAAATGGTTTTCAGACTTCTCAGTTCATCACAAAGAAGGTTTTAACCTGAGTTCACATACATGTGTTTCCTTGTGTGTTAACTACCCCAAAAGTGCTACAAATGTAGAGCTTTGTTAATACATAAATAAGCAGTAAATCAAGGACAGACAAGTTCCTGGTTTAATATTCAGGAGAAACGGGAATTATATTGGTCCAATCACATTTAGAGAATTAACCTTCTGATTCTGATTCTGTACTTCAGAAGTGGCTCATGTCTTTATGAGGACAAAACCCATAGAAACTGAAGAGGAATATTTATTTCTTCCAAAAGCACCAATAATTGGAAGCTTGAATGCCTTTAAGCCATAGCACTTTATTCTCTGAAAAGAGAAATGGAAATGGTAAGTTTGAAAGTCCCACCTGATCTCATTTAAACATTGCTCTCCTTTGGCTAAGGGAGTCTCCTCCACTCAATGGAAAGGTTGGCCTCTGTTACCCCGTACTTCAGGCACTATTTGAAGTAGTTGAGTCCTGCCACAAGGAAAAACTTCTCCAGGAAAAGTTCAGAGTCCAGCACGGCAATGTGGGCAGCCCGGCCTATCAACGTGTTGGCGGTGTTAGGCAGAGCATGGAACACGTTGTGTCTGATCAAAGTGCAGTCCTTGGCCCCAATCAAAGGCTGGAGCAGGTTGTTGATCATTTCTGCATAAACAGGACCTGGAAAAGAGTGGAGATATCACACCTACACGCCAAAGCACACAGATCCTTTCTTTTCTTCCAGTATCATTTAATTGCAGTCATGGAGATAAGGAAACGAGGCAAAGCCAAAATAAATGTAAGAGACAGCAGTCCAGTTCAAAGATTCACCAGGTGCCAGAGTTCATGTGATGCAGGCACTGGCCATGAGGAGGCATCTGCTGAAGCTGCTTAGCATGAAGCTTGAGACATTCTCAGCCTTTCCTCTGTCAATGAAGAAAATGCTTCTGCTTCTTTTAGGGGAGTGGGGTTGGACTCACACTGCCTATGAATTCAAATGTGAGAAGGTCTGTGGTCGTTGTGATGCACACAGAAAGAGAGGGAGACAGACACACACCTGACTCCAAGTTAGATGAACAGGAAAAGAGAACTTTATTCACATGACATGACTATTTATGGAAATCTAACAATGATCGTGGATTGGACAGGGATGGAGAGACCTCTGACTCCAGCTGGCTCATCACAATGTCAGTCAATTCTCTCTTCCTCCAAAGAGGAATGCAAACAATCCACTGTTTATCAGAATGAGTATGAGAAATATAAAAATAATGTATCAACACTCAGAAGGCTAGAAAACCCAGGGCAACAAAGGTCTGGCAGGACACAAGTTCATTTGGGTTTCTCTGGGGAGTCTAATGCAGGAAAGGCAACATGTAGAGATAGCTGAGGTGTTTATAAGGGCAGAAACAATGGCTCAGGAAACATTTACAGATAAATGATCTGATGTAGTGATAAATGTACTGATCTGGCTCCTGCTAGGTCAAACATGTCCCTGAGGATCAGTCACTGTAGGTGGGTTGAAGAATTTCCTTTTAATTCATGTCTTAGGTAGAATGGAAAGAGCTGTCATTTAAGTAAGAGGTGTGAAGGCAACCATGCTGATTATTGGGCCTGTGTGTCTCTTTCTGCTTCCAAAGAGTACCTCCATTTCTAGGTAATCACAGATGTGAAAAGGGGATGAAATTGCACCGAACATGATTGCTGGATGTGGTATCAAACTGAAGCCATGAAACATTTTATAAATGAGGAAGACTGCTAGTAACAAAAGCAATACACACAGCCTGGGCTCACAGGAGGGCCTCTGGTGGTGTGAGTTCTGATGTGTTGTACAGATTTTATTACAAAACAATATGATTTTAGATCTGTCCCTTAAATTATCTTGCAATCATTCAAACACTATTGAAAACAAAGGGAAAATCCCTGTTGGATGTGTTGAGAAAGATTTCATTACGTGATAAAAAGGGGAGAAAATACAAGTAAATCAGTAGACTACAGGAAAACATTGTCAAGAGCTAGTTCTATTATCACTTAAAAAAAAAAAAAAAAAAACTTAGAGGAAAAGGGAGGAAGCAGTAAGAAACCTTTGATTATGACCTGATTGAAATTTGTTTTCATCGGGCAAAGAGCTTCTTGAAAAGCTTCTTTTATTGATTTCAGTAATTTCCTGTGGGAAGCGAACACTTTTTTCCTTATCAAATAAACATTTGAGTTTTCATCATGTTGATGAAAAACCCTTCTAATGTAATGACCTCAGTTGCACAGAAAAGCAATTCTTCAACAGTCTTGGGAATATATAAAAGATCTTAAACATACCTGTGTGTCTGTCCTTAAGTGCATTTTTGCACATTTCTATTCTTGCTGAATGAAAAGGTACGTATCTGTCTTGGGGTGAGGCCACTAACACAACATTTTTAAAATACTGAAGACCTGTGGCAAACATATTAAATACATTAATCACAATTAAGCACAGTGATGAAAATGAATACAGTGTGAAAACAACATGACTATTTCATGTTCAAAGGCTTTTGAAAATCTACACTGCAAAATAGATGATAATAATTCAAATATGCAACACAATCTTAGAAAGATTCATAGCAGCTTAAACACATTTCTGTTGCTTCTGTGAACTATTTTTTACTTATCGACATTCACCCAGGTTAATTGTCTGTCAACAAGGAAAAGTAAGAACTCTCTGAAAAAAAATACTTTTATTAAAATCTTATTCTTGAAAATATTTATACCTCTAAACAGGATCAAGTTCAAAAATAACACAACAAATTAGTAAAATTATCCAACAAAATAGAGAGAGGGACAAGAAAAGGAATTGCTATAATGTCATACTGGTACATTTGTGTTGAGTTAGTCTTAGAGTCCATCTAGCCCCTGCATGCAGCAGCTACTTGACAAAGTCATACTGCTGGTACATCACTTGAAAACCCCAAATTCTGCCTCTTCCCTAGAGCTAATGAGGCCACGGATGAGCTCCTGCTGTTTGACCTGCCTATGGTCTCTTGAGTCCATCACCCACATTTAACAGAAAAGTAAGAAAATGGACACTGATGATATAACCTACTTGCTCAGAGAATATCCTGAACACAGAAGAGCTGTGGGTTTGTCCTTTATCTTTCCCTCCCTCTTATGGGAAAGTTGTCCAGAAGTAGAGCCAGGTTGGATGGGGCTTTTAGCTACCTGGTCTAGTGGAAGGTGTCCCTGCCCATTGCAGGGGGAATGGAATCAGATGATCTCCAGGGCTCATTCATGTCTCTATGATTAAAAAACTATGATTTCTAGACTTTAATAGACAATCTGACCATCACCACCACAAGGAAAAGTCCTGCTGGCTGCCTTTCCAGAACCTGACTTAAGGTGTTTATCATTTTCTTCTTGTGCAGTCAAACCAACTGAGTTTGTAACTTCAATCTGAAGTAAAAGGTAGGAGAAACCCCAGTGGGTGTTACCATATCTAAAACCTTATGTGAAGAGGTTCAATAGGGAAGAATACTTTATTGTGGGTTTTGTTTTGGACTTTATTTTCACAACAAGCATGAGGAATATTTGTTAAAGAGATTGAAAGGTAACAGGGACTTCTACTTTAATAAGAAAGTCAGAAACTGCTGGAGGCTTAAGGAGTCATCTGGCAATGTAAGCACAACACTGCTTCTGGCATTTCTCTCTCTGAGGGTTCTCCCCACTTCTTTTGGGAGCAGGGTGCCAGAGTAGGGGCATCTCTCTATTGAATCACTATGCCAGTTCATAATATGGACGTGTCTAAATCTTCAGATATTTTGCCTAAGCATCTACCCAGATTATTCTGACTTTACAGACAATCCTCTCCACATTTAAATTTCTGCTTTCTCTATTTTCAGGGACAACATCTGCATTTTTAACCTCTTATATCTCCAGTCTACCAAGCTAACAAGCAGCAAGTCGCTTTGACTCACTACACGTGCTTGGGAATTCATTCCTTGGGAAGATAAAGTATGAGCTTTTTCTGTAGAACCAATTTTATTTAAACTTGACAGTAGTAAAATAGTCATCAACTGTATTCCACAGAAATAAGAACTAGGGAATCAAAGGGAAAATTCAAATAACACCAATTTACATCAACCTCCTGTCATTGATTGAGTAATGTAGCATATCTGTAAGATTTAGATGTTCTATTGATATTAACATAGTCTTTGTTTCTTATTAGCAGTGTATAAAAGTATGAGAAAAGAATTAAACATCAAGTAGTGACCTTGTCACTACATACTTAGCATCAGTCTGCTCACACTCCATACTAAAAATAACTACTAAAAAAAATCTGCTTCAACAGAAGGAACATGCTTGCTTTCTTTTCTTAAGAAAAGTCTGATTTATTTCATTTATTCATGACAGATTAAAGAATAGGGAAAAAATTCTCTATTCAGACATCATTTTTCTAGTGTGAGGCCATACATCTCTCTCTGTAGTACAGAAGTGTCAGAACAGACATGAATAAAATTTGCTCTTCATCTCTCAGAGCCATATTTCCTAGAGACAAGAGATGTTAAACTTACCAAAAAAATAATAAAAAAGGAAAAATGGTTTTCATCTCATAGCATAAATTAAGCAATGATGGCCTGTCAAGAATGATGTTTCTTGCTTGCAGAATATAAACTTTGGTGCATGTTTACTGCAGAACGAAGGCCTTATTTAATGCTAACAGTTTGGCAAAGACATTATCAGATCACTTTCACTGAAAAAATGCACAGATGGAATTGATATTAGATTTTAGACAGGGCAGCCCTTCTAAGAAACATGTTTAAAGAAAGATCATTAACAAAATGTAGATTTCCTCTACTCCCTGGAGAACAGGCCAATCCAGAACAAAACAGTGGAATAGCCCTTGGTACTTACAAAGGCACATCAAGCCCTACTCACCCGTTTTTTGGCTGAGCTGATAGAGGAAACACTTGCGCAGATCCGCGTTGTCCCTGAAGGTCAGTTGCAAAAGCGACCCTGACTTTTTCAACTTCTGCATTAGCCATAGACCTGGAATGAAAATTGGTGCATATTTTTATCCTTTGTAAATTGTCAAGCAGAGGGGTTAAAGGTATGTGCTGTAATTTAGTGGAAGTTTTATTTGTTCTTGTACTTCTAATCAACAGAAAGAAAAGTCTAATAAAGGTCTCTAATAAGGATAGAGGCAACAGTTTTAAACTAAAAGAGGATAGATTTAGGCTACATATAATTCTTTACATTGAGGCTGGAGAGACACTGGAAGTGGTTTCCCAGAGAGCTGGTACATGTTTCATCCCTAGAAATAATCAAGGTTAGGTTGGACAAGGCTTGGAGAAAATTGATCTAATTGAAGATGTCCCTTCTCATAGCAGGGGTGGAACTAGATGATTTTTAAAGTCCCTTCCAACCTAAATTATTCTATATTCTGTGCTTGTCTCATGGTAGTAGGAAAACACTCAGCAAGACTGAAATGTGGGACATTCCATTTCCATAGTAATGTCTCTTTTTCAGTCGTGGAGATGCCTCTCTTTATTTGTAGCAGAAGAGAAGTGGGAGACTGAGTGGAAACAAGTTCATATCTCACTGTTGAACACCCCTGAGCTTTCCAGGGAGCAGTATGATGGACCTTGTAGATATTGAAATTGCAATTTTTTTCTGTATGGGTTTGAAGACTTCATCAAATATTTTCCACAACTTCAAGGTAGTAGTCATGCTACAATAAATTCCTACCTCCACTTGTTGCCCTCTCATTCACTCTGCCATGGACAAGAGCCAGTCAAAGCTTTCCCATTGACTCTTACCTGTACTGACCAAAGTGCTGTTGTTGTAAAGGGTTCCCAGGTGAGGCCCAGAGAGGGACAGGAAGGTGTGTAACTTGTTGAGGTAATAGCGAAACCTGGGGCGAGTTAGCACAGATCGAATGATGACGTTCCCAAGGGAATGTCCAATAAAACTGTTGGGAATGAAAGAATTGCATTAACATGAAACACATTTGTGTTTTCTTTAAAATAAACACAAGGATGGCACAAATGGCTCTGGAGGAAGGACTCTGCCAGGACTTTCAATAAGATCCTTTAGTTATCATTTAATGGTTTTTTTCAGCTTACAAGATTCTCTTTCATAAGAATCTTTCTTTTTCATTCTCATCTATAAGAATATGAAAATTATTCTCACTGATTCAATGGCTTCTGACACAGGGCACTTTAGAAAAGCTAATTTCACTGGATGTTGCTCATGTAACTGAAACAGTTACACAATATTTGCTATCATATAGCTTACCTTACCTTATTCTGGATATGGAGAGGTTGTACAATTGGATATGCTGAATAATTTCATCCAATAATCGGTCAGTCATTGTATCAAAATCAGCAAAAGTATCAGTCTGTTGAAAAATTAAATGAGCTCATGAATAAAAATATATTACACTTATTGTAGACTGCTGTTATTTTCAAAGTCAAATGCAAGCAGAAAAGTTACAACTGGTGTAATTTTTATTTATACATGCTCAAAGGGGAAGAAGGGAGATTTTTCTCAGTCTCCAGCTCCTCTTTTAACCTGAAGTTCTTTGAGAGGTTGCTGAGTGATTCCAGAATCATAAGCATGATGCTAAAGCAGCCTGACTTGACACTGGTGAGAACTGCTAATGCTCAGCTGCTCTAGATACCAGGCTCTGCACATGGAAGAAAAGCTTTTGGCATTTAGGATTCAACAGATTACTGCAATAAAATACTTTACAGGATTATAAATTGACATGAGGGTTATGATGATGCTAAGGATGTCATCACAAAATTATTTGGCCATCTTAATCAGATGCTGTGTGTTTGTTATTCAACAGACATTAGTAAGAGAATGAGTGCTAGAGACAGACGAATAATTTGTTGCTTGCAACAGTACTGCCAGTTGTGAGGCAATAAAACAAGCAATATATTTCCAGTCTATACAATTATAGGCAGATCTTTTTCAGAACTTTGTAATTTGGCAATCCAACAGGACTCTAAATCAAACTCGTAACTAATGAGATGCCACAAAACAATCATCAAATGTTGGAACAGCTATTCAGAGCAAAGATATGAGTAATTAATGCTTTTGAAACATATCAGTAATTAATGCTTTTGTGACACAACTCATCTTGCTAATTGCAGCTCTTGCACAGGAAAACATGATGATATTCACTTTGCAATACAGACTTAAAATAAATGTTCTCATAAACTACAAACAGTCCAGTAACCTTCTGCCTGTTTGTTTTTTCTGCATTGATAATTAATGATTTCCTCCTAGACTCATTATTCCAAACCTTTCAGGTTGTTTAAAAGTGCAAGAATATCAGCCTGAATGTTAATCATAAACAAAACATGTCAAGCGTCATATTTCACCTGATTATATCTCCATCCGTTACCATCACTTCAGCCTGATTGAGCTTGTCAAATGCATCACAAATGAATGCCTAAAAAAGTTATTTGAATTCTCCTCTATAAGGCAAACCAGCTAAATTATTGATTTCTTGGGTCATTTTCAGTGTTGTTCTCAGAGAAGGAAAAAACAGTGGCAAGATGCTTTACAAAATAGCCATCAAGCCACCCAGATTCCACTTCCAGAGCTGTGAGAACTTCCCCATCTTCCCAGACAATAAGATCTCTAAACAGTTTCCATTATGGACTTAGGATAATGTTAAATGTTACATGTTGTAAGATGTTTGATTCTCTGAAAACATTCCCTTCTCTTGGAAGAGGCCTTGATGGAAGTATGGAGTGGTCGCCTGACTATTTTCACCTTGCCCATGTTCATTGTCCAGGGCTGCTGCTGACAGAGCTGTGCACTGGAAGGTGGCCAGTTCACAGACACACACCAAGCAGCCACTTCAAAATGTAAAAGCTTTTGAACAAAGAAGGTTGGAAAGTTTTAACTCAGGTTTCTCAGGTACTCATAAATCAGAATAATGTTTCTGACTGCACAATGGAAATCCTTATCTTGTGCATAAAGTTAGGCCTTTGGTCATAAATATGGCTCCACTGCCAAGCAAAGCACAGGATTCATTTCTGTTTTTCTACCTAGACCAGCAATCAATTTTTCTGGAAGACATTTCTTTATCATTCAAGGAAATAAATCCCACAAACACTGCAACAGGAGAAACAATGGCTGATGCAGCAAAAGGAGCTGACAACACCTGCTGGATATTCCACATCCTCCTGAGAATTTAGCACCACTACACTTGCTGCTTTCTGTTGGTGCTGTGCTGCAGAGGCACCAGGCTGCCAAGTTTGCAAACTGGCAGGATAAATCCATTTTCTTCCTCTAAGGCCCAGTCCTCTTACTGCTAATGTCATTGCCTTTGACTTTAATGCCAGGAATATTTTCCAATAGGTTTGAACATCCTATCAAATTAAACAGGAATAGAACCAGGCCTTTGCACTAAATGTTACATAAAACTCCATGAATTCCTCAGCAGTTTTGTTTCACTCAGCTGGTGAGAAGGCTTGTGCTGAAGGCACTATTTCAGCAAGCGAAAGGAAGACAGAAATTAGC
This sequence comes from Sturnus vulgaris, assembly GCF_052056855.1. Taxonomy (NCBI): domain Eukaryota; kingdom Metazoa; phylum Chordata; class Aves; order Passeriformes; family Sturnidae; genus Sturnus; species Sturnus vulgaris. The sequence continues at coordinate 150,987,159 of NC_142243.1, forward strand.
TCTGTACTACCTGATTTCTTTCAGACATTAGGAAGTCCAGTTTTCCACCAGGAAGTCCCAGTTCTATAAAAGTCTTTACCAGCCGCAGATCAGCGCTGTTACCTAGGAACAAATGGTACTTTATAAGATGCAATTCAACAGAAAAGTAATCAATATAGAGTCAATTTAACACAACAACCTCGACTCCACGGAGCTCTTGCTAAGTGCTGCTAAGAACATTATCACACCTCAGGATCATGCATTGGAACAGCAAGAGAACAGGAATTCCCACAGCCTGTCCCAGGTGGGCTGGACCTCACCTGCTGCTGTGGGGGACTGCATAAATGGTGGGGAAGAAAGGGCAAAGATCAGGTCCAGAATAAACTGTCTTCTATTTGGTGAACAGCAGAGGTAAGACAAAAAGACAACAAGCTAGGGTGAGGCCCCCAGGGACACCTCAATACCTGTGCTGGGCTATAGGGCTGTACCTTCAGATGCAGAGCATCCTATCTCATTTATTCAGTTAGAGGTGGTGCTGAAATACTATCAAACTCCTAATATTATGAAAGATGCCACATTCTGTACTAGGAAATTCCAAAGTCTTCGGAAATATTTTGTTAGTGAAGAAGGTACCACTACCTCTTGAGAAGGGCATTCCTGCTACTGAGATATTCAATGGCATACAGTCCTGGCTCAAGCAGTGTTTTTCCTTTTTTTTTTTTTTTTTTTTTTTTTTTTTCAGATTTGCCAAGAGGAAATTCACATTTAACATAGCTGCTTCCTGCTTAGAAAGCATATACTTAAAAAATCCCAAGACTTGCAGAGGAATCTGCAATGAAGAATGTTTTTTATCCTCTCACTTTATAAAGTCAGCCACTATCTAATCTATAACGGTGTTTTGAGGGTTTAAATAAAATTTCCCTCCTGGGGACATACTGCAAAACAACCAAGCATCTGTGGAAAGACAAGGAGTTATTACAGTGCACTCTTCCTGTACACAGGAGAACTGATATGCTTTGGTGCAGATTTCTGTTTAAAAAAAATAAAAAAACAAAAACCAAAACCAAACAAACAAACAGGATCAAAAAATAAAAACAAAATGAAAAAACAGATAGCAGGACCCCATATATTGGCAACAATACTTAATATTCTTGTAGATCCTTTATTACAATAGACTGAATGGCATAATAAGGAATAAATACTTAGCTAAAACAAATACTTAGAGTCTCCATTCTTTCATACTTGCTAAATATCTGTCTTTTGTTTGTTTGTTTGTTTGTTTGTTTTAATTTACACCAAAATCACTTACAAACAGCAACCCTTCCTGGCCTTACCATCCAATCCATGGACACAGACAACCAGGTGAATTCCATCTTCCAAATTTTCTTCCTCTTCCTCTGGTGGAAAATATGGGATATCAGAAGCTAGTACAGATAAGTCACTGTACAGAAATCCTTCAATCTTCATTTCTTTTTTAAATTTTTCTTTGGCCTGATAAAAACTGGAGAATACATTAATTAATCACAATAGAACTGAGTGGTCAGCAACAAACCTTCAAACTAGAAATGAGAAGGCTTGTCTTTGCAAGAAATTATGTTTTCAACTTTCAAGTAGAGAACTGTATGCAATTCCTTATCTATTGGAACTGAGAGAAGTCAGAATGAAGGGAATAAACTCTGTTTCTTTGTAATCTGTCTACATACAGGCAAGAACTAAAGTAAATTAACAACTCACACTTGCCAGAGGAAGAAAGAGTAGCAAAAAATAATTTTCTGGTAGCTCATAAAATGAGACTGAGGTACAGAATTAGCAATTTTGCCTCTTAACAATGTCATTGGCCTTATAGATACTGAAATGCAAAATGTATAATTTTGCTACCATCAGATGCATTTATAGTCAGGTAGAAAGTGTTCTCCCTCTTCCTCAAGATACAGTTAAGGGAGGCATCTCATGGGGTAGATATTTTGGGGCTTATTTGATTTTGGATTATTTTGAAAATATTTAGTAGCATTTAGAAGAAGAACATCTCAACTCTGAAAGAATTAACATAACACCATTCCTACTGAAGGTCTAAAATTTGACACTCAAATTCACCCTGAAGCATTCTGCTGGCTGAAGATGCCAAATTCTTCAGTGGCTTTTTCAATAAAACTTATCCAGATAATTTAGGAATTAATAATCATAATGTATGTGTAGAATTAAGTAAAAAACTGGGACGGACAAGTTTTGGAGCTATAACCTTTAAAGCCTGGGGATCTCTTAAGGCAACTTGATATAATCATAGAATCATTAAGATTGAAAAAGACCTCTAAGATACTCAAGTCCAATTGTGAGCAATTACTTACATCAGCCCAACTAATTTTAGGGGACACAAGAATGAAAAAAAAATATCTTTTGGGCCATGAATCTGGAAACCTTGGATAAATGTGCATGAATACATGCTCGAATGTTCTGTTTCACAAAAAATAAACCAATTCTGTGCTTAGGTTTGTCAGGACTTGAGCAGGGTGGGTAAAACTTCAGGACATTTTCAAAAGAATAAAAACAAAGTCTTGGGTTGAAAATGAATGTGCATGCTGACAGCCAGTACTTTGGGCAGCTTAATGGGCTGGGAAATTTTAGTGCTGTTCTTTTGCATCAGCATAGCAGAGGCACCAAAGTATATTAGAAAAATATAAGTGCTAGTGTGCCAATCTGTGAAATGGGCCCCCGTGACGTCAAGGTCACAATGTGGCACTTTTGTGTTGGGCAATGAGGCAAGAAACAAAAATAATGCCTCTTATCCAGCTATCCATGGTTTCAATTCTCCCATTTTTCCAGTTTGAGAAGGTGAAGTTGAGACATATCAGCCAATCTGAATTCCCCATTTCGTAGTTTGGCTACTGAGTGGAATTATTAAAGCAGAAGAGTAAAACAGTCTGTGGCACTGCCACAGTGAACTGACTATCTGGGATTGATACTCTGGTATGGGTAGCCTTGATTTCAGGAAGGAGGGTCAGCTCTCAAAGATTATTTAGATACCTAAGTCCCACTGCTTGCCCTGAGAATTAAGGACCTGATGTCTTTGGTAATCTTGGTCTCCCTATGTTTTCATCCTTCCTGTCTATTTAGATTATTAATTCTAAATGAACCATTTGTCTGTATTATTTATACTGAAATTCCTCAGGCAACTGTCTCAAACGCAAGCTTCCTGTACGCCTAGTGCATTAGGGTCCTGAACTGTGTCAGGGTCTCTTGGCATTATGGCTACATTAATGGAGAAATTAGTCATTCTTACTTCAGCATCCTTTCGTTGGTCTCTTCATCCATCTCATCTGAATTAGAAGAGACAACTCCAAAGGAGCCCAGCGGCTGGCGCGTGATGGGGAACGCAGCCTGCTTTGCCGAGGAGCCCGCCATGGCAGGGGTCTCTTTGAGCACGGAAGAAAAGGGAAGACAGGTGGCTGTGCAAGAGATGGACAGGTTAACCACATCAGCAGCCTTTCTGCTTTCCAGGGCTACTCCCTCTGTCGTGGCCAAAGGAAACCCGGTGCCGTTCGCTACAGGTTTATTCTCTTGGCTGTTGGGCTCCTGAGGATGTTCAGCCTGGTGGGACCCTGCCGCAGGGTCTGCTGAGGCAGGTGAGTCATTGAGCTCAATTTCTTGCAACCCCTGCATTTCTGCATACACTGCAGGGCTCGCCTCAGCGAGAGAGCTGCCACATTCTCCTCGCAGTGAGCCAGATTCAGTGGAGGTGTCTGAAGGAGCTGTAACAGGATAGCAAAAATCTGGTACCACCTTTATGCTCTGTGAAAAACTCTCCTCTACTGAAATTTTACTATTGGAAGAGCCCTGTTGTATTTTTAAACTGTCCGGCTTAAGTTTATCCTTTGGATCCTCAATGCATGTATCAACCTTATCTATATTTTTGTCCAAGTAATTACAAGCCCTTGGTGTTTTTAAGCTGCACTCACCATTGCTCTCCAGTGACAGGCACTCAGAAACATTATCTTGGAGCTGCTTCGGACAAATGGGTGGTCTTGTATTTTCCAAGCAAGTCTCTGGAAAACCTTTCTTCTCCTCCCCTTGTAACTCAGCGTTACTGCTACTGTGTTTGAGGAGGGGTTTGGGATGTCTTCTGTGTTCTATTTGTCCACTTTCACTGGTTATTTGACACTTAGAAAAGTCCATGATTATTTTTCCATCTTTATCCTCTGTTTCCACGCAGCTTCTTAAGTTTTGATCTGAATCTCCTGGGGTGGCTTCGCTGTGTTTTGATATATCCACTTCCTCCGTGGGCTCTTCTGGGCTACTGATCTGAGGAGCAGAGACAGATTTTGTCAGTTTGGTAAGCTCCACTTCCCTCTCCTCTTCCTCAAAAGGCAAAGAGCTGATGGATGTGAGTGATGCTTGGATACCACTGGGCAAGCTGGTGTTGCTTTCCGTGTGGCCACCCTCCAGGGAATTTCGGTGGATGGCGTGCCTCCGGACCAGGTGGTGCAGGATCTCTCGGTCACTGGGCAGCTCCAGGGCCCGGCTGCGAGCATCAGACCACGCCACTGAGCTTGGTTCACTTTCAATGCCTGAATCAGATATTATAGAGGAAGATCTTTTTATGGCCCCTGACATCAGGGTAAATTCTTCACTCTCCTCACTTCTTTGCTCCTTTGTGACTGATTTCACTTCACAGATGTGTGAAGGCAAAGCTTTCAAAACAGGCAGATGAGCCTTGGTGTCTGCATCCTCTGGTTTTCCAAGGCTGGTCAATTCATTCAATGCAAGCTCAGATGAAGTGAAATTAGTTTCAGGATGACCAAATTCATCTAGTTCATGCATTTCAGTCCTGTCTTCCAAGCCATCAGTTCCACATGCTCCACACTCATACTGAGCACTGACAATTAGCATGGGCTCACTTTTGTGAGAGTCCTTATTGCTGGGTTCCATGTCTCCACAGATAACATCCGCCTCAAGTCTATTATCTTTTAATAAAACTTCCTCAGATGTTTTAAAGTCTTCTGACATGTGTTCTGTATTGCCTGGCTCTGAGTCAGAAATAGTTTCCTCTCTTGAAACAAAAATATTTTCAGGTTTCCTTTGGCCTTCTTTGTTTATTGTACATACCTGAGATGTGGAGTGCTGGTTTGAACCCTTAGTAGCAGCTTCAGAACTGCTGAGTAGGCATGAGAGATTCCTGTTTATCCTGTCTGTGTGTATTAGTGGAGTATCTTTCCCAAAGTCTCCTTTCATTACTGCAGTGGCATCATCTGATGCACAGTCTTCATTTTCTAGTTTTACACCCATTTGAGTGCTTGCAGGAACCTCAAAATCTGGGAAAACTTCCAAATTCTGATCTAAAGAAAGAAAGAAACAAAGAAAGATAGTAGCATTACCTGTAAGAACACAACAAATCACCCCAAAGAACTGGGAGACTTTGAACAGGAATTTGAAAGTCGAAAATATTATTCTATATCTTTATATTATAAAAATTATGCACACATTAAAGGCATATTACAAATACACATGCCAGAGTGCATTTAACTAGAATTGCACTCACTGAACGGTTATAGTAAGGCCAAAGAGGGCAATATTAAATTAAATTATTAATTACTATTATTATTAATTATTATTATATAATAATTAATTATTATTATTTACTATTAAATTTTTATTAATATTAAAATATTAATAAAATACACCCTCCTCAGTACACCTATACTGCTAGTTTTTAGAGCATAGATAAGCAAAACATAATGGATACTTCTTTGTATTCCTGGTGTCATTCAATATTGTTCATCCTATAGCTCTTACTTTGAGTAACTGATTTTAATACTCAGTTTAATAATTTAAATGCCTTCGGTGAGCATTTTCACAATTGAGGTGGTAGAATGATTGTGGGAAGTGAAATTTTTTGTACCACATATTCTCTAGACATGAACATCTATAGTATTAATATATATTGCTTCCTTTGCAGTCTTAAAGGTTGAGTGCAAAGAAAAAAGGCAGTAAGGGCTATGAGGCTTTACTAAATAACTCTGGAATGAAATAATTTTTAATTAAAAATTTGATTTGGGCAAAATATTTTTTGGAAGGCAATTCTCCCTTTCAGGGGAGTGTGAGGCTTTACATTGAAATTGTGGAGTTTTGTTCTGAGATTTCTTACCACTAGATGTCACAGTAGGGCTATCAGACTAGGATCTTTTTCTTTAAATTAGTACTGTAAAAAAATCCAAAAGATCTGTTTTTTTCCTAGATTTTTACTCCAGCTTTTTTTTTTTTAAAAAAAAGCCGAATTTAAAGATAAAAAAAAGTAAAGGATATACTCTGCTGTTAGGGAAAACACTAAAATTCAGCTGTATTACTTAGGGAGTCACACTCTCTTCTGAGCTCATAAATCCAAGGGATGTGAGATCACCTATCCTGAGCTGGGGAAATGCCTCCCTCAGCTCAAGCTGCCTCATGAAGCTGTGCCCTGTGGTGTCTCACTCACCTTTGCAAGGCATGTCTATGTACCTATCTTCAAAGATAACTGGGAGTGTGTTCCAGTCCCCATCGATGTCCAGGCATTCCGCCGGCAGCGGGGGCATGCTGGTGAAATAATCCGAATTACGAATTTCTGTGGAAATCTGTGCGTGGCTCTGGATCCTGGCACCAAAGTACAAAACAAATTCAGTGCCTGAGTAGCTACTGTGCTGATTCTCCATTACTCCTGGAAGCCCAGATACACAGGCAGAGGACAGAGTAAATGTATTTAAAAAGAAGCATCACTGCATGATGGGGGGTACCCAGAACTCTTAGAAGGCTTCCATCTCTCACTTGCACAATCCCTTCCTGAAAAATAACAGTGTTTTTGAAATTATTCCAGATCCCACAGCCACAGGCTCCTCTTAGCTGCCATAACCCATCACTGTCCTCCCAAGGGTCTCAGCTGCTGGCTGGGACTGGATCCCTCAGCTGGTTTCTGGTCAGGAAATGAAGTCTGACATTCTGGCTGTGGTCAGGGTTTCAAAACCCAGATGCAGGAAGCAATAATCAAAAATTTGGTTGAGCAGTACAGGGAGGAAGAAAGCCAAGAAGGATGCATGGCAAGTGCTCTGTCTCAGATCTCAGAGTGCTCACAGAGTTGTCTCACACATGTACGAATCTGAAGAGCTAAGGCACATTACTCAATCGCTGTCTTTTGATTGTGTCACAGAATCATAGAATGGTTTGGGCTTGAAAGGACTTTCAAGATCATTTCGTTGTATCCCTCTTGCCATGGGTAGGGACACCTTCCACCAGACCAGGTTGCTCAACCTGGCCTTGGGCACTTCCAGGGATGGAGCAGCCACAAAGTTTCTGAACAACCCACTCCAGTGCCCCACCACCTTCACAGTAAAGAATTTCTTTCTAATATCTAATCTAAACCTACCTTCTTTCCCTCAAGCCATTTCCCCATATCACTACATGTCCATAAAAGAAGTTCCTCTCTGGCTTTTTTGTAGCCCTCCATCTGTTTCCATCATTTAGACCACTCAAAATGCTACCTGGCTCTCCTCAGTGAATGTGACATCAAACTGGCAGATGAATATGTGTTCAGCTATAACAAATACAATAATTTTTAATTCTGATGAGCTTTCCTATTTAAACATGTGTCTCAAAAAATGATGAAAACATGAAATACAGAGAATAAGACAAAAAGATTTTCATTGATGGTCAGCTGAAATCTGTTCTTCATCTTAAAGCCATTATCCCTTGTCTGATTACTACTTATCCTTGTGAAAAAGATGAATAATTGATATTAAAGTGAGTGAGGAGAAATAATTTTGTTTGTAAAATCTAAGGAGGGAATGTAACCTTCTAGAGGCCTCCACCCTGTGGCACACCCAGCCCACTGGGAATGGTGTGTCCTCTTCTGACTGAGCAGTCAAAAGCTGTGAGGTATATATGTGCACAGCTTCACACAAACCCACGACAGCATGGGTGGCAAAATACAGCTCCTGTCTGGTAAGAAGGAAAAATAAAATGGAGGGGGAAAAAACTTACTGCTTGAGGTGCTTGTATAGCACCTGACACACTGAGCACTGATCTCAGCTGGTGACTGTGTGAACCCAACTAATAATGCCTGCTACCACTCCCAATATCAACAATACTCTGACAGCCAAGACTCTTTTTCCAGCTACATCATCTAGCAAATTCAGGAAGAAAATCTCACTCTCCCATGTCAGGCCTTTATAGACCAGATTTTCTACACAGACCAATTCATATTTTTAAAACCTGTGTTTGTTTTTATTTTTGTTGTTTGTTTTTTGTTTTGTTTTGCTTTGTTTTTTTGGTTTTTGGGTTTTTTTTGTTTGTTTGTTTGATTAGGTTTAGCTTATTTTGTTTTGTTTTTTTTTACTTATCCTTCTTGATAACCACTGAGGAAAACATTATGTTTATCTGTAGGAAATGGGTACTTCTGTGACTGCCTGGAGAAACAGAAGCACTTCATATAATTAGTCTTTCCCCTGAGCAGGGTTATGTTTGTTTGAATAGGGCCATGAGTGTGTGTGTCCTCACCTCAGGATGGTGACATGGGGTTTTCCTTGTACACAGATCCCTAAAATCCTGACATGGGAGAACCAAATGAACACGGCTGGGACCCTGCAGCTATGGTGCTGCTCTAATTTGGCAGAACAAGGCAGCTTTGTATAACCCATCCACTAATGAAGTCAGGGCCCTTCCCATTAACACTGAATCAGCCTTAATGTCTCCAATGACAGCTCTGAGAAAAGCAATTTTCTCCTCTGCACTAGGTCAGAAGCAAATGTCTCACTTAAAATCATCATTGTGACAGGACCTGATGTCATGGCCTTTCAGACCCTTCTGAAAGATGGGTTTCACACTGGTAATGATGTGGTCTGCCCTTGGTGACAAATAGTCTGGACAACCTTCATTACTCAGAAATTCAAATCTGAGCATCCTTCTTTGAACTCTGCCTTCAGGGGTCAGGTCCTGAGTATCATCCAAGTCCTCCACTTGGGTTCATGGGCTAACACCAAAGGCAGGATTTGCCCTGGCATAGCTTTAAGGCTGGCTCCTCACACTTCTCAGTTTGGTTACAAGCAGGAATTGTCCAGTAGAAAGAAATTCTTACCTTGGAATGTTTTGGGGATGGTAAAAAACAAATTTATAAGTGTTAAAATTTGTTGCTTTCCAATAGTTGCTTCCCACTAAAAGTACCAGTGCTGGATCTGGTGCATTTAGTTTAGGAAGTTAATTGGAATTTAATTGAAGAATGGTAAATATATATATATATATATATATATACAATTATTTCTGGGGCCTGCCAGATCCGTCACTTATTTTTGAAACTAATGTCAATTGGTTTACAATACAGAGCTAAAACAGAGCAAATTACCTCTCTCAAACTGAATTCCTTCATACCCTGCGGAAAAAGATCTCGTTCTTGATTGCAAAATATTTTAAAGCTAATTTTTAGTCATTCCAGAGACAGGGGAGTGTTAATGGGTTACTTACAGGCCTTCCTGGAACATGAGCACAGCAGGTTTCTGGTGCTCGGTGTAGAAGAAAGCTTCTGAGAATCTTCTCACCTGAGAGAGACACACAAATTAAACCTAAGATCTGCTGAAAGGTGATAAGTGCCATCAGTCTAAAAACACAGCATGGACTATCAGGACCAGATTCCTTAGTGTTGCCATTAAAATAGAGTTCAACTCTGCTTCATTTTCCCAGTCCAGCACAACGCAGCAGTTGTTGTTGCATATTTTGCTGCGAGGTATGAAGACTCCCTTGATAATAAATCAAAGTTTGGTTATCTGCATCTTCTGACTACTTTTCTAAAAGCTGTCAAATTTACCATTTTCCCTTGCATTGTTAAATTTGGGAAGATTTATACCTTTCCCACTGTGAAAAAAGGCAGTGGTAGAGTGACTTACTAAATTAGAACAATTCATAATTGATCTTCTCTTCTATGGGAACATCCATAGTGACTCTCAAACTACCACAACAGCAGAGGAAGTCTTACATATCAGTGCAGAGCAGAATGAGCCCCTATCACACTAGAAACACACTTGCCTATGTCATGATACTTACAAACTGAGAGCTCTTCAAATCTCTTCATGGACATTGCATCTTTTCAGTGTTGGATAATCAATTACAAAAGAGCCATGGATCTGAAGTGGCTGGCAGAGCACAGAGTGTGAAATAAGCTATAAAAAATTCAGTGCTGTCATCTGCCCTGGAATAAGCTTTGAGTTTAAATGAATCAAGCATAATATGCAATCAAATGTACTGAGCTGTTAAACTGCAGCCCATGCATTCCTAATAATAATTGTAAAAGTGACCTCTGTCACAGGGACAGAAAATGGCAGGGAAAAGCATATGTCAGAGCATCTCAGCATCTCCCTGTATCCCAGCTGTGCTTTAGCAAATGGCCTTACTGAACAAAGGACAAGCATTCCTTCAAAAAGACTGTGTCTTAACAATATGACTTTTCATTCAAGGTTCTTAAACCTTTTTCCAGAGGTGGAAAAGTATAATTACACACAGTATATATGAGGAAGAACCAGAGCATACAAAGTTATGTAATTTGACAAAGGTCAAGAAGAGAGTTGGCATCAGTCAAGGCTGGAACAAACCAGAGGCTGAGATTCACCTTGCTGGAGCTGGGAGCACACAAAGTTGGGTCCCTTGACTGAAAGCCACCCAGATCCCCTCAGAGTCAAGGGAGACCTCATCAGACTAACCAGAGGAGTTTCAGCATCAGGCTCTCAGCCACCTAATCCTGAATTTTATGCCCCATTTTTGCAAACTGCAGGGGAGACTCGTTCTGGTCATTCTGACCTCCACTGACTTTGGCAGGAGCAGAACAAAAGCTGAGGTGTCAATACCTACACTGCACACTCCTAATGCATGCGAGGTGAATCCTGCCCTTTCTCTACTGCCCCTACTCTAATGATTAGATCAGACTTTGAGTTCAGCTCAGGTGATGTGCTGAGCTGGTGTCTGGTCAATAACCAAGAACGTCCTGATGGAAGACAGAACACTTGCTGGACTAATCAGATAAGCAGATCTGACATTTGCTCAAATGACAAGTGGTTTTGTGCCTTCTTTATTACCAAGTACAAGAAGCAATTTCAACACCAACAATATTAATATTTTGTTGTGTGCATTCCATCGTGAGAAAGGCAAATAGCTATATATATGACAGTGAAGAAAACAAATCCATATTTCTTATGGTAGTTTTGTGAAACCAGTTGAGATGAAACTGCATTCTTTTTTATTTGTCACTGTGATGTTTGGGTATTTCAAAACAAGTGTTTATGATTTACGGATATCAAGTATAGGTGACATATACTCCTTCCCACCCACCTCCTGTTCTATGTCTGATCCTGGTGTTCAAAGTTACTCATTTTATGTAGGATCCTGAGTCACACAATCTCAACCATCTTCATTCCAGAAACTGAAATCTGTAATTTCAAATCCTGGGCTTCACCTCTTCTTCCCCTCTTCTTCAACTCTTGTTGTGCTCACCCCATTTCATTTAAATAGGCATAGAGGCAGAATTGGATAGGAAATATAAATCTAAATAAATCTCTACTGGAGATGACCATTACTGAAGGAGGTGACCATTACTGAACTTGCTTTTGATTTCTTAAGATTACCCTTAGCATGTGATGTTCCTGAGTCAGATAAGCTGTGACTTCTGGATGGAGCGTTGCCACCTCTAGGAACTGTGTCCACAGGGCCAGGAGGTGAGAGCACAGCCAGGCGAGGTCCTTGCTTATCTGTTCTGCTATCTTCTCTGGATTGCTCAGCAGCTGAAGGACAGAAAGGAAATTATGAGATCAAGAATGCTATGGAAAAGAATTCGTTCGTACATCAGATTAAGTCCTTTTAGGAACAACAGCAACAAGAAAAGCTTCTCTTGATTTAGGAATGTTATTACTAAAGCTATCATTTTCAGTTATTTTACCCCAAATAAAGCTGGTGATACATTTTCTTTTTCTCTTTAAAATAACATATTTTATTGCAAATGATCCCAGCTATGCAATTAGAGAGAAAGAAGCAGGAACAGATAATTTTTGCAGACACTCTACTGCAGGTGTAGTAACTGAGGGGGAAAAAAGTCAGAGTGTGGGTTCCAAATTACCCACCAGATGGTGCTGGATGCTCTGCAATAAACCATGGTCAGACTCGGTTAGCAAAAGGAGCCCTCTCAGCCAGGTCATATTAGAATACAGACGGGTGATTGAGGGGGAACCAAACAAGAAACCTCAAACCAAAACACTGTCCTCAACACACGATGTATACAGACATTCCAGAGTGTGCTGTTGCCCATATCCCACACTAGAACATGCTGGGTGTCTGTGTGCCCTCCAGCTATGTGCTAAAGCTGTGTGAGAAAGCAAAGTCTCTGCACGCCAAACTTCCTCATTTCACAATTACATAAAATCATAGAATCGTAGAATGGGTTGGGATAAAGATCTTCCAATTCCCTGCCATGTGCAGGGACATCTTCCACTAGACCAGGTCTGTCAGATCCCCATCCAACCCAGCCTTTAACACTTCCAGGGATGGAGCATCCACAGCTTCTCTGGGCAGCTTGTGCCTGTGTCTCATCACTCTCACAATAAAGGATTTCTACCTCATATCTAATCTAAACCTGCCCTCTGTCAGTTTAACAGCGTGCCCATCTCTCCTAGCAGCACATATCCTTGTAAAACGTCACTCCCCAGCTCTCCTGTAGCCCCTTTAGGTATTGGAAGGAGTTAAATGCTCTCCCTGGAGTCTTCTCCAGACTGAACAAACACAGTTCTCTTAACTTGTCAACTCGTTAATTTCTTTAATGACAGACAGACATTGCATTTTACCTCCATTTTATTCACTGGATCATTTTTTTTTTTGTTAGAACTGCACTCTATCTGAAAGCCTGCCTATTTTTTGCATTTTATTATGCAGGTAGTTTCCAGGTTGGTGACACTGTAAACTAAGTTATGATTAAAACCAAATTGGCTGTGTGCTTGAGAGAAGCAGAGAAAATGTGTGTGTGGATAAAACAGATCTTGCCACTGCATTTACATTGTTTTGATGCTATTCTGTTTTAATGACTTGTCCAAAATGTCACAAGCTCTAGCACCCATTTTGGTACAGGAAAAATCAGAGGGACACCGGGAAACAAAAGATCTTGCTCAAACATTTCCCTTTGCAGAGTCAGGGCACTACTTTCTTTATGGCATCCAATTTTATATGCTGTATGTCAGTGTTAATTTTTTATTTGTTATGCCAGTAATCTGTTCCTTACATCAGAAACTGAAAGCTCCGTCTTCAAACAAAATGAATTATTAATGCAAGTCGTCTTAGGAATAGGTATGTGATGGCTATTTGTCCAGTTTACTGATTATCAAATATTTAATTTGTCAGGGAGGGAGGGAGGGCGGGAGAGAGTATTTCTAATTATGAGTCTTACTGCACTAAAAATTAGTCTAAAGGAGACTCTAGACTGTGTTTTCTGTCCTGTACCCTTACAACTTCTAAATCTAGTAGAGATGAGCCCAATAAGTTATGCTTCTCTAAATCAGTTTTATGTGAAATCAGATTTCCTTCAAAGTATCCAACTCATGACTTAAAATAATAAATTTGTCATTTGAAACAGTTTTAAAATCACGGCTGACAAACACTAGATCACAATTTGTAACTGGAATGTAAATGGACTTCTCATTTGGTTTGGACTCATCTTCCCTCCTTTAATTGTTACCAAATTAACTTCTCCAGGGAAGTGGTGGAATCATCAACCCTGGAATTGTTAAAAAAATTAGCAGGTGGCACATTATTTATATGGTTTACTGGGCATGGTGACATTGGGTCAAAGGATGGACTTAGTAATCTTGGAGGTCTTTTCCAAGCCTAATGATTCTATGATCCTATGATAAATAAAATATATGCTCTCTCTGATTTTTCCAGTGATCAGCTGGCACTTGCATTTCTTCCTGGCACTCTTGCAGACTTGTCTTTGTCTCGCTTGAAATAAACTTGGCAGAAGCAAGTTCAAGAGAGTAGTTCAGTCACTTCTGTGCCAAAATCACTTTTTTGCTCCCATGATCCTCCAAACAAATTTAGGTATTTTTATTTGAAAATATATGTTTGTACAATCTGCCAAAGTACCTTTTCTCTTGTCAGCAGAAAAGCTATAATTGCAACCTATCCTAAATATTATTTTTTTTGTCATCCTGATACTCAGGGTAGGCTCACTGAAGGATGCTAGAATAATCCAGCTGGTGGCTTGTTAAAAGTGACAGGAACACTTTATAAGCAACTAATCAATATTATGCAAAATAGTTGGTGGAAGACAAACAGTAAGCAAACTTTCTGATGACACCAAATTCCCTTTTTTCCTGCTCTGATATATTACTGGGCTGTCTCAGTGCACTTGAAAAATGGACTTGAAAAACCAATGGGAAGGTTCTGATGAAGGAAATACCTGCAGCTCCATACAAAGCTGGGATAACGTCTCTTCCACAGATAGTTCTTCTGGGGAAAAAACACAAAGAAAGACATCAGGTTTGAAAACAGTGGATGTGAAATATTAATTCTCTGCTGTTCATTTATGAGAGAAATCAGTCATTTGATATTCTTCCTGACAGACAAATTTCTGTTTGGGTGTGGGCACTCTGCAATCCATTTTGTATCCTGCAGGTGCAACTTCTGCTTTTGCAATCTGGACCACTAAACCAGCAGAAAATTTTGGGGTTTTGGTGACAAAGACA